>NC_052074.1:5636945-6284445 GCF_015852505.1 Tachyglossus aculeatus
CCTCATCTCCTTGTGTTCCCCCCAGCGCTTAGAACAGTGCTCTGCACATAGTGAGCGCTTAACAAATACCAACATTATTATTATTACAGTGCAAGAGAATTAGCAGTCACGTCCCCTGCCCATCACTATCGACCGTAGTGGGTGAAAACGAATTCATTCGCTCATTCAGTCGTATTTATTAAGCGCTTACTGTGTGCAGAGCACTGTAGTAAGCGCTTGGGAAGTACAAGTCGGTAACCTATAGAGACGGTCCGTACCCAACGACGGGCTCACGGTGTAGAAGGGGGAGACAGACAACAAAACAAAACATGTGGACAGGTGTCAAGTCGTCAGAACAAATAGAATTAAAGCTAAATGCACATCATTAAGAAAATAAATAGAATAGTAAATATGTACAAGTAAAATAGAGTGATATACAGGTGAAAAATAGGTCCTCAGTCAATTTATTTTCCCTGGCGAATGGGCCCTAATACCTTCATGCAAAATCTCTCTGCTTATTCTTCTTTGTTTGTGCCTGACACGTGTGTGGTAGGTGGCCTGACTTGCTGATTCCAAATCCCAGTGGCAACAACTCCCTTTCCATCCAGCCAGTGAGTGAGGGTTCACTGAATGTCTCCTGCTGGGATCAGAGCACTCTGTTTAATCAGTCGAGTGCCGTGCACACAGTAAGCGCTCAATAAATACAATTGATTGATTGATTGATTGGGAAGTACAAGTCAGTAACCTATAGAGACGGTCCCTACCCAACGACGGGCTCACAGTGTACAAGGGGGAGACGGACAACGAAACAAAACATGTGGACAGGTGTCAAGTCGTCAGAACAAATAGAATTAAAGCTAAATGCACATTATTAAGAAAATAAATAGAATAGTAAATATGTACACGTAAAATAGAGTGATATCCAGGTGAAAAATAGGTCATCAGTCAATTTATTTTCCCTGGTGAATGGGCCCTAATACCTTCATGCGAAATCTCTCTGCTTATTCTTCCTTGTTTGTGCCTGACACGTATGTGGCAGGTGGCCTGACTTGCTGATTCCAAATCCCAGTGGCAACAACTCCCTTTCCATCCAGCCAGTGAGTGAGGGTTCACTGAATGTCTCCTGCTGGGATCAGAGAACTCTGTTTAATCAATGGAGTGCCGTGCACACAGTTAGCGCTCAATAAATACGATTGATTGATTGATCGATTGGGAAGTACAAGTTGGTAACCTATAGAGACGGTTCCTACCCAGTGACGGGCTCACAGTGTAGAAGGGGGAGACGGACAACGAAACAAAACATGTGGACAGGTGTCAAGTCGTCAGAACAAATAGAATTAAAGCTAAATGCACATTATTAAGAAAATAAATAGAATAGTAAATATGTACATGTAAAATAGAGTGATATCCAGGTGAAAAATAGGTTATCAGTCAATTTATTTTCCCTGGTGAATGGGCCCTAATACCTTCATGCGAAATCTCTCTGCTTATTCTTCCTTGTTTGTGCCCGACACGTGTGTGGTAGGTGGCCTGACTTGCTGATTCCAAATCCCAGTGGCAACAACTCCCTTTCCATCCAGCCAGTGAGTGAGGGTTCACTGAATGTCTCCTGCTGGGATCAGAGCACTCTGTTTAATCAATCGAGTGCTCTGCACACAGTAAGCGCTCAATAAATACGATTGATTGATTGATTGATTGATTGGGAAGTACAAGTCGGTAACCTATAGAGACGGTCCCTACCCAACGACGGGCTCACGGTGTAGAAGGGGGAGACGGACAGCAAAACAAAACATGCGGACGGGTGTCAAGTCGTCAGAACAAATGGAATTAAAGCTAAATGCGCATTATTAAGAAAATAAATAGAATAGTAAATATGTACATGTAAAATAGAGTGATATCCAGGTGAAAAATAGGTTATCAGTCAATTTATTTTCCCTGGCGAATGGGCCCTAATACCTTCATGCGAAATCTCTCCGCTTATTCTTCCTTGTTTGTGCCTGACACGTGTATGGTAGGTGGCCTGGTTTGCTGATTCCAAATCCCAGTGGCAACAACTCCCTTTCCATCCAGCCAGTGAGTGAGGGTTCACACTGAATGTCTCCTGCTGGGATCAGAGCACTCTGTTTAATCAATCGATCGTATTTATTGAGCGCTTACTGTGTGCAGGGCACTGGACTAAGCACTTGGGAGAATACCACACAGCAATATAGCAGACACATTACCTGCCCACAAGGAGCTTACGGTTTATAGGGAGAGACGGACATTAATAGAAATAAGCTGTGGGTCTGGGGATGGTGAATAAAGGGAGCAAGTCATATATATATATGTATATATGTTTGTACATATTTATTACTCTATTTATTTTACTTGTATATTTCTATTCTATTTATTTTATTTTGTTAGTATGTTTGGTTTTGTTCTCTGTTTCCCCCTTTTAGACTGTGAGCCCACTGTTGGGTAGGGACTGTCTCTATATGTTGCCAATTTGTACTTCCCAAGCGCTTAGTACAGTGCTCTGCACACAGTAAGCGCTCAATAAATACGATAGATGATGATGATGATGAAGTCATGGTGACACAGAAGGGAGCGGGAAAAGAGGAAATACTTAACATGCGGAAGAGTACATCAGCAACAAAATCAATCAATCAGTCAGTCGTATTTATTGAGCGCTTACTGTGTGCAGAGCACTGGACTAAGCGCTTGGGAAGTCCAAGTTGGCAGCATCTAGAGACGGTCCCTACCCAACAGCGGGCTCACAGTCTAGAAGGGGGAGACAGACAACAAAACATATTAACAAAATAAAATAAATAGAATAAATATGCACAAGTAAAATAGAGTAATAAATTCATACACTTATCAATCAGTCATATTTATTGAGCACTTACTGTGTGCAGAGCACTGGACTAAGCGCTTCGGAAGTACAATTTGGCAGCATCTAGAGACGGTCCCTACCCAACAGCGGGCTCACAGTCTAGAAGGGGGAGACAGAGAACAAAACATATTAACAAAATAAACTAAATAGAATAAATATGCACAAGTAAAATAGAGTAATAAATTCATACACTTATCAATCAATCATATTTATTGAGCGCTTACTGTGTGCAGAGCACTGGACTAAGCGCTTGGGAAGTCCAAGTTGGCAACATCTAGAGACGGTCCCTACCCAACAGCGGGCTCACAGTCTAGAAGGGGGAGACAGAGAACAAAACAAAACATATTAACAAAATAAAATAAATAGAATAAATATGCACAAGTAAAATAGAGTAATAAATCCATACACTTATCAATCAGTCATATTTATTGAGCGCTTACTGTGTGCAGAGCACTGTACTAAGCGCTTGGGAAGTCCAAGTTGGCAACAGATAGAGACGGTCCCTGTCAATCAATCAATCAATCACAGAAGGCTTGCAGTTTAATGGGGGAACAGGCAGACTTAGCCGATCAATCAATTATACGAGC
Source organism: Tachyglossus aculeatus (assembly GCF_015852505.1). Lineage (NCBI taxonomy): Eukaryota > Metazoa > Chordata > Mammalia > Monotremata > Tachyglossidae > Tachyglossus > Tachyglossus aculeatus. The sequence continues at coordinate 5,640,384 of NC_052074.1, forward strand.
AGAATGAAGAAAGAGCATTTAAAATGTAGTAGAGTCTAAGGAGTGATCAGTAGTAAGGGATATTGCACCGTTTTACAATAGGCATATTAAGAAATTTTTTTTCCCCTAAAGGTTGTGTTAATGCTTCTTTCCCCCAGGCCATCTTGCAACCGGTGCTGGCAGCCGAAGACTTCAGTCTATTTAAAGCCATGATGGTTCAGAAAAACATTGAAATGCAATTACAAGCCATTCGCATCATTCAAGAGAGAAATGGTAAGCTAAAATTTCAAGAGATTTTTCGAATGCTCTTTGTTCTGGGCAAATGTGCAGATGACAAGATCTCAGGGTTTTTAGTTCACAGATTAATTCTGTGAATTAATGAGGGAAGCAGCGTGGCTCAATGGAAAGAGCACGGGCTTAGGAGTCAGAGGTCATGGGTTCAAATCCCGGCTCCGCCAATTGTCAGCTGTGTGAATCTGGGCAAGTCACTTCACTTCTCTGGGCCTCAGTTCCCTCATCTGTAAAATGGGGATGGAGACTGTGAGCCCACGTGGGAAAACCTGATCACCTTGTATCCCCCCCAGCGCTTAGACCAGCGCTTTACACATAGTAAGCGCTTAACAAATGCCATCATTATTATTATTATTATCAACTGTTCTTCGTGTGGACAATAGCGACTGTTTTTTTTGTGTAAAAAAAGAAAAAATACCCACAACCTATATGGTACCAACAATCCCTTCCATATTTTTCATTCATTCATTCAATCGTATTTATTGAGCGCTTACTGTCATTATTATTATTAAATCATGTTTACTGAGCGCTTACTGGGTGCAGAGCACTGTACTAAGCGCTTGGGAAGTACAAGTTGGCAACACATAGATACGGACCCTACCCAACAGCGGGCTCACAGTCTAGAAAGGGGAGACAGACAACAAAACAAAACATATTAACAAAATAAATACAATTTTTTTGCACCATTCAGTCTTTCAATCGTATTCATTGAGCGCTTACTGTCATTATTATTATTAAATCGTGTTTATTGAGCGCTTACTGGGTGCAGAGCACTGGACTAAGCGCTTGGGAAGTCCAAGCTGGCAACGTATAGCGACGGTCCCTACCCAACAACGGGCTCACGGTCTAGAAGGGGGAGACAGACGACAAAATGAGGTTGAGGTACAGGGAATCAATTGGCAGTAGTTAGCACGGCTGTGAGACCTACTAAAATCGCGTCTTTCATCATCATCAATCGTATTTATTGAGCGCTTACTGTGTGCAGAGCACTGTACTAAGCGCTTGGGAAGTACAAATTGGCAACATATAGAGACAGTCCCTACCCAACAGTGGGCTCACAGTCTAAAAGGGGGAGACAGTGAACAAAACCAAACATACTAACAAAATAAAATAAATAGAATAGATATGTACAAGTAAAATAAATAGAGTAATAAATCTGTACAAACATATATACATATATACAGGTGCTGTGGGGAAGGGAAGGAGGTAAGATGGGGGGGATGGAGAGGGGAACGAGGGGGAGAGGAAGGAAGGGGCTCAGTGTGGGAAGGCCTCCTGGAGGAGGTGCACTCTCAGTAGGGCCTTGAAGGGAGGAAGAGAGCGAGCTTGGCGGATGGGCAGAGGGATTGGGGCCATTCCAGGCCTGGGGGAGGACATGGGCCGGGGGTCGATGGCGGGACAGGCGAGAACGAGGTACGGGGAGGAGATTAGCGGCGGAGGAGCGGAGGGTGCGGGCTGGGCTGGAGAAGGACAGAAGGGAGGGGAGGTAGGAGGGGCCAGGGGATGGATGGACAGCCTGGAAGCCCAGGGTGAGGAGTTTCTGCCTGCTGCGCAGATTGATTGGTAGCCACTGGAGAGTTTTGAGGAGGGGAGTAACATGCCCAGAGCGTTTCTGGACAAAGATAATCCGGGCAGCAGCATGAAGTATGGATTGAAGTGGCCTTCTCCCAAAGGCCTCCGCTAAGCCTTCCCTTCCCCGTCCAAGCCCTCCCTTCTTTCTGTGTCACCTATGCTTAAGGGGTCTGTTCCCCTTAAGCACTTTAAGATTCACCCGTCCCCCAGGCCCACAGCACTTCCATACATATTTATCGGCCATTTCATGTCTGTCTCCTCCTCTAGTCCTAAGAGCCTAGCGGGAAGTAAACCTGTCTACCCACTCTGTTTTATTGTACTCTCCCCGAGCATTTAGTACAGTGCGCTGACCATAGTAAATCAATTGGTTGACTGATACTATGCTCCTCGTTGTGCAGTTCAGCCCAGCAGAGGAACCACTGTGGGCAAAGTCGTAGCATCCTTGCCTTGGTGCCTGAACGTGTTCATAGTTGCCTCAGCAATAATACACGTAAAACGTCTACCTGATGTACTGTCGACCTGGAATATTAACAAATGGATATGCTTGACCTTGAGCTGTTCTTTCATAGGACCCTTTTCCCCCCCGTCGGTTTTCCGCAGGTGTATTACCGGACTGTTTGACGGATGGTTCTGATACGGTCAGTGAACTCGAACAGGAGGAAATGAAAATCCTCAGGGAAGTTCTTAGGTAATCAAGCGATCTCTGATTTAAGAACAAATTTATCCAATGACTTGGAAGTTAGGTGGTAATATGAGCTATCTAAATGACACCATTTATTCCTAAGTTTTTTGTTTTTTTTTACATGTTCAAGAATATGGGGGCTGTGAACTTGGCAAATTGTGAGCGCCTGGGGACGGTTAACTTGCTCTTTATTTTAGTAAAATAACATCAAGCCCCTTCCTTCCTCTCCCCCTCGTCCCCCTCTCCATCCCCCCATCTTACCTCCTTCCCTTCCCCACGGCACCTGTATATATGTGTATATGTTTGTACATATTTTTTACTCTATTTATTTATTTTATTTGTACATATCTATTCTACTTATTTTATTTTGTTAGTATGTTTGGTTTTGTTCTCTGTCTCCCCCTTTTAGACTGTGAGCCCACTGTTGGGTAGGGACTGTCTCTATATGTTGCCAATTTGTACTTCCCAAGCGCTTAGTACAGTGCTCTGCACATAGTAAGCGCTCAATAAATACGATTGATGATGATGATGATGCAGCGTTTAGAAAGATGTGGGGAGACTAGGTCCATTTGTTTGTGCAGTCCTGACAGCCTCTAAAGTCTTTTAGACTGTGAGCCCACTGTTGGGTAGGGACCGTCTCTATATGTTGCCAACTTGTACTTCCCAAGCGCTTAGTACAGTGCTCTGCACACAGTAAGCGCTCAATAAATACGATTGATGATGATGATGATGATGGAGGTCAGATGTTTTGCTTGCCTAGAACGGAGAGATTTTCTAGAATTGATATTTTGCCTTCAAATTTAAGACTTCTAGGGACTAATACTGGAGGCGGTGTAACTCGCCTAATGCGGAACCTTTACAGGACCTGACCTAGACTGAAGAATTATATGGGAATGAAAACTGTGAAATTGGAATTCAGAGATAACAAGGGGAGGCAACTTCTCATCGTGAAGGTGGGGGTGAACTTCATTGGGCTTTTGAAGGATGGAGGAGAGGAAAGGGGGGAAAAAGAGGCACAGTAAGGGGAAAGAGAGAGGGAGATGTACTAGAAGAGCAGGGAGTACTTGCTTCCTGCCGCCGTTTCCAGCCTCGCCACGTTAACCGACCCACAGCTGTTGCAGGTCCAGAATCCTAACATTTGCCTCCTCCCAGGGGCATTTTCTCTAGCATCACTCAATAAATACAGTTGATTTGATTAATTGCCTGAGGGGGCTGGGGTAAAGCTTGCCGCTGGCTCCAGGATCAGGAATTAGAAAGGTTTGGCCCTGCCTTACAACCCAGGGAGGGTGAGAGGAATCACGCTGGTATCAGGGCCAGGCAAGGTGCTATTGTACCGACAAGGAATAGGGAAGGGAGTGGACATCTTGACTCAATCAATCAATCAATCAATCGTATTTATTGAGCGCTTACTGTGTGCAGAGCACTGTACTAAGCGCTTGGGAAGTACGAGTTGGCAACATATAGAGACGGTCCCTACCCAACAGTGGGCTCCCAGTCTAGAAGACTCCACCTCCAGGCCCTTCCCAGTTGCCAGCCCCCCTCCCAAAATGTTGGGCCAACGATGGTTCCCTCACACCACCCTCCCTCAGAGCTGGTGCCTGGTGTATTTTTAGAAGAACCAGGTCTCGGAGCTCTCGAGCTTTTATTCATCTGCATAATATTTATTTTACTTGTACCTATCTATTCTATTTATTTTATTTTGTTAGTATGTTTGGTTTTGTTCTCTGTCTCCCCCTTTTAGACTGAGCCCGCTGTTGGGTAGGGACTGTCTCTAAGTGTTGCCAACTTGGACTTCCCAAGCGCTTAGTACAGTGCTCTGCACGCAGTAAGCGCGTATATATAGTGTATAGATCTATAATTTTATTGATCTATTTGGACACTTAGTATGTTTGATTTTGTTCCCTGTCTCCCCCTTTTAGACTGTGAGCCCACTGTTGGGTAGGGACTGTCTCTAGATGTTGCCAACTTGGACTTCCCAAGCGCTTAGGACAGTGCTCTGCACGCAGTAAGCGCTCAGTAAATACGATTGATGGATTGATTGATCTGCGCCCCTTCTTGTTTCCATTTGGATTTTGCTTCAGAAAGTCAAAGGAAGAGTATGAACAAGAAGAAGAGAGAAAACGGAAGAAGGTGGGTGCAGAGTTTTTCATGGCTTTCGTGGCAAAGAAATGAGGCCGTCCAAAGGAGCACCCAGTCCCTGTTATTAGTAATAATAGTAATAATGGCATTTGTTAAGCTCTTACTATGTGCCAAGCACTGTTCTAAGCACTGGGGGGGGATACAAGGAAATCAGGTTGTCCCACGTAGGGCTCAGTCTTAATCCCCATTTTACAGACGAGAGAACTGAGGCACAGAAAAGTTAAGCAACTTGCCCAAAGTCACACAGCTGGCAAGTGGTGGAGCCAGGATTGGAACCCAGGACCTCCCAAGCTTGTGCTCTTTCCACTGAGCCACGCTGCTTCTCTGGGACCGAGAAGTGCGGGTCCAGTTTCTGGTGGTCCTCTTTGACTTGCCTGCAGTCAATAATGAGGAGTCACAATAATAATGAGAAGAGAAGCAGCGTGGCTCAGGGGAAAGAGCCCGGGCTTTGGAGTCAGAGGTCATGGGTTCAAATCCCGGCTCCACCAATTGTCAGCTGTGTGACTTTGGGCCAGTCACCACTTCTCTGTGCCTCAGTTCCCTCATCTGCAAAATGGGGATTAAGACTGTGAGCCCCCCGTGGGACACCCTGATTACCTTGTAACCTCCCCAGTGCGTAGAACAGTGCTTTGCGCATAGTAAGCGCTTAATAAATGCCATTATTATTATTATTATTATAATGATGGTATTTGTTAAGCGCCTGTTATGTGCCAGTCACTGTTCTAAGCGCCGGATAGCTATTTGGGAAGGAGCTATTTGGGATCGAGAAGCAGCGTGGCCCAGTGGAAAGAGCCCGGGCTTGGGAGTCAGAGGTCATGGGTTCGAATCCCGGCTCCGCCGCTTGTCAGCTGTGTGACTTTGGGCAAGTCACTTCACTTCTCTGGGCCTTAGTTACCTCATCTGTAAAACGGGGATTAAGACTGTGAGCCCCATGTGGGACAATCTAATTACCTTGTATCCCTCCCAGCACTTAGAACAGTGCTTTGCCCATAGTAAGCGCTTAACAAATGCTATTATTATTATTATTATATTTCCAGCGCTTAGAACAGTGCTTTGCACCTAGTAAGCGCTTAACAAATGACATTATTATTAAGGAAGAGTAATTTGCCTCCATTGCATTCTTCTCCCGATACGTCAACAAAAAGTTCTGCCTTTGGCTTCTTGAAGAAGTGGTCGAATGTAGATTAAAAGGCTCGTTATTTTTGTTATCGTTAAGGACGGCTTGTTGAAGCCCTCGGAGGGTAAAGCGGGGTGTTCGGGGTTCTCGGCTGAGCCCGCAAGATCTAAAGCGGCCCCAGAAGACATTCAGGACTCTGCCTCTTCACCCTCAGGTAACGGACTGCCGTTTGTTATATGCTCCGCTAGACTAATCATGGATACAGAGCACATAAGTGGGCTTTCTCTTTCCATCATCGTCATCATCAATCGTATTTATTGAGCGCTTACTATGTGCAGAGCACCGGACTAAGCGCTTGGGAAGTCCAAATTGGCAACATCTAGAGACAGTCCCTATCCAGCAGTGGGCTCCCAGTCTAAAAGTCTTGCCACCAGAAAATCATCATCATCAATCGTATTTATTGAGCGCTTACTATGTGCAGAGCACTGGACTAAGCGCTTGGGAAGTACCAATTGGCAACGTATAGAGACAGTCTATTTATTTATTTATTTATTTTATTTGTACATATCTATTCTATTTATTTTATTTTGTTAGTATGTTTGGTTTTGTTCTCTGTCTCCCCCTTGTAGACTGTGAGCCCACTGTTGGGTAGGGACTGTCTCTATATGTTGCCAATTTGGACTTCCCAAGCGCTTAGTACAGTGCTCTGCACATAGTAAGCGCTCAATAAATACGATTGATGATGATGACAGTCCCTACCCAGCAGTGGGCTCCCAGTCTAAAAGTCTTTCCACCAAAAAATCATCATCATCAATCGTATTTATTGAGCGCTTACTATGTGCAGAGCACTGGACTTGAGCGCTTGGGAAGTACAAATTGGCAACATCTAGAGACAGTCCCTACCCAGCAGTGGGCTCACAGTCTAAAAGTCTTTCCACCAGAAAATCATCATCATCAATCGTATTTATTGAGCGCTTACTATGTGCAGAGCACCGGACTAAGCGCTTGGGAAGTACCAATTGGCAACGTATAGAGACAGTCTATTTATTTATTTATTTATTTTATCTGTACATATCTATTCTATTTATTTTATTTTGTTAGTATGTTTGGTTTTGTTCTCTGTCTCCCCCTTGTAGACTGTGAGCCCACTGTTGGGTAGGGACTGTCTCTATATGTTGCCAATTTGGACTTCCCAAGCGCTTAGTACAGTGCTCTGCACATAGTAAGCGCTCAATAAATACGATTGATGATGATGACAGTCCCTACCCAGCAGTGGGCTCCCAGTCTAAAAGTCTTTCCACCAAAAAATCATCATCATCAATCGTATTTATTGAGCGCTTACTATGTGCAGAGCACTGGACTTGAGCGCTTGGGAAGTACAAATTGGCAACATCTAGAGACAGTCCCTACCCAGCAGTGGGCTCACAGTCTAAAAGTCTTTCCACCAGAAAATCATCATCATCAATCGTATTTATTGAGCGCTTACTATGTGCAGAGCACCGGACTAAGCGCTTGGGAAGTACCAATTGGCAACGTATAGAGACAGTCTATTTATTTATTTATTTATTTTATCTGTACATATCTATTCTATTTATTTTATTTTGTTAGTATGTTTGGTTTTGTTCTCTGTCTCCCCCTTGTAGACTGTGAGCCCACTGTTGGGTAGGGACTGTCTCTAGATGTTGCCAATTTGGACTTCCCAAGCGCTTAGTACAGTGCTCTGCACATAGTAAGCGCTCAATAAATACGATTGATGATGATGACAGTCCCTACCCAGCAGTGGGCTCCCAGTCTAAAAGTCTTTCCACCAAAAAATCATCATCATCAATCGTATTTATTGAGCGCTTACTATGTGCAGAGCACCGGACTAAGCGCTTGGGAAGTACAAATTGGCAACGTATAGAGGCAGTCCCTACCCAGCAGTGGGCTCACAGTCTAAAAGTCTTTCCACCAAAAAATCATCATCATCAATCGTATTTATTGAGCGCTTACTATGTGCAGAGCACCGGACTAAGCGCTTGGGAAGTACAAATTGGCAACGTATAGAGACAGTCTATTTATTTATTTATTTATTTTATTTGTACATATCTATTCTATTTATTTTATTTTGTTAGTATGTTTGGTTTTGTTCTCTGTCTCCCCCTTGTAGACTGTGAGCCCACTGTTGGGTAGGGACTGTCTCTAGATGTTGCCAATTTGGACTTCCCAAGCGCTTAGTACAGTGCTCTGCACATAGTAAGCGCTCAATAAATACGATTGATGATGATGACAGTCCCTACCCAGCAGTGGGCTCCCAGTCTAAAAGTCTTTCCACCAAAAAATCATCATCATCAATCGTATTTATTGAGCGCTTACTATGTGCAGAGCACCGGACTAAGCGCTTACAAATTGGCAACGTATAGAGACAGTCCCTACCCAGCAGTGGGCTCCCAGTCTAAAAGTCTTTCCACCAAAAAACATCATCATCAATCGTATTTGTTGAGCGCTTACTATGTGCAGAGCACCGGACTAAGCGCTTGGGAAGTACAAATTGGCAACGTATAGAGGCAGTCCCTACCCAGCAGTGGGCTCATGGTCTAAAAGTCTTTCCACCAAAAAATCATCATCATCAATCGTATTTACTGAGCGCTTACTGTGTGCAGAGCACCGGACTAAGCGCTTGGGAAGTACAAATTGGCAACGTATAGAGACAGTCCCTACCCAACAGTGGGCTCCCGGTCTAAAAGTCTTTCCACCAAAAAATCATCATCATCAATCGTATTTATTGAGCGCTTACTATGTGCAGAGCACCGGACTAAGCGCTTGGGAATTACAAATTGGCAACGTATAGAGGCAGTCCCTACCCAGCAGTGGGCTCACAGTCTAAAAGTCTTTCCACCAAAAAATCATCATCATCAATCGTATTTATTGAGCGCTTACTATGTGCAGAGCACTGGACTAAGCGCTTGGGAAGCACAAATTGGCAACGTACAGAGGCAGTCCCTACCCAACAGTGGGCTCACAGTGTAAAAGGGGGGGAAAGGACTTAAAAGTTGGTAAGTTGGTAAGAGGGTTTCCACCACTTAGTGCTAGCTGAGCCGTTCACGGGGACCGGGGAGGAACTTTCTGGGGTCCGGCCTTCGGCGGGGGCCGTTGGTGCTCACTGGCAGCCTGGGTGCTTGTGGAGAGGGATCTGGGGCCTTTGTTTGATCCATTTGCAGCTGTAAAATATAATTCCTCACCACAGCAATACCCTAAACATTAGGCACACTCCCTCCGACCCTCTAATGCCCCCCTGATTTGAGGGATGGGCTTCCCCTGTCCGGATGGATTTATTTGGATTCCAACTGGAATGGAGGGGGCTTCTTCTCCACTTTTTTCCCCCACATTCACCCTCCCTTGTGCATCTATGCCCTCGGCTCCTTGACTGTTTATTTACAAGCAGCAGCATGGCCCAGTGGAAAGAGCCCGGGCTTTAGAGTCAGAGGTCAGGGGTTCAAATCCCGGCTCTGCCACTTGTCAGCTGTGTGACTGTGGGCAAGTCACTTCACTTCTCTGGGCCTCAGTTCCCTCATCTGGAAAATGGGGATGAAGACTGTGAGCCCCCCGTGGGACAACCTGATCACCTTGTAACCTCCCCAGCGCTTAGAACAGTGCTGTGCACATAGTAAGCGCTTAATAAAATGCCATTATTATTATTATTATTACTGCTACTATTTATTTATTTATTTTACTTGTACCTATCTATTCGATTTTGTTAGTATGTTTGGTTTTGTTCTCCATCTCCCCCTTCTAGACTGTGAGCTCACTGTTGGGTAGGGACTGTCTCTAGATGTTGCCAGTTTGGACTTCCCAAGCGCTTAGTACAGTGCTCTGCACACAGTAAGCGCTCAATAAATACGATTGATTGATTGATTTTATTTATTTATTTAACTTGTACCTATCTATTCTATTGATTTTATTTTGTTAGTATGTTTGGTTTTGTTGTCTGTCTCCCCCTTCTAGACTGTGAGCCCACTGTTGGGTAGGGACCGTCTCTAGATGTTGCCAACTTGGACTTCCCAAGCGCTCTGCACACAGTAAGCGCTCAATAAATACGATTGAGATTGATTGATTGTACTTCCCAAGCGCTCTGCACACAGTAAGCGCTCAATAAATACGATTGATTGATTGATTGTACTTCCCAAGCGCTCTGCACACAGTAAGCGCTCAATAAATATGATTGATTGATTGTACTTCCCAAGCGCTCTGCACACAGTAAGTGCTCAATACGATTGATTGATTGATTGTACTTCCCAAGCGCTCTGCACACAGTAAGCGCTCAATACGATTGATTGATTGATTGTACTTCCCAAGCGCTCTGCACACAGTAAGCGCTCAATAAATACGATTGAGATTGATTGATTGTACTTCCCAAGCGCTCTGCACACAGTAAGCGCTCAATAAATACGATTGATTGATTGATTGTACTTCCCAAGCGCTCTGCACCCAGTAAGCGCTCAATAAATACGATTGATTGATTGATTGTACTTCCCAAGCGCTCTGCACCCAGTAAGCGCTCAATAAATATGATTGATTGATTGATTGATTGACTATATATCCTCCCTTCCAGGTAGGGAGTAATACCTCTTTTAACTATTCTAACGTCCACGTAGTCTGACTGTTCACACTCCCGTTTCCGACTGCTTTCAATCCAACCTAGAGGGAAAAGCCCACTTTCCCAGTGGGTCGGAGCAGCGTTTACCCCGGAGGCTGAAGAGCCCCCTTCAGACGTCACCTCCTCAGAAGCCGGAGGAAGAGAGCGGCCAAAAGACAGCCCGACTTCAAGGCGCCCAAGGGGGACCGCTCACCGTAAGGCACCTCACCTCAACTCCTCCCCCTGGGCTTCCAGGCCGTCCATCCATCCCCTGGCCCCCTCCTACCTCCCCTCCCTTCTCTCCTTCTCCTGCCCAGCCCGCACCCTCCGCTCCTCCGCTGCTAATCTCCTCACCGTACCTCGTTCTCGCCCGTCCCGCCGTCGACCCCCGGCCCACGTCCTCCCCCGGGCCTGGAATGCCCCCATTCCCTCTGCCCATCCGCCAAGCTAGCTCTCTTCCTCCCTTCCAGGCCCTACTGAGAGCTCACCTCCTCCAGGAGGCCTTCCCACACTCAGCCCCTTCCTTCCTCTCCATCCCCCCCATCTTACCTCCTTCCCTTCCCCACAGCACCTGTATATATGTATATATGTTTGTACAGATTTATTACTCTATTTATTTTACTTGTGCATATCTATTCTATTTATTTTATTTTGTTAATATGTTTGGTCTTGTTCTCTGTCTCCCCCTTTTAGACTGTGAGCCCACTGCTGGGTAGGGACCGTCTCTATATGTTGCCAACTTGGACTTCCCAAACGCCTAGTATAGTGCTCTGCACACAGGAAGCGCTCAATAAATACGATTGATTGATTGAGGGCGATGGTCTGGCGGATGTGCAGGTGGAGTTTCACGCCAAGGCAGGACTTGGGTGAGGGCTCAGCAACGAGGTGACGACGTTGAAGTACAGCGACTAGGTTGCCAGGAGAAGAGCAAACTGCGTTGGCTGGGTTGTAGATAAGCAGGGTTCAATCAATCAATCAATCGTATTTATTGAGCGCTTACTGTGTGCAGAGCACTGGACTAAGCGCTTGGGAAGTCCAAGTTGGCAACATCTAGAGACAGTCCCTACCCAACAGCGGGCTCACAGTCTAAAAGGGGGAGACAGACAACAAAACCAAACATATTAACAAAATAAAATAAATAGAATAGATATGTACAAGTAAAATAAATAAATAAATACAGTAATAAGGTTAAATAGGAGAGGGAGAGTTTGGCATGGGTGAGAATTGTCTGTTGCACTCTTAGGGCTAGGTTACTTTTGCCACATAATAATAATAATAATAATAATAATAATAATAGCATTTGTTAAGCGCTTACTGTGTGCGAAGCACTGTTCTATGTGCTGGGGGGGACACAAGGTGATCAAGATGTCCCACGTGGGACTCTCAGTCTTCATCCCCATTTGACAGATGAGGTCACTGAGGCTCAGAGAAGTGAAGCGACTTGCCCAAGGTCACACAGCAGACATTCATTCATTCATTCATTCATTCAATTGTATTTATTGAGCGCTTACTGTGTGCAGAGCACTGTAGTAAGCACTTGGGAAGTGCAAGTTGGCAACATAGAGAGACGGTCCCTACCCAGCAACGGGCTCACAGTCTAGAAGGGGGAGACAGACAACAAAACCAAACATATTAACAAAATAAAATAGATAGAATAGTAAATGTATGCACAAGTTAGAGTAATAAATCTGTCCAAACATCTTGACACAGGTGTCAAGTCATCAAAATAGAGAATCAATCAATCAATCAATTGTATTTATTGAGCACTTACTGTGTGCGGAGCACTGGACTAAGCGCTTGGGAAGTACAAGTTGGCATCATAGAGAGACGGTCCCTACCCAGCAACGGGCTCACAGTCTAGAAGGGGGAGACAGACAAGAAAACAAAACATATTAACAAAATAAAATAAATAGAATAGTAAATGTATGCACAAGTTAGAGTAATAAATCTGTCCAAACATCTTGACACAGGTGTCAAGTCATCAAAATAGAGAATCAATCAATCAATCAATCGTATTTATTGAGCACTTACTGTGTGCGGAGCACTGTACTAAGCGCTTGGGAAGTACAAGTTGGCAACATAGAGAGACGGTCCCTACCCAACAGTGGGCTCACAGTCTAGAAGGGGGAGACAGACTACAAAACCAAACATATTAACAAAATAAAATAAATAGAATAGTAAAAGTATGCACAAGTTATATAGGGTAATAAATCTGTCCAAACATCTATACAGGTGCTGTGGGGAGGGGAAGGAGGTAGGGCGGGGGGGGATGGGGAGGGGGAGAGGAAGGAGGGGGCTCAGTCTTGTATCTACCCCAGTGCTTAGTACAGTGCCCGACATATAGTGAGTGCTTAACAAATACCATAAAAAAAGGCGCTGTGCGTACACTAAGCGCTCAATAAGTACCATCACTCGATTGGGTTCAAAGGCCATCATCATCAATCGTATTTATTGAGCGCTTCCTATGTGCAGAGCACTGGACTAAGCGCTTGGGAAGTCCAAATTGGCAACATCTAGAGACAGTCCCTACCCGGCAGTGGGCTCACAGTCTCAAAGGGGGAGGCTCGTTGTACCCGTCAGACCGAACCATCGGCTCTGGGTGCGAGTCCGGCCTGCCCGGCCACCCGGCCCTAACGTTCCTCTTCCATATTTGCAACCTGCGGGTATCCCAGACTTTATCAGGGCTCGGCATGGAGGAGCTCCGCCGGCGAGAAGACTACCTGAAGCAAAAGAGAGACCAGTTGATGGCTCTGAAAAAGGACGCCGGGAACAAGCAGCCGGGCCCCGCCGAAGACAAAGAAAAACCCCGTCATGGCGAGGTAAATGGACAGAGCTCCCGCTAGGATTCACCTTCTATTTTCTAGGCAACTTCACCCCTCTGGCCTTCCCCACTGCCTGCTTGCTGAACAGCTGTCATATCTGTTCTGTTGATTTTATTTTGTTAGCATGTTTGGTTCTGTTCTCCGTCCCCCCCTTTTAGACTGGGAGCCCGCTGTTGGGTAGGGACCGTCTCTAGATGTTGCCAGTTTGGACTTCCCAAGCGCTTAGTCCAGCGCTCTGCACATAGTAAGCGCTCAATAAATACGATTGATGATGATGATGATGATGTGAGCCCACTGTTGGGTAGGGACCGTCTCTAGATGTTGCCAACTTGGGACTTCCCAAGCGCTCTGCACACCGTAAGCGCTCAATAAATACGATTGATTGATTGATTGATTGACCTCTCTTCGCCATCACTGCTTTCCCAGTCTAATTTCTCGTAACCCAGATCATTTCCTTGGGGCTTAATTTGATCCTCCTCTCCCCCTCATCCCCTTCTCCATCCCCCCCATCTTACCTCATCATCATCAGTCGTATTTATTGAGCGCTTACTATGTGCTGAGCACTGTACTAAGCGCTTGGGAAGTACAAACTGGCAACATAAAATTGGCAACAAATTGGCTTACCTCCTTCCCTTCCCCACAGCACCTGTATATATGTCTATATGTTTGTACATATTTATTACTCGATTTATTTATTTATTTTACTTGTACATATTTATTACTCGATTTATTTATTTATTTTACTTGTACCTATCTATTCTATTTATTTTATTTTGTTAGGATGTTTGGTTTTGTTCTCTGTCCCCCTTTTAGACTGTGAGCCCACTGTTGGGCAGGGGCCGTCTCTATATGTTGCCAATTTGTCCTTCCCAAGCGCTTAGTCCAGTGCTCTGCACACAGTAAGGGCTCAATAAATACGATTGATTGATTGATTGACTGTCTCTATATGTTGCCAACTTGGACTTCCCAAGCGCTTAGTACAGTGCTCTGCACACAATAAATACGATTGATTGATTGATTGATTGACTGTCTCTATATGTTGCCAACTTGGACTTCCCAAGCGCTTAGTCCATTGCTCTGCACACAGTAAGCACTCAATGAATACAACTGATTGATTGATTGACTGTCTCTATATGTCGCCAACTTGGACTTCCCAAGCGCTTAGTCCAGTGCTCTGCACACAGTAAGCGCTCAATAAATACGATTGGTTGATTGATTGACCTCTCTCCGCCATCACTGCTTTCCCAATCTAATTTCTCGTAACCCGGATCGTTTCCTTTGGGCTTAATTTGCTTCTCTTTACCCGTGGCCCACCCTCCTTCGGTTCCTTTAGGCCTCTCCCCAAGGGGCGAGGCACCCTTGTCGAATTTCTGGTCCGCCTTACGGACTTGTCCCCCGTCTCCCCTCGGCCTAGGGTGGCCGGAGTCCAGGTCTCGATAACGGGTCAGCTTTTTCGCCCCACTTTTAATCTTCCACCTCCCGAAGGTTCCCGAGCCCTCCGCAGAAGCCTGACCGTCGAGTAAGTTCCCTCCGTCGGCTTTTTGGGCTGGGAACTCTTGTCTCGCCTCTTGACTCCAAATAGGCCCCAGTTCTCAAAATTAAAAGTTGGGACCCCCCTGCTTCTCACCCTGTTGGGGCAGGGCGGGCCTTTTCCACCCCTCTCTCAGTTTTTTTTGCCCCCTGAATTCTTTGGTCTGATCACGGTCCACACAGGACGGCCACCATATGTAGATATGTTTGTACATCATCATCATCAATCGTATTTATTGAGCGCTTACTATGTGCAGAGCACTGGACTAAGCGCTTGGGAAGTACAAATTGGCAACATCTAGAGACAGTCCCTACCCAACAGTGGGCTCACAGTCTAAAAGGGGGAGACAGAGACCAAACATACTAACAAAATAAAATAAATAGGATATGTACAAATAAATTAAATAAATAAATAGAGTCAAAAAATATGTACAAACATATATACATATATACAGGTGCTGTGGGGAAGGGAGGGAGGTAAGATGGGGGGATGGAGAGGGGGGCGAGGGGGAGAGGAAGGAAGGGGCTCAGTCTGGGAAGGCCTCCTGGAGGAGGTGAGCTCTCAGCAGGGCCTTATTTATTTATTTATTATTTACTTATTTATTGTACATATTTATTACTCTATTTATTTAACTTGTATATATCTATTCTATTTATTTTATTTTGTTAGTATGTTTGGTTTTGTTCTCCGTCTCCCCCTTTTAGACTGTGAGCCCACCGTTGGGTAGGGACTGTCTCTATATGTTGCCAACTTGGACTTCCCAAGCGCTTAGTACAGTGCTCTGCACACAGTAAGCGCTCAATAAATACGATTGATGATGATGATGATGATGACCATGGCCCGGTCAGTCAGGTGACTCCCCCCCCGACCCGGATTTTGAGCAAACAAGACACAACTTGGGGAAATCTCACCATCTCCAGCTTCACTCTCCGGTGCGCTTGCGCGGCGGGGCCGGACTACCCATCTGAACTTCATCCATTCTTTAGTTTGATCAGAGGCCTTGTGCTTGTTTTCCAGGACGCCGTCAAGAAACCAGAAATGACAGCAGAGGAAAGACAGACCTTGTTAAAGAGGAGGCTGCTGGCCGAGAAACTGAAGGAAGAAGTGATCAACAAAAGTGAGGGGTAAATTTGGAAAAGAACACAGGCAGAAGTTCGAACTCCTTTAAAAATAAATTATTCACCCCATCGATGGTGCCGGTTGGTTTTGAACAGAAATAACTTTCCTCGGGGAGAGCAGAGTGGTTAACCCTGAATTTAGAGCCGATCCCCACATTGCTCCCTCTCCCTCCCCTCTCCATTTGCTTTAACAAAGCAACTCCGTGGAAACGTTACCCACTAATAACACGAAGTCACCCCTGATGACACTTCAGAGCCCATTGCTGGGTAGGGACCGCCTCTATATGTTGCCGACTTGGACTTCCCAAGTGCTTAGTACAGTGCTCTGCACACAGTAAGCGCTCAATAAATACAACTGAATGAATAAGAATAAGAATAATAATGGCATTTATTAAGCGCTTACTATGTGCAAAGCACTGTTCTAAGCGCTGGGGAGGTTACAAGGTGATCAGGTTGTCCCACGTGGGGCTCACCCCATTTTACAGATGAGGTAACTGAGGCCCAGAGAAGTGAAGTGGCTTGCCCAAAGTCACACAGCTGACAATTGGCAATGGCTCCCCCA
Organism: Tachyglossus aculeatus; assembly: GCF_015852505.1. NCBI lineage: Eukaryota > Metazoa > Chordata > Mammalia > Monotremata > Tachyglossidae > Tachyglossus > Tachyglossus aculeatus. Next base: position 5,656,812 of record NC_052074.1, read on the forward strand.
AATAAGCAGGAAGCTGCAGTAGCACTAATTAAAAAAATAATAATAATAATAATAATGGCATTTATTAAGCGCTACTATGTGCAAAGCACTGTTCTAAGCACTGGGAAGGATACAAGGTGATCAGGTTGTCCCTCATGGGGCTCACAGTCTTAATCCCCATTTTACAGATGAGGTAACTGAGGCACAGAGAAATTCCAAGCCCCATAATGGGGGTCTCTTTCCTTCTCATTGTAATCAGGAAAACATGGCCCCAATATTTAAACAAACCTCACGTGTAAATACCGAGGCTGGTTGTTGGTTTAGCGATTACCGTCATTGCTGTTTTTTCTCCCCTTCCGCGCTTCCAGAGAGGCAGGTTTCCCATCTTCAAAGCACTAACGTGGGAACCATGGAAAGCACACGCGGGGTAGCCTTGTGGAAAAAGCACAGGCCGAGGATGTGGCTTCTAATCCCGGCTCCACCGCTTGCTAGCTGTGTGGCCTCGGGCAAGTCGCTTCACCTCTCTGTGCCCGTTACCTCCTCGGTACAATGGAGATTAAATAAATCCTCCTCCCTCTGACTTCGCCTGTGAGCCCTAGGTGGGACAGGGATCGTGTCATCATCATCATCATCAATCGTATTTATTGAGCGCTTACTATGTGCAGAGCACTGTACTAAGCGCTTGGGCAGTACAAATTGGCAACATATAGAGACAGTCCCTACCCAACCGTGGGCTCCCAGTCTAAAAGGGGGAGACAGAGAACAAAACCAAACATACTAATGAAATAAAATAAATAGAATAGATACGTACAAGTAAAATAGAGTAATAAATATGTACAACCATATATACAGGTGTCCAAACCTGATCCCCGGCGCCTTTTAGTAAGCGCTTACCACTTATCATTCCGCCCCCCCAAAAATCCAGACTCCAATTCCTGAGCATACTGAACGCTTAGTATCAATCAGAAATCCAAACCAACGGTACTCGAGTGCTTGTGCCCAGAGCACTGTACTAGGCGCTTGGGAGAGGACACTACAAAGTGAGCTCGTTGTGGGCAGGAATGTGTGTTTGTTATATTGTGCTCTCCCAAGTGCGAAGTACAGTGCTTTGCACACGGTAAGCGCCCAATTGAATATTTAGACTGTGAGCCCACTGTTGGGTAGGGACTGTCTCTATATGTTGCCAATTTGTACTTCCCAAGCGCTTAGTACAGTGCTCTGCACATAGTAAGCGCTCAGTAAATACGATTGAGGATGATGAACAGTTGGTAGACGGATGCCCAGATGTTACTCCGTGCCTCCATCTTCTCAGCCCTACTATTGACTCATGTGAAAACCAATCAATCAATCAATCAATCGTATTTATTGAGCGCTTACTATGTGCAGAGCACTGTACTAAGCGCTTGGGAAGTACAAATTGGCATCATAGAGACAGTCCCTACCCAACAGTGGGCTCACAGTCTAAAAGGGGGAGACAGAGAACAGAACCAAACATACCAACAAAATAAAACGGGCGATGAACACACACAAATCAGTCTGTATTTCAGGTAACTTTTTATTAAAATAGTATTTATAACCGATACATGTTGGCAGACGGAATTAAAAAAAAAAAAAAACCTAGAAGGGCCCCAGGCATTTGAACGTGGGCTTTCTCTTGCTTCTGTCAATCCGGTCAGGGCAAGGAACAAGTGGAGGAGCTACGGACTCAAGTCCGCCCGAGGGAGGTGACTCTCCGACTCCGAGAAAATCCAAAATCCAAAGGATTTTAAAAAGGCGTCGGGGTGGGCGCGACACGGCGATTCGGGGGACGTTCGCGTTTCCGCTCTAGGAGGAGGCTCCCGTGGTGGCGTGAGCGCTCTCCGAGCTCACGGCAGTTCTTCGGAAAGGAAAGGGAAGAGCGTGTTGGACGGAATGCGAAGACGACGCTCGGTCGGTACCAGAACTTCCTCTTCGGCTGGGCTCGTCGACACCGCGAGGCGCTCAGCCTTTAGAGGGGAAAGAGGCCGACGTCCTCCTCCGGCGCGGGGAGGTCATCTAGCTTTCGGGACGAAAGAGGAAGGGCCGCGGTGGAGCGCCGTACACGAGTGGCCGTGCGCTGGGGACGGCGGGGGGGGGGGAAGAGTCTAATTGAGTCACCTTCTGTTGGGCGGAGGGTCCCTTCAAAGCCCTTGGTCGCGAGGGTGAGGGGGCAGCCCCGTTCCCGAATGCCTGGAGCCCGACGACGGGGACGAAGGTACCGGATTTCCCACCCGCTGTCGTTCATCAGTCGGAACGCCGGACTCATCACGACGGTACCTCGCGCCGGCTTCCTGGGCGGCAGGAACGCTTGCGCTCCGGCGGCGAGAGGACCTGGTGGTGCGGAATCCCCGTCAAGCCTCGTGAATCGCTTTATTGGCTCATTAAAGACACTCTGAAAGTGGCCGCATCTCAAAACGGAGTTAACTCACCAGGTACGACAAACCAAACCGAAGCAGTGATTGTGGAATTACAAGGGTCACATTTTAATTCCTGAATTTTACAGTTCGGCGTTAATATCACCACGTGTATACAAATGGTGTAAAACAAGTACAGTGGTATTTTTAATACAAAATAAACTTCTGTTTTATGGAAAAAACTATACTTCATATCTACACAGACAGCCCATCTTTTCCAAACAATAGCTAAAATGAAAATTAACTACAAAAATCTCCAGAACAGGGAAACTGCTTCAGTTTAAACTATTCCAGGAAAAAATGGACCCAATAACACGTTACGAGGGCGACCTAGATGTGGTGGACTGCAGCTGGTTTTGTCATTTTTTTTTCGAGCTTCGATCGTTGCTAAACACGTTACTTGTGGTTTGGGGGTCACTCTTCTGCCTTCGGCATGATCTCGGATCAGAGATGGGCAAACTAACATTAAAATATTTACACTTGACTCGCTGCTCTTTGAAAATAAAACCTCTCGACGGTTTGCCTCGGTGAATCTTTTTCTCTTTTTTTTTTTTTTGCTCTCGGACAGGTACATGGAATGTGCTTTTACTCTTTAAAAAAAGAAGCAGCTCTCGTAGTACGACCTTGCTGAGAAAAGGCTCGTGCGCTGCGTGCTGATCTGTCTTGAATTCAGCCGGGGGTTTTTTGGTACTTCCGTCTTGGTCCGGAATGACTCGGGGGTGGGTGTGAGGGCGGGAGAAAAGGAAGGGGTGGTTAAACGCCACTTTACTTCAGGCAGGGCTATTTAAAAAAAGAACAAAAACCCGGTGTTTTCTTTTTGGTGAGCGTTTGTTAGTGTTTCCCATCGGTCAGTGACGCGTTTTAAACCGGCAAGGTGAATGTACGTCTGCCGCTCGGGAGCGAGCGGAAGGGGACGTGAGGCGAGCAGTGTCTTCCGTTGACGCTTGCCGTTCTGTGCGGCTTGGAGACCCTGCGCTAAGCCACGGCCATTTCTGGAGGATCCCCGTGTCGGAAGCGACCGACCCTCGGCTTCAGCACCTCGGGAAGTGCTGGTTTAAAAAGGGGAAAAAAAAAAAAAGCAGTTAACGTGTCCGTTTTGGATCTAGCTGTCTGCAAAGTACCCGCGCCGACCCCAGCCGGGCCGAGAAGAGAGGGCACCTCCTTCGGAGCACCCGGCGGGGCGGGTGGGGGCCCCCGGGCCTCGGTGATCTGGATAAGATGGTCCCAAAGGGTGGAACCGGGCGGTTCGCGCCTTAGCACAGTCCGGTTTCCCCTCCGTTTCGTTTTTAAAAGAGGCAACGGGGTAAAAAGAACACCATGGCCAGCACCGTTACAAAAGGAAGATTACTGGGTTTGCAGTCGAAGCTCCGCGACGGTTTCGAGGTCGGACGTGCTCCGGCGGGGGGGGGGACCCTGCGCTATTAAGATGGTTTTTAAACTGACTTTTTCCCTCCCCAGCCCTCCCGAAACCTGAGACTTTCCTTGCTGAGAGGCTGTCCTCCAGGTTCTGATTCCCAACCCCCCCCCCCACCCCGTTTTGGGGACAGCCTCGATGGCGGCCTCCTCGATGACCAGGAAGAGCTGAAGTTCCCTGGAAGCCTGGCGTTGACAGAACTAAACCCTTCCAGCTGGTACACTGAGTGTGTCTTTTGCAACTCCTCGTATATTATCGTCTATGTTCAAGGGAGAAAAGCTTTCTGATTCAGACTTTTTAGCTCATCGAACGGTTGCAGCATTTTTTTTTTTCTTTCGTGAGACCCCCCTGTTACGAGCGTTCCCCCCCCGCAGAAGTCTCTATGAGCCAAGACGCGGTCTTTTCCTTGGGGACGTCTCTTCCTCCTCTTCTTCCTCTTCGTCGTCTGGATAATCCACTAGGCCCACGAGGCTTCCCTGCCGACACACACAGAAATCCCCGTCAGAGCGACGCAGCTTGGAGGGAAGGATGGGAAGGACGGGGAGGGAGAGGAGGCCGAGCTCGGGAGCCGCTAGCCCCCTCCGCTCCCTCTGGAAGCCTCCGGGAGGGGCAGGGGGTGGATCCAGTTGGCCAAAATAATGTCGGTATTTGTTAAGCGCTTACTATGTGCCAAGCACTGATCTAAGCGCTGGGGTAGATACAAGTAATTAGGCTGTCCCCCGTATGGCTCACGGTCTTCATCCCCATTTTACAGACGAGGTAACTCAGGCCCAGAGAGTAATAATAATAATAATAATGACATTTGTTAAGCGCTTACTATGTGCCAAGCACTGATCTAAGCGCTTGGGTAGATACAAGTAATTAGGCTGTCCCCCGCATGGCTCAAGGTCTTCGTCCCCATTTTACAGACGAGGTAACTCAGGCCCAGAGAGTAATAATAATAATAATGACATTTGTTAAGCGCTTACTGTGTGCCAAGCACTGATCTAAGCGCTGGGGCAGATACAAGTAATTAGGCTGTCCCCCGCACGGCTCACGGTCTTCGTCCCCATTTTACAGATGATGTAACTGAGGCCCAGAGAGTAATGATAATAATAATGACATTTGTTAAGCGCTTACTATGTGCCAAGCACTGATCTAAGCGCTGGGGTAGATACAAGTAATTAGGCTGTCCCCCGCACGGCTCATGGTCTTCATCCCCATTTTACAGACGAGGTAACTGAGGCCCAGAGAGTAATAATAATAACACTGACATTTGTTAAGCGCTTACTATGTGCCAAGCACTGATCTAAGCGCTGGGGTAGATACAAGTAATTAGGCTGTCCCCTGCACGGCTCACGGTCTTCATCCCCATTTTACAGATGACGTAACTGAGGCCCAGAGAGTGATAATAATAATAATAATGACATTTGTTAAGCACTTACTATGCACCAAGAATTGTTCTAAGCGCTGGGGTAGATACCTGTATATATGTTTGTGCATATTTATTACTCTATTTTACTTGTATACATCTATTCTATTTATTTTATTTTGTTAATATGTTTTGTTCTCTGTCTCCCCCTTCTAGACTGTGAGCCCACTGTTGGGTAGGGACCGTCTATGTTGCCAACTTGGACTTCCCAAGCGCTTAGTGCAGTGCTCTGCACACAGTAAGTGCTCAATAAATACGACTGATTGATTGATACAAGGTAATCAGGTTGTCCCACATGAGGCTCTCAGTATCAATCCCCATTTGACAGATGAGGTAACTGAGGCCCAGAGAAGTCAAGTGACTTGCCCAAAGTCACACAGCTGACAAGTGGCGGAGCCGGGATCAGAACCCATGACCTTCCTTCCTCTCCCCCTCGTCCTCCTCTCCATCCCCCCATCTTACCTCCTTCCCTTCCCCACAGCACCTGTATATATGTATATATGTTTGTAAATATTTATTACTCTATTTATTTATTTATTTTATTTGTACATATCTATTCTATTTATTTTATTTTGTTAGTATGTTTGGTTTTGTTTTCTGTCTCCCCCTTTTAGACTGTGAGCCCACTGTTGGGTAGGGACTGTCTCTATATGTTGCCAATTTGTACTTCCCAAGCGCTTAGTACAGTGCTCTGCACATAGTAAGCGCTCAATAAATACGATTGATGATGATGATGATGACCTCTAGCTCCCAAGCCCGGGCTCTTTCCACCGAGCCAGGCCGCTTCTCACTGAAGTGACTTGCCCGAAGTCACGCAGCTGACAAGCGACAGAGCCGGGATTAGAACCCATGACCTCTGACTCTCAAGCCCGGGCTCTCCATCCCCCTCATCTTACCTCCTTCCCTTCCCCACAGCACCTGTATATATGTTTGTACATATTTATTACTCTATTTTACTTGTACATATCTATTCTATTTATTTGATTTTGTTAGTATGTTTGGTTTTGTTCTCCGTCTCCCCCTTTTAGACTGTGAGCCCGCTGTCGGGTAGGGACTGTCTCTAGATGTTGTCAACTTGGACTTCCCAAGCGCCTTAGTCCAGTGCTCTGCACACAGTAAGTGCTCAATAAATACGACTGATTGATTGATTGATCTATTGTATTTATTTTATTTTGTTAGTATGTTTGGTTTTGTTCTCCGTCTCCCCCCTTTTAGACTGTGAGCCCGCTGTTGGGTAGGGACTGTCTCTATGTGTTGCCAACTTGGACTTCCCAAGCGCTTAGTGCAGTGCTCTGCACACAGTAAGCGCTCAATAAATACGATTGATTGATTGATTGATTCCCACTGAGCCATGCCGCTTCTCGTGGATATGGGGAGGGTAAGGGTCCTAACACCAAGCTGGAGCAGACTATGGCGAGCAAGGGGCAGCGGAGCATCGAGCCCGGACTTCTGCAGCTCCTCCAGCCCCGCAAAGCACGGTGCCTTTGGGGTTGCCAGCGCTGCCGCAGCCCCAGGGTTGCTCTTGGGGCTGACACTGGACTAGACGACATCCTGGAGCCGATTTATTTATTTTACTTGTACATATCTACTCTATTTTATTTTGTTAGTATGTTTGGTTTGGTTCTCTGTCTCCCCCTTTTAGACTGTGAGCCCACTGTTGGGCAGCAACTGTCTCTAGATGTTGCCAATTTGTACTTCCCAAGCGCTTAGTACAGTGCTCTGCACACAGTAAGCGCTCAATAAATACGATTGATGATGATGATGATGCCATCTGAGGGGGCCTGATGGCAACTGCCCCAGGCTGCACCTCTACGGGTAGAAAAAGCCATTTTACGCTGAGGTTCAAAGCGGGCAGTTAGACTGGGGCTGTTGCTGAGTTCAGGGTTAGCGAACGTAGTTCAGAGTGGCTAACCCTCCCAATTTCCTTGGAAAATCATGGAAAAGTCTCTGTACTGACACCCCACTTCGATGACAGGGAAATTTACTGACAACCTCGCAAAATGCGCTGGAAAACTACTACTCTGCTCGGGAAGTAGGAGTATCACCGAGGCAGTTAGATGGACTAGCATCTGCAAAAAGATTGGCAGCTTCAGGGAATATGAATTAATGGCTGAGTTCTAGCCCTTATTGGTTTAGAAGGCTAATCACATCTGATCTTCTGATATATGTTGCCAACTTGTACTTCCCAAGCGCTTAGTACAGTGCTCCGCACACAGGAAGCGCTCAATAAATACGATTGATTGATCTTCTCACACCGTAAGCTCCTTGTGGGCAAGGGATCTGCCTACCAAGTCTGTTTTGTTGTTGTACTCTCCCAAGAGCTTGGTACAGAGCTCTGAACGCAGTAATCACTCGATAAAAAAGATGAATTGACCAAAGAAAAGTGTTCTAATTCTGGTTTGTTTTTTTTTTTAATGGCATTTATTAAGCGCTCACTATGTGCAAAGCACTGTTCTAAGCACTGCTTGCCTGCTGTGTGGCCTTGGGCCTCAGTTTACGCTTCTGTACAATGATTAAATATCTGTTCTCCCTCCTACTTAGATTGTGAGCCCCAATATATGACAGGGATTGTGCACGTGACCCGATAACCTTGCATCACCCCCACCCCCAGTACAGGGCACAAAGTAAGCACTTAATGCACGCCATAATTATTATTCTCATAATAATGACATTTGTGAAGCGCTTACTATGCGCAAAGCACCGTTCTAAGCGCTGGGGGATACAAGGGGATCAGCTTGTCCCATGTGGGGCTCACAGTCTTAATCCCCATTTTCCAGATGAGGGAACTGAGGCTCAGAGAAGTGACTTGCCCAAGGTCACACAGCAGACCGGTGGTGGAGCCAGGATGAGAACTCATTCCTCTATTACTATCGTTGGACTCTGCCTACTTGGAGAAACACTATCATTTCTCCATTATTATTAAGAATTATTTCTAAGCGGGCAGAGTCCGTGTATTTCAGACGGTCACCTCAGCCCCCTCAGAGTCCAAAGTGCTCTGCACAGTGCTCGCTCGTTTCATACGATCGACGGACGGACAGACAGATGGCTCACCTTGGTGGCTGTAACCGATGCCGTCAAGTTGGTGTTTTTGGAAGAAGAGCCGTTGGGACTTGCTGGTGGGGTCTGGGCGGTGACGGATTTACTGTTTGTACTATTGGCTCCGTTTGCAGCACTGGCCGAATGCGAAAAAGTGAATTTAAAGCCTCCCGTGGATGTCCTTTTGGGGAGGTTCTCTTTGTCTTCACTTTCTTTCGCTGAGGGGAAAGCGAGATTTTGAACACCCGTCAGTGAATGTTTTGAAAAAGAAAACCGTTTGGTTTTTTTTTTTTACAGTTGTTGATCCTTCTTCATCACGGCCGTCTCCATTCATTCATTCATTCGATCGTACTTATTGAGCGCTAACTGTGTGCAGAGCACTGTACTAAGCGCTTGGGAAGTACAAGTCGGCAACATAGGGAGACGGTCCCTCCCCCACAACGAGCTCACAGTCTAGAAGGAGGACTCAATATAAATAAATAGAATTACGGATACATGAACATCAAAACAAGTAAACAGGCATCAATATAAACAGAATTATATATGTATGCACATCAAAACAAGTGGCAAGAGCACGGGCTTTGGAATCAGAGGTCATGGGTTCAAATCCCGGATCCGCCAATTACAATAATAATAATAATAATAATGATGATGGCATTTATTAAGCGCTTACTATGTGCAAAGCACCGTTCTAAGCGCTGGGGAAGTTACAAGGTGATCAGGTTGTCATCATCATCATCATCAATCGTATTTATTGAGCGCTTACTATGTGCAGAGCACTGTACTAAGCGCTTGGGAAGTACAAATAGGTTGTCCCACGGGGGGGCTCACAGTCTTAATCCCCATTTTCCAGATGAGGCAACTGAGGCCCAGAGAAGTTAAGTGACTTGCCCAAGGTCACACGGCTGACAATTGGCAGAGCCGGGATTTGAACCCATGAACTCTGACTCCAAAGCCACTTTGGAATGGCTTGCCACTGGGCCACGCTGCTTCTCAACGGTCAGCTTTGTGGCTTCGGGCAAGTCGCTTAACTTCTCTGGGCCTCGGTTTCCTCATCTGGAAAACGAGGGATCAAGACTGTGAGCCCCCCGGGGGGCAACCCGTCCAGTAGAGTGCTCTGCGCACAGTAGGCTCTCTCCACTGGCAGGCTGCTTCCACTGGCCCCCAGGCAACGTCCGAATCATTTGAAGCGAGTGGAAGCCAAGAAGCCACAGAAACCACTGGCAGAGGCGGATGGAGGCAGGAGGACAGGAGAGGAGGAAAGGAGCTATTGGGTGTCGACTTGAGGAGGCCAGGGCAGCACAAAGCTTGTGTACGGGAAAACCTCACAGAGGTGCGAATTCAAAAGGAAGAGTGAACTCACGTCAGCAATCAATCGTATTTATGGAGCGCTTACTGTGTGCAGAGCACTGTACTAAGCGCTCGGGAAGTACAAGTTGGCAACATATAGAGACAGCCCCTACCCAGTGGGTGCCAGCTTGTAACATGGGAAAATATGGGGTTCTATGGCTCCTCCAAAGTGATTTCCCTGACTTATCTCTCATTTCCCCACCCTATTCTCTTTCCCTTCTGCACTGCTTCCGCCCTTTGGTCTGTGCCCTTTGAGCACTTTGTTACCCTGCCCCCAGGATTTATATTCTGCCGTTCCCCTTATCTGTAACTGATTTTTAAGTCTGTCTCCGCCACTGGTGTGTCTACTGCAGTCCTAGCACTTGGAACACTGCTCTGCACGCAGTAAGCAACTAATAAATACCACTGATTGATCTACTGACTGATGCTCGGGCCATGGTAGCCCGGGAATGCTGACTTGAGCTCTAGCAGTTGCCGGGTATCCGAATCAAGTTGCTTTTGGATATTTTCTATGGACTTAAGGGCCTCTTTAAAAGTTGTGCACACTGCGGGTTTGAACTCTTAAGGGCTCACGCAGCGCCTGAAGGAAATTCACCTTTGAGTCTCTCAACCCATCCTTCCGATACTGAAATGGGTCTCTCGATGCTCGGATACTGAACGCAAACCCGAGCTGGGATTTATAGGCTAAATTTCGGAGGCAGAGCCACGGATGCCAAGTTGTGGAAAGTTGTCCTGGGAGTTAAAATAAAAAAAAAAGGTCTCGGGATTCTGTGCGGGGCTTGACAAGGCAACCCTACTCTGGTGTCACAGAAAAGCCACTAATTACTCTGGACACCTGAGTGGAAGGTTGTCTTCTGGAACAAATCAAGTAGTCTTTACTTGGAAAGGCTTCAAGATAGATTTGTCCGGATCACACCACGTTAAGGGATTTGGAAGATGGATACAGTACTCCTGCGTGGGACCTGGCCTAGAAATCTGAGACCTCATCCATTTCATCTCAAGGACCACGATGACTCCTCGTTTCTGGTCTGAACTACGGCCCGAGGAGGTCTATAATAATAATAATAATAATAATAATAACGTTGGCATTTGTTAAGTGCTTACTATGTGCAAAGCACTGTTCTAAGCGCTGGGGGGGATACAAAGCGATCAGGTTGTCCCATGTGGGGTTCACAGTCTTAATCCCCATTTTACAGATGAGGTAACTGAGGCTCAGAGAAGTTAAGTGACTTGCCCATGGTCACACAGCAGACATGTGGCGGAGTCAGGATTCGAACCCATGACCTCTGACTCCAAAGCCCGTGCTCTTTCCACTGAGCCGCGCTGCGGCTGTGGCTACTGGTCCCAGGGGCCTTGCTGTCAGTCTTTACCTGCAGATGTAGCCCGGAGAGGACTTTGGGCACCCTTTGGAGGAAGAGAGGCTGTTTGCTTTCCCACATAGAGGAAGCAGCGTGGCCTAATGGAAAGAGCAAGCGCCTGGGAATCGGAAGCCCTGGGTTCTACTCCTGGCTCTGCCTCCTGCCTGCTGTGTGAACTTGGGAAAATCCCTTCACTTCTCTGGGCCTCAGTTACCTCATCTGTGAAATAGGGATTAAGACCGTGAGCCCTATGTGGGACAGGGACTGTGTCCAACCTGATTACCTAGCATCTACCCCAAAACTTTGTACAATGTCTGGTAAGCACTTAAATACCATAAAAAAAAAAAGGTATGGCCTGCTTGCTCCAGAAAAAATGATTCAGTGGGGAAAATGACTGGTATGATTAGGAATGAGGGTGGTGGTTTCCCCTCTCCAATGCTATTTCCATCTCAGAGATGCACAGAACTGGTCCATGCGTGGAAAAGTCGGAGACCTTTTATTAAAGAACTGGGGTGCCGCCCTGCAACAAGACAATAACGTGCCTAGTACCTTTTTTAGTTTCCATAAACTTTTCGTAACTATCTGGGAAATCATCCTCTGGCTTGGATTTTTCCACCGGTGGTACAACGGCTTCACCTTCCTCCTCCTCGTCTTCGTTGAACCACATCTCTTCATCCTCTTCCAACGCTCTCGCGTCTCTGCGAAATCTGTTGCTACGCAATATAGACGGTACACTGTAAGAGATATATCACAGGGTCTCAAGTTCTGTTGCCGGCAGAGCGAGGCAGAAGTAATCATAAATGTGGAACCATGAGGAGTTGCAATAGTCTGGGTCGAAATTTCGGGGCTCATTGGTAATTCCACATTGATGAAGACAACAAGTAACGTAGCCCAGAAATACATCCGGGTTTTCGAACTGCACTGAATACCCTGGAGACATACAGGGCGGTTGTTGTCAGGGTCCAAAATAGGATCGCTCTCTGCAAACTCGATTCCGTGGAAAAAGAGCAAGAACTCCTCGCCCGCTCCTATCTCCCACCAGTCAAAATGACAAAGAAAGTGTGGGAATGGGAAATCCTGGGGGAACTTCTAGGAATACCCAAAATAGAGATCAACTGGGGATCTGACTTTGTTTCGGGTTTGAATTTCAATACATATAAACAATACCTGTTCAGTTTCTGATTTTGTCTGTCTTTTTCTTGTTCATATTTAGTCTTCAATCCTTTGAATGTCTGAACATATTCAATCGATTCAAGTGCCTTATAAAAGTTTTCAACTATATGTGCAGTAAGGGACTTGATATCTTCCTGTATAAGCATAAAATAATATTGACATCTCTTATAAATAGTGCAATATAAGCATATTTTTTTTCCAGAAAAGATGTGCCACAATGCTCCACACAAACATGGAACTCAAGCCTGTGGAGCGCTTTTAAATTTTATTTGTTCACCCTATGAGAACATCTGCAGGCAAAAGGATCTTTTTTTGGAGATTTCATTGCTTAGTCCTTTATTCATTTCCATCCTCTACTCTTAACATCTTCTTCCTGAACAACTAAGGGCATGGACAAAACCTTATTTACAAAGAATGTCGTTGTTGTGAATGGACAGACTATGGAATTAATTATTTACGTAGACCGCCATGTGGGATTTGATACATTATTTTCGTTAAGGAAAAAAGGAGCCTTGGGGTAATAACTACTTCGCAGAGACAACTCCTCCTGAATTCCATTTTATGCTTTGAAAGAACAAACATAGAAAAACCCAGGACAACAGGACAAAGCCTGCACCCCAAAATGTGAGAAAAGAAAGGATTTGAGAATTTAGTAGCCATTAGTTGGAGACAGGAAGTACCCAGAACATTTCTCAGAAGACAATCCAGAAGTCCATTTAAAAAATTTGTTTTTTTTTTCCAAACACAAATTTCATGTGGCATCTGAATTACAACGTGAGCTAAGAGACAAGCTGGTGGCCCAGAACGTGGGACCTAGAGAGCAGTGGCCATTTCTGCAGGGAATGCATCTGTTTATTGATGTACTGTACTCTCCCAAGTGCTTGGACTCTAAACACATAAGCGCTCAATAAATACAACTGAATGGGGTGAGGGGCAACAGGAAAGGCCCCTGGCAGTGCCTAGTTTGGCCTGTGATAACCGGGAGAGGCTTCCCAACTTCTTGTCCCAAATCACTACAAAAGGACACAACTTCAGAAAGACTAAAATTACCGTAGCAGTGAAAAGTTTTCAAGGAAAAGAATTCAGACTGAGAGCAAAACTGCTTTCCCTGTCATGTCCTTAATGATGACATGCAGGTTTAGAGTCCAAAATTCCTTATTTGTTTTCAGCAGCAAAAATAGCCCCCCAGCACTTGAATATAATCTCTAATACAGACCACCTTAATTCAAGACTGGCTACAACTTGGCAATTTCCAAATATGACATTGGGACGGTGGCAACTGGACAGCAAAGAACACTTAACACTGATCAGATGCCTGTTGATCCCATTTGATGAGAAGGTGAAAATTACTCTATATTTTACTATGCTCAAATGCTGTTCATATACTGATATTTCGACCAACCAGAAAATAGATAATTCTGATTCAGAGATGAAAACAAACTACACTCATGGGAATGGAAGACTAAGAAAGAGTTTGGGCTGTGCCATCAACAAAGGCCTATGTTTTTTTTTAACTACTATATCCCAACCCAGCCCAAATCTGGCTCTGAAATCTTTTACTTGAAAAAAGATGCAGGCTTACCACTCGTATGAATTCAAATAGTTCAATTACAGCTGAATTCAGCAGATTGTACCGAGTTCCATTATCAAGAAGGGCATTTATAACTGGCTCAAAAAGATTTCCCTTGGTGATATACCGGTTATAAAACTCATCCTTTAGACCAATTATCCTCCTCATGAAGCGAAGGGCACCTATTTTAAAAAGACAAACAAAGACCTCAAAAAACCAAACTGGTGTTCTTACTTTATCGGGTCAAAACACATTGGGGACCCCACCCAAATTTCCTGAATCCTCTAGCCAAAAAATGGACTTTTCGGTAATTGGCAGTGAAAAGGGGCAGGAACGGAACCGTGGGAGAAAGAAATGGTGAGTTCTTGGCTGGGCCCTGGAGGGGAAAATCTATGATTAATCATATTAAAGATCACTGACTTGTTAGCCGGCTAACGCGGGAGGGATTTGGGCCCCAAACAAGTTCCTCCACAAGACAATTCCCTTCCAAAACCACATCCCATGAAGAAACTATTCACATGGGCTTGAACTGTGGAGCCTGTTGAAAAAACCCAGCATAGTCCCAAAAATGTTTAAACCACCTGGTCATTTTGAACAACAGTAAAGGATCCACTATAGCACAATGAAACCTGTGCTTAAAGGAAATATTGACAACAACGGCAACTGCCACAATTATTTTTTTTTCAAAATTGTATTCAATGCTAAGGAAATCTGTTTAAAAGAAAAAACTAGATTTTTTTTCCATCCATGTCATCACAGATTGACCGCTACTTACACAAGGCCAGAAAAGTGTGCTTCGAATTCATCAGGACCAAGACTCGTCTTAGCAAATCCTTGTTCATGATATAATTTTTGATGTGATATGTGTGATGTTCCACACAAAATGTTAGTAGCTCCAAAATTAAGGCAAGCAGCTGCGCTGTTTGATAGTTATCTACAAAAAAAAAGAACACGAATTAGCCACATGAAAATATCCTGTTTTGTCTACACCTAAATAATTCTTATAAGTTAATAATGAATCTTTCAACAAAATATTTCAGCTAGTAATTACAGTGCAGATTTACGACTGGTTAATGTCTTTTGTCTGAATTTTAATACCCGTCAAACAGGTTGTGATTTTCTGCCTGTGAGTAGGCGGACGCAAAGCCCTCCTAAAGTGATACCTTTTCTCCCCCTCACGTTGTTTATATGAATCATTCAGAACCATTCCCGTTTTTACAGAAAATTCATTCTAATCGTTTTACAGAAAATCAGAAAATTCATAACAAAAACTGAAGCCTACATATGGTCCGTATGCTCCTTACAAGGATCGCAACTACCGACTGCTACACTGTACTTTCCCAAGCACTTAGTACAGTGCGTGGCACACCGTAAGTATTCAATAAGTACCACTGGCTTATATAAAGGCAAGGAAAATGAGACACTGAGTTACTTTATTCAGATATACTTACACTATGATTAAATCCTTATTCTTCCTACTATTTGCTGTCTTCTCCCTACGTCCTCCCCACCCCAATTAGACTGCACACTCTTCAAGGGTGGGAAATGTGTCTTGCTTCTGTTGTTCTTTACCACCCTCTTAGTACAATGTTTCACTGAGCAGGTGCTCAATAAATACCACTGACGAATGGAGTGACAGTAGTGTGGTTTAGCAGGAGGACAGAAGGGAGTCAGAAGACTTGTGTTCTAACCCCAGCCTGCCGTGTAATCTTGCATAAATCACTTAATCGCTCCCTCCTGGCATCAGTTTCCCTGACTGAAAAAGGGCTGAAAATATATTTATTCTCCCTACCACTGAGACCGTGAGCCCCAGGTAAGACAGGACCTGTTTCTCATTACCTTGCATTTAATCCCACTGTTTATACGGAGAGCAAGTATTTAATAAGCTTGACAACACTTTAGGAGGAAGGAGAAACTTAAAGAAAGAGAAGAATCTATTAGCTCCCGTCATCATGTGAAAAGATACCTTTGTAGAATTTAAAAATGTGAACAAATACTTACCAGGGCAAATTGTGTTATTCTTGTTGGATCCAACTAGTGCATCTAGTAAAAAAAAAAGTAAAATCCAGGGTAGATCTTAGTGAGAAACAGTCTAATCATTTAAGGAATACTAAAAAAAAAAAGTGAACGGGGGAATACAAGAAGCAGTGTGGCCTAGTGGAAAGAGTACAGGCCTGAGAGTCAGAGGACGTGGGTTCTAATCCCGGCTCTGCCATCATCATCATCATCAATCGTATTTATTGAGTGCTTACTATGTGCAGAGCACTGCACTAAGTGCTTGGGAAGTACAAATTGGCAACATATAGAGACAGTCCCTACCCACCAGTGGGCTCACAGTCTAAAAAGGGGGGGACAGAGAACAAAACCAAACATACTAACAAAATAAAATAAATAGAATAGATATGTACAAGCAAAATAAATAAATAAATTAATAGGGTAATAAATATGCACACACATATGTTGTGACCTTGGGCAAGTCACTTTACTCCTCGATGCCTCAGTTACCTCATCTGCAAAATTGGGAGTAAGACCACGAGCATGACGCGGGACATGGACTGTGTCCCCCCTGACTACTTTGTATCTACCCATTTACCCCAGCGCTTACTATAGTGCCTGACACATAGGAAGCACTTGGCTAATACCATTAAAAAAAAGAGTGCCTTCAATCTGGTAAATATTGTACTGCTTTAAATTCCTGCAATTCTGCACCATTAAGGTTTTCTCTCTTCTTCTCCTCAGTGCTTAGCGCTGGAGTCTTGGGAGAAAGGTCACCTAATTCCCTGTCTCTCCCCAGAGCCTTCCTGTAGTTCCTCTCTCTTCCCAAACTCCAGCCACCAAACCACTCTACATCCACTCTATGGGGAAAATTTCAAGCTGAGGTTTCAAATCTGCCACTGTGGTTTCCCTGCCTCTTAACGGGACTGGCAAATGGGTGCTACGGAATCTTACATTATAAACCAAACCAGACTGTTCCACTGACTTTTGCTTCCAGAAGACAAAGCACCAGCTGCCAAAAACAAAGCCAGACAGGTAACCTTACCTTTTTCGCTTTTGTCTTCCGAAGTGTTAGCCAAAAGTGGGGCCGTGAGAACATGCATGCAATGGTTGTAGAAGAAATTCAGGAATTCACTTTTTTCGGTTTTCTGAAACATAAAAATACAAATTCCGGCATAAATGTTTACGAAGCAGTGGGGGTCGGGAGTCCGTATACCACATATTGCACCAGGTGGTGTTGTTACAAAAGTGTAGAAGGATTTTTAGGGGCATGCTACAGCATTTTAAAAAAACTTGCCGTTTAACATTGGATTATGTGGGTGAATTACACTGAAGAGGTTCTGACTATAGATTTATGGCACATGTATTTGAGGAAAAGATTTCATTTATGCAATAATTTAGAAGTACACTTCTTCCACTTTTAAAGGTTCTGTACATATCAGACTTTAAGGCTCCTTTTTATTCGGCTAATCTTCAGGTGGCTACCAAAGACACGGGGCCACACATGGACATATCTGGGTAAAAAAAAGGATTCCTTCCGTCCTGGCGTTTTCTTACATTAGCTGTAGCCAGCATGTTCTCTGGGTCAATCAGCGTCCGTAAGAGTCCCATTAACTGGACGGCTCCTCCTAGCTCAGGATCGGTGTCACAGATCATTTGTTCAATAACTACATTGATAAGAAGGATATCCTAGAAGAAAACTTGTTACAGTTAGATTGAAGTATCTGATACAATTAAAATAAAACCATTCATTCATTCAGTCGTATTTACTGAGCACTTACTGTGTGCAGAGCACTGAACTAAGCGCTTGGAAAGTACAATTCAGCAACAGAGACAATCCCTGCCCACACCGGACTTACAGTCTGGGGTGGGGGCACGGACAGACATCAAAACAAGTAAACAGGCATCAATATAAATAAATAGAATTCTAGATATTTTCACATCAAAACAAGTAAACAGGTAATAATATCAATAGAATTACAGATATGTACATATGTACACAAGTGCTGTGGGGTGGGGAGAAACATTTTTAAAAATTAGATATTTTTCATTTTATATCTCCCTTCTACTTTTTACAGTTTGGCAAATACATTTTAGAAATGAATTTTTAATACAACACACACAACAGTGTACCATCAAAGCTGTAAAGTGAAAAACAGAATCATCTTTAGGCAATTCTTGCTCTCTCAAGGTAGTAATTCTAGTAGATCACAATCTAGGTTTTGGCCGTAGGCCAGTGGAGAGGGGAAGGCAAGCTTAACCTCAACAATAGGGAGAATATTACACTAGAAAACCCAGCTTAGCAAAAGAATAAGCAAAAAAAAATGTTACCTCACATTAAAGGACTGAGCAAAAATAATATTAAAACAATGGGGTGCTAATCTTATAGACATGTTTTCTACAATTTATCAATCATTCAATGGTATTTATTGAGTGCTTATTACAGGCAGAGCCTTGTACTAAGTGCCTGGGAGAGTACAATACAACAGAGCTGGCAGATATGTTCCCAGCCCACAACATGCTTACAGTCTACAGTCACAAAAAAAAAAAAGAGGTTACAAGGATTCAACCTCTTTCTGGTT
Organism: Tachyglossus aculeatus; assembly: GCF_015852505.1. NCBI lineage: Eukaryota > Metazoa > Chordata > Mammalia > Monotremata > Tachyglossidae > Tachyglossus > Tachyglossus aculeatus. The sequence continues at coordinate 5,675,112 of NC_052074.1, forward strand.
TGCATCACCTTCCCTACACGAGGTCGTTAAAACACGGGAGGATATTTGGTCAGATCATCAATCGTATTTATTGAGCGCTTACTGTGTGCAGAGCAAGATGAAAGAGTTAAAAAAGCTGCAACGTCTATCGACTTTAGTTTGGAGAATTCTCGCACTAACGTTGCGGAGGACAGGGAAAATCTCAGTTTGGAGGGTTGCTTTTTTCAATCCTAATTATCTAGGAACCCTGGGTTCAGTTTCCCCAGGCTGTCTTCAAAACAGCTTCAATAATAAATGTAACAGCAAACTGTTCAAGAGCAAGCTAGTTTTTACAAATAACTTCTTACATTAACCAAAACAGTAATAATTATTATGATTGTGATAGTTTTTAAGCATTTACTAAGCAGTGAGGTAGAAACAAAATAATCAGGCTGTACACCAGCCCAGCTCATAATCTAAGGGAGAGGAAGAATGGGTATTGAATTCCCATTTTATAGATGGCAAAACTAGGGCACAGAAGTTAAGAGACTTGCCCAAGGTCACACCGCACATAAGTGACATAACTGGAATTAGAGCCTACCCCCTGCTCTTTCCACTAGGCCACACTATCCACTAAACCTCAGTCAGAACAGTCAGTGAGAAAATGAATCTGGGGGACAGAGGAGAGGCCGCTGGCTGAGGTTTCCTTATTAATTCAGAGAGAGGGATTTTGAAGTAAAATTAGCTGCTTATTGAATCCAGAATCAAGCCCTGTTTTGAATTAGGAGAAGGAAAAAAATAATAATAATACAAAAAAATAATTTCCACACTTGGCCTTTGGCCCACATGAATCTGTTGCTGTTCGTTTTCAGGAATCAATAGTTCGGAATAGATCAGGTCACTAAACATATGAAACGTAGGCTTCACAGTTTTCTGTTTCTGAAGACTGTGATGTACTTCAAATATATAATGCCAATCAACATGCATTTGTGCTGACTTCTAACCAATTAAGGTCAAGTGGAATTATGTCTTTATGTTTTATTCAAACAAATTATTTCATCAGATATGCAGGCAGGCACCAGTTGAGTTGGGGTGGGGAGGGTAGTACCTTAAAACCTTCTTATCCCAAGCAATAGATGCCCAGGGATAAGTGGACAAAACAGAAAGACACCATCATTGACAGCTGATAGCCCTGACCTTCAGCATGGACAGTACCCGCAAAACAAAGGATTTAGGGCTCAGCCTCTAGAAGGTAAGCTCATTGTGAGCAGGAAATGTGTCTGTTTATTGCTAATAATATACTCTCCTAGCACAGCCTAGTAGAGAGCTCTGCACACAGTAAGCGCTCAATAAATATGCCCTCCCTCTGCCCATCCGCCAAGCTAGCTCTCTTCCTCCCTTCAAGGCCCTACTGAGAGCTCACCTCCTCCAGGAAGCCTTCCCAGACTGAGCTCCTTCCTTCCTCTCCCCCTCGTCCCCCTCTCCATCCCCCCCTTCTTACCTCTTTCCCTTCCCCACAGCACCTGTCTATATGTATATATGCTTGTACATATTTATTACTCTATTTATTTATTTTACTTGTACATATCTATTCTATTTATTTTATTTTGTTACTATGTTTGGTTTTGTTCTCTGTCTCCCCCTTTTAGATTGTGAACCCACTGTTGGGTAGGGACTGTCTCTATATGTTGCCAACTTGTACTTCCCAAGCACTTAGTACGGTGCTCTGCACACAGTAAGCGCTCAATAAATACGATTGATGATGATGATGATGAATACAACTGAATGAATGAATGCATCAGATCAGCGGTATCTGAGCACTTACTGGTGGCAGAGCACTAAGTGCTTAGAAGGGTACAATTCAACAAAAGTGGTAGACAGTTCACGGTCTAGAGGGGAAGACAGACACAAAAGAAGGGCCAAACTGTGGTTTGTGTACCATGGGTGGCTCTTTGGTTGCTGTGCAGATTGCACAGAGATGTGCTTTTATTATTATTTTGTCATCGGAGGTAGGCTGGCACGCTCCAACCCTTCCAGAGAAGGGCCTAGTGGGAAGAGCATGGGAGTCAGAAGTCACAGGCTCTAATCCCGGCTCTGCCGCTTGTCTGCCGTGTGACCTTAGGCAAGTCACTTAACTTCTCTGGGCCTCAGTTACCTCATCTGTAAAATGGGGATTGAAACTGTGAACCCCAAGTGGGACAGGGACTGTGTCCAACCTGACTGCGTTGGATCTACCCCGGTGCTTAGAACAGTGCTTGGCACATAGTAAGCGCTTAACAGATACCAGAATTATTGTTATTATTATTACTCCACTGGCAGGGCCAGCCCCACTGGGCTCCAGCCCCTGCTCCCACCCTGTTTTTACTTGCTCACCGCCTTCCCCTGAAAAAGGAACACCAGCCTTCTGAAACACCACCCCTAAGACCCCTACTTTCCAGAATGCCTGCTCAAAGTTCCAGCCATATTATAGCTTAGGTTTGTCTATTTTCAGAAGAAAAGAAAGGGGGGGGGGGTGGAGAAAATGTCTCTCAGAGTCAAACATTAACCTCTTTGTCTTCAACTGGGAGAATTAAAGAGCTAAATGGGTGGGCAGACTACAATATTTTAGCTATGCTGCCACTCACATTGTCGGCACACTTCATAATGGTTTGAAATTCCAATGATTAGGATAGAATTTGAAACAGATGCGTTAGGGTGACAGCTAGAAATCTGAATTGATTGTGATCTATTTACCCCTGGAGAATGCCGATTGCAAATGTGTTCTTTACAATAAAGTTGAAGACTCACAGTTAATTTCCCTACATTTTATGGAGCCTTTTTCACATCACAATTAATAGAAGAACTTTCACCTAAAAAAAATGGGACCATGGGCATCCTTTCCATTCCTGTAATTTGCATGTACAAAAGCTATGGATAATCAACATTATGACAGCGTTCTTACTTACATCATCACTCTGCTGGGCTTCTTGCATTACAAATTCCCGAACCATAGATGGACTGAACTCTACTAGATAAGAAAATATATCTGTAGCAGCAGACCTGACTTGCAAATCATCCATGCCCTGATAAAAAATAAAATCAGATTGTCATCGACTGTTTAAGACAGGAAAACACGACAGTAAAAATGTCTCATACGGTATTGGGGGTGGGTGTTCTGCATATTTCTTTTCTATGCATCATCATGCTATTCCCCTCAGGTCCCCGCTCACTCTCTGAATTCAGACTTTCACGTTCAGCCCTTGAGCTGGAACCCACATTTTGAATGTAGCTTCCTCCCCTTTTCTCCCGTACTTCACACATATTGAAACTCTCGAGTGGCTCTAGCAAAATGTAGCTTTGACAGCTTCCTGCCCTCAATCAGTCTCTCATCACAACAGAAAGGCACTGAAATGGTCAGGAAATGAACTCACTTTCACAACGACGTTCTAACGCTAATGGAGAAACAAACGAAAAGTGTAAGGATTCTCTCTCAAACACAAAAGATTTTGACCCTAGTTCACTCTTCAATCACAGCCTAATTTTTCTTTTCCCTCTGACAGCTGATGTCTGATTTGACTTTGATCCACTCTACCACAAAGGAAACTCTCTAAGATGTCCAATGACTTTCATTCTCCCCTAACTTCACTGCTGCATTCAGACCTGCTTTTAATAATAATAATAATAATAATAATAGTATTTGTTAAGCACTTACTATGTGCCAAGAACTGTTCTAAGCACTGGGGTAGAGATAAGGTAACCAGGTTGTCCCACGTGGGGCTCACAGTCTTAACCCCCATTTTACAGATGAGGTAACAGGCACAGAGAAGTGAAGTGACTTGCCCATAGTCACACATCTGACAAGTGGCGGAGCTGGGATTAGAACCCACGACCTCAGACTCCCAAGCCACTATGCCATGCTTTTGACCTGATCCTCCCAGACATACTCTCCAGTCTTAGTTTCAGAGACCAGTGTCCTTCCCTGGTCCTCCACCTCTCTCACTGTTTCTTCCGGATCTCTTTGGGCGACTCCTTCTCCTAATCCTGACCTCCTAACTCCTGGGACTTGATCCTGAGCAATGTCTCCAATTTTCTCCAAGATTTTTATCATTTGAACAGAAGACTTTACCACCTTTAAGCATACAACGCCCAGATTTACAACTCCAATCCCGACCTTTGTCTTACTCTTTAGCCTAGACCCTATTTCTCTTGGTCTGCAGAAAACCTCCATGTCCAGACACAGATAAAGATAAACAAAGTGAAGGCTCAGCTCATTTTTTGCTCCATAAAAGGCTCCTCTCGGCTCATTTTCCCTTCGCTGCTGGGGATACAATATTTCCAGTCCTTAGCCTCACAACGTGAGTGCGTACGAAGAGCCAAAGGGATTAAGAAGTCAATTAGCAGCAGATCCAACTTCTTCTGCCCTAGCAATGCACAAAACTAGCCTAACCTTCTGAACCAAAGACTTGGTCTAGGCCTGTTTATTATCTCCTTGCCAGTCTTTCTGCCTCTGGGTCTCCTCTTGCTTCTCTTCCACTTCCTCCTTTAATCAATCTTAAACCCCGCCAGCAAAATCGCCTTCTATATAAGCATGCCTCTGGACTGGTCACTACCCCTTTAAGTCCCCATCGCACCTAGTGCATCGCCTCCAAACTCCTTAACCACCTGGCCTTAAGACCAAACAATCAGTACTATTTATTGAGCATCCTCTGCATGGAGAGCACTGTACTGAACACTAGTGAGAGTACAATAAGAGGCAGGACTGGGTGTAAGGAGACCTGGGTCAAGTTAGTTCTCTGTGTCTCAGCTTCACCATATGTAAAATGGGGATAAAATACCTGTTCTCCTTCCCGCTTCAACTGTGAGCACTGGGCGGGACATGGAGTGTGGTCAATCGGATAATCTAGTATTTACCCCATCATTTAGCACAGCGCTTGGTATATCATAAAATGCTTCATAAATAACATCATCGGAAAACACCACCGCTGCCTAAAATAGCACTTTATATATGCACCCCAACCAGTGGGAGAACTATGCCCGAGTGCTTAATTGCCTGTTTTAGCCTAACTTCCTCTTATCCACCTGATACAGCTGAGCACTGGAAAGAAAAAGAGGGAAACCTGACGGCTACATTCCCACCCATATATGCAGCCTCATCACCTGAAGTGAGGAAGCACAAGGCTTAGTCCTCCGGCTGTTTACAGCAGCCCTCTAGACTGTAAGCTTGTTCTGGGCAGGGAACGTGTGTTATATCGTTGCGTTGCACTCTCCCAAGTGCTTAGTACAGTGCCCTGCACAGGGTAAGCGCTCAATAAATAGGACTGATTGATTGAGTCGGGACCTCTAGATGGTCAGCCAACTCAACTCGGTAGTTATTTTTTGACAGAAAGAAATCCAGTGGAGGGTCACAGGGCCCCTCCTGGGCATTTGCCTGCTCTGTAGTGGCTGGAGGAACTGCACTATCACCGTACCTCGTTCTCAACTGTCCCGCCATCGACCCCCGGCCCTCGTCCTCCCCTGGGCCTGGAATGCCCCCAATCCCTCTGCCCATTCGCCAAGCTAGCTCTCTTCCTCCCTTCAAGGCCCTACTGAGAGCTCACCTCCTCCAGGAGGCCTTCCCAGACTGAGCCCGTTCCTTCCTCTCCCCCTCGTCCCCCTCTCCATCCCCCCATCTTACCTCCTTCCCTTCCCCACAGCACCTGTATATATGTATATAGGTTTGTACATATTTATTACTCTATTTATTTTACTTGTACATATCTATTCTATTTATTTTATTTTGTTAGTATGTTTGGCTTTGTTCTCTGTCTCCCCATTTTAGACTGTGAGCCCACTGTTGGGTAGGGACCGTCTCTATATGTTGCCAATTTGTACTTCCCAAGCGCTTAGTACAGTGCTCTGCACATAGTAAGCGCTCAATAAATACGACTGATGATAGAGTTCTATCCCTGCCGCCAGTCTGCATACCTCCTGCCTTCAGTTACACAAACTTCCTCGCTGTTTTTCCTCAGTTGCTCTTCCATCTCAGCCATCCTTCACGTAAGAGCTCCCCTCCTGCGCCGCCAAGCCAGTTCCACTCCGTCCTTTAAAACCCCCTTTCCCTCAATTACGAAGCACTTAAACCTAACACCTCATTTCCAAAGACCACGTTTCCCTTGTGGCATAAATGCGCCTAAGTGGTCACATCTGTCTGTACAGCTGCGAGCTTATGTATTTATGTACTGACGCAGATGTGTGATTCTCATCTTCCTATTTAGACGGATGTCTTGGAAGCAAGAAAATGCATTTCATTGACTACGCTAAAAAAAAAATCACAGTTTATGTAATCTTCTGAAAATGTGAGCTTTCGAGTTTACTAAAATTTCAATTGGAATATATCTAAAGGCATGCTTTCGCCCCCAAATCTGCTATTAAGAAAATTGGGAAATTCCACTGTGTAGTTCTAAATATGAACTATTTTTATAGGCTGATAAAGTCATAATAGCCCTAAAAAAGCAGGATGCCGTAGTCCCAATTCTAGAGGGGACTGCTCCTCTCCACCTTGCCCTCCCAACATACCACCCTGCCTAGGGTTAGCAAAACCCACCTATCGGGATAGACAGAGGAAGAGCTCCACTAAAACCTGCCCTCACGGTTATACGATTTCTCTGTTAGAATTTCACAACAAAAGGATATACTTACCATTACAATTTCAAGAGCAGGAAGAATTCCTAACTTTGCCAAAGTTTTGAAAAATGCATCCCTGTTCTGAGGTTGTAATGTCTGAGAAAATGCACAGAACTCCTTGAAAAAATTAACCTGTGATTTAGAAAAGAATATTAATAATGCAACAATTATGAAAGTATACTCTTATTCCCATTAAACTGGACACTTAATAGAACGCATATCCTGTGCAAATTTACATCATTACAGTTGGTTAATATCCTAAGGACATTATTGTACACATTCATTCATAAAAAATGTACACTGCAACATTAAAGAGAGAATTAAAATAGTGAGCTTCGATATGAGCAAAAAGAACCAAAGTTTCCATTCTGTAGGGGATTTTTTCCCCCCACACTAACAGCAACTGTTAATTCACTTTCTCACTGTATGCCTTTACTCTCAAAGGCATTTCTTCAACGATCTAAAAATCAAAACAAAATGCCCAGAAACATTTCATATAAAATGAAAGCATCATTTCCAGATGATAATTCACCTCCATTCTCTCCTAAAATGGCATGCACGCAAATTAACAAACCAAACACCTTACAGCATAATTATCTGGAGTTAACCAAGAATCATAGCCAAAAATGGTACAATCATTTGATAAATAGGGTACAGGATTTTAATCATAATCCATCTTGGATTCCCCTCAAATCCATTACTCACGGGACTAAGCAAATATATTAATTGAAACGTACGTACATTTTTTTGTCCTAAAATACACAATGTTTACACAAAAGCATACTTAAAAACAATGACTCTCATTGTTCTTATACAGTGTGTGTTTTCATTAAGCATTTTGAGACACAACATACTATTGGGGAAACAGGGAGAGTTCTTTTGACAATTCTTGTCTATCTGGACAAAATACAGAATATCAGAAGCAATGAGTCATCAACATCATAACCCCCATGTTACTAAAAGTTACTGCCTGGTTCATACGCTACATAAAATCGGTCACTTAGTCCTAAATAGATAAATATTTCTTGAGGTGTCTGAGTCGGTCTGCTCATTTTATGCCACTTATTTAAACATAATATATTAATAACCTTTATTAATAATACTAATGGTACTTGCTAAGTGCTTACTACGTGCCCAGCACTGGTTTAAGTACCGGTCTAAGCGCTGGGGTAGATACAAATTAATCAGGTTGGACACAGTCCCTGTCCCACATGGGGCTTACAATCTTAATCCCCATTTTACAGATGAGGTAACTGAGGCCCAGAGAAGTGAAGTGACTTGCCCAAGGTCACACAGCAGACTTGTGGCGGAGCCGGGATTAGAACTCAGGTCCTTCTGACTCCCATGCCTGTGCTCTCTCCACTAAGCCATGCTGCTTCCAAGAGGAATGCAATTATTTTATCTGATCTTATCTGATTCCTGAATGAGAGCTAGGACTATATTCCTTATAAAAATCTACATAGATAGATCTTAAATTCAGCTCTTTTCCACTTCGGAAGGAATAACTTACCAGTTCACGCCGTTTGTCGTCATCTGTAGCTTCATCTGTTAACTGTGCAAAAACTTCAGACAAAAATTTCTCATCTTCCTGCATAGTAAATAACAATTACTATAATATATTGTGAAAGGCATTAAGGAATTACACTTAATACACCTTTATCTCTGTGGCAGAAACCAATGGCTCAGCATTGACAGTTGGAAGATAAATGGGCATATTCATTATAAATTAGAAGAAAAAATAGTGGATTTGACACTCTTGGGTATTTTCAGATACAACTCCATACCAATTAATAAAACGTCAGGCCCCGGAATTTTAGTGCTGTGAAAAATATCCTGCAAGTTCAAGATGTTCTTTCAAGAATCCGAGCCTTAACTTGACACATAAAAATAAATAATGATAGAAGCATGAAACATCACAAGTTAGAGAAACAGGCACTCGGGGGAGTGTAGAATGGATTTCAAAGACCACGAGTCCTTGTCGCCTCTAATCATCATCAATCGTATTTATTGAGCGCTTACTGTGTGCAGAGCACTGTACTAAGCGCTTGGGAAGTACAAGTTGGCAACATAATGGCAAACTACTCACTGTACCTCGAGCTTGTCTATGTCACCGCGGATCTCTCCCCCACATCCTGCCTCTGGCCTCGAACACCTGCCCTAGTCATATCCCACAGACAGCCCATGCTCTATCCGCTAGGCCATGTTGCTTCTAAGCTCTTCCCCCTCTGCCTTCTGCAGTTCTCTTCTTTCTGCCTAGAATTCCTCAACAACAACTCTCTCCTCGACCCCCTCCAGTCTGGCTTCCGTCCCCTTCATTCCACGGAAACTGCGCTCTCAAAGGTCACCAATGACCTCCTGCTTGCCAAATCCAACGGCTCATACTCTGTCCTAATCCTCCTCGACCTCTCAGCTGCCTTTGACACTGTGGACCACCCCCTTCTCCTCAACACGTTATCTGACCTTGGCTTCACAGACTCCGTCCTCTCCTGGTTCTCCTCTTACCTCTCCGGTCGTTCTTTCTCAGTCTCTTTTGCAGGCTCCTCCTCCCCCTCCCATCCTCTTACTGTGGGGGTTCCCCAAGGTTCAGTGCTTGGTCCCCTTCTGTTCTCAATCTACACTCACTCCGTTGGTGACCTCATTCGCTCCCACGGCTTCAACTATCACCTCTACGCTGATGACACCCAGATCTACATCTCTGCCCCTGCTCTCTCCCCCTCCCTCCAGGCTCGCATCTCCTCCTGCCTTCAGGACATCTCCATCTGGATGTCCGCCCGCCACCTAAAGCTCAACATGTCGAAGACTGAGCTCCTTGTCTTCCCTCCCAAACCTTGTCCTCTCCCTGACTTTCCCATCTCTGTCGACGGCACTACCATCCTTCCCGTCTCACAAGCCCGCAACCTTGGTGTCATCCTCGACTCCGCTCTCTCATTCACCCCTCACATCCAAGCCGTCACCAAAACCTGCCGGTCTCAGCTCCGCAACATTGCCAAGATCCGCCCTTTCCTCTCCATCCAAACCGCTACCCTGCTAATTCAAGCTCTCATCCTATCCCGTCTGGACTACTGCACTAGCCTTCTCTCTGATCTCCCATCCTCGTGTCTCTCTCCACTTCAATCCATACTTCATGCTGCTGCCCGGATTATCTTTGTCCAGAAACGCTCTGGACATATCACTCCCCTCCTCAAAAACCTCCAATGGCTACCGATCAATCTGCGCATCAGGCAGAAACTCCTCACCCTGGGCTTCAAGGCTGTCCATCACCTCGCCCCCTCCTACCTCACCTCCCTTCTCTCCTTCTACTGCCCAGCCCGCACCCTCCGCTCCTCCACCACTAATCTCCTCACTGTACCTCGCTCTCGCCTGTCCCGCCATCGACCCCCGGCCCACGTCATCCCCCGGGCCTGGAATGCCCTCCCTCTGCCCATCCGCCAAGCTAGCTCTCTTCCTCCCTTCAAGGCCCTGCTGAGAGCTCACCTCCTCCAGGAGGCCTTCCCAGATTGAGCCCCTTCTTTCCTCTCCCCCTCGTCCCCCTCTCCATCCCCCCGCCTTACCGCCTTCCCCTCCCCACAGCACCTGTATATATGTATATATGGTTGTACATATTTATTACTCTGTTTATTTATTTATTTATTTATTTTACTTGTACATTTCTATCCTACTTATTTTATTTTGTTGGTATGTTTGGTTCTGTTCTCTGTCTCCCCCTTTTAGACTGTGAGCCCACTATCGGGTAGGGACTGTCTCTATGTGATGCCAATTTGTACTTCCCAAGCGCTTAGTACAGTGCTCTGCACATAGTAAGCGCTCAATAAATACGATTGATTGATTGATTGATTGATTGATTTCTTTAATGACATTTATTAAGCGCTTACTACATGCAAAGCACTGTTCTAAGCGCTGGGGAGGTTACAAGGTGATGAGGTTGTCCCATAGGGGGCTCACAGTCTTCATCCCCATTTTACAGATGAGGTCACTGGGGCCCAGAGAAATGAAGTGACTTGCCCAAGGTCAGAGAGCTGACAAGTGGCGGAGCTGGGATTTGAACCCATGACCTCTGACTCCAAATCCTGGGCTCCTTCCACTGAGCCATGCTGCTTCTCTGTCACTCAACGGTAAGCGCTCAATCCATATCATTACTTGATCGAAGCTCTCTGCCAGCATTCTTTAATTTCTGTAAACGGCATTTGTTAAGCGCTTACTACATGCCCCACCCACCTTCAAAGAGAAACTCTGAAGATTACCAAGAAAGTTTTGGAGCTATGGTGGGAAAGAACCCCAAAGCTGAAATGCCACAAATATTACACCTAGCTCTGTCCTGTGATGAGGAAGAATATCACAGGACAGGGAGCGGGGAGAAGGAATAATTGTGCCACTCCCCCTTTCACTGCTCCCGTATCTCCTACCACCAGAAAAGGATATTAAACAGAGCCTGGGGAAAAGTGTGTTAGATGGAGGAACCCAGCCCTCTTTGTAGACAACACAATGCGCATTGGAGGTTCTGCTATCTGCACCAATCACTGGTATTTACTGAGCACTTCTGTCCTGTTCTAAGCCCTTAGGAGAGTACAGTACAATAGAGTAGGTAGATACAATCCCTGCCCACAATGAGCTTACAGACTAGAGGGGGAGACAGACATTAAAATAAATTGCAGAGAGAGAGCACGGCCTGGGAGCCAGAAGGTCATGCGTTCTAATCCCAGCTCCGCCACTTGTCTGCTGTGTGACCTTGAGCAAGTTGCTTCTCTGTGCCTCAGTTATCTCATCTGTAAAAAGGGGATTGCGACTGAGCACCCCACACTGGGCAGGGACTGTGTCCAATCCGATTTGCTTGTATCCGCTCCAGTGCCTAGAACAGTGTCTTGCTCGTAGTGAGTGCTTAATAAATACCATTATTATTATATGCAAATAAGTGCTGCGGGGCTGAAGAAAGGGTGAATATCTAGACTGTAAATTCATTTTAGACTGTGAGCCCACTGTTGGGTACGGACTGTCTCCATATGTTGCCAATTTATACTTCCCAAGCGCTTAGTACAGTGCTCTGCACATAGTAAGCACTCAATAAATACAACTGATGATGATGATGATTGTGGGCAGGAAATGTCTGTTATATTGTACTCACCCAAGTGCTTAGTACAGTGCTCTGCACACAGTTAGTGCTCAACAGAATTGCACCTGGGTCTGTACCCATTACACCAATCAAGGCAGCAGTGTGGCTAGTCTAAAGAGCACGGGCTTTGGAGTCAGAGGTCAGGGGTTCAAATCCCGGCTCCGCCAATTGTCAGCTGTGTGACTTTGGTTAAGTCACTTAGCTTCTCTGTGCCTCAGTTACCTCTTCTGGAAAATGGGGATTAAGACCGTGAGCCCCCCGTGGGACAACCTGATCACCTTGTAACCTCTCCAGCGCTTAGAACAGTGCTTTGCACACAGTAAGTGCTTAATAAATGCCATCATCATCAAAGTCTACACAGCCAGCCTGCAACATTTCCTTCAAATGCCTTAAAGACACATGGTGAGGAAGAGAACAGGCAGTGACACAAGCAGGGCTGGCTCAATGAAGTGCCCACTTGAAGCAGGCAAATCAATCAATCAATCATATTTATTGAGTGCTTACTGTGTGCAGAGCACTGTACTAAGAGCTTGGGAAGTACAAGTTGGCAACATAGAGAGACAGTCCTTACCCAACAGTGGGCTCACAGTCTAAAAGGGGGAGACAGAGAACAAAACCAAACATACTAACAAAATAAAATAAATAGGATAGATATGTACAAGTAAAATAAATAAATAAATAGAGTAATAAATATGTACAAATATATATTCATATACACAGGTGCTGTGGGGAAGGGAAGGAGGTAAGATGGGGGAATGGAGAGGGAGACGAGGGGCAGAGGAAGGAAGGGGCTCAGTCTGGAAAGGCCTCCTGGAGGAGGTGAGCTAACAAAGCTAAGAAGAAGCTAACAAAGTACAGTGTTTTGCTCAGTAAGCACTCAATAAATGCCACAGATTGACTGGTTAAGTGGATGAAAGCCTGAGTAGGCATCTATATAGGAAGATCCTCTATGGGTCTGAGGGCCTCACCAATCAACTCTGTTCCTGAGTTTCAGGGGCAGGTAAAATGCTGAGTGATGGTGTGCGAAGGTTGCTTTAAAAAAAAATTAAAATAAAAAATTAAAATAAGAAGATTTAAGAAACTGGATTATCATAAAAAGCTCTAGGCAACAGATGGCTATTTTTCTAGAACACAAAATTAAACATGCTTTCCTGTTATCCAAATGGAGAACGAGATATTAGGATCTACCGATGATAATCTTTAAAGAAAAACCCCACCCCCAATAATACAGTCACAGCTCCAACAATTCCTACCTCAAGTCGGAAAAGTGGATTTCATCAGCAGTACAATAAAAGCCAATAACGCCTCACCAGACAGTACACTAAGAAATACCGGCAAAGCCAGCTTTTTAAAACTATTTTAAAACACATCTTTGGACATTTCCAACGTCATCACATTCTATTTACAGTTATCAAGAAGGCATGCAAAATTATTCAAGTAGATTTCTTTCCTAGTAGTGCCCCCACGCACTTCCCAATGCTGAAGGCTCGACATCACAGGGCACAAAGAAACATCAACCTCTACGTCTAGAGCTTGGATCTATGGAAGATACAAGAGCTCCGTGCTCTGGACAACTGCTAGTGAGTACCATACTGTACTTGTAAATTAAAATTTAAGGAGTGGATTCCTGAAACCTGAGTATCAAACCATCCAATCTGCTTATTTAGGCCACCTGGTAAGTTTTCTGTGATCTTTTTTCATTCAACAGGAAGTCATCCTTTAAATCAAACTCTATGAGATGTGGATGCTGTTCCCAAAGTCAGTTACCCTTTACACAGAAAACAGGTTTTCAAATTCTCTCGTACATTTATCTTGGAAACAATTAAACAGAGAAGATACACTACAGTTTTTCCTCAGCTTCTTCCAACAAAGTAGATGATAGACTTATAAAATGGAAGAGGTTCCCAATCCTCATAAGAAAGTTGTACGTCTGATATCTTGGATTTACGTGCTGGTCTCGGGTTCTTCAATAAAGACATCTGAAACAATCTCCTCTAAAGCCCCAAATCACCCCTTAAAATAAGTTTGGATGTTTAAGGAACAACAAACACATTAGGGGGTGCCCTAATATTTCCAGTTCTCCCCTAATCTGCTCAACATTGCTCTTTCCAAATCCTCTTCTATGGCTCCATTGAAGACCCTCCTAAACAATTACTGGATGCGGTGTGGCCCCTGCATTCAATTACAAACCGTCAACCAATTTCACTATGTTTTCTTTAGAAGCCTAAGGCTGAGCTGGTATTGAGAAGGGTTTTTTTTTTGTCATTGGGTTTTTTATTTTTAAAAACACTTGTTATGCACATTCTATGAGCCAGGCACTGTACTAAGCACTAGGGTAGATACAACCTAATCAGGTCAGACACAGTCAATGTCCCACGTGGGGCTCAGAGTATTAATCCCCATTTTCCAGATGAGGTAACTGACACCCAGAGAAGTGAAATGATCTACCCAACATCATACGGTAGACAAGTGGTAGAGCTGGGATTAGAACCGGGTCCTTCTGACTTCCAAGCCCGTGCTCTATTCACTTGACCACAGTGCTTCTCAATTTTCCCACATAATCAAGATACTGTTTAGCCATTCTTTCCCTTATCTTTTATGATATTTGTTAAGTTTTTACTATATGCCAGGCACTCTTCTAAATGCTGGGGTAGACACAAGGTAATCAGATTGGACACAGTCTCTGTCCCACATAGGGCTCACAGATTTACTCCCCATTTTACAGATGCGGTAACTGAGGTCCAGAAGAGTGTAAGTGACTTGTCCAAGGTCACACAGCAGACAAGTGGTGGAGCCAGCATTAGAACCTAGGTCCTTCGGATTCCCAAGTCTATCCGACTAGTCCACGCTGCTGCTTCTTCTCCCTATGGTGAGCTATAGTTAGTTCCCATGCAATAAGTTCTCAAAATTACAGAAAGCTGAAGGCATAATAAGGTTCAAGTGGAGGGTCTTCAAAGACCACTAAGGTTCTGACTAATTAGGAAATTTAAGGCCAACTGCCCGAGGTTAGATGGGTCCAAAGAAGGTAGTTAAATAAGGAAAAATAGTTCATTCCAAGAGGCCGTCCCAATGATGGAAAATGGATACGGTACAACATTTGAGAGAGGACTATTTGAGAGGATCCTCTTTTGGAACAGTAACTATGGATCTACTAATAGTCTCCCTGCCTCATCTTTTCAGAATTTCATATGGAGATATTCCTCATATTTGCTCATGAAATTCAAATAAAACTGTCCTCAAATTTTACTTGAAGAAACTCAAATCCAAACATTTTCAAAAAACACATTTAGCTCTCAGGAAGATCATCGTGCTTGGAATTTTAAAAGGTCTTTGAGGCAGCTGAGCCAAATTCTAAGAAGTTCCTTCTCTAGCTTCTCTAGGCCTGGGCGAGCCTAAGCTTTTTATCTCTAGATAAAATGAGACAAAAAGCAGTCATAAGCAATTATTCTGTCTGAACATAACCTTTAGAGAAAGGAGTAAAATCTAACATGAAAACATGGCAGCCTGGATTGTGGCAGAGAAAGCCTAAAGTCAGAATGCAGGCACTCAGCTTCAGGCCATAGGAAACACTCCTAACGAGCAGCTCTTCCCCAAAACGCAAGTCTGGATGCCAGCGGACCCTTTAAAACTACTTCAAGAGGCTTACAATTGAAATCATGAAAACCCACCACATAAAGGAATTCTCAAAAATCACGCCTGTTGTTTATTCAGGACTCAAAAATCTGACAAGACCAGTAAGAATAAAAACCAAAACACAAAAAACCTGTAACCCTCCCCAACCTAAAACTGAAAATGGTGTACTGTAATTTCACATTTATCCCATCCTTCAAAGCAGCCATGGCACCGCAGGACTGATTAAAATCAAAAGAGTTCATAGAAACTAAAATCAGATGTCTCAAACGGAGTTAACATTGGCTAATTAAAAGAATAGAAAGTGGCATAACTAGAATAAAAAAACACTTACTGAAATGGTTGAAATAGGTCATTACATTACATGTAATTTAACAGAGAACAAAAGACGTTACATTTGTTCATCAGAGTTATAACGAAGTCACAAAACAGAATTCTAAAATACCTTCTTAGGCTCACTTACCTGCAACATGCTGACAATTTCAACTTTGTTGAAGAAAATAAAGGAAGTTAGGGTAGAAAGAAAATTCTCTTCAAAAACAGATGGCGTTGGCAAGATGATATCCTGAATGTATTGTACCCTGTAAGTCTGGTGGATCTTTTGCCTAAGTTCAGAGTCTGTTATAGGAATAACCTCCTTAAATTTTGCTGTTTTGGTCAAAAATTCCCTGTGTCTTTTGGGCTGAGCCAAAGCAGGGTCATACTCGAGGCATCCCACGACATCCATGATACACTCATCAGAAAACATCACCTCAAATAGAGTTGCTTTATTTAGGAACAAGATCCCTCTAATAATTTCATACAAATGATGCAAGCCTTCAGTGTTCTCTAGGTTCTCACAAACTTGGAAAAGCTGCAGTAGTTTTTTAATGTAGCCTTCGTTTTCCAAGGCCAGTGCCAACTTTTCTCTTCGGATGGGTGAGGAGAGAACGGAGGTAACTAGGTCAGCAATCTCTTCAAGTTTGTTGAGTTCACATGTAGGAAGGTCAATCAAATGACTGGTTTCAGGCATTTCTTCGAAGCGTTCTTCTTCTGACTCATCGATGAGGTCCTGGGTGACTTCCACTGAGGGGTCCTTACCCTGAACCTAAAAATAGGACAAGCACATTTTGTTACTTCCTAGTGCTGGAGACTATAAACAGAAAACAAGAACTAAATTCAAAACTCCTGTACAAGGAAGACTCTACAAAGATTAGAGGCTGTTGAAAAGGTGGGGTTGAACTGACAGTAATAACCCTGAAATAAATTCGCTAATTAATTTGTGGTTTGATCCCTATCATCACACCTCTCTCAATTTCTCAATAAGAAGGAGAATATCTTCTTTGTGGTTATTAGGCAGAGGGTTCTCCATTAGTTTAGGTTTAACTGAGAATCACAGAGTTATTTAATCTCTTGCTAAAATACCATGTCTTTACTTGAAAGCTGCCTCTGTAACGTTTCTAGTCTTCTATGTGGGAACAACATTGTCATCCTACCTCTAAGTAATTCTACGCCGGCAGAGATTAGATATTCATTTATAATAATTCTGGTCAAAAAACAATGAAAATATAGGGAAAGCAGAACTTTGGTTTCGATTCTCACCAACGGGTTGAGAAAGGAGGTTCTTGACCAAATCACTGGTTAGTATAGAACGGTGCTCGGCACACAGTAAACACATAATAGATACCACTGATTGACTGAGGTAGATCAAGCCTAAAATGCAGCCTAGAGGGTGGCCCCCAGTGTACAAGAACCAAGTCTGGTTCTAGTTCTATTCACTACCTTTCTTGAAAACCTGGGCAAAGGAATTGAAAATATGCTAATTAATGTGAGGTTGCTAAAAGTCTTGGAATACAAAAAAAATTTTTCAAAGTGACCCTTAGAAATTAGGAACAGGATTACAAAAACATACACCATGACTACGGAAAAGGAAAACACTGCCTGAGCACCAGAGCAGAAAAATATCAAGAAGTCATAGTTTTTCTCAATTTGAAATAAACTGTTCATTAAAAATACCAATATATACTCAGTTATAGTAACAGGAGTAAGAAAGTCTCCCCCTCTAGACTGTAAGTTCATTGTGGGCAGGGAATGCGACTGTTTTTTATATAAGCAGTCAATAAATACGACTGAATTTGAAATTAGTTTTTTTATAACACCCTCTTCTCTGCACTGGCCAGACTCTTACTAGAGTATTGTGCTTGGAATTGGCCCTTGTACTTTTAAAAGGAATTGAAGACATCCAAATGGGTCTGTAAGAGTAACAAAAATGATTGAAGGAATAGAAAACAGGTATTAAAGAAGGACAGTTAAAACTGGAATTATTTAGCCCAAGGAGAGAACTAAGAAGTTATAAAGAGGAACCTAGCTGCCTGCTTAATTTCCTGCACCCTTAGAAAATCTAATAAATAGAAATGGTCTTAAATTAAAGAAGTTATTTTGATTGTGAATTATAACCTCGATGCCAGGCTGATAATTACTGGAACAAAGAAACAATGAAATGGAGAAGTTGTGCTTTTTCCCCATCCTTGAATATTCTTAAAACTAAAATAAATTGCATATTAAAGTTAAGTGCTCAAAATAATTGACATATTTAGATTTTAGAACAGTAACTCAGCAATCAAGTAGACTAAGAACTAAAAAAAGACTTCAAATTTAAGCACCTGCTCAGACAAGAGTTTGCACATTACACAGCTTATTACACACAATATAGGGAAACCACAAAGCAAAATTTATATTCAGCAACACAGCATGAAATGAGCAAGCAGAAAGATTGGAGGTGTGGGGTAAGGGGAGAGAGAACAGGTGGGAGACCAAAAAAGGATCCACTCTCCTAAATATTAGCTGTATGTGAACTCTAGTCTACTGAGTCATTTAATTTGAACTGATCAAAATGAAAGTGAAACCTTTCTGTTCACAAACACAGACCTTCTGCAGTTTTTTCATACATCAGACTATAATGGAACACACAAACTGAAGGACTCACAAAGCACAAGGACATTTTCATGACACCTTTAAATTGTAGAAGAAACAGGAATGTAAAAAGCAGTTCTCACACCAATTTTTTAAACAGGCATTTCACCATTGTTCTTTCAACATCTACCAGCTTTCTGTTATGGCTAGTTATTAACTTCAATATTAGTTTTCTGAGAAATGTCTTGAAAATAATTTAAACAAGGAAGCCATTCTTTTCTCATCTTGCAGATTCCACAATGACTACTGACTGCTTGCTAATTCTGTTTTACTGTACTCTCCCGACGGCTAGGTACAGTGCTCTGCACATAGTAAGTGCTCAATATAACTGATTGATAGCTGACTTCTCTTCATGTTATACAATGGAAAGAAAATTAAAAAAGTTAAGTCAACTGAATGACCATTTCACTTTTCAGATACCTACAGGGGATCTCAGTAGACACTCACACATCAGTAAAAAATCCCTGACTAGCTTAAAAATTTGCTACTCCTTGTTGTCATTTTAGCCAGACTAACCTGTTTGCTCACATTGTCCTGCCACTAAAGCATTCCACATTATTCCACCTGCCTGGAATGACCTCAAATGAGTGCCTTGTTTCTTACCACTCTTAGAAGGCAACACTGACCTTTTATTCTTCCCTTAACCCCTCTCTGTGCAGTACTGTGAGCACTAGGATTAGTCAATACTGCTGGATACTGACACTAAGGTGATGAAACGATCCAAACTTACCCAACATTTCGTGCCAGGAAAAATTAACGGCATTATCACACTTTCTCACGCATCAATCTGGGCCTAAAATGTCCTCAGGGTTTCACAAGCATGTCAAATTCGGCCCATTACAATGAACACATACAAGGAGGCAAGCACTTGTCTTTTCTTTGGAGCATACAGTCAAAATTTAAATTGACTTTTCTAGAGATTAAAGGCTACGGTATACACTGGTCACCCAATTCTAAACTATGTCTTGCTGAACTAATGGAAATACTGACATGAGCATTAATAACTCCAAACTAGGATAAACTAAAATTAAATCCAAAGTATTTCAGCTAGGACAGCTATTAACTTTGAAATGTAGAATACATATGCATATAGATTTGTGTATCATACTAACACCAGCTAGCATTTTGTAGCATCCAAGGTAACTAAAATGCAATCACAGAAGATGTAATAAATACCCACTAATGGTGGGATAAAATGCAACCAAATACTTTATAGTTCAGAGGAATTTCACTAATACTACACTTCCAAATTCAAGAAGAAAACAGAAAAGTCAGAGATGTTCATCAAATCAATTATCTTCAAATTGTTTAATGTATGGTTTACTTTATGAAATATTTCAAAAGGTACTTGTAGCAGATTTTGTTGAAGTAATGACACCTCATGTGATATGAAAACCCGTTGCAGCTCTTCCCTATTAAATCTTTGACAAGACTACAAAAATGAAGTATTCTTCCTTTTAGGCAAAAATGATCAGTTTTAAGATGAGAACTGGAAATTGGTAAAATTTACTTGGAAATTAGTAAAACCTTACCTCAGATAGGTAACAAATAGCCTGTAATAAAATTATGTTTCATTATGACTTCGAAACCTCTGACCAGCCTTTTTATGCTAATATTTGCTCACAAGAAACAAAATCATTTTTGCAAGATCAATCAACAATTGTACATAGGACTTGGGAGAGTACAATACAACAGATTTGGCAGACACATTCCCTGCCCACAAGTATTAAACAACTTCTTGCCGCCAATCAAAATATAATACAAGATGCCATATTTAAACAAACCTCTTTAAAAAAAATCCATTAAAGAAACTAGATTTTATACACTAG
This sequence comes from Tachyglossus aculeatus, assembly GCF_015852505.1. NCBI lineage: Eukaryota > Metazoa > Chordata > Mammalia > Monotremata > Tachyglossidae > Tachyglossus > Tachyglossus aculeatus. Next base: position 5,695,230 of record NC_052074.1, read on the forward strand.
CAAGTTTTCAGTTCGCAAAATAATCCAATGACTGCTAAAATTGTGTAAGCTCAAACAATTGCTCATTTAGTTTTTATTTATATTTTGTATTTATCATCCTTGTCTTTTATGTTTTACTACTTCATCTTTCCTTATGTATCCACTCCTATTCATAAATTGTGTACCTTACGGAAGCCAGTGACCATATGTAATTATCACCCATGTATTCTTTTCCAACACTCTGTACAGTGCTTGGCACATGGTAAGGTTCATAATAATGAAGATGCTTGTTAAATGGTTACCACGTGACAAGCTGTCCAAGACAATCAGATCGGACACAGTCCCTGTGTCACACAGGACTCACAGTTTAAGACATGAGGAAAACAGGTACTTTACTCTTCCCATTTGACAGAGGAGAAAACTGAAGTACAGAGGGGATGAGTGACTTGCTACTGGTCACACAGCAGGCAAGTGGTGGAGTTAGGATTAAAATCTGGTTTTTTGGACTTCTAGTCCTGTGCTCTTTCCACCAGGTCAGGCTGCCTCTGCTTAATAAATACTATTACCATTATTACACTGTGTTCTACAGCATGACCAAAAGGACTACTGTTTACTACTGCCTTATATTTGAATGGGGAATGCAGAAATGAAAGCAAAAATTAAACGAACTTTCTGTTTACCTATGGCTAACTTGCCAAAGATTTCAAAAGGTGCTTTCTGAATTTATAGAAAGTACAGGATATTTACACTTAAGATCCAAGAAGCTACAAAAGAACCAAAAAGCTGGAACTGGATATTTCCCAATTTAACTTATTCTGAAATGGAGAAATTCAGTTAATAGATGAATTGGCTAGGACAAGGGGACATAGCTGATGTCCACCAGTCCACCCTGGAGAAGAAAGGGCAAGGAGTGATCCCAGATCAGCAATTACTGCCGTTCCCATTTTTACACCCCAGAAGGTAACTTCGGTATCTGTGGGCAAAGGAGAAGTGGAATTTCTGGAGCAGGGAAAGAATGTTAGACACTTGTCAAAGTTGTGTCCACCTGGCAGGGGGCTATATTTCACTGACAAAGCTTGATACTTCAACTGATGTTTTTCCATCAATGGAGGGAGAGGGCTAACTAAAAGGAAAACAGTATCCTAACTATTGGGAGCCTTATGGTAGCGGTCAGAGAAAAGTAGCGTTTTTCCATTGTATTTTATTATTGGGGTCAGTTGGTACTAAAGCAGGAATCAGGAACGCTTTCTCCAAAATAGTTATAAACTTGTACAGGAAACTTCGATCTGCTAAATCAACTATAGAATGTGTCTGTCTGTTATTGTATTGTACTCTCCCAAGTGTTTAGTACAGTGCTTTGCACACAGTAAGTGCTCAGTAAATATGATTGAGTGAATGAACTGAACAAATCATTTGTTCTTCTGAAAATCTGTTCTACCGAAACTGGTTTAGTTTAAGAAGACATATATGCACACTCTCTCCTCTTGCCTGCTTTAAAGATGACTTTCTGCATCAGCCAAGGAAGCCTTTTAAGGACTGAATGGCACACACTTTTATCATTATCAGTACTGCATGATAGCGCTGAATTTGAACAATCAACCACTCGGTGTGCGGCTGGAAATCTAAGCGATTACTTCAGCAAAGGCCTCAGCAGCCTCCAGGCAATGAAGTCACTGAAAAAGGTGCCAGGAGAGTAACTGAATCCGCAAGCTCAGATACAGAGAAAAGTATACATTTGTACATGTAGATACATATATATGAAAACCAGAAGATACATAAAAATGAAAACCACACTGCTAGGAAACAACTGTTATATTGGCAACCACAAAACAGATGCTACATTAGAATTTGCTGATCATGCAAATAAAAACATTGAGCAGATAAAGCCCAAACAACACTTCAAGCTATGCAGTAGCAAGTGCTAGCTAACCACAAGATTTGAATGTTGACACCTAAAATCATTCAAGACAGGAAAGAAACATCATTATAGAAAACCCAACAGGATTACTATTAATAAAACCAAAATTATACCTGGCAAATTTTTTCCCAGATCTCATCACAGCCAGCTTTTTCTTGAAAACTCAGGGCCAGATCATAATTCTCAGCTTCTGACCAAACAATCAGTGTATCCTGTTTGAAAACAGAAAGATAATTATTTCTAAATCGCAATGCCCTGGATGGTGTGCTGAGTCATACTGGGGTAAGTCAAATAAAGAATAACTAGATAATTTTTTTTGCACCAGAAAATCTGAACATTTGTGGTGTTTTGAATTCACTCATGCAGAGGATATTAAAGATTGCCCGACATTTTGTAATTCTTCTAAGAGCAAAAGTAATGCAAAATAGAAAGGCAAAATGAAGAAAACTAATTTCGAACAAATGAAATCGCAAAATATGCAAGAACTAATGCATTTTTAACACATGCTTTAAGACCATTTTGTATCTCACACTGTCTTTTTGAGGGAGCTTCCATTTTTAGAAGTTATCCATGTTCAGCTTAATACGATTAAAATTTAAGTTCTAAAATATACACATAAATTAAACGAAACTCTTTTCCTAGAGTTGTCCTTTGGTTCATACATGTTGCTGCGGATGGTATGACTGATGAGAGTGGGGGTGTTTTAGAGAAAATCTCGTGCAAGCTGCGCGTGAAACCACAAAAGTGCTGCTGTGCCTGATCTGATTATCTGGTATCTACCCCAGCACCCAGTCGGTGCTTGGCACATAGTAAGCACTTAACAAATATCACAATGATTATTTTATGGCTCCGTGCTATTCAGATGAGTATTGCTCAGACCTTGATGGTTAAAAGGGGAAGGGATGTCATATTGCCAGCACACTAGACAGTCGAATATTTTTTGCATACTGGCAATGGCTTGTGCTGAGCCCTCCCCAGTCCCATCAAGCTGACAGGGAGAACAAGAGCCGTCTCCGGTCACAGAAGAGAATATCCTGAGATTTCAATCCATAGAATCTCAGAGCTTACTGCGTGTTGCACTTTGGGAAAGTACACTCCAATAGAGTTGGTGAAGAAGATCCCTGCACACGAGGAGCTTACAGTCAAGAGCAGCAGAAACCACAACTCCTGGGTCCTCACTACCCATTTGCGTGCTATCATTATAAGTATGATACTCAGAGAGGTTTAGTGAAGGTTATGGTGGGAGGAGGACTTTTACACTTCCTTGTAAAATCCAGAGTAAACAAAAAACAAAACGATGAACGATAGTAGCAACCAAAAAAACCCCACATTGTTGTCTTCCATAAAACTAGATCAATCAATCGTATTTATTGAGCGCTTACTGTGTGCACAGCACTGTACTAAGCGCTTGGGAAGTACAAGTTGGCAACATATAGAGACAGTCCCTACCCAACAGTGGGCTCACAGTCTAAAAGGGGGAGACAGAGAACAAAACCAAACATACTAACAAAATAAAATAAACAGAATAGATATGTACAAGTAAAATAAATAAATAGAGTAATAAATATGTACAAACATATATACAGGTGCTGTGGGGAAGGGAAGGAGGTAGATGACCAGAGCCAAAAAACAGTAGGGATATCAGAGTAGGACAAACCCAAGCACTGGTGATTGCTTGAAGGAGCAGCACACCATCTCCAATCAAAGGAAACCATCGAAGTTATTGGATTGAGCCCTTCCTTTGTGTGCACAACACTCTACTAAGTCCTTGGGAGAATATATTAAAGTTGACAGGTAGGATCCCTGCCCTGAAGGGGCTTACAATCGATTCTTATTACCACACTTCTAACTCTGGGCAGATTTGGAAGGTTTGGGTCTAGCAACTGTCTGACTGCACAACCATCCTCCTATGACAGCTCTCCAAGGGGAAAAGATTGCTCTGAAACAAGGACATCTACATAGATTGTGTCTCCAAGAGCCAACCTTCATCAACCTTCATCATGAGAAGCAGCGTGGTTCAGTGGAAGGAGCACAGGCTTTGGAGGCAGAGGTCAGGGGTTCAAGTCGCGGCTCCACCAATTGTCAGCTGTGTGACTTTGGGCAAGTCACTTCACTTCTCTGTGCCTCAGTTACCTCATCTGTAAAATGGGGGTGAAGACTGTGAGCCCCACGTGGGACAACCTGATCATCTTGTAACCTCCCCAGCGCTTAGAACAGTGCTTTGCACATATTAAGCGCTTAATAAATGCCATTATTATTATTATTATTGTCATCAATCTGTCCACTCTCACCTAGGGCTCTATTATTGACTCCATACCTGCTCAGACCATGTGCTACGAGTGATGTCAGTTTCTAGATGAAAGTAGATGCTTTCTCTAGACGAAACTAGAGAGTTTTAGATGTACTCTCATCATCACAGTTCCTCCCTGTTAGAAGGGGTACATTATGTAAGTGACACTTAGAACTGAGTAGGGTGGAAAAAGTTAAAAAACCCACAGACTGAACCACATAAACCAGGAAGTCGAGAGTAGGGGAACCATGATTTCCCAGAAGCATCTTTTCTAGAGGTACACATAAAAAACAGAAGTGGCTGAGCCGGCTTGCAACCTTCTCTTGCTACATCTTCCCTAATTAAATGCACTATATAAAAGATTTTCAAACGAATTAGCACGAGATGTATGACTGGAAGTACTATAAAAAATTAACTCAATGGACATGTGTACCCGAGGCAAGGTTTATTTTTGGAATGGATTTTTTTTGTGAGTAAAATTTCCATTTCTGGCCAAAACCCACCTGGGGCGGTCTATCCCTTGGTACCAAACCTCCATTTGCTATGAAAACAGGCTAACGCATCCTCAGACGTAAGCCCAGGGTTTAGGCTTTTGACTGAATTTCCTAAATCAGGCTAGGAAACCTGATTCCCGGTGGAAAATGCACAGTCCAATCCAATAACTGAAAGGCCCCTTCCATTACAACTGTTCTTTCAGTTCAGTCCCCTCCCTAGTGAAAAATGATAAAAATACAACCACCTCCTTTTTGGATAACCAAAAATAATCTATTTTTAATTACTCTAGGGCATTACTAGCCTAAATGACCCTACCATTCCCCTGAGACATTGTGGGGCTAGCCAAAGTCCAGGCAAGACAACAGTGAGGTGAGAGGAGAGATGCAGAGGCTCCTAGCATTCCCTTTCAGCTGTCAAGCAAACAGCCTACGGCACTAGTCAGGACACGAGAGCCCACAATCTTAAGCCTCACAACCAAAATTCCACATCTGCAGAGACCACGCTGAAGTATTATGACAAAATAAGCTTGTTGCCAATTCCAATTTGGTTACACTGAAAACAAAACAGGATGTTCCTCGAAGAAACAGGACTGAGGATTGTTTTTTAAACAGACATTAATTTTGTCTAGCTCAAATACACCCAATGTCGACAGCTGCACTGTAAACTAATTAATCGAATTTTGGCTTCGGCTAAGCTAAATCATCTTTGAAACTTTTCAAAGATGTTTGTTTTCAGTACAAATGAAAAATATTCCACCCTTCACCGTCCAATCCAATAACTGAAAGGCCCCTTCCATTACAACTGTTCTTTCAGTTCAGTCCCCTCCCTAGTGAAAAATGATAAAAATACAACCACCTCCTTTTTGGATAACCGAAAATAATCTATTCTTAATTACTCTAGGGCACTACATATCTGACACTACTTTTTTATTAGAAACATAGACAAATGTTTAGCAAATTTGGACTTTTGAAATTATACCTAGAAAATTGAAATACTGTACTTTCAATTTGGTTCAGAAAACTGGATGCTGATGTTCCCATTTTTACATCACTGGCTTAACCTGGCAAAGAATAACAGTGATGCAAGAATCATTGCTAGTTAGTGAATGTTTTAACAACTAATGTTGGAGGAATTGGTGATCTTTTCTTATATGTGCAGTTATCAGAACCTGCGTGGCTGACAGCCTTGACAGGTCAATCATTCACTGGGCTAGTGTGGGAAAACATCAGTTGAGTACTCCCTGAACCGGGAACTGCCGGCTCTCATATCTTTGCCGAGCTACGCTTCTGCCTTTCGTAGATGGAGGACCAAGAGGAAGTGAAATCGGCTGGCTGCAGTCATGAACAAACCCAGGAAGCGAGAGACCAAAGGCTGGTCAAAAAAATCCCTTCTCTTTGGCTCCAGCCAGAGGAGGCTGGAAAAGATCCAGAAACAGAGGCCGAGACAAGAGCTCATCCTATAATTTGACCGGGTCGCCAACCAGTTTTGAAGACATACTGCTGCTAATGATGGTTGTGGAAGAGCTGATACTGATTTAAATTTAAATCACTGAATAAAATGAAGTCATTTTCGTAAGAGTAACCAGTCTTACTACCACCTATGACTAGCTGTGTGAGTGAAGGCAAATTAATTCAAGTCCCTGGCCCTCAAGTCTTTCCATATGTAAAAATGAGGGAAACGTTACTTGCCTCATCGTCCACCCCTTTTACCAACCTTCCAGTAATCACGAAAGACACCTCAAACATTATCTAGTCCAACCCAAAACACGTAGTCTAACTACATAAGCATCTGTTTAGGCAGGTTTACCTGCACAACTCAAAAAGACGTTGGTCCTCTCAAGAATCTTTTCAGGGCTTACGGCCTTTTCTATTCTTCTCTTTGCCTCACAGATCCTCCCTGGAGCAAGTAATTTGAGCTCATATCCGTAAGACTTACTCTTAACAGGCCTAGGTGTGTCGTGTTTTGAGAATCTTATGAAAAAGTGCCTATAAAAATCCTTGATGCTAATAATACCCTCGTGTAACGGTGCCTCACGTGACAAAGGGAGGTGTGGGGAGGTGGGAAGGGCATGTGGCGGAGACGGTGATGATTGAAGTGGCAACTTTGGGGGCAGAGAAATCAAAGGTCCGCCAGCCTTTCCCCCTGTTTCCCTAAAACACGTCTTCGGGCCGCCGGCTGTCCCAAACCAGACTCCTCTGGGACTGCTTTCCCAGGCCCTTCAAGGTGGGGAGGAAAGTACCAGGACCCAAAGTTGGTTAGGAACACTGGATATATGCAGGAATTTCTAATAGTTGAGCAATATCTTTAAGTTACATAAAAAAACCCAGAAAATCTCACAAATTTGACAATCATTAATTTAAGCCAAAATCCCTGTGAACTAGACAGGCAACAACATCAGGGAACTTTGCCCTCTCTCTTCCACTGGGATTTCTTTAGAAAATTATTAGCTTTAAAAACAGCTTGGATTTCTAACCAGGGCTACTATATACACACATAAGCATAGAGGTAGCACTTACAGCTTCAATAATGAAACTAACTTCTTCTGCATAGTATTTTAACAGGTGGAATTAATAATAATGATGGTATTTATTAAGCACTTACTGTGTGTAAAGCACTGTTCTAGCCTTGCTGTTAAAAGGGGGAAAAAAAACCGACCTTCAACTTGATTTCAGCTAAGACTGTGAACCTCTTCACACGCTCTTGTGAAAAAGGAAGTGGTCTATGAGAAGTCACTGTGGAGCAGTCCAGAGGTGCTATTCAGAATAGGGAAATTGCAATTTAGAAACTCTTGGGTTAAGAACTCTTTTGCAAAAGACAACCAGTTCTTTGATAACACGGGGGTCCCGTTCCTGAAGAATCCCACATTTTGGAAACTCACGTCGCAGACTGATGCTACTGAAGCACTCCCACTCGATGGTGATTCCCAACTTTCAAATTTGCAGGCAGTGGTTCCAGATAATGTGTGGTAAGACTTGTTTGCCACCCAGTAGGGACCCAACGTTTCAGGGAGCGGGGTGCTTCAGAGAGGCACAGCAAGCTCCCACTCTCACCTTCCTGCCCCACATTTCTACCCAGTCTGCCCTTTGGGATGCTCCCGCTTAGTACAGTGCTCTGCACACAGTAAGCGCTCAATAAATACGATTGATGATGATTGATGATGACCAGCCCAAGCACCCTGGTGTTCGTCTCCTGTAGCCCCACTCAATGCAGGCCATTCTGGGCCTTCTTCCTGAAACTGGGTTTCGCAGGGAGGGATTTTTAGCCTTCCCAAAATCTCTCCCAGAGACCATCTGAGGCATCAACTTCCTGATGACGCCTGCTCTACCTGAACCCTGTTCCTTTTCATTCCTGGGGCTACAGACTGTGGGTTGCCTTCTCCAAGCTTCCCCAGCTGTTAGCATGTTTTTTTTTTTTCCCCTTGGGTGTTGTGTGTTAAGTTTCAGGGTCCTTAGGATCACGTTCTAGATTATTTATTCACCTTCTTTATATGTTTGCTTCCCTCCCATACCTACGTCACCGTCAGTCTGGGCAATCTAGGGCTGCAAACATGTGCGCAGTGGTTTCCTCCAAACCCGCACTGTGTTCTTGGTATCCAGACAGATGTGCAGAGTGGGAAGGGCAATCGCTAATTCTCCAATGGCGGTCTGCCCAAAATGCTTAAGGAAAACAGCAGTTCATGGAAGAAATGACTGCAGTAGATAGTATAATGTTCATTATGTCCCTCAAAGTTTTTTTCTTTTCTTTTGGCAAAGTTTGCAAACCCAACAAAAATGCAAACAAACATGACAGGCCACTCCTCCTAGCTGGGCTAGAGAGGATCCTGCCCAGACTGAGCCCCTTTTTCCTCTACTCCTCCGCATCCCCCCGGCCCTACCTCCTTCCCCTCCCCACAGCACCTTTATATATGTTTGTACAGATTTATTACTCTATTTATTTTACTTGTACATATTTACTATTCTATTTATTTTGTTAATGATGTGCATCTAGCTTTATTTCTATTTATTCTGATGACTTGACATCTGTCCACATGTTTTGTTTTGTTGTCTGTCTCCCCCTTCTAGACCCTGAGCCCGCTGTTGGGTAGGGACCGTTTCTATATGTTGCCAACCTGTACTTCCCAAGCGCTTAGTACAGTGCTCTGCACACAGTAAGTGCTCAATAAATATGACTGAATGAATGAATAGCACACAGTTAAATGGTCTCATACAGTAATAGCTCTACAAGATGAGCTAAAGAAACTGCACTACAGGGCTTCCAGGAAATTTAGTACTTTCACAACATTTTGATACCAAGTTCAATGAATGTCCATTCTTACAGTAATGATGATATGCATTTTAAGCTTATCCAAATTTTAAATAAAATAGTAAGTCAACAATCTCATACTGAGCCTCAATTCCTAATATAGTCTATTACGAAAGGCACACCCAGTTTAAAGCAAAAACAGAAACAAACAAATCACTCCACGTACACAGACCCTTCATTCACATAACAAGGACAAAGCTTTTCTGTATTCTACTTGGACAGCAGAGTTTTCTGGTAAAAAATGCTTTCGATATGTTCTTAACCAGAAGCAAACAATTGTGCAAAAAGCATTTTAAGATGGAGATCCATAATCAAGATTCCACTACAGAGGTTACTACAAGAAAAAAATCAATTTACACACCATTTGGGTACAACCCATCACTGCTAGTCATAATTAAAATGAGTAGACCACAGAGCAGTAGTCTCTTACCAGAAATATCATTAAAATTACAGGGTATGACAGAATTTTCTCTGAACCTGGCTGGTGGCTCTTAGCATCAGTGCTTTTCAGATTTCATTTTTTTAAAACTACGGCTACAATAATGATAATAATAATAATAATTATGGTATTTGTTAAGCGCTTACTATATGCTAGGCACTGTACTAACCACTGGGGTGGATATCACAGACTATCTTCTAGACTGTGAGCCCGTTGTTGGGTAGGGATTGTCTCTGTTGCCGAATTGCACTTTCCAGGTGCTTAGTACAGAGCTCTGCATACAGTAAGCGCTCAATAAATGTGATTGAATCCATTAATGAATATAAGCAAATCGGGTTTTCCTGATCCACGCGGGGCTCACAGTCTCAATCCGTATTTTACAGATGAGGTAACTGAGGCACAGAAAAGTGAGGTGATTTGCCCAAGGTGACACAGCAGACAAGTGGCAGAGTTGGAACTAGAACCCATGACCTTCTGACGCTCAGGCCCGAGCTCTAGCCACTACGCAATGTGTCTGTATATTGTTACATTGTTCTCTCCCAAGCTTAGTACAGTACTTTGACCATGATAAGCGCTCAATGAATACGACTGAATGAACTATACCGTCCCTGAAATTGGTATCTGTCATTAGCCTGGGCCAACTGGGAAGCTTCGGATCGTCCGAGTGGCCAAGTTTGCTGCTTCTTAACTGCTCCTTCCTAGCCGGCAGATCAATCAGTGGTATTTACTGAGTGCTTGCTGTGTGCAGGGCACTGTTTTCATAGTGGCCAGCGAAGACTCCTAGGGCCTGAAGTTGCAGCCACCCCTCCCTCTGCTTAGCCAGGCTGATGCTTCATCCCCTTTGTCACACGCCTCCCAACAGAGCACATCCTATCTCTGCGGCAGCAGCAGAGAAGGGCAAGAGATGCGGACAGGGGCAGAGGCAGGATGTGGGAGGAAAAGGGGGTCGTGGGGAACCGAGTTACCCTTCTATTCCCATCTGCCCAAAGCTAGTGCTTGAATTCTTGCTGCCTTTGGTGGTTTTGGGGTTGGGGGAGGTGGCGTGTTTTTGTTTTAGGCTAGGTTTCAGAGGAGAGCAAGCTGCATAGCCAAGGCAGAGGGCAGGTTGTTTTCAGATTCTGGGGTGTCACCTAGCAGATAGTTAGGAAGGCAGTTTTGAGGCCATCTTCCTGCCCTAGGTAACTTACCTCGAATCTGGATCACCTGGGTGGGGTGTGTACCTGAGGCTCAGAAATAATAATAATAATAATAATATTAATGACGGCATTTGTTAAGCGTTTACTATGTGCAAAGCACTGTTCTAAGCGCTGGGGAAGATACAAGGTGATCAGGTTGTCCTCACAGTTTTAATCCCCATTTTACAGATGAGGTAACTGAGGCACAGAGAAGTTAAGTGACTTGCCCAAAGTCACCCAGCTGACAAGCAGCAGAGCTGAGATTAGAACCCATGACCTCTGACTCCCAAGCCCGGGCTTTTTCCACTGAGCCACGCCTGCTTAGCCACCTCCCAACCCCGACCAGCAGAAATAAATTGCTGAAATAAAACGATTTTTGCTCGAGGCAATGGAGATCACTGTGGGCTTGGCTTAGGGATATAAAAGATCCCAAACAAAAAAAATGTCTGAAGATTATCTCCCGTATCACTTGCCCATTATACATAAACTAAATAATAATCTAGTAATGATCACTCAGGAACATCCGATGCTGTGTGATAAATGATATAAATTAGAAACAAACTAGCTAGAGCCAGACTGGGTACTGAATGTAAACTATTATCTCCTAAATTTTGACTTTTCTGTCCATAACAACGCTGTTTGAAGGAACCCATAACCAACTAACTACAATACATTAAGGTCTTCCATAACACGTGTTTTCACTTCACTTTGGTATAGAATATTGTTTGAGAACTAGGCAATGTTCTACCGACAACGTACATCATCTGGGAAGAATGCAATGCAATGTCAGAAGAAACAGATGTGAACGTGTGTGGTACCGTGGGCGCGGGGGTGGGGGGGAACGACACACATACGATAACACATTTTTCCTTCAAGTGCGGGGCATCAAGAATGCAACCTTCACATTACAGGAGAACGAAGTATATAACGAAATATCAGTTACCAATTCAATCCATCAATGACTTATTCAGAACATGACAGCAAAACCCTGTATGACAGGGCTTGGAAGTAGACAATAAGAAGCAACGCACATGTTACCTACCCTCAAAAACCTTACAAACAGGGAAGACAATGATTTTATAAATGCTGGGAAGAGGAAGAACAACATATCACACTATTGTACTCTGTCACCAAGAGACACAACTGATCATCTTACACACAAAATTTTGTTTATGTCTACACTATAAGTTCCCTCTAGACTATAAGCTTATTGTGGGTAGGGAGCATGTCTCCCAAACTCTTAGTACAACACTATGTATGCTCAATAAATACCCCTCCCTTAGTACAACAATGTTGGTTAAACAATAGTCATTTTTTATCTATAAGGACTCTTGAGAACCATTTCAATCTTACACGTGTACCTACACACTTAGGAAATGAGTTTCACCACTTCAGAAAATTAATGTTTATATATTGCCGATCTAGTGGGAAACAGAGCTGGTTTTTTTACTTCACTGGGAAAAGTTAAAATTGGCTGAGGAGCAAAAGAATCTCCAACTATTTTACAGCATTAGTGAAAACTGCAGCTGGATTACAACAGCTAATGAGAGTTGTTCTTTGGAAGAAAAAATTACTTTCACTATTAACAAGTACCACCATCTATTTAATTTCGTTCCTTTAATTTAGATGTAGCCTCTGTACTGTGAATTTCATAGGCACTCAACTGTTGCTTAGCACAGTGCTCTGCACATAGTAAGGGCTCAATAAATACGACTGAATGAATGAATGTTGCTAATCATCCAAATGCTCAGAATTTGTGTCAAAACTTGACATCAATACAGCATTGGCCAAGTAAAAAGCCCTGAGACATTTTCTGGGACATTTTGCGTGCATTTTTTCTAAACAGACCAGATAATAATAATGATGGCATTTGTTCAGCGCTTGCTATGTGCAATAACATGACATTTAATATGAAAAAGTTACAAGGAGCTGCTTTAAAAAGCATCTCTTATTTACAACTCTAAAAATACTATCAAAAAACAAAAACCCAGACCTTAAAAATTTATCTTGCCAATATTTTTCCTTGAGTCAGGGAAATCGGGGCTCTAAACAAGCCCTTGATGTTTTAAGACTGTTTTAAGACTTTTAGACTGTGAGCCCACCGTTGGGTAGGGATTGTCTCTATATGTTGCCAACTTGTACTTCCCAAGTGCTTAGTACAGTGCTCTGCACACAGTAAGCGCTCAATAAATACGACTGATTGATTAACGAAATCCCCTTTGAATTTTCTTTCATTCAGTTTTCTATTAAACAAGATTCATAACGAGAAACATATCAGTTACCTTACAAGGCGCACACCTATAATCAAAACAAAAACTCTGAAAACAATTCAGTACTTTCTACAACGAATCCACAGTGGCTTCCCCCACCACCATCATAAAATTATTGCCCATACTAAAATGCTTCGCCATCCACAATTTGGAAACAGACTTGTAACCTGCTAGAGAACAGGATCCATAAATCTGTTTACCAAACAGGCTGTCGTCAGGAAAGCTGCCTGATCCCAGTGACGGATTAATACCTTAATGCCTTGATCACAGTGTAATCTCTCAAATGAAGTGCAGAGAAACTACTTGCCTGTTGTTTTTGATACGCAGTATTTGGATTTATCTTTGACTCCAACAGTAGGGAACCTGAAAAGCGACAAGAAGGGGAAGTTTAAAATTTCGTTTTTTCAAACAAACCAAGCAAACACAAAGTTGAAAACCCCCCAGAAAAAAAAAAAATTCACAAAGCTTCAGCCAACTGGACAGCTGTTTTGATACAACGAAATATGTTCCAGTTCACGTTCTCTCTCCGAACAAGAGAACACATTTGATTTTGAACACACTTCTCTTTTCCTCATACGACCCTTTACCTCCATCTCAGGCTACCGTTCAAAAACGAGCCAGCAAAGACAGAACACTAAAGGACCATTAAAAGCAGCCACAACAAAATTTAAAAAATAATCTGAATGATTCAATATGCTGTCAAGTTTTTACCTGGTGAGTATTTTATTGCATTTTAGAATAATTACAAATACATGCATACAAAACATCCCAGTAAAGTCAATGAATAACAGTTCAAGATACAGAAACAATCTCGTTTCAGTGCATAGCATTGATTGACCCAAGTCTCACATTCACAATGAACAAAACGTGACACGGCATACGGGCGTAAGTTACTGATCATTTCAAATTAAAAAAAAGGAGAGTACAGAGGGGAAGTGGGTCAAGAAGAAAAACGCTAAATGGTAAAATTTGATTTTCCCAGTCTTTACGCTGGAGAGGTTTCTCTTGGCTGAAGAGGGGTGTGATCAAAAGCAAAAGGCACCCTATTACTGGTCGATACTTTGTCTAAACACTTCACAGACGGGATTTAATTTATAAATCAATGAACAGGTGGACAACCAACAAACTTGCCCACCCCTTTCTCCCAGCGGCTTCCACAAAGGCTTCCCTAGACCTCCCCCAGTCCGATTTCCGCTTGTGTGGTTGTGTGTGAGTGTGTATCATGGCAACAGCCTGCAGTAACCCACATCAGGCTCCAGAAGGTGGCTTTTGGATCCCTCCCAGCACCTGTCGGTGGTGGCAATGTGGCAAAGGCCGGGGATGGAGAGAGCAAGCATCCACTCGCACGGAAAATTAAAAAGTTTCACCAGACACCTCCCCATCCCTGAAACGGGGCCGGAAAAGGAAAGAGGCTCCCTGTCCTCAAAGAAGAAACGCCTCTCTCAAGCCACCCAAAAAACGTGGCCCTTGGGAGTCACAGGACGTGGGTTCTAATCCCAGCTCCACCGTTCGTCCGCTGTGTGACCTTGGGCAAGTCGCTTCACTTCTCTGGGCCTCGGTGACCTCATCCGTAAAAGGGGGGGGAGAGGGGAGAATTAAGACTGTGATGCCCACGTGGGACAACCTGTTTAGCTTGGATCTGCCCCAGTTCTTAGAACGGTGCTTGGCATCTAGTAAGCGCTTGTCCTATACTTCCCAAGCGCTTAGTCCAGTGCTCTGCACACAGTAAGCGCTCAATAAAGATGACTAAATTAATACTGTTATTATGGGGGCGGGGGGAGAGAAAGGGAGCGATGAGCCAGGAGGGAGGGGGTCGCAGATAAATAGCTGCTAATGGGGAGTAAACGAACAGGAGATGCTTTCCCTATAGAGAACTGGAAAGAGGTCGGGTTTGGGAGCCAGAGGTCGTGGGTTCTAATCCCTGTGAGCCCGTTGTTGGGTAGGGACCGTCTCTATATGTTGCCGACTTGTACTTCCCAAGTGCTTGGTACAGTGCTCTGCATACAGTAAGCGCTCAATGAATGAATGAATGAAAGTAAGCGCTTAGTACAGTGCTCTTCACTCAGTAAGCGCTCAATAAATACGATTGAATGAATGAACATGTCTGCTGCGTGACCTTGGGCAAGTCACTTCTCTGAGCCCCTCGTCTGGAAAATGGGGATGAAGACTGGGAGCCCCACGTGGGAAAAACTGATCAGCTTGTGGCCCTCTCCCCCCAGTGCTTAGAACAGTGCTGGGCACAGAGTAAGCGCTTAACAGATGTCATTAATAATAATAATGTTGGTATTTGTTAAGCGCTTACTATGTGCCAAGCACTGTTCTAAACGCTGGGATAGATACAAAGTAATCAGATTATCCCACGTGGGGCTCACAGTCTTCATCCCCATTTTCCAGATGAGGGAACTGAGGCCCAGAGAAGTGACTTGCCCAAAGTCACACAGCTGACAAGTGGCAGAGCCGAGATTAGAACCCACGACCTCTGGCTCCCCAGCCCGGGCTCTTTCCACTAAGCCACGCTGTTGTTATTCCCGCGGGGTGGGAGCGGAGGGGCTCGCCCGAGTGCTTAGGGCAGGGCTGCACGCACGGGAATAATAATAATAATAATGATGGTATTTGTTAAGCGCTTACTATGTGCAAAACACTGTTCTAAGTGCCAGGGAGGTTGTAAGGTGATCGGGCTGTCCCACGGGAGGCTCACAGTCTTCATCCCCATTTTACAGATGAGGTAACTGAGGCCCAGAGAAATGGCTCTGTGGAAGGAGCACGGGCTTTAGAGTCAGGGGTCATGGGTTCGAATCCCAGCTCCGCCAATTGTCAGCTGTGTGGCTTCTTTGGGCAAGTCACTTAACTTCTCTGTGCCTCAGTTCCCTCATCTGTAAAATGGGGATTAAGACTGTGAGCCCCCCGTGGGACAACCTGATCTCCTTGTAACCTCCCCAGAGCTTAGAACAGTGCTTTGCACATAGTAAGCGCTTAATAAATGCCATTATTATTATTATTATTATCATTATTATTATTATTAAAGAGCCTGGGCTTTGGAGTCACAAGTCAGGGGTTCAAATCCCGGCTCCGCCAACTATCAGCTGTGTGACTGTGGGCAAGTCACTTCACTTCTCTGGGCCTCAGTTCCCTCATCTGGAAAATGGGGATGAAGACTGTGAGCCCCCCGTGGGACAACCTCAACACCCTGTAACCTCCCCAGCGCGTAGAACAGTGCTTTGGACATAGTAAGCGCTTAATAAATGCCATTATTATTATTAAGCAGCATGGCTCAGTGGCAAGAGCCCGAGCTTGGGAGTCAGAGGTCCTGGGTTCAAATCCCGACTACACCACATGCCTGCTGTGTGACCTTGGACAAGTCATTCATTCATTCACTCAATCATGTTTATTGAGCGCTTCCTGTGTGCAGAGCACTGTATTTACTCATTCAATCGTATTTATTGAGCGCTTACTGTGTGCAGAGCACTGTATTAAGCGCTTGGGAAGCCCAAGTTGGCAACATATAGAGACGGTTCCTACCCAACAATGGGGGTAAGCGCTCAATAAATACGATTGAATGAATGAATGAACATAGGGACGGTCCCTACCCAACAGCAGGCTCACTTCTCTGACCCTCAGTTCCCTCATCTGGAAAATGGGGATGAAGACTGTGAGCCCCACATGGGACAACCTGATCCTCCCCGGTGTTCAGAACAGTGCTTGGCGCATAGTAAGCGCTTAACAAATGCCGTCATTAATAATAATAATAATAATGATGGCATTTGTTAAGCGCTTACTATGTGCAGAGCACTGTTCTAAGCACTGGGCGGGGGGGATACAAGGTGATTAAGTGGTCCCACATGGGGCTCATAGTCTTAATCCCCATTTTACAGATGAGGGAGCTGAGGCTCAGAGAAGTGAAGTGACTTGCCCAAGGTCACACAGCAGATGTGCGGCAGAGCCGGGATTCAAACCCATGACAGATGACTCCAAAGCCCGTGCTCTTTCATTCATTCATTCAATCGTATTTATTGAGCACTTACTGTGTGCAGAGCACTGTACTAGGCGCTTGGGAAGTCCAAGTTGGCAACATATAGAGATGGTCCCTACCCAACAGTGGGCTCACAGTCTAGAAGGGGGAGACAGAGAACACAACAAAACATATTAACAAAACAAAATAAATAGAATAAGTATGTACAAGTAAAACAGAGTAATAAATACGTACAAACATATATACACCTCCTCCAGTAGGCCTTCCCAGACTGAGCCCCCTCCTTCCTCTCCCCCTCTCCATCCCCCCAGCCTTATCTCCTTCCCCTCCCCACAGCACCTGTATATATGTTTGCACGGATTTATTACTCTATTTATTGATTTATTCTATTTGTACATATTTATTCTATTTATTTCATTTTGTTAATATGTTTTGTTTTGTTGTCTGTCTCCCCCTTCTAGACTATGAGCCCACTGTTGGGTAGGGACCGTCTCTAGACGTTGCCAACTTGTACTTCCCAAGCGCTTAGTACAGTGCTCTGCACACAGTAAGCGCTCAATAAATACGATTGATGATGATGACGATGATGTTGCCAACTTGGACTTCCCAAGCGCTTAGTACAGTGCTCGGCACACAGTAAGCACTCAATAAATACGATTGAATATATACAGGTGCTGTGGGGAGGGGAAGGAGGGAAGGCTGGGGGGGGATGCGAAGCAGTGTTGCTCAGTGGAAAGAGCCCGGGCTTTGGAGTCAGAAGTCACGGGTTCAAATCCCAACTCCGCCAACTGTCAGCTGTGTGACTTTGGGCAAGCCACTTCACTTCTCGGGGCTTCAGTTCCCTCACCTGTAAAATGGGGATTAAAACTGTGAGCCCCCCGTGGGACAACCTGATCACCTCGTAACCACCCCGGCGCTTAGAACAGCTCTTGGCACATAGTAAGCACTTAATAAATGCCATCATAATTATTATTATAAGTCACTTCGCTTCTCTGTGCCTTGGTTACCTCAACTGTAAAATGGGGATGAAGATTGTGATCCCCCCGTGGGACCGCCTGATCACCTTGTAACTTCCCCAACGCTTAGAACAGCGCTTTGTACATAGTAAGCACTTAATAAATACTATTATTATTATTATTACAAGTCACTTCACTTCTCTGTACCTCAGTTACCTCATCAATAAAATGGGGATGAAGACTGTGAGACCCCCGTGGGACCACCTGATCACCTTGTAACTTCCCCAGCGCTTAGAACAGTGCTTGGCACATAGTAAGTGCTTAATAAACGCCATTATTATTATTATTATAAGTCATCTTTATCATTATTATTCATTTTTCTGTGCCTCAGTTACCTCATCTATAAAATGGGGATGAAAACTGTGAGCCCCCTGTGGGACCACCTGATCACCTTGTAACCTCCCCAGTGCTTAGCACACAGTAAGCGCTTAATAAATACCATCATCATCATCATTATTATTATTATAAGTCATCATCATTATTATTCACTTCTCTGTGCCTCAGTTACCTCATCTGTAAAATGGGGATGAAGACTGTGAGCCCCCCGTGGGATCACCTGATCACCTTGTAACCTCCCCAGAGCTTAGCACATAGTAAGCGCTTAATAAATGCCATTATTATTATGTCATCATTATCACTATTATTCACTTCTCTGTGCCTCAGTTACCTCATCTATAAAATGGGGATGAAGACTGTGAGCCCCCTGTGAGACCACCTCATCACCTTGTAACCTCCCTAGTGCTTAGAACAGGCCTTGGCACTTGGTAAGCGCTTAATGTCATCACTATCATTATTATTCACTTCTCCATCATTATTATTATAAATCACTTCACTTCTCTGGGCCTCACTGACCTCATCTATAAAATGGGGATGAAGACCGTGAGCCCCCTGTGGGACCCACTGATCATTACCTCATCTGTAAAATGAGGATGAAGACTGTGAGCCCCCCATGGGACCATCTCATCACCTCGTAATCTCCCCGGCACTTAGAACAGTGCTTGGCACATAGTAAGCGCTTAATAAATGCCACTGATGTTATTATTATTATAAGTCATCATTATCATTATTACTCACTTTTCTATGCCTCAATTACCTCACCTATAAAACGGGGCTGAAGACTGTGAGCCCCCTGTGGGACCACCTCATCACCTCGTAATCACCCCAGCGCTTAAAACAGCGCTTGGCACATAGTAAGTGCTTAATAAATGCCATTATTATTATTATTATTATCATTATAAGTCATCATCATCACTATTATTCACTTTTCTGTGCCTCAGTTACCTCACCAAAAACGGGCCTGAGGACTGTGAGCCCCCTGTGGGACCACCTCATCACCTCGTAACCTCCCCAGCGCTTGGCACCTAGAAAGCGCCTAATAAATGCCATTATTATTATTATAACTCATCATTATCATTATCACTCACTTTTCTGTGCCTCAGTTACCTCACCTATAAAACGGGGCTGAAGACTGTGAGCCCCCTGTAGGACCACCTCCTCACCTCTTAATCTCCCCAGCGCTTGACACCTAGTAAGCACTTAATAAATACCATTATTATTATTATTATTATAAGCCATCATTATCATTATCATTCACTTTTCTGTGCTTCAGTTACCTCACCTATAAAACGGGGCTGAAGACTGTGAGCCCCCTGTGGGACCACCTCATCACCTCGTAACCTCCCCAGCGCTTGGCACATAGTAAGCGCTTAATAAATGCCATTATTATTATTATAACTCATCATTATCATTATTATTCACTTTTCTGTGCCTCAGTTACCTCACCTAAAAACAGGGCTGAAGACTGTGAGCCCCCCGTGGGACCACCTCATCATTACCTCATCTGTAAAATGGGGGTGAAGACTGTGGGACGACCTGCTCACCTTGTAACCTCCCCAGCGCTTAGAACAGCACTTGGCACATAGTAAGCAATTAATAAATGCCACTATTATTATTATAAGCCATCATTATTATTATTATTCACTTCTCTGTGCCTCAGTTACCTCACCTATAAAACGGGGCTGAAGACTGTGAGCCCCCTGTGGGGCCACCTCATCACCTTGTAACCTCCCCAGCGCTTGGCACATAGTAAGCGCTTAATAAATGCCATTATTATTATTATTATGTCATCACTATCATTATTATTCACTTTTCTGTGCCTCAGTTACCTCACCTAAAAACGGGGCTGAAGACTGTGAGCCCCCCGTGGGACCACCTCATCATTACCTCATCTGTAAAATGGGGGTGAAGACTGTGGGACGACCTGCTCACCTTGTAACCTCCCCAGCGCTTAGAACAGCACTTGGCACATAGTAAGCGCTTAATAAATGCCATTACTATTATTATTATAAGTCATCATTATCATTATTACTCACTTTTCTGTGCCTCAGTTACCTCACCTAAAAACGGGGCTGAAGACTGTGAGCCCCCTGTGGGACCACCTCATCACCTCCCCAGCGCTTGGCATATAGTAAGCGCTTAATAAATGCCATTATTATTATTATAACTCATCATTATCATTATTACTCACTTTTCTGTGCCTCAGTTACCTCACCTAAAATCGGTGCTGAAGACTGTGAGCCCCCTGTGGGACCACCTCATCACCTCCCCAGCGCTTGGCACATAGTAAGCGCTTCATAAATGCCATTATTATTATTATTATGTCATCATTATCATTATCATTCACTTTTCTGTGCCTCAGTTACCTCACCTAAAAACGGGAATGAAGACTGTGAGCCCCCTGTGGGACCGCCTCATCACCTCGTAACCTCCCCAGCGCTTGGCACATAGTAAGCGCTTAATAAATGCCATTATTATTATTATTATTATGTCATCATTATCATTCACTATTCTGTGCCTCACTTACCTCACGTATAAAACGGGGCTGAAGACTGTGAGCCCCCTGTGGGCCCACCTCATCACCTCGTAACCTCCCCAGCGCTTGGCACATAATAAGCGCTTAATAAATGCCATTATTATTATTATAAGCCATCATTATCATTATTATTCACTTTCCCGTGCCTCAGTTACCTCACCTATAAAACGGGGCTGAAGACTGTGAGTCCCCTGTGGGACCACCTCATCACCTCCCCAGCACTTGGCACATAGTAAGCGCTTAATAAATGCCATTATTATTATTATAACTCATCATCATTATTAATCACTTCTCTGTGCCTCAGTTACCTCACCTATAAAACGGGGCTGAAGACTGTGAGCCCCCTGTGGGACCACCTCATCACCTCGTAAGCCTCCCGGCGCTTAGAACAGCGCTTGGCACATAGTAAGCGCTTAATAAATGCCATTATTATTATTATTATGTCATCATTATCATTATTTTTCACTTTTCTGTGCCTCAGTTACCTCATCTAAAAACGGTGCTGAAGACTGTGAGCCCCCTGTGGGACCACCTCATCACCTCCCCAGCGCTTGGCACATAGTAAGCGCTTAATAAATGCCACTATTATTATTATAACTCATCATTATCATTACTACTCACTTTTCTGTGCCTCAGTTACCTCACCTAAAAACGGGGCTGAAGACTGTGAGCCCCCTGTGGGACCACCTCATCACCTCATAACCTCCCCAGCGCTTGGCACATAAAAAGCGCTTAATAATAATAATAATAATGGCATTTATAAGTCATCATTATCATCATTAATCACTTCTCTGTGCCTCAGTTACCTCACCTATAAAACGGGCTGAAGACTGCGAGCCCCCTGTGAGGCCACCTCATCACCTCGTAACCTCCCCAGCGCTTGGCACCTAGTAAGCGCTTAATAAATGCCATTATTATTATTATTATGTCATCACTATCATTATTTTTCACTTTTCTGTGCCTCAGTTACCTCACCTATAAAACGGGGCTGAAGACTGTGAGCCCCCTGTGGGCCCACCTCCTCACCTCTTAATCTCCCCAGCGCTTGACACATAGTAAGCACTTAATAAATGCCATTATTATTATTATAACTCATCATTATCATTACTACTCACTATTCTGTGCCTCAGTTACCTCACCTAAAAACGGGGCTGAAGACTGTGAGCCCCCTGTGGGCCCACCTCATCACCTCGTAACCTCCCCAGCGCTTGGCACCTAGAAAGCGCTTAATAAATGCCATTATTATTATTATAAGTCATCATTATCATTATCAATCACTTCTCTGTGCCTCAGTTACCTCACCCATAAAACGGGGCTGAAGACTGCGAGCCCCCCGTGGGCCCACCTCCTCACCTCGTAACCTCCCCGGCGCTTAGCACCTAGTAAGCTCTTCCTCAACGCTGTCCACGAATCAATCAAATAAAAAAAAGAAGGGGATTATGGCGGGCCTTACCGTCGGCCTCGGCCCTGACGAGGAGGGACATCCCCTTGAGCCTCTCCACGTAGGTGGAGGAGACGTGGCCGGTGCCCCTGTCGTCCCACTGTCGGTCCTCGTTGAGGGTGTACACCTTCACCCGCCGCCGCGTATCCGACATGATGATGCCGCCGCCGCCCCGCCTCAGCTGGGGCCTCCTCGCTCACGCCCGGCGGACGACGACGACGCCGACGGCTCCGAGGAGGCCCCCGGCCACCATGGCTCCGGGGAGCGGGAGACGACGGCCCCGTCCGCCCCCGGCCTTCGCTCCGTCCCGTCCCCTCAGCCGCTACAGGTCCGCCATCTTGTAACCCGATTCTCTCTCTCCCTTTCTCTTCCTCCTCCCGCGGGCTGCACGGGCGGCGCCGGCAGGGGCTACGGCGGCCGGCGAGGCCCCGCGCGCGCCGCTCCCCGAACGGGCGGCGCCCGCCAGCTCTCGCGAGAGTTCCGGGAGGGGGGTGGTGTTCGGGGCCCGCGCGATCTCGCGAGAGTTCCGGGAAGGGGGGGGGCGGTGCCCCGAGAGATCTCGCGAGAGTTGCGAAGGGGGCGGTGCTGACGCTGCGTTTTACCTCAGGCCGCCTCCCTCATTCAGTCGTACTTATTGAGCGCTCACTGTGTGCAGGGCACTGTACTAAGCGCTTGGGAACTACAAATTGGCAACATAGTCATTCATTCGTATTAATTCATTCATTCAATCGTATTTATTGAGCGCTTACTGTGTGCAGAGCACTGTACTAAGCGCTTGGGATGTACAAGTTGGCAACATATTCATTCATTCAGTCGTACTTATTGAGCGCTCACTGTGTGCAGAGCACTGTACTAAGCGCTTGGGAAGTACAAGTTGGCAACATATTCATTCATATTCATTCATTCAATCGTATTTATTGAGCGCTGACTGCAGAGCACTGTACTAAGCGCTTGGGAAGTACAAGTTGGCAACATTAATTCCTTCAATAGTATTTCTTGAGCAATTACTGTGTGCAGAGCACTGTACTAAGCGCTTGGAAAGTACAAGTTGGCAACATATTCATTTGTATTCATTCAATCGTGTTTATTCAGCGGTGACTGTGTGCAGAGCACTGTACTAAGCGCTTGGGAAGTACAAGTTGGCAACATTCATTCATATTTATTCATTCATTCAATCGTATTTATTGAGCGCTGACTGCAGAGCACTGTACTAAGCGCTTGGGATGTACAAGTTGGCAACATTAATTCCTTCAATAGTATTTCTTGAGCAATTACTGTGTGCAGAGCACTGTACTAAGCGCTTGGAAAGTACAAGTTGGAAATATATTCATTTGTATTCATTCAATCGTGTTTATTCAGCGCTGACTGTGTGCAGAGCACTGTACTAAGCGCTTGGGAAGTACAAGTTGGCAACATATTCATTTGTATTCATTCATTCAATCGTATTTATTGAGCGCTGACTGTGCAGAGCACTGTACTAAGCGCTTGGGATGTACAAGTTGGCAACATATTCATTCATTCAGTCATATTTCTTGGGCACTTACTGTGTGCAGAGCACTGTACTAAGCGCTTGGGATGTACAAGTTGGCAACATATTCATTCCTTCAATCGTATTTATTGAGTGCTTACTGTGTGCAGAGCACTGTACTAAGCGCTTGGAAAGTACAAGTTGGCAACATATTCATTTGTATTCATTCAATCGTGTTTATTCAGCGCTGACTGTGTGCAGAGCACTGTACTAAGCGCTTGGGAAATACAAGTTGGCAACATATTCATTCATATTCATTCATTCAATCGTATTTATTGAGCGCTGACTGTGCAGAGCACTGTACCAAGCGCTTGGGAAGTACAAGTTGGCAACATATTCATTCATATTTATTCAGTCATTCAATCGTATTTATTGAGCGCTGACTGTGCAGAGTACTGTACTAAGCGCTTGGGATGTACAAGTTGGCAACATATTCATTCACTCCAATCGTATTTCTTGAGCGCTTACTGTGTGCAGAGCACTGTACTAAGCGCTTGGAAAGTACAAGTTGGCAACATATTCATTCATTTGTATTCATTCATTCATTCAATCGTGTTTATTCAGCGCTGACTGTGTCCAGAGCACTGTACTAAGCGCTTGGGATGTACAAGTTGGCAACATATTCATTCAATCGTATTTATTGAGCGCTTACTGTGTGCAGAACACTGTACTAAGCGCTTGGAAAGTACAAGTTGGCAACATATTCATTCATTTGTATTCATTCAATCGTGTTTATTCAGCGCTGTCTGTGTGCAGAGCATTGTACTAAGCACTTGGGAAGTACAAGTTGGCAACATATTCATTCATATTTATTCATTCATTCATTCAATCGTATTTATTGAGCAGTGACGGTGCAGAGCACTATACTAAGCGCTTGGGATGTACAAGTTGGCAACATATTCATTCATTCAGTCGTATTTATTGAGCAATTACTGTGTGCAGAGCACTGTACTAAGCGCTTGGAAAGTACAAGTTGGCAACATATTCATTTGTATTCATTCAATCGTGTTTATTCAGCGCTGACTGTGGGCAGAGCACTGTACTAAGCGCTTGGGAAGTACAAGTTGGCAACATATTCATTCGTATTTATTCATTCATTCAATCGTATTTATTGAGCGCTGACTGTGCAGAGCACTGTACTAAGCGCTTGGGATGTACAAGTTGGCAACATATTCATTCATTCATTCAATCGTATTGAGCGCTGTCTGTGTGCAGAGCACTGTACTAAGCGCTTGGAAAGTACAAGTTGGCAACATATTCATTCATTTGTATTCATTCATTCATTCAATCGTGCTTATTCAGCGCTGACTGTGTCCAGAGCACTGTACTAAGCGCTTGGGATGTACAAGTTGGCAACATATTCATTCATTCATTCAATCGTATTTCTTGAGCGCTTACTGTGTGCAGAGCACTGTACTAAGTGCTTGGAAAGTACAAGTTGGCAACATATTCATTCATTTGTATTCATTCATTCAATCGTGTTTATTCAGCGCTGACTGTGTGCAGAGCACTGTACTAAGCGCTTGGGAAGTACAAGTTGGCAACATTCATTCATTCGTATTCATTCATTCAATCGTATTGAGCGCTTACTATGTGCAGAGCACTGTACTAAGCGCTTGGGAAGTACAAGTTGACAGCATTCATTCATTCATACGTGTTTATTCATTCATTTATTCAATCGTATTTATTGAGCACTTACTGTGTGCAGAGCACTGTACTAAGCGCTTGGGAACTACAAGCTGGCAATACATTCATTCAATCGTATTTATTGAGCGCTGACTGCAGAGCACTGTACTAAGTGCTTGGGAAGTACAAGTTGGCAACATATTCATTCATTCATTCAATCGTATTCATTCATTCAATCGTATTGAGTGCTGACTATGTGCAGAGCACTGTACTAAGCGCTTGGGAAGTACAAGTTGGCAACATGTTCATTCATTCATTCAATCGTATTGCGCTCTGACTGTGTGCAGAGCACTGTACTAAGCCCTTGGGAAGTACAAGTTGGCAACATATTCATTCAATTGAATTTATTGAGCACTGACTGCAGAGCACTGTACTAAGCGCTTGGGAAGTACAAGTTGGCAACATATTCATTCAATCATATTTATTGAGCGCTTACTGTGTGCAGAGCACTGTACTAAGCACTTGGGAAGTACAAGTTGGCAACATATAGAGACGGTCCCTACCCAACAGCGGGCTCACAGTCTAGAAGGGGGAGACAGAGAATAAAACAAAACATATTAACAAAATAAAATAAGTAGAATAAATATGTACAAGTAAAATAGAGTAATAAATCCGTACAAACATATATACATACATACAGGTGCTGCGGGGAGGGGAAGGAGGTAAGGCAAGGGGGAGGAGGGGGAGAGGAAGGAGGGGGCTCAGTGTGGGAAGGCCTCTTGGAGGAGGTGAGCTCTCAGTAGGGCTTTGAAGGGAGGAAGAGGGCTAGCTGTCAAATCGCTTTGGGCCTGGAGAGATTTTATACTGTTGCCCTTCCCTTTTGATTCCTCCGAAAAGCGATTTGAGGACCAAAGGCGTTTTCGTTATCTTCTTCCCCTTCCTCTTTCGCTGGCCCCAGAGACCCAATGTTAGCCCTTTCGTGGGGCAGGCCGGAAAGACATGTCCCTGCATTTTCCCTTTTGGCTACCTCGGCTCTTGCCCACCAAGAGACCCAACGTTAGCCCTTTTCATTCATTCATTCACTCAATCATATTTATTGAGCGCTTACCGTGTGCAGAGCACTGTACTAAGCGCTTGGGAAGGACAAGTTGGCAGCATCTAGAGACGGTCCCTACCCAACAGCGGGCTCACAGTCTAGAAGGGGGAGACAGACAACAAAACAAAACATATTAACAAAATAAAATAAATAGAATAAATATGTACAAGTAAAATAGATAGAGTAATAAATCCGTACAAACATATATACATATATACAGGTGCTGTGGGGAGGGGAAGGAGGTAAGGTGGGGGGGATGAGGAGGGGGAGAGGAAGGAGGGGGCTCTGGATTTCTAACCAAGGCTACTATATACACACATATACTATATGCATATACTGCATATACTGCATATAATATACTATATATACTATATACTATATGCAGAAGAAGTTATTTTCATTGTTGAAGTTGTATGTGCTACCTCTATGCTTGTGTATATATATATATATATATATACTGAGCGCTTACTGAGCGCTTACTGTGTGCAGAGCACTGTACTAAGCGCTTGGAAGTACAAGCAGATGAGATAGATATATATATAGATATAGATATAGATATATATATACACAAGCATAGAGGTAGCACTTACAACTTCAACAATGAAAATAACTTCTTCTGCATAGTATTTTAACAGGTAGAAATAGACTTGCTGTTAAAACATTAGCCCTTTTGAGGGGCAGGCCGGAAAGACGCGTCACTGCATTTTCCCTTTCGGCTACCTCGGCTCTTGCCCACCAAGAGATTTATCCATAGCTTGCCAAGAGATTTATCCATAGCTTGCCAAGAGATTTATCCATAGCCTGCCAAGAGATTTATCCATAGCCTGCCAAGAGATTTATCCATAGCTTGCCAAGAGATTTATCCATAGCTTACCAAACGATTTTTACCTCAGGGCATCATTCTAGCTGGTGTCATGAAAACAAAAACGAACCAACAGGCATATCAACGTCTCTATATGTTGCCGACTTGTACTTCCCAAGCGCTTAGTACAGTGCTCTGCACACAATAAGCGCTCAATAAATACGATTGAATGAATGAAAGTGCAGAAAAAAAATATCAAGTGTCTCCTAACCCGTACTTGGCCCTGAGGAAGAGAAGCCCAACTTTTGAGTTCACGGCGTCTTTTGAATAATAGTGACTTATTCGGGGCAGCTCAGTAGGGTATACCCAAACCAAAACACGTAACATAACATACGTGTTTCCTCCAATAACTAGTCATTTACATTCAGTAGGGGTCCGTTTTTGCCAACAATAAGCACTCAATAAATAGCCACTGATTGTCAGGGGAGGAAAGAAGAGCGCCTGCTCAGTACCCGAGTAAAAAATATACTGCTGAAATTGAGACTTAACTGAAGAATGGCTTTTTTATTGTACTTATTATGTGTGAAATGGTGGAGTAGGTATAAGAGAATCAGCTCAGACACAGTTCCTGTCTCCGGGTTCTCATTCTAAAAGTTCCATCTCTAAGGGCATGTAGCAGTTCATGACTCATGAAAACCACATTTAGTTATGTTTCCAGGTTCGGTGTTAGTTTGCCGCACTGATGTCCATCAGAAAGTGCCTTTGCTATTGAAAACTTATTCAGGAAGAATGGGAACCAGAGATATCTCTCACTGGGCTTTTTTAAATGGTGTTAAAGCGCTTACTCTGTGCCAAGCAGACACTGTACTGAGCAGTGGAGTAGATAATCAGGTTGGACAGTATCCATGTCCACATAGGACTCACAGTCTTAATCCCCATTTTACAGATGAGGGAGCTGAGGCTCAGAGAAGTGACTTGCCCAAAGTCACACAGCTGACAATTGGCGGAGCCGGGATTCGAACCCCTGACCTACGACTCCAAGGCCCATCATCATCATCATCAATCGTATTTATTGAGCGCTTACCATGTGCAGAGCACTGTACTAAGCGCTTGGGAAGTACAAATTGGCAACGTATAGAGACGGTCCCTACCCAACAGTGGGCTCACAGTCTAAAAGGGGGAGACAGAGAACAAAACCAAACATACTAACAAAATAAAATAAATAGAATAGATATGGACAAGTAAAATAAATAAATAAATAAAGTAAAATAAATAAATAAAGTAAAATGCTCTTTCCACTGAGCCACGATCAAACGAGGCATTTGTTCTAGTTGATTCCATTATTTTCTTTGCTGTAAAGATGCCCTTAATCCCATCCAAAAAAACCCTACTGATCTGTGACCTACTAAAATGCTTTTCCAATCCATCGATATGTAAGAATCCTCAACTCCACAGAGCCAAGACTGATTTGATTGACCACAGAAGGCCTCATCCACCTTTCCAAGACTGGAAAACAGGTTTTCTGATTCCCACAGCAGTGCTCATTCCCCTGAACCAATTATCAATCAGTTGTACTTAGCGCTTACCATGTGCAGGGCACTATCAATCAATCAATCAATCATATTTATTGAGCACTTACTGTGGGCAGAGCACTGTGCCAAGCACCGGCAATAGCAGGTGTCCTTTCAAATAATACAGCCTCTATGCATTCTGAATTCTAGACTTGGAGCTCCATGTGGATAGGGAATGTGTCTTCCAACTCGACAGAATTGTTCCCTCCGAAGCACTTAGTACAGAACTCAGCCTACAGCAAGCACTTAATGAATACCACTGATTGATTGATTGATATTGATTGAAAGAACCCTAGCAGACCAACTCCAGTACAGCAATCAATAACGGGGTGGTTCATTTTAAGTAAACGCTTTGGGTGGCAGGAAAAAATGTTGAAAGTATTGGCTTCCAGCCTTATGGCAAAGCACAGCCTTTTTACATAAATGTGGCACAGAACATATTGTTGGGCACATATTCACTTTCTATATATGCCCACATAAATGAACAGCAAAACCATATGCAGTGCCACCTTTAACCATGCACAATTATAAAAATACACATCTTAAAATATTACAGCTAGCCTCACCTTTTTTTTAAAAGTCTTTTAAAAAATGGTATTTGTTAAACACTTTTGTGGCTCTTTGTTCGGAGAAGTGTTGTCTAGAATGATGTATTTAAAAATATTTTCAGCTTCTCATCAATTAATCAACTGTATTTATTGAGCTCTTACTAGTACTAAGAGCCTGGGAGAGTACAACAGGATTAGCAGATACGTTCCCTGCCCATAACGAGCTTACATTCTAGAGGGACTTACAGTCTTAACAATAAATAATATCTTGGAAGCATCCACATGCCTAAATCATGCGCTGCATTCTCGTCCAAAATCGAGTTAAGAATAATTCACTGACAATCTGATCTGGTGAATAAGTATCTGCTCCCTGTTTGCTGTTTAGAAAAAAGGCAACTTGAATCAAAGACATATTTAAATTTAGTCCTAGTCAAAGAGTTAACTATTCGTTAAACATTTACCATGCGCTTAAGCAATGCATATCTGGAAACCAATTGTTTTTACAGATTTGTGCCACAGTCTGGGGTTTTTTTTTTGTCATAGACCTTGGCTTCAGCGATCCACAAAACTGTGGTAAATGATAATCTTGTAGTTTCCAGCATCAATTTAAAATGTTCTACATTTTTCTTTAAAACTGCCTCTGTTGTATAGGTGCATAGAATGAAAGAAAATGTCATTTTGAAGTCTCCACCTAATCTCTATTATACATTTCATTCGAAAGTTCATGACATGTTGGAATAAGATTAATTGGGTACTTAATGAAATGGGAATTTCTAGAATGATCCCGGGCCCCAGGGGTTTGAAATCACTTTTGGCTTAAATGTTCATTTGGGCAAGATAATTCATCTTACATAGACGTAGAATCTGTCAGTGCAACTCGTGCTGATGCAATTATTTTACCTTGAAAGGCCTCTCTTTTTTTGAGGGCTAATGTGTTTAATTCCAGAGCTCCCTATAATGAGACCAATCCGCTGCAGTTATGGTCGTTCTTGTAGCAGACAGAGGAAGAAGCACCTTGAAAGATAGTTTCTCTTCCTCAAAAATGGATTGCCACTTGCCTATTATAGAATTATGCTTTACCTTCTGTGTTGCACTAGCCATCTGACAATACCGTACCTTTATTTTCTCTTCTTATTAGTCTTCTTGAAGATCTGACCATAGTGAGACCCGATTTATCCTGGAGCTCCAAAGCCTGGGAGAGGAAGAAACAATGGTCTTGAATTGGTTGAGAAGCAGCGTAGCTTAGTGGAAAAAACCCGGGCTTGGGAGTCAGAGGTCATGGGTTCTAATCCTACTCTGCCACTCGTCTGCTGTGTGACCTTGGGCAAGTCACTCTGTGCCTCAGTTCGTTCACCTGTAAAATGGGGATGAAGACTGTGAGCCCCACGTGGGACAACCTGATTACCTTGTATCTACCTCAGGCACATAGTAAGCACTTAACAAGTACCATAATTATTATTACTCTTATTATTAATTATAGTTAACTATGGGTTATTAGAAGGGTGATGGAGCACGACTGCCCTTATTTCCAGTGGTCTCAAAAAAGAAGAAATGAGTTCAAATTTCCTCATAATAAGACTACCGATTGCAAGCAAAGAGAGGCACAAGTTTTAAAATTTAGACCACCGGGCAAGTCTAAAGGAAGAGCCCTCACTTTGAGGATGGTGTGCCCAAATATACCATTTCTAAGAAAATGTGGGGCTGAAAAGGAAGTTAAATAGGTGGGGGAGGGACTTGCTTTTATGAGTTCCTGCTTCCTGTCCTTGTTGGGTGGAGCATCTTGAGCGGAATTTATGGCCTTGATTGGCAAGGCTTGTGAGAAACCAGAAAAGAGTTAACAAATCAGGTAGTGACAATTCCTCTCCTGAAATCATTCAAGTGTATATATTTAAGTCTCAATCCTGCATGGTATCTGAGAACAGGGATTCCAACTTCAACAGTTAGTTTTAAACTTTTCACTTCATCTAAGAGTTTCACCATCCTCTCCCAGAGCTACTGTAACAAAACAGGCTGATTTGCATTTCACTTCTTCTACCTCCAGTTTGGTGGAAGTGCTAATAAACTCTGAAAGGGTCAGAGGGCAGGAAGCAGAAGGGACAAAGCACTCGGGTATTCCACAAACCCTGAAGAGTTTGTTGTCGCATAAATGACAATCTGGGAGAGTGTAGTTTCAATACAACAAGAAAACATCATAAATCACTGTCACCGTGCTCTTCCCAAACAGTGTCTTATGAAATTGCTTCTTCTGAATCCTTGTCAGTGAGAAATAGGGGATTAAGTTCTAAAGGTCTCAGTTTTATTTTATAGTCAGGTATCTCTAGGCAGGTGTAACCCTCACCATAGCGCTAGTGGCCATATCTTTATTTTTTATTGCTTCTTCCTGTGGGTAATTTATTTTAGTGTGTTTCTCCCATTGGATTGTTAAATTCTTAGAAGGCAGGGATCATGACTATGAATCCTATTGTACTTTCCCATGACTTTGTACGATGCACTGCAGAGTAAGCCCTCAGTAAATACTATTGATTGATTGATGATAAATAATGGATATATATATATATATATCTGCACACAGTAAGCGCTCAATAAATACGATTGATGATGATGATGATATATACATATATATGTATATATATATATAAATAATGGTATTTGTTAAGCACTTGCTTTGTGCCAAGCACTGTTCTAAGCACTGGGGTAGATACAAGGAAATCAGGTTGTCCCACGTGGGGCTCACAGTCTTAATCCCCATTTTACAGATGAGGTAACTGAGGCCCAGAGAAGTTAAGTGATTTGCCCAAAATCTCAGAGCTAATAAGTGGCGGAGCCGGGATTAGAACCCATTACCTCTGACTCCAAAGCCCATGCCCTTTCCACTAAGCCACGCTGCAAGGATATAAAAGGATATAAAAGGATACACAATTTTGCTCACTTACCATAGCTCGCGTTTCTCTATCTCAAATTTTCACTATCCTCAACTTTTTCAACTCTCAGAGAATCAAAGAAAGGCTTGCTTAAACCACAGCCCGTGAAGAGAGTTATTAGGAAACACTTGTTTGATTTCTTCTTAGTAACATCAATCAGTGCTGCATTTTAGATAACATAAGCCTACCTGCTTCCAATTTTGTCTGTGTCTTTATGTTTCAAGCACACGTTGAAAACTTTTAACTCCATTTTATGGATGAGGGAACTGAGGCACAGAGAAGTTACGTGACTTGAAGGTCACACAGCAGGCAAGGGGCAGAACCAGGATTAGAACTCAGGTTTCCTGAATCCCAGGAAACCTGTGCTCTTTCCACTGGGCCATACAGAGCTCATGATCTGTAAGATGAAATCTGCAAAGGTAATTAGGAAGAATTAGTGACAGACCCCCCCACCCACAAGAGTGCCAACTTCACAGAGATGAGGGGGACCATGGCTTCTCCCCTCTCTCCTTCTCTCTCCCCCAGAAATTGCCACCATGGGCAAGGCAATTTTGGGCAGGGTGGGCAGCTGGGGTTGGCCCAGCCATTAAGACCTGGTTTAGGACTAGCAGAAAGTGAAGCTATCAAACTGGCATTTTCCTTTCTTTAATTTTTTTTTACAGTATTTGTTAAGCACTATGTGCCAGGCACTGTACTAAGCACCGGGGTAGATACAAGATAAACAGGTTGGACCCAGTCCATCTCCTATATGGGGCTCACAGTCTTTAATCTCCATTTTATAGATGAAGGAACTGAGTCCCAGAGTAGTTCATTCATTCATTCAATCGTATTTATTAAGCGCTTACTGTGTGCAGAGTACTGTACTAAGCGCTTGGGAAGTACAAGTAGGCGACATATAGAGATGGTCCCTACCCAACAACGGGCTCACAGTCTAGAAGAGATGAGGAAGACTACGTGAATTTTGGAGTGAAGGAATCAGAAAAGCCATCAAGCTTAGAAGCAGGATTCGACAACCCGGAAGCAGGACTTTTCCCAAATGGGGCTGGGGAGCGGCAAGCTTCTGGGATACCTCTTTACCCTCCCCTTAATGATGCCCTGAAAGATGTCACCAGTTCCCAGAAAAATCCCCTCGGGAACTCGCTCTCTGGTGCTCTCTGGTACCTTGGAAGTTGGGAAGACTTTTGGATATTAAGGATGGGAGTTAATTGATAGGTAATTGACTTAACCAAGGTCACACAGCAGGCTCAGGCTGGGCTATCACCTACTTGGAGGCCCTGGTGGGGTCCTGCCCATCTCTCCAGCCCCTTCTCCCACCCCAATCTGGCTCTGGTCTCCCCTTCCCATAGCTAGACCCCAAGGCGAGGATGAGAACTTCTCTTGGTTCGGTCTGGCCCGGGAGCTGAGTGTGAGTATTCAAAACCCGGGCCTGTCCCTGGAGCCTGGCCAGGGTGAGAAAGTCCCGGTCAATGTAGGAAAGCCCCTGATTCAGCCTGGGAGCAGGGAGATTTAGCCCCTGATTGCAGCCTGGAAACAGGGAGAACCAGCCCCTCATTATGGCTCCGAAGACTGAGTACTTCCGGAGGTGGGAATGGGCTACTGGGTCAGTGGGGTTAATCTTTTTTCTTTTTTTTAAATGATACTGTTAAGCGCTTGCTACGTGCCAAGGTGTGCCTATGTGCCAAGGTAATCAGGAGGGACGCAGCCCCTATCCCACTTGGGACTCACCGTCTCCTATCGCCATTTTACAGATGAGGGAATTCACACAGCAGCAAGTGGTGGAGCCGGGATTAGAACCCAGGTCTTTCTGAATCCCAGGCCCTCTAGGTCACGCTGCTTCTGTGAGGCTTTTGTGCCCCACCTCAGTCCCTGGGGGGTTGGGTGTTTCTGTCCCCCTGCTATTTCTAGGGCTGGAGTGGCAGCTTCTTTTCCCCGTTCTTGTTTCTGGCTGGGCTGCATACAAAAGATCTCCGCTTTACTCCTGAGATGCCTTGCTGCCTAACCACGCTCCTCTTGCCTTCCCTGGCAGTAAGTCCCCACTAGTGGTGTGAGGGGCTCGTTTAAGCCTCCCCTACTTCGGCATTTTAACTCAATTTGATTTTGTTAGCTTAATACTCCACTACCAGCTTCATTGTTTATATGTATATATATACACATATGGTTACATATGTATGTATATATATATATGATTACATATGTATATATACATATGGTTACATGTACATATACATGGTTATATGGTTATATGTATATGTATATACATATATGTATATATGTTTACATATTTATTACTCTATTTTACTTGTACATATTCTATTTATTTTATTTTGTTAATATGTTTTGTTTTGTTCTCTGTCTCCCCCTTCTAGACTGTGAGCCCGCTGTTGGGTAGGGACTGTCTCTATATGTTGCCAACTTGGACTTCCCAAGTGCTTAGTACAGTGCTCTGCACACAGTAAGTACTCAATAAATCCGATTGATTGATGGATATATACATATGGTTACACATATATATATATATATATATACATATGGTTACATGTACATATACATGGTTATATGGTTATATGTACATATATACATATATATGTATATATGTTTACATATTTATTACTCTATTTATTTTACTTATACATATTCTTTTTATTTTGTTAATATGTTTTGTTTTGTTCTCTGTCTCCCCCTTCTAGACTGTGAGCCCACTGTTGGGTAGGGGCCGTCTCTATATGTTGCCAACTTGTACTTCCCACGCGCTTAGTACAGTGCTCTGCACACAGTAAGCGCTCAATAAATACAATTGATTGATTTATATATATATAATATGGTTACATATATATACACATATGGTTACACATACATATACATGGTTATATGGTTATATGTACATATATACACATATATATGTATATATGTTTGTACGTATTTATTACTCTATTTATTTTACTTGTACATATTCTATTTATTTTATTTTGTTAATATGTTTTGTTTTGTTGTCTGTCTCCCCCTTCTAGACTGTAAGCCCACGGTTGGGTAGGGACCGTCTCTATATGTTGCCAACTTGTACTTCCCAAGCGCTTAGTACAGTGCTCTGCACACAGTAAGTGCTCAATAAATACGATTGATTGATATATATATATATATATATATATACACACATATGGTTACATATATATACACATATGGTTACATGTACATATACATGGTTATATGGTTATACGTACATATATACGTATATATGTATATATGTTTGTATGTATTTATTACTCTATTTACTTTACTTGTACATATTCTATTTATTTTATTTTGTTAATATGTTTTGTTTTGTTCTCTGTCTCCCCCTTCTACACCGTGAGCCACTGTTGGGTAGGGACCGTCTCTAAATGTTGCCAACTTGTACTTCCCAAGCGCTTAGTACAGTGCTCTGCACACCGTAAGCGCTCAATAAGTACGACTGAATGAACGATTGAATTGTTGCAGCAGTGCCCTGACAGCCCAGCTCTATTTAATTTAGAAATAGGGTAATCATTCATTGTACTCCTCTGACTGGACATGCAGAAGTTGTGGGAGCTAAATACTTTCTCTCCCCACCCTTCCCTGCAGGGAAAATAGTCCATGAAGCTGAAGGCAAACAAGAAAAAACAAAGGGCTGGTTAAATCTGAGCGTTAGAACAAGTCTGGGGTGAATATACTGGGTGAAACAAAGGACCATGAATGTAATCTGTTCTGTGGGGTTGGAAGAAAGAGCCCTGGGGTCAGAATGGGAGTCCCCGCTCCGCCACTTCTCTGCTGTGTGACCTTGGGGAAGTCACTTCACTTCCCTGTGCCTCAGTTACCTCATCTGTAAAATGCAGATTAAGACAGTCATCCTTATTTAATCATAACTGTGGTATTTGTTAAGGGCTTACTATGTGGCAGGCACTGTGATAAGCACTGAGGTAGATACAGGGTAATCGGATTGGACACAGTCCCTGTCCCACGTAGGGCTCACAGTCTTAATTCCCATTTTACAGATGAGAAAGCTGAGGCGCAAAGTTGTGATTTACCCCTTAATCCCCATTTTACAGAGGAGAAAGCTGAGGTGCAAAGTTAAGTGACTTCCCCAAGGTCACACAGCAGACGAGTGGTGGAGTCAGGATTTCCCCCAGTCTTTTAGACTGTGAGCCCACTGTTGGGTAGGTACTGTCTCTATATGTTGCCAACTTGTACTTCCCAAGCGCTTAGTACAGTGCTCTGCACACAGTAAGCGCTCAATAAATACGATTGATTGATTAGAACCCAGGCCCGTGCTCTTTCCACTAGGCCACACTGCTTCCATGGGACAGGGACTGCGTCCTGCCTGATTATCTTGTATCTACCTCAACCCTTAATACAGTGCCTGACGCATAATAAGTGCTTAACAAATACCCTAAAAATGCAGGAGAAGCAGCAATTTGAGCCAGGAATTTTGCCTGATTCCACTACTTTTCTAGCTTTTTTTTTGGCCTGGGGGAGGTCGGGAGAGATGGTAAAACTGAATGGAGGAAGAGAGGGGGCCCAGCTGGGAATACAAGCATGGGCTCTGGGAGGTGTGACTGAAAGTTTATTCTGTTTATTTATTTATTTTACTTGTACATATCTATTCTATTTATTTTATTTTGTTAGTATGTTTGGTTTTGTTCTCTGTCTCCCCCTTTTAGACTGTGAGCCCACTGTTGGGTAGGGACTGTCTCTAGATGTTGCCAATTTGTACTTCCCAGGCGCTTAGTACAGTGCTCTGCACATAGTAAGCGCTCAATAAATACGATTGATGATGATGATGATGAAAGGGACAGATTCCAGAAGGGTCCAGGAGTTCCAGAAGAAGAGTAATAGCATGGGTCCAGGCAGTATCTTCTTTTTAGATGTCTTTTTAGACATCTTTTTAGATGTCACAGTCTTTTTAGACTGTGAGCCCAGTGTTGGGTAAGGACTGTCTCTATATGTTGCCGACTTGTACTTCCCAAGCTCTTAGTACAGTGCTCTGCACACAGTAAGTGCTCAATAAATACGATTGATTGATCTTCTGTGGCACAATCCCCCTTGCCTCGGTTGCTCTTCTGTGTCCCAGCCTTCTAATTGAGAGGAGAACGTGTGGCAGGTGGTGATGCCCGTCTTGGTTGGAAGGACAGCCATAGTGCTGGGGGAACTCTGGGTGCTATAATAATAATAATGATGGCATTTGTTAAGCGCTTACTATGTGCAGAGCACTGTTCTAAGCGCTGGGGGGGATACAAGGTGATCAAGTTGTCCTACGTAGGGCTCACAGTCTTAATCCCCATTTTACAGATGAGGTAACTGAGGCTCAGAGAAGTGAAGTGACTTGCCCCAGGTCACACAGCAGACATGAGGCGGAGGGGGGATTCGAACCCGTGACCTCTGACTCCAAAGCCCGGGCTCTTTCCACTGAGCCATGCTGCTTCTCTAATAATAATAGCATTTATTAAGCACTTACTATGTGCAAAGCACTGTTCTAAGCACTGGGGAGGTCACAAGGTGATCAGGTTGTCCCACAGGGGGCTCACAGTCTTAAGCCCCATTTTACAGAGGAGGTAACTGAGGCACAAAGAAGTGACTTGCCCAAAGTCACACTGCTGACAATTGGCGGAGCTGGGATTTGAACCCATGGCCTCTGACTCCAAAGCCCAGGCTCTTTGTCCAGAAACGCTCTGGGCATATCACTCCCCTCCTCAAAACTCTCCAGTGGCTCCCAATCAATCTGCGCATCAGGCAGAAACTCCTCACCCTGGGCTTCAAGTCTGTCCATCCCCTGGCCCCCTCCTACCTCACCTCCCTTCTGTCCTTCTCCAGCCCAGCCCGCACCCTCCGCTCCTCCACCGCTAATCTCCTCACTGTACCTTGTTCTCGCCTGTCCCGCCATCGACCCCCGGCCCATGTCATCCCCCGGGCCTGGAATGCCCTGCTCCCTCTGCCCCTCCGCCAAGCTAGCTCTCTTCCTCCCTTCAAGGCCCTGCTGAGAGCTCACCTCCTCCAGGAGGCCTTCCCAGACTGAGCCCCTTCCTTCCTCTCCCCCTCGTCCCCCTCTCCATCCCCCCATCTTACCTCCTTCCCTTCCCCACAGCACCTGTATATATGTATATATGGTTGTACATATTTATTACTCTATTTATTTATTTATTTTACTTGTACATTTCTATCCTATTTATTTTATTTTGTTGGTATGTTTGGTTCTGTTCTCTGTCTCCCCCTTTTAGACTGTGAGCCCACTGTTGGGTAGGGACTGTCTCTATGTGTTGCCAATTTGTACTTCCCAAGCGCTTAGTACAGTGCTCTGCACATAGTAAGCGCTCAATAAATACGATTGATTGATTGATTGATTGATTTCCACTGAGCCACGCTGCTTCTCTGACGATTCTCACCCTCAGCCATGACTAAGAGTTAAGATGAGGAAGCTTCTCCTGCTTGTCTTCTCTGCTTGCTGTGCTTCACGGGGTGAGTCCAGAGATGGGGTAATGAAGGCGTCACGAGGCCAGATTCCCCGCCCGTAGAGTTGCAGAAAGCAGAAACTGGAGGGAGTTTCGCTCCCCTTTCTCGGAATTCCCCCCAGACCTCCAGAAGATGGTCCCCATACCTTATCCCTGAGATAATAATAATAATAATGGCATTTATTAAGCGCTTACTATGTGCACTGTTCTAAGCACTGGGAGGCTACAAGATTATCAGGTTGTCCCTCATGGGGCTCACAGTCTCAGTCCCCATTTTACCGCTGAGGTAACTGAGGCACAGAGAATCAATCAATCAATCAATCAATCAATCGTATTTATTGAGCGCTTACTATGTGCAGAGCACTGGACTAAGCGCTTGGGAAGTACAAATTGGCAACACATAGAGACAGTCCCTAACCAACAGTGGGCTCACAGTCTAAAAGGGGGAGACAGAGAACAGAACCAAACATACCAACAAAATAAAATAAATAGGATAGAAATGTATAAGTACAATAAATAAATAGAGTAATAAATATGTACAACCATATATACATATGCTGTGGGGAAGGGAAGGGAAGGAGGTAAGATGGGGGGATGGAGAGGGGGACGAGGGGGAGAGTTAGGAAGGGGCTCAGTCTGGGAAGGCCTCCTAAAGTGAAGAGAAGTGGCTTGCCCAAAGTCACACAGCTGACAATCGGCGGAGCCAGGATTCGAACCCATGACCTCTGACTCCAAAGCCCGGGCTCTTTCCTACTGAGCCACGCTGCTTCACTGAGATGTGTTCAGTTGGTCTGAGTAGAAGAGATGAAGAGCAGCAAAGAGAGAAAACAGGAGGGAAAGCAAAAAACTAGAAAATCCTGCTAGTTAGCAAACTCCTCGGAGGCAGAGATGGTATCTACCTACTGTAGTGTACTCTCCTAAATGTTTAGTAGTGTTTCACACATATGTAAGCGCTTAATATACCATTGATTGGTTTATTGGTTGAAAAGTATGGGAGGGAGGGAGGAGCGGCCAAATAGAGCCCCCAAAAGAACGAAATGAAGCTAGGAATGACAGGCAGGTATCATTTTTAGACTGTGAGCCCACTGTTGGGTGGGGACTGTCTCTATATGTTGCCAACTTGTACTTCCCAAGCGCTTAGTACAGTGCTCTGCACACAGTAAGCGCTCAATAAATACGATTGATTGATGGATGGATTGATTTGGGCAGGAATGGCATCATCCACTTGCCTTGTGTCCCAATCTCATGTGCATCCTGTTTTTTCACAACTCTTATGCAGGTCACATGTTTAGCCCACATGGAGTCCAAAGTGCATCCTGAACAATTTATTCCATTCATTCATTCAATCGTATTTATTGAGTGCTTACTGCAGAACACTGTACTAAGCGCTTGGGGAATTTCATTACAACAACAGTGACATCCCCTGCCCATAACGTGCTCACAGTCTACAGGGGGTAGTAGCAGCAGAGCTGATTTTAGGGTGAAGCTGGTGGTTCTGGGCAGACTGTGGAGTGGAAAGAGCGCAGGCTTGGGAGTCAGAGGTCGTGGGTTCGAATCCCGCCTCCCCCACACGTCTGCTGTGTGACCTTGGGCAAGTCACTTCACTTCTCTGTGCCTCATCTGTAAAATGGGGATTAAGACTGTGAGCCCCACATGGGACAACCTCATCTCCTTGTGTTC
This sequence comes from Tachyglossus aculeatus, assembly GCF_015852505.1. Classification (NCBI taxonomy): domain Eukaryota; kingdom Metazoa; phylum Chordata; class Mammalia; order Monotremata; family Tachyglossidae; genus Tachyglossus; species Tachyglossus aculeatus. The sequence continues at coordinate 5,735,627 of NC_052074.1, forward strand.
CCCCCAGCGCTTAGAACAGTGCTTTGCACACAGTAAGCGCTTAACAAATACCAACATTATTATTATTATTATTGGGTAGGCCTCCTCTCCCTCTTCCAGACTGTAAACTCATTATGGTGAGGAAATGTATCTCAACAACCCTTGCCAGATTGCACTCTCCCAAATGCTTAGTACAGGACTCGGCACACGCTTAAGCATTCAATAAATACTATTGATTGATGTACAGATTATCAGGAAACAGGCCGCAGAACAGGATCCAAGGAAAATGAAACAGGGCACACAAAAATGGAAGAAAGGAGAGGACAAAAACAGCTTGAGGAGGCATTTGAGAAGTCCAAGAGATTGCGGGAAGAATGAGCATGGAAACTGCTAAGAGAAAGGGTGAATGAGAATGGCCTTTGAGAAACTGGAGATAGGAAAGAGGACTTCTGGGTTTATCAAGGGTGGGGAGGATGGAGGAGTTTTCTGAATTTTAGAACAATTCGTTAGTCCTCAGGCTATCTGAATTTTGATAATCAGTAACGGAGGTGGGGCTTTTGGGGAGGGAAGCAACTCAGGGATGTAGCTTGTAGTTCAAAACTTTCCTGCTGTAACTCATATCCTGGGATTCCTGCCCAATGGCCTGGTTTATTAGAACTCTTGGTTATTAGTTTTTCCCCCAGGGGGAAAAAAAAACCACACATATTGACGTGCGCTCAATAGATCAAAGCAAACATGTTCGAGTAAAGTTAAATTGCTGCTCTTCACGCCAAATATTCCAGATTGCCCATGCTATTACACAAAGGCCAGATTCTAATCTTAGTTGTACCAAGAAAGATGCTGAGCCTTGGGGAGAAAGAGTCATAATAATCAAGTTTCAGCAGTTCTAAAGACCGTGTTCCCAGGGTGACCTTTGAGACTTTGTTTTCTTTCTCCGTTCATGGTCCCCCGCACCCCATTTCAGGTCATCGTCTTTGATATCCTGTTGACATCCAGAACTCTCCCATACCCTGCCCAGCCATCTTCCTTTCCCTGGTGCTACTGGCGTTATGTTTATTACAGGAGCAGGGTGATACGGTGCTCAAAAGGCACAGAGATTCGTTAAACACCCCCAAAATACCCTGGAAATACCCTAATTTAGTAACCGTGGAAGTCTGTGCTTCACCCTCAGTAATCTGAGGATCTAGCAGCTGTCACCAATTAGTTCAGAAAATGTCCACATTTAGAGTTTTAACAAAGTTTGCCAGCTTGTGGTCTTCAGGAAAGCTACGATGCTTAAAGCATTTCTTTTCAGATACGACATTAAAATAGAAATCATCTTATAGTTTGCTCAACCTGCCCCGTAAGCGTTTTGTTAAACCGGACAGTCCTACAGCCTGCTTATTACTGTATTTTTTTGAATAAGCTAGAGAATGATTCACCCGAGGTTACAGGGCATATCAACCATTACATCATCATCATCCAGCATACCTCAGTACTGATTAAAAGGTTTATTCATTAACTTCACTTCGCGCAGGCCACTAGGGAATTATTCATTAAACTACTACTTGAATACTTGAGTGGATCAAAAGAACTAATTGCTTGGAAGTGTCCGGTCCCTATTGTTTCCAGCAGAAGGCTGATTATTAGTCAAAGGTTCAGATGACCAAATGAATCTGTTTGCCTTCTCCGGGAGGGGCCTGTGTATTGTAGGTTGGTTTTTCAAGTTCCCCTCCACCCCAGTTATTTGAACTAGCTCTATAATGGATATCAAGTGACATTCAGTTAACTATCTTTCTTTGGCAAGGCATTACTTGGACTTCTACCCTCTGCAGAGCTTGGTGCTGGGCAGACTCCTCTGCTAAGGAAACCAACCAACCAATTGATGATATTTATGGAGCTCTTACTTTTCAGCAGAGCCCTGTACTAAGTGCTTGGGAAAGTACAATTACAACCAGAGGAAAAGCACAATTACAACTAGAGCAAACCCAGCTTATTTTTCCAACTTTGGCAACAGCATATACGTACTGATGGCTTCAAATGCGTGCAACCAGCCTTTGAACAAAGTAAGCGGGTAGACCGCTTCCCCAACATCCGATGGGGTTGAGGAGAGGGTGAGGGCTTTATCAGTCACATAAAAGAATAACCGTGGTAGAAAATGGAAACTCTAACACCCTACATCTCCCTCCATTTTCCTTTTCGACTCAGTCTAGGACGCTCCAATGCATCTCTTTCCAGAGCAGAAAACTCCTTCATTCTGGCCTTTCTTTTCTAAATATTAGAGTATCAAAATAAACATCTTACAATGGGATTCTAGAAGGGCCACGGGAATGTGAACTGCTGTATGGAGAAATGAATTACGGACCACAAAACACATGTGGAGGTTTTAATACAAATTAGGACCTATTTATACTATACACAAATCGGCGTGATCGAATACATTCACCGTCTCTTCCCCATTTTGATTTAGCTTCTTTCATCACATTAGTCACTGGGAGGAGGAGCTAGCCGGCTCTGAAACCCTCTCTCCCATTACGATGTTGTTTCGATCGCTCAGAGTTTTGACTACGGTTGTTGCAGGAGACTGGAGCACTTTCCTTGAAAGCCTCATTCTCCCATCGGTGGGATCGCGGCCAAAGTATTTCACCTGCGTTGGACAAAGGAACTCAATCACTTTGACGTTTACAGCAACGGTTGGTTAGGCAACAAGTTAAAAAAACCCAGTATGCACGTCTACCCGACTTGCAGAAGGCAGAGACCGTTTGTTTTATTTGCTTCTACAGCACTTGGCTCAGCACGATGCTTGGTGCTTTAATGCAGTTTTATGGGGACAATTATAAAAATGATTAGCCTCTCATGAAAATGCCCTAGTAGATCATGCACGGGCCCGCAAGTCATAAAGACTTGGGTTCTAATCCCAGCTCAGACACTGCTCTGCTGTGTAATCTTGGGCAAGATACCTCACTTTTCTGAGCCTCAGTTACCTCATCTGTAAAATGGGGATTAACAATAATAATAATAATAATCATGATGGCGTTTATTAAGTGCTTACTAGGTGCAAAGCACTGTTCTAGTCCCTTCTAGACTGTGAGCCCACTGTTGGGTAGGGACTGTCTCTATATGTTGCCAACTGGTACTTCCCAAGAGCTTAGTACAGTGCTCTGCACACAGTAAGCGCTCAATAAATTTGATTGATTGATTGTTCTAAGCGCTGGGGAGGTTACAAGGTGATCAGGTTGTCCCCCAGGGGGCTCAGAGTCTTCACCCCCATTTTACAGATGAGGGAACTGAGGCCCAGAGGAGTTAAGTGACTCGCCCAAAGTCACACAGCTGCCAATTGTCGGAGCCGGGATTTGAACCCATGACCTCAGACTCCAAAGCCCGTGCTCTTTCCACTGAGCCACGCTGCTTCTCTGATTAAGACTGTGAGTCCTATGTCGGGCAGGGACGGAGTCCAATCTGATCGACTTGTATCTACCCCAGTAGATAGTATGGTGTCTGGTATACAGTAGGCAGTGTGGCCTAGTGGATAGAGCTCGGAGTCAGAAGGACCAGGGCACGAATACCAGCTCTGCCACTTGTCTGCTGTGTGACCCTGGCCAAGTCATTGGACTTCTCTGTGCCTCATCTGTAAATGAGATGAAAAATGAGATGAAAAAAAGCCCTAATCCGAGCGCTTAGTACAGTGCTCTGCACGCAGTAAGTGCTCAATAAACACGATTGAATGAATGAATGTAAAATGAGGGTTAATAATAATAATAATGTTGGTATTTGTTAAGCGCTTACTATGTGCAAAGCACTGTTCTAAGCGCTGGGGGGAACACAAGGAGATGAGGTTGTCCCATGTGGGGCTCACAGTCTTAATCCCCATTTTACAGATGAGGGAACTGAGGCACAGAGAAGTGAAGTGACTTGCCCAAGGTCACACAGCAGACATGTTGGGGAGGTGGGATTAGTGCCCAGGTCCTTCTGACTCCTAGCTCTATCCACTAGACTATGAGCCCCTTATGGGACGTGGATTGAGTCCAACTTGATTAGCTTGTGTCTACCCCAGTGTTTAGTACAGTCCTTGGCACGTAATTAGCGCTTAACGAATACCATTAAAAAAAAAAAAGAGTGCTTAAATACCATGAAGAAGAAAAAAATCACTGAATCTTACTTCCCTTGCCTAGTTCTCAAGCCTGGCCTGCCATTATGGGAAGTGAGCCAGAAGAACATGCTAGAATCCTTCGAGGTGGAGGTGTGAAGCCACCCATCCAACAACACCCTTTTCCCCAACTCCAATCTAGTCCATAACCATGCAGCCCTTGATAATAATAATAATAATAATAATAATTAATGCATTTATTAAGCGCTTACTATGTGCAAAGCACTGTTCTAAGCGCTGGTCCTCCCGCGGAGCCACTGGTGTCTCGTGAGGACGGCCCAGTAGAAAACCTCCCTTCCCCGAACCCTGTTCCTGGTTTGACAATGCTTCCCTGGGGCTCTTTCCTTCTTCTCTTCCTTCTGCTGCTAAGCAGGTCCCAGGCTGCCTCTACAGTCTAATGACCATATCATCATCATCAATCGTATTTATTGAGCGCTTACTATGTGCAGAGCACTGTACTAAGCGCTTGGGAAGTACAAATTGGCAACATATAGAGGCAGTCCCTACCCAACAGTGGGCTCACAGTCTAAAAGATATCATTCTTTTTGTATCTGTTAAGCACTTACCATGTGTTCTAAGCACCGGGGTAAACTACAAGTTAATCATGTTGGACACAGTCCCCGTCCCAGCTCTAAGTAGGAGGGAAGAATGGGTACTGAATCCCCATTTTACAGATGAGGAAACTGAGGCCCAGAGAATTCATCATCATCATCATCATCAATGGTATTTATTGAGCACTTACTGTGTGCAGAGCATTGTACTAAGCGCTTGGGAAGTACAAGAATTAAGTGACGAACCCAAGGTAATTTATTTATATTAACCCCCCTCTAATAATAATTACAATAATGGCATTTATTAAGTGCTTCCTATGTACAAAGCACTGTTCTAAGCGCTGGGGAGGTTACAAGGTGATCAGGTGGTCCCACGGGGGGCTCACAGTCTTAATCCCCATTTTCCAAATGAGGTAACTGAGGCCCAGAGGAGTGAAGTGACTTGCCCAAAGTCACCCAGCTGACAACTGGCAGAGCCGGGATTTGAACCCATGACCTCTGACTCCAAAGCCCGGGCTCTTTCCACTGAGCCACGCTGCTTCTCTGGCTCTAGACGGTAAGCTCGCTGTGGGCAGAGAACGCTATACTGTGCTATCCCAAGCGCTTAGTAGAGTGTTCTGCACACAGTAAGCGCTTAATAATTACAACTGACTGACCCAGTAGGCATCTAGCAGAGTCGGGATTAAGAGCCAGGTCCTGACTCTCAGGTTCATGTGCTGGCCACCAGGACGTGTTGCTCCTTGTAATAAATTTTAATTATAAATTACTTATTAAGTATTTATTAAGCACTTACTATATGCCAAGTACCGCCCTAAGTGATGGGTGAGCTGTAAGAGGATCAGTTCAGACTCAGTTTGTCTCACCCAGGGCAACCTAAGAGGCATTTCCTTGGCCATTGCTGCTGCAGACTCTGCAAAGTACCACAGGTCCCAAGCCATGCCATTTCGGCTCCAACTGAAGCTGAAAAGCTGTTTGCCAAAGGCTTCTACGCTGGTCAGGTGACATCACGAAAATGACAAACCCTTCAAGCGCTTAGTACAGTGCTCTGCACATAGTAAGCGCCCAATACGATTGATTGATTGACAAATCAATGTTTCACCAAAATTTCAGGCCCCTATATAACCCCACAGGCTACGCAATAGCATCATTAAAGACGGGCAATCGAGGTGCACACAACACTAATAAAAACTGCATGAACTGGGATTACACAGGATTTTGAGGTTTAAAAAACACACACTTAGGGGTAACGGTCAGCTTTTCAGAATTTTTAAAACGTGAGGCTAAAATTTTTTTAAAAAAATTAAGTGGGTTTTATTTTAGCACATTAAATACGATTCTCTGGTTTAGGAGCCCTTTGAAAAAGGGACGATAGGGGAACTGTGGGTTCTTGAACAACCCCGGGTAACTGAGGGAAACATGACTGGAAAGAGCCCGGGCTTTGGAGTCAGAGGTCAGGGGTTCGAATTCCGCTCCACCACAAGTCTGCTGTGTGAGCTTGGGCAAGTCACTCTTCTCTGAGCCTCAGTTACCTCAACTGTAAAAATGGGGATTAAGATTGTGAGCCCCAGGTGGGACAACTTGATCACATTGTATCCCCCCCAGCGCTTAGAACAGTGCTTTGCACATAGTAAGCGCTTAACAAATGCCATTATTATTATGACCAGAATACATTAGACCTCCCGCTCCAGAACCCAGATAGGTTTGCCATCCCCACAGAAGGAGCCCCCCACCCACCCCCCTCAGCTTCCACCCTCCTTATTTCTAAAACCCATACCTGAATTTCCTGGCCAACTTCTAATCCCAGGGCACTAGGGTGTCGAATCTGAAAGACAATTAGCATTCATCATCATCATCATCAACCGTATTTATTGAGCGCTTACTATGTGCAGAGCACTGTACTAAGCGCTTGGGAAGTACAAATTGGCAACATATAGAGACAGTCCCTACCCAACAGTGGGCTCACAGTCTAAAAGGGGGAGACAGAGAACAAAACCAAACATACTAACAAAATAAAATAAATAGAATAGATATGCACAAGTAAAATAAATAGAGTAATAAATCTGTACAAACATATATACATATATACAGGTGCTATGGGGAAGGGAAGGAGGTAAGATGGGGGGATGGAGAGGGGGACGAGGGGGAGAGGAAGGAAGGGGCTCACTTCTTCTTCACTTCTTCACTTAAGAATCCCAGGAGATGTTCATCACGTACATATCTATTCTATTTATTTTATTTTGTTAGTATGTTTGGTTTTGTTCTCTGTCTCCCCCTTTTAGACTGTGAGCCCACTGTTGGGTAGGACTGTCTCTATATGTTGCCACCTTGTACTTCCCAAGCGCTTAGTACAGTGCTCTGCACACAGTAAGCGCTCAATACGATTGATGATGATGATGACCCAGAGGAGAAGTGAATCCCACCACCCGTTTGAAATCCAAACCCACCCCAGACCAGCTCCCGTGGGCCCCAGGGGTGGGCCCACCGCAAAAGCGCCGGATGCTACCGCCGCCGATTCCGGGATGCCGGCAGCACATCGTCTCCATTAAATTTCTAAAAGTGAATCGGAACCCAACGCCGGTCTTGGAAGTTTCCAAAATGGAAATCAACAGGCCCTCCCCTTGACCCAGGTGAGACTTCAACTGCTCAAAACCCCCCTCATCTGAGCAGAGTGGCTCCCTCAGGAGCGCTGTTAGCTTGAGGAGTGAAGATGGCTAGAGCATGGCTCAATCATCATCATCACCATCATCAATCGTATTTACTGAGCGCTTACTATGTGCAGAGCACTGTCCTCTGTTCAGTCTGGGCCTCGTGGGCTCTTTGGGCAGAGTCCCCTGCTACCCTTACCCAGGTGACAGAACGGCTCTTTGGCCAACCCTGGGCAGGAGATGGGTGGCTCCCGGCTAAGACTACAACTGCAACGATCCAGAGGGAGTCTGATCTGAGTCTGGCTCTTGCATGTACATAACAATAATACTAATGATGGCATTTATTAAGCGCTTACTATGTGCAAAGCACTGTTCTAAGCGCTGGGGTAGATACAAGGTAGTCAAGTTGTCCCACGAGGGGGGCTCACAGACTTAATCCCCATTTTCCAGATGAGGGAACTGAGGCCCAGAGAAGTGAAGTGACTTGTCCAAAGTCACACAGCTGACAAGTGGCGGAGCCGGGATTTGAACCCATGACCTCTGACTCCAAAGCCCGAGCTCTTTCCACTGAGCCAATGGGCTTTCACAACAGGTGAAGGCAGCTTTGATGGAGACCCTCTCTCTTCGGCTAAAAGGGGTCTTTCCGATCTGGCAGCTTCTGAAACCAACGTCTGGTCTCGTCAATCAATCAATCGCATTTATTGAGCGCTTACTGTGTGCAGAGCACTGGACTAAGCGCTTGGGAAGTACAAGTTGGTGACATATAGAGACAGTCCCTACCCAACAGTGGGCTCACAGTCTAAAAGGGGGAGACGGAGACCAAAACCAAACGTACTAACAAAATAAAATAAATAGAATAGATATGTACAAGTAAAATAGCGTAATAATATGTACAAACATATATACATATATCCAGGTGCTGTGGGGAAGGGAATGAGGTAAGATGGGGGGGATGGAGAGGGGGACGAGGGGGAGAGGAAGGAACTGCACAATCCTAACGAAACTGATAAATGATAGCTTTGGACTATTTGTTACACAGTCATTATGTTGCCAATTTGTACTTCCCAAGCGCTTAGTACAGTGCTCTGCACATAGTAAGCGCTCAATAAATACGATTGATGATGATCTAGTGTGCCATCCCTAGACAGAAGTCCCCTGTACTGCTCCCACTTATGATCGGGCTGTTCAGAAGCAGTGTGGCCTAATGGATAGAGCCCGGGCATGGGAGTCCGAAGAACCTGAGTCCTAATCCCGGCTCCACCACTTGCCTGTTGTGTGACCTTGGGCAAGTCGCTTCACTTCTCTGTGCCTTCTCTCGTTTGTAAAATGGGGATTAAGACTGTGAACCCCATGTGGGACAGGGACCCCGTCCAACCCAATTTGCTTGCATCTAGTTCAACGCTTAGTACAGTGCCTGACACATAGTAAGCACTTAACAAATACCACAATTATTATTATTTATTATTATTATCATTCAGAACTCTTGTTAGGAGGAAGCAGGGATATGTAGGTCGAGGGAAGAAAGTAGGGGATGGGTTTCACGACGGGTCCCCCGTTCTCTACTTTCGTGGGTTTTGGTCCCATTTTGACCAGCCTCGTGCAAGAAACACTTAAAGAGTCTTCAGAAGAAGCCGTCACAAAAATACATCGCCCCAAAAGACCCCCACTTTAATTTTACCTTTCTTTGATCAAGCTGGGTGTTGTGAAGTAACACGGGAGTCATGTTTGAATACAGTTTTATCATCACTCCAATATCTCTGCAATTCCAGAAAAGTACTTGGTTACTCCAGTAAATATATATCTGCAGGTCTGTTCATAATGAATATGGCAATTGTCCTCTAAAATTTTTTTAAAAAATTGATCTATGATTCAGATTTTCCTATATTTACATTTCAATGTATCTAGACCCAGGCCCTCAAACTTTTCATTTCTGGTTGAAAATGAAGACTAGCTAAGTTTTCCACTTCAGTCTCTGTGAACCACTGTAGGAAAGACAAACATTCCCTTCGGGAAGAGGGAAATACTGAAAAACCTCCACTTCCTCTGGATTTTCCCTTCTCAATAAAACTACTTTTCCACAGAAAAAATCTGAAAAGGCAACTCTTCAAGAAGTTCCAACTGACAGAATTTTCTATGACCCACTGACATTTTTTGTCATGTGGAGAGTGATGGATGGGCCCGTAATCAATCAATCGTATTTACTGAGCGCTTACTGTGTGCAGAGCACTGTACTAAGCGCTTGGGAAGTACAAGATGGCAACATAAAGAGACAGTCCCTACCCAAACAGTGGGCTCACAGTCTAAAAAGCCTCAGCTCTTGGTCCAGACCACTCCAATTCCTCTGAGGGAGGTTTCCCGCTTCAGAAATATTTACACGTAGTTGGTTTTATGAAAAATATCAAGAGGGTTTTAATTCTATTTCTAGGATTTCTAGGATTTCTAGGATTTGGTGCATTTATAGGATTATGTCACAATTCTGGAATTGTAGTAACTTTCTAAGGTAATTTTTTTGGGGGGGCGGGGGAGAAATTTGCTTTGGATATTCTAAACGTAAACTGGTCTACACATTATATGCTGACTTAAAATGCCAACATTACTCTCAGAAAACACAGAATCTAAGAAGAAACTCCCATTCTGGGGCAAAACAGGATCACCTGAACATTCAAACAAACAGGAATCAGGCTACTCTGGACCCTTCTTTCCTCAGCCCACAGTATATGTTTAAAAATCTCTTAAAATTAACATTCAGTGGAGAAACATTTTCCCGCTGATCTTCTGGGGAAGGTGAGGATTATACAAAATTCTCTGAAAGCTATATTCAAACTATTGCCATTCCAAGGTAATTGAATTGGATTTATAGGCAAACAGCACAGAGCCACATGCTACTGTCTCTATATGTTGCCAACTTGTACTTCCCAAGCGCTTAGTACAGTGCTCTGCACACAGTAAGCGCTCAATAAATACGATTGAATGAATGAATGAATGAAATCACCTCACTTCTCTGCGCCTCAGTGACCTAATCGGTAAAATATAGCTATAATTCTGTTTATTCTGACGGTTGTCATTTTGTTAATACGTTTTGTTTTGTCGTCTGTCTCCCCCTTCTAGACTGTGAGCCTGCTGTTGGGTAGGGACCATCTATGTTGCCAACTTGGACTTCCCAAGCGCTTAGTCCAGTGCTCTGCACACAGTTAGCGCTCAATAAATACGACTGAATGAATGCTACTAAATCTTTTTCCATCATTACAATCTATTGGAAGACAAGAAAATGAAAAGGCAATGGGTTACGAATGATGTCCAAAGAAATGAGCGCCGAGGAGACCGTTGACACCTGGATTTCACGTGTTCTTAAAATAAACCACCCCACATTATAACTTACCTAATTTCAGTTATCGTGGCAGTATAGACAGCACCAAATTCCAACCGCTGCTCCTGCTGTAGAGGGCAAGGCACGGTATCAGTCGCGGATTCACAAAACAACTCACAAAAAGTAAATTACAACGCACACATCAAAGGCAAGGGCTCTTACGTCATCTTTGCAGATTTCATTAATGAACTCTGTCGCTTCATGCATAGCAGTGGGTGTCGGGGCGAAGACAGAAAACGTCTCTTCATCCACTTGACTGATGGTGACACCTTTCAAACAAACGAAAAAACCCCACAGAATTGATCATCACCCTCCACAGGAGTGCCTTGTCTGGACGACTCTTGCTTCTGTCCCATGCAAAGAGCAGAGAGGACGAAGTGAGGGGTGAGTGAAGATCTGGGCTTCGCTAGCTCTCCCCTTCCTTGCTGTGAGCCCACTGTTGGGTAGGGACTGTCTCTATATGTTGCCAACTTGTACTTCCCAAGCGCTTAGTACAGTGCTCTGCACACAGTAAGCGCTCAATAAATACGATTGATTGATTGATTATGGGTAGGCAGGGATCTAGAAGAACCTGGGCACAGTTGGAGCTGCACAGAGGCGGAGGTGGTGGGGTGGCAGTTGCATTCGTACAAAGCTGCTTTCATCTGGCAAACTGAGATGTTTCTATAAATGCGTGCGGTTCTAAGCCTACTCTTGCCTCACACGGGATAAACAGATTCACCCCTAGATTTGGGTCTGAACGGGAAGGGCGCTTCCCTGCCCTGCAAATATCAGAAGGTTTGCACATTAAGCACGGCCCAGTGGAAAAAGCAAGGCCCTGGGAGACAAAGGACTGGAGTTCTAATCCGGCTCTGCAAGTCACTTCACTTCTCTGGGCCTCAGTTATCTCATCTGTAAAATGAGGATTAATACCATGAGCCCCATTTGGGACAAGGACGGTGTCCAATCTGATTAGTTTATATCTACCCCAGCATTTAGAGCAGTGTTCTGCACATAGTAGCTGCCCAACAAATACAGTTGATTGATTAGCAAATACACAAAAAAGACCTTTTAAAAAATGAGTGTATATTCAGTTCTCACCTGTTTCAGCTTGAAGTTTTTTTATATTATATCCACCAGGGCCAACAAATTTAGCCCTTCTTGATAATGGCACCTGAACAGTTTCTGAAATGTAGAGCAGATATAATCACATTTGGGAGTGAATATGAATCTCAATGGTGCCCGTATTCTTGTCAGATATATGAAAGGTGCCTGTGCTATCCACCCCACCCTCAGCCCCACAGTACTTATGTACATATCCAAAATTTATTTCTATTAATGTATATCTCCCCCTCTAGATGGTAAGCTCATCATGTCTATCAAATCTGTCATATTGTCCTCTCCAAAACGCTTAGTACAGTACCCTGCACACAGTAAGTGCTCAGTAAATTAGACTGACTGATTTTAGAAAAGGATTTGGTAAAAATTGCTTTCATTTGCTAATATTGAACTATGAAATAAAGGGTGATGTGGGTACACAATTACCTACAACTGGTCCATTTTCTTTTCTGCTTGCTCGAGGCTTTGAAATGGTCCTGTTCATAATCTGTAATATTTCCCTCTTTGCCACTAGAAGGGAAAAACAGGACAATGAAAATGTATTATCCTGAAAAGAATAATCAGTTTTGGCAAGAATACTTATCTCTATTTTCAGAGCAGGACAAGAAGGGGCAAAGAAAGCTTTGCTGCTTAAAGGCCTAGGTTTGAAAGAAATGGTAATAGGCTGTAGACCACCTTTTTTAAATGGAATTATTTATTCACACTTACCTGTGGCTTGCTGAATAGCTTCCATTACAATTTTGATTGGTATCCCGGGTAATTTGATATCAGCCTGGAGTGGAGTGGAAGAGGCAGAAAAGAACATCAATAACATAACCAGTGACATTGTCTCCATTACCTTTACTAAAATTCCTCGAAGGTAAATTAAAAACATACCTGCAATGCAGTTATTCCCTTATTGGTGCCAGCCAATTTAAAGTCCATGTCACCATTATAATCTTCAATTCCCTTTAAGATCACAAGAAACCCATTATAGTATATTTTATAGAGCTTCTCGAGACTTTTAGACTGTGAGCCCACTGTTGGGTAGGGACTGTCTCTATATGTTCCCAACTTGTACTTCCCAAGTGCTTAATACAGTGCTCTGCACACAGTAAGCGCTCAATAAATACAATTGATTGATTGAGATGAAAAGGCCCACAGAATTTCATAAATTCACCAAGTGTGAAAAGTTTCAAAGGGCTTTTTTTGGTTTTAGCTCTGAAAGCGTACTTCCGAGTGCCTGCAGATTTTGAGTAAAATCTCTGCTAGATTCGTAAACTCCCTGTGGGCAGGTAATGGCTATTGTACTCTCCCAAGAGTTTAGTAAGGTGCTTTGCACAGGGTAGGCGCTCAATAAATACTACTGATTGATTTGCCTTATTTAGGATTTAAGTGCTTCTGGGTCTCTCCAACTTCCAAGTATTTTCCACAGGATAAATTTCCTGGTATTAAAACTCACACTTTTTGAAACTTGGGTAGGTATACCCAGGCAGGGGATGCGTCTGTTTATTGTTACAGTGTACTCTCCCAAGCGCTTAGTACAGTGCTCTGCACAAAGTGCTCAATAAATACAACTGAATGAATGAATACACCCAACTGAGCCTTCCTAGGTGATTAAATTACCTAAGGATGACTTTCTGATGAGAAAAGCAAGGTAAGTTATCTCTGAGGACTAACTAATAAATACATTAAGGTCTTCACCAACATATCTGGGATCTTTCAAGGGACGTTTACCCTTAGCTCTAGAAAAAAAAAAAAACAACACAAAACACTGCCAGGACACTTGCCAGGATATCTGTCATCAAACGGTAATCTTCGATTTCTCCTTTCTCAGAGTTGTTTTTGGCGATCAATCCGATTGCTACACCCGCGACAGCGGAGGAAACTGGAACTCCTGAAATTTGCAAGGGAACGGATTTCTCTCAAAAACTAACTTGGGTTACCTTAAATTTGACTTCATTTTAGTGGCATGAACAAAGCGCGGTTTTGAAAGGACACAGCCCTGCGGGGGTTTCCCAGCAGGGGTAATCGGGTGCAGCCCAGTCTCTGGGGCAGTGGTTTGGAGTTGCTTTTTGCTGGGGTCCCCCCCGCCATGGAAGCAATCAATCAGTTTGTGGCAGGACCTGCTGCTCATGACAGCTCTGATCTGATGAGATTGTGTGTAGATGCAGAGAAAGAAAGAGAGACAGAAATGATGAAGGGTGACGAGGAAGGGAGCCAAGGACGAGAAGGGTGTGAGGTTCTAGGGATAGACTGAGAGCCTTTAGTGGGACAGAGACCCTGATCAGTCGGCCTTTCTTGCACCCACTCCAGCTTTTAGTACGTATTTCAGCCTAGACTACCTAATTTTTCCATATCAAGTGCGCAGAGAATGCTAGATATTTTAAAGAATATACAAATATCTACGTACCTGCATCCATTAATGCTAAACTCCCACCGCATGCAGATGCCATAGAAGAGGAGCCTATAGGAGGAACAAAATGATTACAATATAGCTCTCAAACAATAAGGAAAGGTGTTTAATGTGTTTAGCCTTTTTAATTAGATACAACCACATGGTACAATCAAGGGCAAGTCACTTAACTCCTCTATGCCTCAGTTCCCTCATTTATTATTTATTATTATTATTATTATTTATTTTATTTTGTTAGTATGTTTGGTTTTGTTCTCTGTCTTCCCCTTTTAGACTGTGAGCCCACTGTTGGGTAGGGACTGTCTCTATATGTTGCCAATTTGTACTTCCCAAGCGCTTAGTACAGTGCTCTGCACATAGTAAGCACTCAATAAATACGATTGATGATGATGATGATGATGATTATTATTATTATTTGCAAAATGGGGGTTAAATACCTGTTCTGCCTTTCTCTTACACTGCGAGCCTGAAGTGGGAAAGGGATTGGGTCTGACCTCATTATCTTGTTTCTGCCCCAGTGCTTGGTACAAAGTAAGGGCTTAACAGAGACCACAATCATTGTCATTAACATTACTAATAAAAAAAGAATCATCAGGGGTTAACTTAGCCCCTTAAGTCATTTCTTAGGAAACTGCAACAAAAGTTAACCTGACTGGCTGCAGGAGGAACAAACCGAGAAGAAATCACATATTTACAAAACTCTCTGGGTAATTAAGCCGGGAAGAGAGGGGTTCGGGAATCCGTTGGCATTTTGTCTGTGAAATTAATCCCAGGGCTGAATGAGGAGCATTAATAACGGACAGACTGGAGGAGTCAGGTTTTAAAAGTCAGGAACAAAAGAGCTAGTAGAGGCTCTGGACGGGCTGGACTTGGCCCATACATAAGCCCCAAGTCAGGGTCGGGTGGATGTATTCTGACCCAGATTTAGACGTGTGTCTTGAGATGTGTTTGAAGGGGGCGGCGGGAAGATGGAACAGGATGTAGAGCTGATAAAGCAGCGTGGCTTAGTGGACAGAGCATGGGCCTGAGCATCAAAAGGATCTGGGTTCTAATCCTGGCTCCGCCACTTGTCTGCTGTGTGACCTTGGCAAGTCACTTCACTTCCTCTGTGCCTCAGCTCCCTCATCTGTAAAACGGGGATAAGAGTGTGAGCCCCATGTGGGACAGGGACTGGGTCCAATCTGATTAATCTATATCTACCCCAGTGCTTGGACCAATAACTGGCAAATGATAAGCGCTTAACAAGTACCATAATTATTATTATTATTAGAGCTGCAATTAAAAACTCATCTCCAGGGTGTGTGTGTGTGAGAGAGGGGGGAAAGGGGCGGGGGGCGGTTGGGGAAAGGGAATCAAGGTGGTTGTCCCTTTCAGATTTACCCAGCACACTTGTTTGCAGTTGCTACTAGATCGTCCCATTATGGCCTGGGGGACGGCATCAGTACGCACAACTGCCACTGTATCAGGCCAACGTGTAAGAGGTTTGGCTTATACGAAGCTCTGGTAATTGAGCTGTTGTGGGCCGGGATTGTCTCTCTTTGTTGCCGAATTGTACTTTTCAAGCGCTTACTCCAGTGCTCTGCACCCACTAAGCGCTCAATCAATACGACTGATTGACTAAATGAATGAATGGGCCGATTCGGTCGCTGAGCCACTGAAACAAAAGGCGAAATCTTCCTACCGTTGGACTCCAGGACTTCGGATGTGACTCTCATTGTGAAAGGAAAGTCTCTGGGAACAACTGGAATCAGAGCTTTCTCGGCAAGTGCACCTACGGGAAGCATGCGACACGGTAAGTATAAAATGGATCAGAGGTGTTCCAAAGTCAGCTCGGAAGTTGGTAGTGTCGCTCACCGTGTCCGAGCTCTCTTCTATTTACACCAGTGACTTTTCCAATTTCATTAGTGGCATAAGGAGGAAACTAAAAACCACACGCAAAACAAAAAACACACACACATACAAAAACAGGCTTTCAGTAATACACAAAAGAAGCCTTCGGAATTCGCACAAGCCATTTAATGCCCTCAGAAAGAAAATGAAATAAAGCAAATTGATAGGTTTAATAATGAAAAACCCACATTCTTTTACTTTTAGTATATTCACTGAAACAATTAAAGATGGGTTGAAAAATGCACTGCCAATCACGACGCTTAATTGAAATTTAAGTTTCACCAAGTATGTGTACTGGAAAAAAACCTTTTCCCCTCCCTTTTGATTTTTTTCTTCAAAACTCTGTGTAGCATTTTGGCAGCAATGCAGCCCTCTAGTAATAATAATAATGACGGTATTTGTTAAGCGCTTACTATGTGCAAAGCACTGTTCTAAGCGCTGGACTGCCTCTAGTAGTAGCCCAGAATCCCAAAATAACTCAAAACTCTTACCTCATAATGCAGCATGAAATTTTTATCTTTTACTCCGCTATAAATGAAAACCAAGAGTCTGTCAATTAAAAAGTCACGTAAATGTAACACCATTTGTTTGTAGCATAAACGTAAAGAGAGCCTTGTATTACCTAACTATAAATGAAATCAGCTTGAAACGAACACAGGAAGAATGCGATACTTTCGCTACCCTTTTCTCCCATGGCTGTTTGACATATTTTCCGCAGATATTCAGGAGGGATACGTTTCACTTTGATTACACACATTTTAAATCTAGATTTTTAGCTGTGAGACATTAAAAACAGTTTTGGAATGGGGCGAAAAGGGGTGAGCCTGGAGTTGTTGGGGTCCCGGACACTGGAATGGTCCAGGGGAATGACAGCTAATGCAAGTCGGGATACGATTTACGAAGCAGGAGAAATGCTCTGGACAAAGGACAGGACAATGTCCATTCAAGATTGCTCAGGAAACTACCCTAGAGGTCTCAAGAACGACCAAAATAATAATTATGAAGATGGCGGTAATAACAACAACAATGGCATTTGTTAAATACTATGAACAGGAAACGAACCCCCATTTCACAGGTGAGGAAACTGAGGCACAGAGAAATTAAGTGACTTGCCCAAGGTCATACAGCAGGCAAGTGGCAGAGCTGGGATTAGAATCCAGTTCCTCTGGCTCCCAGGCTCATTTCACCAGTAGGCTAAAGAATTCAGCCATTGAGAGTATTTCCATTACCCATTTGTGAAAAGGTGAATCACAAGACAACAGGGTATAAAAAGGCCCCGGGGTCACTTAATAATGACATGCATTAAGCACTTACTATGTGCAAAGCATTGTTTTAAGCGCTGGGGAGGTTACAAGATGATCAGGTTGTCTCACGTGGGGCTCACAGTCTTAATCTCCATTTTACAGATGAGGTAACTGAGGCACAGAGAAGCCAAGTGACTTGCCCAAGGTCACAGCAGACATGTGGCGGAGCCGTGATTTGAACCCATGACCTTTGTAGCCCAAATAAAATCCCATTATACATCTCTACAAGTGTCTTTTAGAAGTCTCTCTGTGTATTCCTTCATATTAGTCATGAGTGCTGGTGACTGTATCCTTAAAAAACATGAACTCACCTCACAGCAGACGTAATCAGATCAGACTTCAGACTGGATTCCAATGAATCGAAAGTAACAGTACAAAGAACCTAAAATGAGAAAATAGGCATTTCCTAGTATTCATCACCATCATCATCAATCGTATTTATTGAGCGCTTACTGTGTGCAGAGCACTGGACTAAGCGCTTGGGAAGTACAAGTTGGCAACATATAGAGACAGTCCCTACCCAACAGTGGGCTCACAGTCTAAAAGGGGGAGACAGAGAACAAAACCAAACATACTAACAAAATAAAATAAATAGAATAGATATGTACAAGTAAAATAGAGTAACAAATATGTACAAACATATATACATATAAACAGGTGCTGTGGGGAAGGGAAGGAGGTAAGATGGGGGTTCATCTATCAGCCACTTGATCAAAGCACTTAATGGGAATAGCAAGGCAGGAAAGAAATGGAAATATCTACTTATTGTTCCTAGCAGAAGAAGCAGTAGTCGATGGCTTCTTCTTCCATCTTAATCTTGACTCGACATTGAACATCATCATCATCAATCGTATTTATTGAGCGCTTACTATGAGCAGAGCACTGTACTAAGCGCTTGGGAAGTACATGGCTGATCAACCCCTTCTACCCTAGTTCTCTGTCCTAAAAGGATGGTGGAGATATGGGAAACGAAGACAGACCGTACTGTTCTAACTCCAGGGAAAGGGACACAGGTCAACTGCTTAAAAATGATTAAAATATAAAAAACAATCACAAAAATCAACTAATCCCAGCTCTGCCACTTGTCTGCTGTGGGACTTGGGGCATGTCACTTAACTTCTCCATGCCTCAGTTACCTCGTCTGTAAAATGGGGATTAAGAGTGTGAGGCCCACCCAGGACAGGGACTACATCCAACCTGATTACTTGGGATCTATCCCAGCGATTAGTACAGTGCCTGGCACACTGTAAGCAATTAATAAATACCATAAAAAAGCACGTTATGAGACATTATGAAACTAAACTAACAGAGAAGCTGGTGGATAAAGCAGTGGTCTGGGAGCCAGATGACCCGGGTTCTAACTCTCCCTCTGCTGCTTGCCTATGTGACGGTGGGCAAATCGCTTAACTTCTCTGTACCTCAGTTTCTTCAACTGCAAAATGGGGATTCAGTTACTATTCTCCCTCCTATTTTAACTGTGAGAGCCAGGTGCGACAGGGATTATATCCACCCAGTTTAATTTGTATCTACCTCAGTGCTTATAACGCTGCTTGACACATAGAAACCACTGAACAGGAACTGCAGTGCAGAACACTGTTACAGTGCACATTTTATTATTACCGTTAATAATATTTGTTAAGCGCTTACTATGTACCAAGCAATGTTCTATATCCATGAGGGCTTTGAGAGTTTTTAGCCTGGATGAATACGAATTAGTGGAAATGGTGACCGCGTATGATTTTTTAATTCAACGTTTGAAGTATTATAACATTTCGTTTATTATATTTATTATAACATTTCATTGTAGCATGAGAAAAAGCCACTTGATGCTGGCGAACATTACCTGAGTTTGGCCTCTTTGGAACAGCGCTGATCCGTGAAGGGTTTTAAACATGTCCACCTCACAGCTTATATCTCTGAGTGAAGTCAAATCTCGCCCATCACACCTTTAGTGAAAAAACACTGAATTACAGGGTCTTACAAGTAGGAATAATTTCCCATTTGATGCTTTCTGTTTACTAGCTCCACCTCCCCCTCAGTGGATCTCTGATTAGCAAAATAGGAATATTCTCTATCTCTCCCCATGAAAAAGAATTGACTTAACTCGGGCGGGTGGTTATTTTCAAGGCTATTGTAAAATCTAGAAAAGTTCAGCCGGACACATTTTTATGATCATTTTGATCCAAACGGGATAAGAATTACAACCACTGGATTATAAGATCTGAGGGCAGGGGTCTTGTCCTTTGCGTTTATTGAACATTCCCAAATGGCTGTCTCAGGCTATTCACATAATGGGCACTCAAGTAAATACTATGCAATAAATGAATAAATTTACCTTCTGTATTCATTCAGAACAATACTTCTAAAAACTTCCTTTGAAACCACATTGAAGGATTCTATTATTTCAAATGGATCAGCTTCGGGAAATTTTTCTGGATAGTCAAGACATAAGCCAAAAGAAAACTCTTCTATATTGGTTGGACAAAAGCTTCTATAAAGCAGCTACAAACCATTGACACACGCATCCAGGCTTTTGGAAGCACCCTCCGACCCCATGAACTTCTCAGGAGAATGATCTCAGGACTTTTAGTTCCCAAACAAAAGGCAGGTTGAATCAGAACCATGAAATCCTTGGGCAAAAGCATTAAGTGTCTAAGTACCAGGTATTTGTTGTTATTGGAGCCCTGCCTGCCCTTTACATGGACAATGAGGTTGGGAGTGGCTGCCTGTTGGACTAAGCTACTCACCAAACAACTTTGGCTCACCGTATTATGAAAAGGCACTGTTGGCAGCTTGAAAAGCAGCCCACACTCCCTGTCTTGGCAACTTTATCGTAACCTGGATATTGAGGATCAGAGAACTCTTTACTCTATATTACCACTAAACCTCCAACACTTCAAAGGAACAATAAACCTAATTTAAAGTCTTATATAACTTGCCCTCAGTGCTCATTTTCTCCTGAATGAAATTAAAGGAACTGACATAAAATGTTTAAATTAAACTTTTATTCTCTTCACGTGTCAGAAACTAGTTATTAAGGTATGCCTAAACATGAGATTTTTAAATAGTCTCATCACTTTTATTGAATCTTCCTTTTTCTTGAAATTCAGTTGAGAGACTAGGTACTATGAGTAAAAGGAAGTTTGGTTTAGACACATTTTAAATGTTTTTTTCTTCTACAAAGGATCATGTAAAAGGTTTATTTTTATACCTAAAATGTTGATTAAAAACAATTAATTTTGTTCTTTCCCACACAAGATAATAAAGTACCTCATTAGCTTTATTATCTTTAGTCAGAATTAACTCAAACTTTCAGTGTCGCATGAATAGTCTGTAAAACCTTGTATAATGCTATACTCATGTTCTTGGGGAATTAGGGGATTAGGGTCCCGGGAGCTGAGATTTTCCAGAATTCCAGATACTTTTTTTTTCTCTTAACAAGTCCCTATGTCCCCCAAGAGAGACAAAACTTCCTCTATACTTACAGGTGATTCACATCACATTAAGTCCTACTCCATTAAATTTATATGGGAGGGTTTGAACAATGAAGGGTAAACCTAATGATGAAGTCTTCCAAGAATTTTCTTTGGCAGTAGTAGCTTCTCAGCGGCTCAGCGATAGCTTTGTTACTGATTATTAACACATGGAAAAACACCACCAATAATGGCGTTGCTTTCTAAACGGCTAAACGGCATACTGAAACATACTGTCACTGGGAGGAAAATCAACCAGAGATTCATGTTGGATTGTGAGAGATTTTAAAACAGTCACCAATATCCCCATATTCACATATCAAGTCAAATCTCTCCAATCCACATTATGTGTGTTGGGTGAAGAATTAGAAACACCGTCATCACTGGGACAATGAGAACCCGAAGGACCAGTAATTATTAAACCAAAAAGACACAATTACCTTTCAGCTGCTCTTCGGTATCTAATCTGATTTTATTAATGGCTTCATCTCTAGAAATCTAGAGGAAAGTACAGTTGTTACAAGAAGATCAGACATTTCCTCTACTTTCCTTCACCCCCCACCCGGATTTATTATTTAGGTCCAGGAGCCTGGACCCAGTAACCCTGGAAACTCAGTTCTGAATGGCTCCTAAAGTGACATATTTGGGAACTGTCACCCAGGAAGGGAAGAGGCTATGCAGAGAACCGGAGCAGATGAAGCAGGGGATGGTGGTTGTCTCCTCGCACCTGGGCCCTACTTTTAGCCCCATAGCACTATCCTTATGCTCTGCCCTTTCCCCGAGCTATAATTTATTTTAATGTCTCTAGACTCTAAGCTCCTTGTGGGCAGGGATTGTGTCTACCATTCTAATGCTGTCAGCACAGTGCTCTAAACACAGTAAAGACCCAATAAATACCATTGATGATTGAGAGGCGTAAAGGGAAGGAAAATTTTGGAAATTAAAGGAAAAACCTTAAAACCCCCAGAAGAGATAAAAACACAACCTGAGCAAAGTCTGGGGTATTTCTGTCAGAGCAACATGAAGGCAGAAATACAACTTTTAAACCTGTCTGTATGAGTTGTGGCACAAAATAGACTACAAAATACTGCTAAATATGGATTCTTAAATGGTATACTTACTTTATCATGATTAAAATCTGTAAAAACTGCATAGATCTTCTCAGTAGCGAGGCTGTTGGCATAAAGACCAATTAGAAACAGTGTAGCAACTCCTACGACCTTCAGTGTTACAAATTTTTAAGTGATGAGCCCCCACCCTCGATCTATTTAATTGTACTTAAAAAAAAGTAGAAAATTCATTCATTCAATCGTATTTATTGAGCGCTTACGGTGTGCAGAGCACTGTACTAAGCGCTTGGGAAGTACAAGTTGATGTAAAACTTAACTGTAGATCTACTGGATTAAAACCATCAAACATTTGAGGGAGAACATGAACACACTTCAAAACCCGTGACGATGAGAAGACACCTCAAAATTTTGAAAAGGTAAAGGAATTCAAATTTAAAGATGACCAACATCCTGGCTCTCTACCAGTCGATAATCAGAAAATTCAAACAAGGTTACAGTGAACTTTGGAACACTGATGAAAGAGTTTCAGACCAAATGGAAAGACTACAGAGCAGTGCTTAGAGGCAACTCTTTATTCCGTTTTGGCTAACTGTCCTTTGGAAGTGCCCATGTTTTCCTGCAGAAAAGCACAATTCTCTCAGTCCCTGGGCAGCCTGACTATTCAGTGCCCCTGAGGCCACGGCACATAGGCTCGCCTGCTGACATTTTACGTTTGTAACCCTATCTTTGGTAACTTCACCCCACCTCCCCCTTCCCTCTACTTCTGTTTTCTTTTTTCAGGTATTTGATGAGCTGATCCTCTACTGCCACCCTTGCTCCATCCAGGCCGGGAACAGATTCTGGAATAATGTAAGCTTGTTATAGACGGGAACATTTCTGCTAATTCTGTTAATATTACACTTTTCCAAGCGCTTAGTACAGTGCTCTGCACATAGTAAGTGCTCAATAAATACGATTGATTGATTAGCCTTGGCATCTGAATGGCAAAGACCCAAGCGAGAAGCCAAGGCCCAAGCAGCCCGTAGTCCAGCTAGCCCCTAACGATTCTCTTTACAATTTAAAATGTTGTCTATCACCTCTGGCCGTCCCCTAGGCCCTGCGCCGACATTGCATATGTGTTTGTACGTATTTATTACTCTATTTCTTTATTATGTATTTTATTTGTACGTATTTATTCTATTTATTTTACTTTGTTAATATGTTTTGTTTTGTTGTCTGTCTCCCCCTTCTAGACTGTGAGCCCACTCACTGTTGGGTAGGGACCGTCTCTAGATGTTGCCAACTTGGACTTCCCAAGCACTTAGTACGGTGCTCTGCACACAGTAAGCGCTCAATAAATACGATTGAATGAATGAATTTATTTTCCCATTTAGAACGATACTCAGATACATACACAGTTTCCACCAAGACGTTCCTTTCAGGTGTCAAATAAATTCGTAATTTGGGTTGCACCTACTTCTGGACACACTTCACGATCTCCGGGGGAGCGGTAAACAACTTCTGAGGGGTCCTCTTGGCCTTTCCGCCTTCCTTTACCAGTTGTTGTATGCCTTGAATGATTTGTTGCGTATGCTTCACCCCCACTTTAATGGCATGACTGAAGTCCTGCTGCAACACGTTCTCGGCAGCGGCTTCCAGCATGACTATTAAGGTACAGAAAAGGGCTCAGTTTAATTAAAACCTCACCAGTGAAACTATTTTATATTAGCAGAGAATACTTATTAGCTTCCGATTCCACAAATCTGGAAAGACCACCCTTGAAGAATTAGCGACTGTCTTCCCATAATGCCCGTCAGTCTGGATCTGAGATTCTAGATTGCAACCTCAATGTGGGCAGTCAGGCAAATTTATTGAGCGCTTATGGTGTGCAGAGAACTGTACTAACCAACTCTATCACAAGGTACTCTCCGAAGCGCTTAGTATAGGGTACTGCACACAGAAAGCACTCAATAAATACTATTAATCGATTGATTCGGTGTAAGAAATGGTTGCATAACGGCTTTGTTCACGCATCTGGCGCTGTCAAATCGGGAGTACCACAGGTGCCAACTTTTCATTCTGAAGGGGCGGGAAGGAGGGGAGCGATTTTAGAGGGATGAGAACTGGGAGGTGACAACCTTTGAAAAGAGTCAATAGGCTAGAAAGTCACCATTTTGGAACTTTTCAACCCTAATTAAGAACTCTCAGGCTCTGTCACAGACCTGGGAAGATCAAGTTTAGGAGTCGAGCTCCAAAAGTAATGGGGCAATTGCCTCGGGGTCCCCACTAAGAGGGAACCTATGTGAGAGCTAGATTGCAGGGTTCTTAAAGAACATATCCCCCAAGTTATGGGAGAAGTGACCAGTTGTTTTGAGGGATTGGTTTACCTTGCAATAGCTTAGTCACTACCCTTGAATGTGAAATCACTTGCCTTTACACTTAAACGGAAAAGAGAACTAGAAGAGCAGTGAATGACAAAGGCCATTTACACACTACATTTAAGCCCACAGAATCCTTCTTACCATGCCTGGGAATAATTTATATAAAATGTGGGATTTATATAATAATGGGAGGAGGAAAATGAAGTAGTGACGGTACGTGCAACTTGGAAAGAGGTGTAACAAGATCCACATTTCCGCACTCTTCTGAGTCCTTGTGCCCAACTCTCCTTCAGGTAGGACGGCTTCACTTTTGATTTTACTTTTGAACACGACCGTCAAAATGTCACTTTCTGAGACAATCATTAATCTCGCCCCACTCCTAATGCAAAGTCATTAGGAGAGTGCTCTAGAAATACCATTAACTACACAGCGGCATTAAGGGAAGTCCAACTGGAATGAAGCCAATGGACTGGTAGGGTGGTGGGGAAGGATTCAGAGTCCTGGGGGTGAGGACTGGAAGGGGGTCAGTGGTTCAGCTAAGATCTTCAAGTATTTGTCCTCCAGTGGACTGCCAGCAAGACAGGAAAGTGACATTATCTGGATGAGAGAATGAGATCGGAGTGACTAGTCGATCACTCCGTTGTCTCCTCTACACTACAAACTCCTTGTGGGAAGGGAATGTGTCTACCAACTCTGCTATACTCTACTCTCCTAAGCACTTAGTACAGTGCTCTGCCCACAGTAAGCACTCAATAAATACAACTGACTCCAGGCTCGTTGTCTTCCTGCTTCCCATCACTTCTCTTCCAGCTGGACCCCATCAGTACCTCTTTGCTGAAGTCAACTGAGGGGTTGAGGAATGGCCACATTAAATTACACAATTACAAAATAATCCCCTAACTCATGCCCAGGTATACACTTTACACTCCTTGGAAATTAGTTTGTACACTTCAGAACTGGTCACTTTATTAAAGTAAAGCTACCTTTCCCAATAATGATTAAAACTGTGGCAACTTCCATTTCCTAACCCTTTCCAAGAGACGTTTCCTCAAAATTTTCAAAAGACACAGTGCAGGGCACTCTGCTGAACACGTAGCTTAAGGTGAGAG
This sequence comes from Tachyglossus aculeatus, assembly GCF_015852505.1. NCBI lineage: Eukaryota > Metazoa > Chordata > Mammalia > Monotremata > Tachyglossidae > Tachyglossus > Tachyglossus aculeatus. The sequence continues at coordinate 5,760,994 of NC_052074.1, forward strand.
GCAAGAGTCACACAATAATAAATCTGATTTGAAAAAAACCCCAACGTACACTTGTTCGAGAAAAACACTGCAATGCGACAGCTGAGTTTTTTGGGGGACAGCACTTACTTCAGAACTAAACTGTGCTATTTCAATTACTTACCAACCTGACTCCGAGGTGCTCCAGCAACCACTAGATTTAAAGCACTGGATGCCATTTCTCTTCGAGTTGGGTTAACGACACACTCTCCGTTTATCAGTCCTATCCGTACTGCACCTAAAGATGTATTGCAAAGGTTACTTGCATTTTAAAATCAAGCAGGCGGAAGTGATTTCAAAGACTCTGCCTTCCTTGACAGTTGGGGTCTTTTTGACTAACATCTTCGTTTTCCTCTTCTCTATTTATTGCTACTGTCAAAATGTTTTTATTAAACACCCACCATCCCAATAGATGTTCTAAGCTCTCAGTTGCACGAACAAGTTCACCATTAATGAAATGAAGGAGCTCATAAATCATCATCATCATCATCAATCGTATTTATTGAGCGCTTACTATGTGCAGAGCACTGTACTAAGCGCTTGGGAAGTACAAATTGGCAACATATAGAGACAGTCCCTACCCAACAGTGGGCTCACAGTCTAAAAGGGGGAGACAGAGAACAAAACCAAACATACTAACAAAATAAAATAAATAGAATAGCTATGAACAAGTAAAATAAATAAATAAAGAGTAATAAATATGTACAAACATATATACATATATACAGGTGCTGTATATATGTATATACATATATACATATCTTTCCTACCTCTCCCAAGCTGTTATCAAGAGCAAACTGAAGGTGTTGCCTGTGGTGATTTGGGATAAAGCCCCTGGGCTTCCTTCACTCAAAACTCCAAAGGAGACTCCTTAGCCCCATCCCAAGCCTATGAACTGCCCTCCCAGTCAGAATTTTCTCCAAACTGAACCTTTGCGAGGTTACTGTGATGTCTATAACCCAGCCCGCACACTTTGCTCCTCTAATGCCGTCCTACTCACGAACCTCCATCTCGTCCATCTTGCCGCTGACCTCTTCCCCGCATCTGGCCTCTGGCCTGGAATGCGCTCCCTCTTCATATCCACAAACATTTACTCTGCCCACCCTCAAACCCTTATTGAAGGCCCATCTCCTCCAAAAGGCCTTCCCTATATCCTCCTTTCCTCTTCTTCCACTCCTTTCTGAGACGCCCTGACTTGCTCCCATTGTTCACGGCCCCTGTCCTCCCCCGGGCCTGGAATGCCCCCAATCCCTCTGCCCCTCCGCCAAGCTAGCTCTCTTCCTCCCTTCAAGGCCCTGCTGAGAGCTCACCTCCTCCAGAAGGCCTTCCCAGACTGAGCCCCTTCCCTCCTCTCCCCCTCGTCCTCCTCTCCATCCCCCCATCTTACCTCCTTCCCTTCCCCACAGCACCTGTATATATGTATATATGGTTGTACATATTTATTACTCTATTTATTTATTTTACTTGTACATTTCTATCCTATTTATTTTATTTTGTTGGTATGTTTGGTTCTGTTCTCTGTCTCCCCCTTTTAGACTGTGAGCCCACTGTTGGGTAGGGACTGTCTCTATGTGTTGCCAATTTGTACTTCCCAAGTGCTTAGTACAGTGCTCTGCACATAGTAAGCGCTCAATAAATACGATTGATTGATTGATTGATTGATTGTTCATCCCCTCTCCCAGCCCCAAAGCACATCCGTACATACCTGTAATTGTCTAGTTTATATTAACGTCTGTCTCCCCCTCTGAACTGTTAGCTCATCATGAGCACGGAACGTGTCTGTTTATTGTTGCATTGTTATTATTGTTTATTGTTGCATTATTATTATTCTAGACTGTGAGCCCGCTGTTGGGTAGGGACTGTCTCTATGTGTTGCCGACTTGTACTTCCCAAGTGCTTAATACAGTGGTCTGCACACAGTAAGCGCTCAATAAATACGACTGACTGACCACTCCTCAGTCTTTCACGTCTCTTCAAGGACTATTACTCAGCGGGGGCACCAGAAAACCGATGCCACCATCCCATGACTTACAGCCACAAGCCCCCGAATTGCTGTAGGTAGACTAGTATTACTGTCATTAATAATAATGACAAAAATACCAGTGATATTTGCTAAGTGCTTACAATGCCCTATGCACTGTATCAAGCATTGGGGTAGGTAACAAAAGAAAATCCACATCAGATACAGTCCCTGTCCCACCTGGGGCTAAGTAGGAGGGAGAACAGGAAATTTTACAGATAAGGAAACTGAGGAATTGAGAAGGTGACTTGCCCTAGGTCACACAGCAGGTAAATGGCAGAAGCAGGATTAGAATCCAGGTCCCCTAACTCCCAGGCCCATTCTCTTTCCACTAGGCCATGCTGCTTCCCGGAGAGGGAAGTGTTTGAAATGATAAAATACTGGCTCTTTCTAGAAGTTTAAACTATAAAGAGAATTTCTGGATTATAAACTTACCAATGGGGCCATTCCAAGGAATGTCTGACAGTGAGAGGGCTGCAGAAGCTGAAAGTCAAGAGGGATACAGGTTAAAACTTTAGCCCATTGCATAACTGTAGATCAATTGTCATCTCTGCTTTTATTTTACCTCCATTAATCGCCAAGACATCAGGTTCATTGACACCGTCTACTGCTAAGAGATTACAAAGGATCTGCCGTAAAAGACAATGAAAAAATGGTCAGCAACGTCCTTCAAAATATTTCCTAGATGGGTGAAAACACCCCCACACATAAAGAGGACTCGCCACTTCTTGGGTGACCATCACCGAGCGCTGATTGGCTAGCTGATGGCTCTGAGCTGATTCCTAATAATCAATCAATCATATTTATTGAGCGCTTACTGTGTGCAGAACACTGTACTAAGCGCTTGGGAAGTACAAGTCGGCAACACATAGAGACAGTCCCTACCCAACAGCGGGCTCACAGTCTAGAATAATAATAATAGTGTGGTATTGGTTAAGTGCTTACTATGTGCCAGGCACTGTACTAAGCATTGGGGTAGAGACAAGGTAATCAAGTTGGACTCAGTTCCTGTCCCACATGGGGCTCACAGTCTTAATCCCCATTTTACAGATGAGGGAACTGAGGCAAAGAGAACTGAAGTGACTTACCCAAGGTCACACGGCAGACAAATGGTGGAGTCGGGATTAGAACCCAGGTCCTTCTGACTCTCCAGCCCGGGCTCTACCCACTAGGCTTCTGCTTCCTAACACGGAGGGCGAGGCTGGGTGGGAGGGAAAGGTGCTGTGTGTCTCACCCTCATCTCCAGTTGTGCCCGTCTCTACATGTGTCACACTCTCAAAGAGGGCAGATTTTTTTTTTTTTGCTCAATTTCTACCAGTCTGTGTGTAATCAGCATGCTCACAAAAGTCCCAATTAAACTAATGGAGCAGTGTGGCTCAGCGGAAAGAGCCCGGGCTTTGGCGTCAGAGGTCATGGGTTCAAATCCCAGCTCCGCCAATTGTCAGCTGTGTGACTTTGGGCAAGTCACTTAACTTCTCTGCACCTCAGTTACCTCACCTGTAAAATGGGGATGAAGACTGTGAGCCCCCCCGTGGGACAACCTGATCACCTTGTAACCTTCCTAGCGCTTAGAACAGTGCTTTGCACATAGTAAGCGCTTAATTCTTACTACTTAATACTTAGTAAGTATTCCCCACAGCACCTGTATTGATGATGATGACGATTGATGATGATAATAAACGCCATTATTATTATAATGATGACTAATACGACTGAAAGTCCACCAGAAAAATACCGCGTGGCTTTCTATGATACTGGGGTCAACTCATCATCATCATCGTCAATCGTATTTATTGAGCGCTTACTGTGTGCAGAGCACTGTACTAAGCGCTTGGGAAGTACAAATTGGCAACATCTAGAGACAGTCCCTACCCAACAGTGGGCTCACAGTCTAAAAGGGGGAGACGGAGAACAAAACCAAACGTACTAACAAAATAAAATAAATAGAATAGATATGTACAAGTAAAATAGAGTAATAAATATGTACAAACATATATACAGGTGCTGTGGGGAAGGGAAGGAGGTAAGATGGGGGGATCATCATCAATCGTATTTATTGAGCGCTTACTATGTGCAGAGCACTGTACTAAGTGCTTGGGAAGTACAAATTGGCAACATATAGAGACAGTCCCTACCCAACAGTGGGCTCACAGTCTAAAAGGGGAAGACGGAGAACAAAACCAAACGTACTAACAAAATAAAATAAATAGAATAGATATGTACAAGTAAAATAAATAGAGTAATAAATATGTACAAACATATATACAGGTGCTGTGGGGAAGGGAAGGAGGTAAGATGGGGGGATCATCATCATCGTCAATCGTATTTATTGAGCGCTTACTGTGTGCAGAGCACTGTACTAAGCGCTTGGGAAGTACAAATTGGCAACATATAGAGACAGTCCCTACCCAACAGTGGGCTCACAGTCTAAAAGGGGGAGACAGAGAACAAAACCAAACATACTAACAAAATAAAATAAATAGAATAGATAGGTACAAGTAAAATAGAGTAATAAATATGTACAAACATATATACAGGTGCTGTGGGGAAGGGAAGGAGGTAAGATTGGGGGGTGGAGAGGGGACGAGGGGGAGAGGAAGGAAGGGGCTCAGTCTGGGGAGACTAATGAATGTCTGATTTTAAATTCAAGGGAGGAATAATTGCACCCAGAATCAATGGGTATAAAACAAATACCATTAAAAAAAACCCCAAAACACCAAAGTGGTGGCTGGTGGGGAATATGGCCAAGTGAGAGGAGGCTGAGCAGTGTGTCAGGTGAAGCCCGTCTTGTCTCTGGCCATGGTGGCCCCAAGGTCAATCTGGGTGGTCTGTGACACCTGAGTGCGTGGGGTGGGCTGGGCCGCTCATGTGTCAGTGCTCAGCACAGGGTTGGGGACACATTTTTATGTGCCATCCCGTCCCCCCGCCCCGTGTTTTGTGGGCACACCATGGGTGGGGGTTCTGGCATGCAGTAGCCAGTGGGGGCTTCCAGATCCCTTTAGACTGTAAGCTCGTTATGGGCAGGGAACGTGTCTACCAACTCTGATATATTGCACTCTCCCAAGCGCTTAGTATAGTGCTCTGCACACACTAAATGCTCAATAAATACAACTGATAAAAAAGAGAAAAAAAGCCACTGAGTTTGAAGAGGTTTTTCTTTAGTGTGATCATTTCAGCGTGGCTCAGTGGGAAGAGCGTGGGCTTTGGAGTCAGAGGTCATGGGTTCAAATCCCAGCTCCACCAACTGTCAGCTGTGTGACTTTGGGCAAGTCGCTTCACTTCTCTGGGCCGCAGTTCCCTCATCTGTAAAATGGGGATTAAAACTGGGAGCCCCCCGTGGGACAACCTGATCACCTTGTAACCTCCCCGGCGCTTAGAACAGCGCTTGGCACATAGTAAGCACTTAATAAATGCTATCGTTATTATTATTATTTTTCTGCGCTTAGAACAGTGCTTTGCACATAGTAAGCGCTTAATAAATGCCATTATTATTATTATTTCAGATTCGTTTATGTTAGCTTTTTGATGTCAATAAACAGCTACACACACACACATAAATAATGGTATTTGATAAGCACTTTCTATGTGTCAAACAGCGTTTTAAGTGCTGGGGTAGATACAAGATAGATCCCACTGTTGGGTAGGGACTGTCTCTATATGTTGCCAACTTGTACTTCCCAAGCGCTTAGTACAGTGTTCTACACACAGTAAGCGCTCAATAAACACGATTGATTGATTGATAGATAAATACCCCAATATCAGAAGTCTGAAAGAGGGAGAAAACACCAATCAATTGATACCGCTGAATAAGAACCACAATTAAGAGGCCTGCTGTGCCTTTTTTTTTTTTAACCTGTCAGAAAATAATTCTCAATTCTGAACTGGATTTCTGGGCTGAATTGTTTGGTTTGTTTATCTGCATGGAGCAAAACTATTTTCACGGGCAGTGGCAGCCTGGGGAAGTTACCTGGCTGATATATGTGCTTAAAATCAATAGGATTACATATCCAGTCCCACCTCAAAAGGTATCTTACACACATATCACTAACTAAATGCCCAATTTCCCCCTGGAATGAACACTGAAATCCATTGTCCACATTTTGGTAAAAGTAATACCAATTTTGAATGCGCTTATTACAGTGCTCAGCACACAGTAAGTGCTCAATAAATACGACTGGACTGAATGAATGAATGTATCATCAATATGACTAGGGCTGAAAATCCTAAAAGAACTCACCTGGGTATCATAAAAGTAGCCAGCAGGAAAGAGAGGCCTGATTGAGCGATCTGGAAGACATTATTAAATCAGAAGAGCAGGATTACTAATGAAGTTAATTTCACACTGTCATCATCATCATCAATTGTATTTATTGAGCGCTTACTGTGTGCAGAGCACTGTATTAAGCGCTTGGGAAGTACAAGTTGGCAACATATAGAGACAGTCCCTACCCAACAGTGGGCTTGTTCTATCTCGGCAAAGGGCTACACAATATCAGTCAATTGATCAATTTTATTAACCGAGTGCTTACTGTGTACAGGGCACTGTACTAATGGCTTGGGAGAGAACAATATAACGGAGTTGGAAGACACGTTCCCTGCCCATAAGGAGCTTACAGTCTAGAAGGGGAGACAGACATTCATAGAAATAAATTAATGGACATAAGTGCTTATGGGGGTGAATAAGAGTGCAAATCCAAGCGCAAGGGCAACACAGAAGGGAGTGCGAGAAGAGGAAATGAGGGTTTAATCAGGGAAGGCCTCTTGGAGGAGATACTTGGTACTCAATCAATCAATCAATCACATTTATTGAGTGCTTACTGTGGGCAGAGCACTGTACTAAGCGCTTGGGAAGTACAAGTTGGCAACATATAGAGATGGTCCCTACCCAACAGTGGGCTACTTGGTTCGATATACTTGGTAGAGCGTTACTGGCAGTGTCTATTTCCCTTGGGTTAAAGGGGACAGGAATGGGAGGCTTCCTGTGTTGTGCTGATTCATTCTGGTCCTCTTCAGCAGGATTCCCTGCTCTGGTGTCAGGACAGGATGAGGTCAAAGAGTTGGGTGGTGACACACTTAATTCTAGTTCTCAGGCCGCTAATCAAATAATAATAATTATCGTATTTGTTAAGCGCTTACTATGTGCCAAGCACTGTTCTAAAATACGGAAGTAGGGAATGGAGATTTTACGGGAAAAGAAAACCTACTGACTTGTAGTATTCCTCAAATCCATTCAACATATTTATTTCCTGGGGCTAGTACTCTGAATTATGAAAATCACTTTTACTTTGTAAAGGACTACTCCAATTTAGGAACAATCAACAATAACGGTCAATTCCCCAGAACCAGTAAGGGGAGCACATACAAAAAAAAAACCCCAACAAAAACTCATTCCCAGAATCCTGCCCATTTTGTAAGGGAGAAGGTGATGCTTTAAGCAAGCAATTCCACACCAAAAAATGCATCCAAATCAGCAACGCTGAAAAATACTGGCACAGAATATAGCTGTGCTTCAATTTCATAACATTGAGAGGAAATGATCATTAGCAGTCCAAGTACTGTTTGGGATTTTAGACTGTGAGCCCACTGTTGGGTAGGGACTGTATCTATATGTTGCCAATTTGTACTTCCCAAGCGCTTAGTACAGTGCTCTGCACACAATAAGCGCTCAATAAATACGACTGATAATGATGATGATGATTATTTTCAGTATGTTACCCGACCTATTATTCGACTCGTAAGAATTTCTTTGTCAGAAGAACCGAGCTCTCTTCTAAGATAATTTGTGGGAATTCTTCCTGCCGCGGCAGCCTTTTGGCGATAGTCGACCTAGAGGGATGAATGAAAATTCCACATGAATCTCACAGACGGTTTCTACGGCGACAGTAATCTTCTACTTCCCTGAAGAGACTGGCAATTGATGCTAGATGTGTGGTAATACTTTATGGTCTAAGAGAGTGCTCTTAGAAAAAAATTATTTGAACTGCTAAATATTTGGGACATACTGCATTTGCAAGGCTGGCTCTAGGCATTTTCTAATCATTAATAAAAATAACAACATTATTTGTTAAGCACTTACTCTGTGCCAGGCACCGCTCTAAACGCTGGTGAAGATATAAACTTATCAGGTTGAACACAGAGCCTGTCCCACATAAAGCTCACGGTCTTAATCCCCATTTTACAGTGGAGGGACCTGAAACCTAGAGAAGTGAAGTGACTTGCCCAGGGTCACACAGCGGACAAGTGATGGAGTCAGGATTAGAACCCAGGATTAGTTTCTGACTCCTGAATCAGTATTATGCATGTTCTTGTCCTTTATGGGTATTTTAATGTAAATACTGGTAAACTGAATTTCCTTCCAAGGAAGTGGTTTTCCTGCTCAATCCCAAGCTTTTCTCGGCTGCCCCTGTTGCTACCCTGTTACGAGGGATCAAAGCCAAAGAAGCAGCGTGGCCTAATGGATAGCGCATCGGCCTGGGAGTCCGAAGGACCTGGGTTCTAATCCCAGTTTTGCCACTTGTCTGCTGTGTAACCTTGGGCACGTCACATCACTTCCCTGGGGTTCAGTTACCTTTTCTGTAAAATGGGGATTAAGACTGCGAGCCCCGTGTGGGACAGGGACTAAGTCCAACCTGATTAGCTTGTATCTACCCCAGCGCTTAGTACAGTGCCTGGCACAAAGTAAGCGCTTCACAGATACACACAAAACCAAACAAAAAACCAGCTGAAAGGCTCCCAGGGCCGGGTAGACACACAAGGCAAGGCGTATGTGGCTCCTGGATACTTAAATCACCCACCAACTGCTCCCGAGGTGAATTTAAATGTGGTTTCTTTTCTTTGGAAAAACTCATTAACCAGAAGACGGAGTGAACCCAACATGGTTTGACTTCTGAGATTTACCTTAATTCATTTAATTTGTTACGAGGAATGGTCAACCTGCAAATGATACTGAATTATTCTCTTGTAACAAAAATAATGAGCCAATTTGTGAAACTGCCAAAAACACTTGAAAAAGACCCTTGAAGGTGGTGCGGATTTTACACTTTGGGTTCATCAGAAGCTGGGGAAAAACATACAACATTCTGATATGACCACATAGAAGCCAAATAATAAAGAAAAGCGGCTACTTACCACCAAAGGCATAAACTGAGAGGGGGAAGGTTTGGTTTTGCTGACTGCCGTGACCATCACTGATGTGTCTCCTAGCTAAATTTGAAACAAACAGAATCCCGGTAAGTAACCGTTACTTCTCATTCTCATTTTTAATTTACCGCTCCTGATACAGAGAGTACTAGTGGAGGGACAGCAGATGTTTCTCTATGGCTACAAGTAAGGGAAAAATTTGTGAACCCTCTTTCTCCACGCCCCCCCGGATGAAAACAAGTGATAACAATATTGCACTAATTCAAAAGAGGCTAAAAGTCAGTTCTTTTCATTGGCATGACTCTCCTGTCTAAGGACAAGTCTTCTCCTGTCCTTCTCCTTCCTTCCTCCCTTCAAGGCCCTACTGAGAGCTCACCTCCTCCATGAGGCCTTCCCAGACTGAGCCCCTTCCTTCCTCTCCCCCCTCTCCATCCCCCACATCTTACCTCCTTCCCTTCCCCAAAGCACCTGTATATATGTCTATATGTTTGTACATATTTATTTCTCTATTTATTTTACTTGTACATATCTATTCTATTTATTTTATTTTGTTAGTATGTTTGGTTTTGTTCTCCGTCTCCCCCTTTTAGACTGTGAGCCCACTGTTGGGTAGGGACTGTCTCTATATGTTGCCAACTTGTACTTCCCAAGCGCTTAGTACAGTGCTCTGCACACAGTAAGCGCTCAATAAATACGATTGACAAAATCACCCACTGCTGGGTAGGGACTGTCTCTATATGTTGCCAACTTGTACTTCCCAAGCGCTTAGTACAGTGCTCTGCACACAGTAAGCGCTCAATAAATACGATTGATTGACAAAATCATTTAATTTTCAGAAACAAAGGGCCTTTACTTAGACCAACTGTCCTCCATTTTCATAAAGAACAGATCGACAAAAGAATGGATTTTGTCAGATTAGTGGTCCCTCCAGTTCAGAATTCTGTTTCCCAGTGATTACAAAATATGCTGAGGAACCATAATACCCTCATTGACCTAGTTTAGCCCCTCTATGTCAGCTCGTTGTGGGCAGGGAACGCGTCTACTGACTCTGTTGTTATATTGGACTCTTCCAAGCATTTAGTACAGTGCACTGCACACGGTAAGCGCTCAGTAGATTGCGAATCCGTTGTGGGCAGGGAATGTGTCTATTGTTATACTCTACTCTCCTAAGCGCTTAGTGCAGCACTTTGCACACAATAATTGCTCAGTAAATACGACTGAATGAATGAAAACCGCCGACTGATTATGTTTTCAGCCTGCTCACCTTCTTATAGTAAAGATTTCCACATGCACCTGATGTATATGTTTGTACATACTTATTACTCTATTTATTTATTTATTTTACTTGTACATATCTATTCTATTTATTTTATTAGTATGTTTGGTTTTGTTCTCTGTCTCCCCCTTTTAGACCGTGAGCCCACTGTTGGGTAGGGACTGTCTCTATATGTTGCCAATTTGTACTTCCCAAGCGCTTAGTACAGTGCTCTGCACACAGTAAGCGCTCAATAAATACGATTGATGATGATGATGATGCAGTATTATTTCCTTCATATTACTCCCGCTATCTTCCAACTGCTCACTACCTGATGTGGGATGAAGTATTATTTCCTTCATATTAATCCCGCTATCTTCCAACCCTGGTTACTTCTGGCATTTATTAGGGGCTTACGATGGGGTAAGCACTGTGCTAAGTGCTGGGTAAAATCTGAATGTAATATAACGGACACGACTGATTGATTTTGTATTACGGTACTCTCCCAAGTGCTAAGTACAGTGCTCTGCATATAATAAGTGCTCGATAATCACCACTGATAATGATGCTATATGGCAGAACTGAGAGAGGACACAGCTTCTCCCCCGAAAATATTTAAGAGCATAAGTGAAAATATTAAGAAAACATTTAAGCCCCTAAGCATTTATTAGGGGCTTACGATGGGCTAAGCACTGTGCTAAGTGCTGGGTAAAATCTGAATGGAATAGACACAGTCACTGTCCCACATGGAGCGTACGATCTAGGCAGGGGTAGAGAGATAAGAACAAGATAAAAATAGATGGCAGTCGACAACAAGCAAGAGTTAAACCAAGAAAGCAAAGTCAAAACAAGTATCCCACGCTGTATATATGTTTGTACGTATTTATTACTCTATTTATTGATTTATTTTATTTGTACATATTTATTCTGTTTATTTTATTTTGTTAATATGTTTGGTTTTGTTCTCCGTCTCCCCCTTCTAGACTGTGAGCCCACTGTTGGGTAGGGACCGTCTCTATATGTTGCCAACTTGGACTTCCCAAGCGCTTAGTACAGTGCTCTGCACACAGTAAGCGCTCCATCAATACGATTGATTGATTTTGTATTACCGTACTCTCCCAAGTGCTAAGTACAGTGCTCTGCATATAATAAGTGCTCGATAATCACCATTGATAATGATGCTATATGGCAGAACTGAGAGAGGACACAGCTTCTCCCCCGAAAATATTTGAGACAGCAGAGACTCAGCATTTCAGAGCAGTTTTTTGTTTATTGTGGAAGGGAAAGGCCTCGATCTCTGAATTCTCATTTCATCTTATGGCTTTATAAGACAAATAAATGCCATTATAAAAAAAAAAAACCACAACTCTTCTGAGGAAATCAGCCCCAGGCTTCACAACTTAAAAAAAATAAATAAATGAAATTTTAAACCTAGAGCTTTACCTTCACCACAGCACAGCCATCAGCAAATCTGGCAAGTTTTCCTGAAGATATTTCTAGTTTTCTGTCAAAAAGAAAAACAAGGGCAATGCGATCCAAATCTGTCCACGATACTATGTTTACTGTGATCATCAGTGAGCCCAAACTCTTTTAAACAATTAAAAAAAAAGGGATCTGGGAAAGACCAGAGTGGCCAGAGGAGAAACTTGGGGTCAGAGGGAAGCAAGGTGAATAGTTTTAGCAAGATACTTTGGGCTCTAGACCTGTATATATGTTTGTATGTATTTATTACTCTATTTATTTATTTTATTTTATCCCTTCCTTGTTCTAATTCCCTTTCCACATTACTACTCTATTTTATTTGTACATACTTATTCTATTTATTTTTTTTTGTTAATACATTTTGTTTTGTTCTCTGCCTCCCCCTTCTAGACTGTGAGCCCGCTGTTGGGTAGGGCCCGTCTCTATACGTTGCCAAGTTGGACTTCCCAAGCGCTTAGTACAGTGCTCAGCACACAGTAAGCGCTCAATAAATACGATTGAATGAGTGAATGGACTGTAAGCTGGTTGTGGGCAGGGACTGTGGCTGTTTACTGTTGTGCTGTACTCTCCCAAGCGCTTAGTACAGTGCTCTGCACACAGAACATGCTCAACAAATACGACTGTCTGACTGTATTGAGTCGAACCCCTGATGAGGTTGCTACTTAGTAGAGGAAGAATGAAAGGGAAAAGCCGCTGAGACATTCAAAAGGATCATCGCGATGGGCTGGGGGATAATAATAATAATAATTATGGTATTTGTTAAGCGCTTACTATGTGCCAAGCACTGTTCTAAGCACTAAGGTAGCTCCCCCTCCCCACAGCACCTGTATATATGTATATGTTTGTACGTATTTATTACTCTATTTTATTTGTACATATTTATTCTATTTTGTTAATGTTTTGTTTTGTTATCCGTCTCCCCCTTCTAGACTGTGAGCCCGCTGTCGGGTAGGGACCGTCTCTAGATGTTGCCAACTTGGACTTCCCAAGTGCTTAGTACAGTGCTCTGCACACAGTAAGCGCTCAATAAATACGACAATGAATGAATAGACTGTAAATTGGTTGTGGGCAGGGTATATGTATATATATTTGTACGTATTTATTACTCTATTTATTTATTTTACTTGTACATATCTATTCTATTTATTTTATTTTGTTAGTATGTTTGGTTTTGTTCTCTGTCTCCCCCCTTTAGGCTGTGAGCCCGTTGTCGGGTAGGGACCGTCTCTCTATGTTGCCAACTTGTACTTCCCAAGCGCTTAGTACAGTGCTCTGCACACAGTAAGCGCTCAATAAATACGACTGATTGATTGACTGTGGCTGTTTACTGTTGTGCTGTACTCTCCCAAGCGCTTAGTACAGTGCTGTGCACACAGTAAATGCTCAACAAATACGACTGTCTGACTGTACTGAGTCGAACCCCTGATGAGGTTGCTACTTGGTAGAGGAAGAATGAAAGGGAAAAGCCGCTGAGGCACTCGAAAGGATCATCACGAATAATAATAATTATGGTATTTGTTAAGCGCTTACTATGTGCCAAACACTGTTCTAAGCGTTAGGGTAGATATAGGGTAATCAGGTTGTCCCAAGTGAGGCTCAGTCTTAACCCCCATTTTACAGGTGAAGTCACTGAGGCCCAGAGAAGTGAATGCCATTATTATTAATCAATCAATCAATCGTATTTATTGAGCGCTTACTGTGTGCAGAGCACTGTACTAAGCGCTTGGGAAGTACAAGTTGGCAACACATAGAGACGGTCCCTACCCAACAGTGGGCTCACACTCTAAAAGGGGGAGACAGAGAACCAAACCAAACATACTAACAAAATAAAATCAATAGAATAGATCTTTTAGACTGTGAGCCCACTGTTGGGTAGGGACCGTCTCTATATGTTGCCAATTTGTACTTCCCAAGCGCTTAGTACAGTGCTCTGCACACAGTAAGCGCTCAATAAATAGGATTGATGATGGTATGTACAAGTAAAATAAATAGAGTAATAAATCTGTACAAACATCTATACATATATACAGGTGCTGTGGGGAAGGGAAGGAGGTAAGATGTTATTAGTGGTCAGATTGCGAGCCTGAGCCTCCTTGCCTCTCCCACGTCATCATCAATCGTATTTATTGAGTGCTTACTATGTGCAGAGCACTGTACTAAGCGCTTGGGAAATACAAATTGGCAACACATAGAGACAGTCCCCCTGCCCTGCCCTGCCCCTGTGTCCCCGACCCCTTTCCATCCCAAGCACTGGGGGAAGCAGCGGGGCTCAGTGGAAAGAGCCCGGGCTTGGCAGTCCGAGGTCGTGGGTTCTAATCCTGCCCCCGCCACTTGCCTGCTGTGTGACTTTGGGCAAGCCACTTCACTTCTCTGGGCCTCAGTTCCCTCATCTAGAAAATGGGGATTAAGATTGTGAGCCCCCCGTGGGACAACCTGATCGCCTTGTAACCTCCCCAGCGCTTAGAACAGCGCTTGGCACATAGTAAGCGCTTAATAAATGCCATCATTATCATTATTATTCACTTCTCTGTGCCTCAGTTCCCTCATCTGTAAAATGGGGATTAAGACTGTGAGCCCCACGTGGGACCACGTGATCGCCTTGTAACCTCCCCAGCGCTTAGAACTGTGCTTGGCACATAGTAAGCGCTTAATAAATGCCATCATTACTATTAGTGTTAACTTCTCTGTGCCTCAGTTACCTCACCTGTAAAATGGGGATTAAGATTGTGAGGCCCCCCATGGGACCACCCGATCACCTTGTAACCTCCCCAGTGCTTAGAACAGCACTTCGCACATAGTAAGCGCTTAATAAATACCATCATCATCATTATTATTCACTTCTCTGTGCCTCAGTTCCCTCACCTGTAAAATGGGGATGAAGACTGTGAGCCCCCGTGGGACCACCTGATCGCCTCGTAACCTCCCCAGCGCTTAGAACAGCGCTCTGCACATGGTAAGCGCTTAATAAATGCCATCATTATTATTATTCACTTTTCTGTGCCTCAGTTTCCTCATCTGTAAAATGGAGATTAAGACTGTGAGCCCCACGTGGGGCAACCTGATTACCTTGTAATCTCCCCAGCACTTAGAACAGTGCTTTGCACACAGTAAGTGCTTAATAAATGCCATCATTATTATTATTAACTTCTCTGTACCTCAGTTCCCTCATCTGTAAAATTGGGATTAAGACTGTGGGCCCCACGTGGGACAACCTGATCGCCTTGTAACCTCCCCCCCAGCGCTTAGAACAGCGCTTGGCACATAGTAAGCGCTTAATAAATGCCATCATTATTGTTATTCACTTCTCTGGGCCTCAGTTCCCTCATCTGTAAAATGGGGATTAAGATTGTGGGCCCCACGTGGGACAACCTGCTCGCCTTGTAACCTCCCCAGCGCTTAGAATAGTGCTTTGCACATAGTAAGCGCTTAATACCATCATTATTATTCTTATTCACTTCTCTGTGCCTCATTTCCCTCATCTGTAAAATGGGGATTAAGACTGTGAGCCCCCCATGGGACAACCTGATCTCCTTGTTCCCTCCCAGCGCTTAGAACACTGCTTGGCACATAGTAAGCGCTTAATGAATGCTATCATTATTATTATTGACTTCTCTGTGCCTCAGTTACCTCATCTGTAAAATGGGGATTAAGATTGTGGGCCCCACGTGGGACCACCTGATCGCCTTGTAACCTCCCCAGCGCTTAGAACAGTGCTTGGCACAGAGTAAGCACTTAATGAATGCTATCATTATTATTACTCACTTCTCTGTGCCTCAGTTCCCTCATCTGTAAAATGGGGATTAAGACTGTGGGCCCCACGTGGGACAACCTGATCGCCTTGTAACCTCCCCAGCGCTTACAACAGTGCTTGGCACAGAGTAAGCGCTTAACTAATGCCATCATTATTATTATTATCAGTATTATTCACTTCTCTGTGCCTCAGTTCCCTCATCTGTAAAATGGGGATTAAAACTGTGAGCCCCACGTGGGACAACCTGATCACCTTGTAACCTCCCCAGCGTTTAGAACAGCGCTTGGCACATAGTAAGCGCTTAATAAATGCCATCATTATCATTATTATTCACTTCTCTGGGCCTCAGTTCCCCCATCTGTAAAATGGGGATTAAGATTGTGAGCCCCCTGAGGGACCACCTGATCACCTTGTAATCTCCCCAGCGCCTAGAACAGTGTTTTGCACCTAGTAAGCCCTTAATAAATACCATCATTATTATTATTATTAACTTCTCTGTGCCTCAGTTCCCTCATCTGTGAAATGGGGCTGAAGACTGTGAGCCCCCCGTGGGACCACCTCATCACCTTGTAACCTCCCCAGCGCTTAGAACAGTGCTTGGCACATAGTAAGCGCTTAACAGATACCATCATTATCAGTAGTAGTAGCAGTAAGCGCTCAATAAATAGGATGGAATGAATGAATGAGTAAATGAATGAATGAATGACCTTCCGTCTAAGTCGACGGCGACGGCGCTGCTGCCACTGCCCCCAGCTCCGCTGGCGCCCCCCAGCGGCCGCGCCGGGCCCTGCCCGAAGGCGGCCCGAAGGCCCCTGCGCGCCGCCAGCCCCCGGCACGAGCCCCAGCCGCCGTACGCCGCCATGACACCCCGGCACCAGTCCGCGCCGCGAGCCCCCTCTCCGCTCCCTGATTGGCCGACGCAGAGGCACGTGGGGGGGACCCGGGGGCAGTGACGTCAGAACGCGCTACGGCGGCCGGCGACGGACACGCCTCGGGGAAAGGAGAAGCGGAGGGCGCGCTCTCGGCCGCCCCCTAGCGGCCCGGGCGGAGCCACGTGGGCGGGAGGAGCACGTGGTGGGGCCTCGGCGCCCATCGCAGCGGACAGGGTGGGGGCTTTTCATTCATTCATTCATTCATTCATTCAATCATCATCATCAATCGTATTTATTGAGCGCTTACTGTGTGCAGAGCACTGGACTAAGCGCTTGGGAAGTACAAGTTGGCAACATCTAGAGACAGTCCCTACCCAACAGTGGGCTCACAGTCTAAAAGGGGGAGACAGAGAACAAAACCAAACGTACTAACAAAATAAAATAAATAGAATAGATATGGACAAATAAAATAAATAAATAAATAGAATAATAAATATGTACAAGCATATATACAGGTGCTGTGGGGAAGGGATTCAATCATTCAGTCAAACGTATTTATTGAGCGCTTACCGTGTGCAGAGCGCTTGGGAAGTACAAGTTGGCAACAATCTTCATCCCCTCCCCCCGCCTCACCTCCTTCCCCTCCCCACAGCACCTGTATATAATAATAATAATAATGGCATTTATTAAGCGCTTACTATGTGCAAAGCACCGTTCTAAGCGCTGGGGAGGTTACAAGGTGATGAGGCGGTCCCACGGGGGGCTCACAGTCTTCATCCCCATTTTACAGATGAGGGAACTGAGGCCCAGAGAAGTGAAGTGACTTGCCCAAAGTCACAAAGCTGACGGCAGAAGTGATGTAAGGACAGAGAAGCGGGCTGTTCTCCTTCCATCTATGTCCAACCCTCTCCGCCCGAAGCTGTGGTGATGCTGGGAGGAAGAAAGACGGAGCTGAGCGAAATGACCACGTGAGTGATGTGCAAATATTAATAATAATGACAGCATTGATTAAGCTCTTACTCTGTGCAAAGCACCGTTCTAAGTGCTGAGTATTCTTTGTGAAGAATTAAAAAAAAAACTTTTTTAAATGTTCCAGGGTGGTAGCGGGTAGAAGGGGTGCTGGAAAAAGCGGGCGACTGGCAAAACCCTTCTCAATCAATCTATCAATCAATCAATCAATTGCATTTACTGAGCGCTTACTGTGTGCAGAGCACTGTACTAAGCGCTTGGGAAGTCCAAGTTGGCAACATATAGAGACGGTCCTACCCAGCAGTGGGCTCACAGTCTAAAAGGGGGAGACAGAGAACAAAACCAGACATACTAACAAAATAAAATAAATAGAATAGATATGTACAAGTAAAATAAACAGAGTAATAAATATGTACAAACATATATACATGTATACAGGTGCTGTGGGGAAGGGAAGGTTCTGAAGACTTACTTCTTCCAATCAGTCAATCAATCAATCAATCATATTTCTTGAGCACTTACTGTGTGCAGAGCACTGGACTAAGCGCTTGGGAAGTCCAAGTTGGCAACATAGAGAGACGGTCCCTACCCAACAGTGGTCTCACGGTCTAGAAGGGGGAGACAGAGAACAAAACCAGACATACTAACAAAATAAAATAAACAGAATAGATATGTACAAGTAAAATAAATAGAGTACAAACATATATACATACATATATGTGTATATACATATACATGTACATATACACATACATATATGTGTATATGCGCGCATGCACATACACATACATACACACGCACACATGCACATATACATGCACACATACCCATGCACATATACACACATATGTGCATATATGTACACATACATATACACATATACATATATGCACATACATACACACATACATACCCATATATACCCATATATACACATATACATACACATGTATGCACATATGCACATATACACATACATACATATATACATATATACACACATACACATACATATATACACATATATGCACATATACATACATATTTACACACATGTACACACATATATGTACAGGTACATATACATATATACATAGATACACATACATATACACACACATACACACACATATATATATAATGTACACATACATATATACACACATACATATATACACATACACATATACATATATATGTGTATACATACATACACATATACAGGTGCTGTGGGGAAGGGAAGGTTCTCAAGACTTACTTCTTCCAGTAAGTTGTGCATGTAATAAGTGCTTAGCAAATACCATAGTAATAATTATTATACAGCAGGGTGTATGATCACACAAACCTGGCAAGGACCTGCAAGCGTTCCTTGTCCATATCTATTCTATTTATTTTATTTTGTTAGTATGTTTGGTTTTGTTCTCCGTCTCCCCCTTCTAGACTGTGAGCCCACTGTTGGGTAGGGACTGTCTCTAGATGTTGCCAACTTGGACTTCCCAAGCGTTTAGTCCAGTGCTCTGCACACAGTAAGCGCTCCATAAATACGATTGATGATGATGATGATGAGAGGACTTTTGGATATTTCTTTGACCAGTAGCAGAACTGGCCAAATTGGGGGGGGGGGGGGGTTCTTTTTATCTCCTTTCATCCTCAATCTCCCCGAGCACCCTTCTCCTCTCCCACCCAACCTTTCCACCTTCCTCCATCCCCGAACCACCAGGATGGCGAAGCGGCTAGAGCCCGGCCTTGTAATCGGAAGGTCACGGGTTCCAATCCCGGCTCCACCGCCTGTCCGCCGTGTGACCTTCGGCAGGTCACTTCACTTCTCTGTGCCTTGGAACAACTTAAAATAATAATAACAATAATAATAATGGCATTTATTAAGCGCTTACTATGTGCAAAGCACTGTTCTAAGCGCTGGGGGGGAATACAAGGTGATGAGGTTGTCCCACGGGGGGCTCACAGTCTTAATCCCCATTTTACAGATGAGGTAACTGAGGCTCAGAGAAGTGACTTGCCCAAGGTCACACAGCAGACATGTGGCAGAGCGGGGATTCGAACCCATGACCTCTGACTCCAAAGCCCACGCTCTTTCCAGTGAGCCATGCTGCTTCTCTAAAATGGTCCCCCGGGTGATGGGACAGAAAAGAGGGATGAGGTTAAATCGCCGTCGCCAATACCAATTCACAAAAATCTTCCTGGAATGGCAAAAAAATAAAATAAAATAGGGACTTCTAATGTTTGAATACATCACCTCTGCGAGTGTTAGGTAAAAGAAGAATAAGTAAGCCTGTTTCTCGTTAACTTCTCGTATGTGGGGATGTATGCTTTGGGAGAAGTTCGATTCAATCGTATTTACTGAACACTTCCTATGTGTTAGAGAAGCAATCAATCAATCAATCGTATTCATTGAGCGCTTACTGTGTGCAGAGCACTGGACTAAGCGCTTGGGAAGGACAAGTTGGCAACATATTGGTCCCTACCCAACAGTGGGCTCACAGTCTAAAAGACTGGGGGAAATCCTGACTCCACCACTCGTCTGCTGTATGACCTTGGGTAAATCACTTAACTTTGCACCTCAGCTTTCTCATCTGTAAAATGGGGAATAAGGGGTAAGTCACTTAACTTTGCGCCTCAGTTACCTCATCTGTAAAATGGGGATTAAGACTGTGAGCCCTACGTGGGACAGGGACTGTGTCCAATCCGATTACCTTGTATCTACCTCAGTGCTTATCACAGTGCCTGCCACATAGTAAGCCCTTAACAGACACCGCAATTATGATTAAATAAGGATGACTGTCTTAATCTGCATTTTACAGATGAGGTAACTGAGGCACAGAGACAGTCCCTACCCAACAGTGGGCTCACAGTCTAAAAGAGTGGGCTCACAGTCTAAAAGATGTCTAAAAGCAATGGTATTAATGATTGGGCCGTTGAAAATTTGATGGGCTAGTGAAAGTTTTGGTTGGCCAGAGGGAATTTTGAACCCTTCTGGAAGGCTGAAAAAGCTCAAGGTCCAATTCTTGCCTCTTTCTCTCTCGGTATCCTTGGATATTTCTAATAAACAATGCACTTTCGCTGCCTTTAAATAAGTCTCTAGGGAGGAAGTAGATCCGCTCCGGACGGACAGGGGATGACAAGTGTGGGTTGGAGCTGTGGAAAAGATATCGATCCTTTCTCGAATGAGATACGGCGTAACGCTTTGAACTCGACTGAAAAAAATAGCACTTTCTAGATTCATGACATTATCATCAATAACAGAGCAAGCAACCACTATCTCTTTGTCTATTTGAGCCCTTTAAGGTGGCTTACAACCGGAAATTCTTCCGTCTGAGTTCTGAATAGGCAAAATATTTGGGTTTTTTTTTTGGTGTGGGTTTTTTTGGGGGGTGAGAATGATATTTCTTCAATATGAGTTCAGTTAGGCCTCCTATAAATGTGGGGATTATGGTTTTAAGAGACCCACATTCAAAGTTGTACTAAGGCAGGCACATCTTAACCAGCCCTGCAGACACATCCATTTCTTTCGACAGTAAGTTGAGCCCTGTTTCAATCAATCAATCAATCAATCGTATTTATTGAGCACTTACTGTGTGCAGAGCACTGTACTAAGCGCTTGGGAAGTACAAGCTGGCAACATATAGAGACAGTCCCTACCCAACAGTGGGCTCACAGTCTAGAAGGGGGAGACAGAGAACAAAACCAAACATATTAACAAAATAAAATAAATAGAATAGATATGGACAAGTTAAATAAATAAATAAATAGAGTAATAAATATGTACAAACATATATACATATATACAGGTGCCTTAGGTGTACTAAGTTCCAGAGAGGCTCTTTTAATCAATCAATCAATCATATTTATTGAGCGCTTACTGTGTGCAGAGCACTGTACTAAGCGCTTGGGAAGTACAAATTGGCAACATATAGAGACAGTCCCTACCCAACAGTGGGCTCACAGTCTAGAAGGGGGAGACAGAGAACAAAACCAAACATATTAACAAAATAAAATAAATAGAATAGATATGTACAAGTAAAATAAACAAATAAATAGAGTAATAAATATGTACAAACATATATACATATATACAGGTGCCTTAGGTGTACTAAGTTCCAGAGACGCTCTTTTAATCAATCAATCAATCGTATTTATTGAGCGCTTACTGTGTGCAGAGCACTGTACTAAGCGCTTGGGAAGTCCAAATTGGCAACATATAGAGACCCAACGGTGGGCTCACAGTCTAGAAGGGGGAGACAGAGAACAAAACCAAACATATTAACCAAATAAAATAAATAGAATAGGTATGTACAAGTAAAATAAATAAATAAATAGAGTAATAAATATATACAAACATATATACATATATACAGGTGCCTTAGGTGTACTGAGTTCCAGAGACGCTCATTTTCAGAAGAACATTTCCAAATTCCTTACAAAACA
This sequence comes from Tachyglossus aculeatus, assembly GCF_015852505.1. Lineage (NCBI taxonomy): Eukaryota > Metazoa > Chordata > Mammalia > Monotremata > Tachyglossidae > Tachyglossus > Tachyglossus aculeatus. Next base: position 5,782,944 of record NC_052074.1, read on the forward strand.
GAGCGGCAGCCTGTATCACAGATAACAGGGTGCAGATCCCATAGTCTTGGAGTTGAAGCTGTTGTTCCAGGGCTGTTCTCCATCCACTAGGCTGTGATACACCTCAAAGCGCTTAGTACAGTGCTCTGCACACAGTAAGCGCTCCATAAATACGATTGAATGAAAACGAATGAATGATCTTGAGGCCCTTCCCCGACTCCCCCAGAGGGCGAGCAGAGGGAATTTAACAGATCAAGCGCTTAGTACAGTGCTCTGCACACAGTAAGCGCTCCATAAATACGATTGATGATGATGATGATTAAGCGCTCAATAAATACGATTGCATGAAAACGAATGAATGATTTTGAGGCCCTTCCCCGACTCCCCCAGAGGGCGAGCAGAGGGAATTTAACAGATCAAGCGCTTAGTACAGTGCTCTGCACACAGTAAGTGCTCAATAAATGCGATTGATGATGATGATGATTAAGCGCTCAATAAATACGATTGGATGAAAATGAATGAATGATTTTGAGGCCCTTCCCCAACTCCACCAGAGGGCAAGCAGAGGTAATTTAACAGATCAAGCGCTTAGTTCAGTGCTCTGCACACAGTGTGCGCTCAATAAATACGATTGATGATGATGATGATTAAGCGCTCAATAAATACGATTGAATGAAAACGAATGAATGATTTTGAGGCCCTTTCCTGACCCCACCAGAGGGCAGAGGTAATTTAACAGATCAAGCGCTTAGTACAGTGCTCTGCACAAATTAAGCGCTCAATAAATACGATTGAATGAAAATGAATGAATGATTTTGAGGCCCTTCCCCGACTCCACGAGAAGGCAAGCAGAGGGAATTTAACAGATCAAGTGCTTAGTACAGTGCTCTGCACACAGTAAGCGCTCAATAAATACGATTGAATGAAAACGAATGAATGATTTTGAGGCCCTTCCCCGACCCCACCAGAGGGCGAGCAGAGGGAATTTAACAGATCAAGCACTTAGTACAGTGCTCTGCACACATTAAGCGCTCAATAAATACGATTGAATGAAAATGAATGAATGATTTTGAGGCCCTTCCCCGACTCCGCCAGAGGGCGAGCAGAGGTAATTTAACAGATCAAGCGCTTAGTACAGTGCTCTGCACACAGTAAGCGCTCAATAAATACGATTGATGATGATGATGATTAAGCGCTCAATAAATACTATTGAATGAAAATGAATGAATGATTTAGAGGCCCTTCCCCGACTCCACCAGAGGGCGAGCAGAGGGAATTTAACAAATTAAGCGCTTAGTACAGTGCTCTGCACACATTAAGCACTCAATAAATACGATTGATGATGATGATGATTAAGCGCTCAATAAATACGATTGAATGAAAACGAATGAATGATTTTGAGGCCCTTCCCCGACTCCACCAGAGGCCAGAGGTAATTTAACAGACCAAGCGCTTAGTACAGTGCTCTGCACACAGTAGGCGCTCAATAAATACGATTGAATGAAAATGAATGAAAGATTTAGAGGCCCTTCCCCGACTCCCCCAGAGGGCGAGCAGAGGTAATTTAACAAATTAAGCGCTTAGTACAGTGCTCTGCACACATTAAGCACTCAATAAATACGATTGATGATGATGATGATTAAGCGCTCAATAAATACGATTGAATGAAAACGAATGAATGATTTTGAGGCCCTTCCCCGACTCCCCCAGAGGGCGAGCAGAGGTAATTTAACAGACCAAGCGCTTAGTACAGTGCTCTGCACACAGTAAGCGCTCAATAAATACGATTGAATGAAAACGAATGAATGATTTAGAGGCCCTTCCCCGACTCCACCAGAGGGCAGAGGTAATTTAACAGATCAAGCGCTTAGTACAGTGCTCTGCACAGATTAAGCGCTCCATAAATACGATTGAATGAAAAGGAATGAATGATTTAGAGGCCCTTCCCCGACTCCCCCAGAGGGCGAGCAGAGGGAATTTAACAGATCAAGCGCTTAGTCCAGTGCTCTGCACACAGTAAGCGCTCAATAAATACGATTGATGATGATGATGATTAAGCGCTCAATAAATACGACTGAATGAAAACGAATGAATGATTTTGAGGCCCTTCCCCGACCCCACCGGAGGGCGAGCAGAGGGAATTTAACAGATCCGTTGGGTTTCTGGCCACAAACTCCCTAGAAAATTTCGAATCTCCTTCCAAAATGGGGTTTCTCTTCATTTTATTTAGAGGACACCCACGCTGCTCCTTCTGCGCGCCCTGAATTCCTTGGTTGTTCAGGGAATTCAGTGGTTAGTCCAGTGCTCTGCACACAGTAAGCGCTCAATAAATACGATTGATGATGGTTAGAGAAGCAGTGTGGTCTAGTGGTTAGAGCCTAGGCCTGAGAGTCTGAAAGGCATGGGGTCTAACCCTGACCCTGCCACCCAGCGCTTAGAACAGTGTCCGGCGCTTAGAACAGCGCTTTGCACACAGTAAGCGCTTAACAAATGCCATCATTAATAATAATAATAATAATCACGGCATTTATTAAGCGCTTACTATGTGCAAAGCACTGTTCTAAGCGCTGGGGAGGTTACCAGGTGATCAGGTTGTCCCACGGGGTGGGGTGGGGGGGGCGCACGGTCTTAATCCCCATTTTACAGATGAGGTAACTGAGGCCCAGAGAAGTTAAGTGACTCGTCACACAGCTGACTATTGGCGGAGCCGGGATTTGAACCCAGGGCCTCTGACTCCAAAGCCCGGGCTCTTCCACTGAGCCACGCTGCTTCTCATTATTATTATTTGTCGGCTGTGTGACCTTGGGCAAGTCGCTTCACTTCTCTGGGCCTCAGTTCCCTCATCTGTAAAATGGGGATTGAGACCGTGAGCCCCATGTGGGACAGGGACTGTGTGTCCAACCCAATTACCTTGTATCTACTCCGTTGCTTAGTACAGTGCTTGGCACACAGTAGGCACTTAACCAATACCATTCATTCATTCATTCATTTATTCCATTGTATTTATTGAGCGCTTACTGTGTGCAGAGCACTGTACTAAGCGCTTTGGAAGTACAAGTCGGCAACATATAGGGACGGTCCCTCCCCCACAATGGGCTCACAGTCTAGAAGGGGGAGACAGACAACGAAACAAAACATGTAGACATGTGTGTGTAGAGACATTGATTTATTGATTTATTTATTACTCTATATTTATTTATTTATTTTACTTGTACATATCTATCCTATTTATTTTATTTTGTTAGTATGTTTGGTTTTGTTCTCTGTCTCCCCCTTTTAGACTGTGAGCCCACTGTTGGGTAGGGACTGTCTCTATATGTTGCCAATTTGTACTTCCCAAGCGCTTAGTACAGTGCTCTGCACATAGTAAGCGCTCAATAAATACGATTGATGATGATGATGATGATTGATTTACTCATTCATTCATTCAGTCGTATTTATTGAGCGCTTACTGTGTGCAGAGCACTGTACTAAGCGCTTGATTTACTCCCCCCTAAACAGTACGGAATGAAGAGTAGGGGTTATTATTATTATTATAAATGGGTTGCATTGTAGAATCAGACTCCTTCTGGCCTGGGAATCAGAGGACTTGAGTTCGAATCCCAGCTCTTCCGTGAGGAGCAGCGTGGCTCAGTGAAAAGAGCCCGGGCTTGGGAGTCAGAGGTCATGGGTTCTAATCCCGCCTCCGCCACGTGTCAGCTGTGTGACTTTGGGCAAGTCACTTAACTTCTCTGGGCCTCAGTTACCTCATCATCATCAATCGTATTTATTGAGCACTTACTATGTGCAGAGCACTGTACCAAGCGCCTGGGAAGTACAAATTGGCAACATCTAGAGACAGTCCCTACCCAACAGTGGGCTCACAGTCTAAAAGGGGAAGACAGAGAACAAGACCAAACATACTAACAAAATAAAATAAATAGGATAGATATGTACAAGTAAAATAAATAAATAAATAAATAGAGTAATAAATATGTACAAACATATATACAGGTGCTGTGGGGAAGGGAAGGAGGTAAGATGGGGGGGATGGAGAGGGGGACGAGGGGGAGAAGAAGGAAGGGGCTCAGTCTGGGAAGGCCTCCTGGAGGAGGTTTACCTCATCTGTAAAATGGAGATGAAGACTGTGAGCCCCACACGGGACAACTTGATTACCTTGTATCTACCCCATCGCTTAGAACAGGGCTGGGCACATAGTAAGCCCTTAATAAATACCATCACTGTTATTATTATTATTATTGTTATTGCCTGCTGGGGGACCTTGGGCAAGTTACTTAAGTTCTCTGCTCCTCAGTTTTCCCCTTTGTAAAATGGGAATTAAAGCCTAATTCCTCTTACCTAGACTGCGAGCCCCTTATAAGACAGAGACTGATGACCTTGTAGCTACCCCAGCGCTGAAAACAGCAGTTTGCATCTAGTAAGGATTTAACCAATACCATTATTATTATTGTTATTATTAGTATCGAATCATCATCATCATCATCATCAATCGTATTTATTGAGCGCTTACTATGTGCAGAGCAATATCGAATGGAAACAGGAAGTTTAAAGAGGGAGATTGGGAACTTTGTGTAGACTATTCCCACTATCAATCGATCTGTTGTGTCCAGTACAACAGAGCGGGTAAGCACATTATCTATTCTATTTATTTTATTTTGTTAGTATGTTTGGTTTTGTTCTCTGTCTCCCCCTTTTAGACTGTGAGCCCACTGTTGGGTAGGGACTGTCTCTATATGTTGCCAATTTGGACTTCCCAAGCGCTTAGTACAGTGCTCTGCACATAGTAAGCGCTCAATAAATACGATTGATGATGATGATGATTCCCTGTCCACAGAGAGCTTAAAGTCTAAAGGGGGAGAACATACGGGGAATGTGTCTGCCAACTCTGTTATATTGTACTCTCCCAAGTGCTTAGTACAGTGCTCTGCACAAAGTAAGGGCTCAATAAATACCATTGATTGATTAATTGAGATGGTGGAACAGAGGCCCGTCTTGTGGTTGGAAGCAGGAGGAGATGGTGGAAGAGAGACCTGACTCGTGACCGATATAATCATTGTAGGTGATTGGGTTGAAAACCTGGGCCATCTTTTGTCTCTCTGGAGACTTTGCATCATCAGTCGTATTTATTGAGCGCTTACTATGTGCAGAGCACTGTACTAAGCGCTTTGCACCATTTCAAGTCCCCGGGCAGCCTCTTCCTGCGGGGGAAATGGTGGCTGAGTCACTGACCCCTCGTCCCCCTCTCCACCCCCCCATCTTACTTCCTTCCCTTCCCCACAGCACCTGTATATATGTTTGTACACATTTATTACTGTATTTATTTATTTATTTATTTTACTTGTACATATCTATTCTATTTATTTCATTTTGTTAGTATGTTTGGTTTTGTTCTCCGTCTCCCCCTTTTCGACTGTGAGCCCACTGTTGGGTAGGGACTGTCTCTATATGTTGCCAACTTGGACTTCCCAAGCGCTTAGTACAGTGCTCTGCACACAGTAAGCTCTCAATAAATACAATTGATGATTTATTTTACTTGTACGTATCTATTCTATTTATTTCATTTTGTTAGTATGTTTGGTTTTGTTCTCCGTCTCCCCCTTTTCGACTGTGAGCCCACTGTTGGGTAGGGACCGTCTCTATATGTTGCCAACTTGGACTTGCCAAGCGCTTAGTTCAGTGCTCTGCCCACAGTAAGCGCTCAATAAATACGATTGATTGATTGATTGATTGACCCCTGAAACAAAAGCCCGTGCCTTAAATGGGGCAGAGCGAAAGGCAGGTGGAAAACATTTCACGGCTTCCCCCACGTCTTCATGGCGCGAAAGGGAACTGACTCACACGCCGGCTAATTTTAGGGGGGATTTGACACCGGTGGTTTTTGTCAGCTCCCTGGGGCTGAAAAACGTTCAGCTAAAATGCCAGGGATGATCTTTTTCTTCAAGGCCCTACTGAGAGCTCACCTCCTCCAGGAGGCCTTCCCAGACTGAGCCCCTTCCTTCCTCTCCCCCTCGTCCCCCTCTCCATCCCCCCCATCTTACCTGCTTCCCTTCCCCACAGCACCTGTATATATGTATATATGTTTGTACATATTTATTACTCTATTTATTTATTTATTTATTTATTTTACTTGTACATATCTATTCTATTTATTTCATTTTGTTAGTATGTTTGGTTTTGTTCTCCGTCTCCCGCTTTTCGACTGTGAGCCCACTGTTGGGTAGGGACCGTCTCTAGATGTTGCCAACTTGGACTTCCCAAGCGCTTAGTACAGTGCTGTGCACACAGTAAGCGCTCAATAAATACGATTGATGATTTATTTTACTTGTACATATCTATTCTATTTCATTTTGTTAGTATGTTTGGTTTTGTTCTCCGTCTCCCCCTTTTCGACTGTGAGCCCACTGTTGGGTAGGGACCATCTCTATATGTTGCCAACTTGGACTTCCCAAGCGCTTAGTACAGTGCTCTGCACACAGTAAGCGCTCAATAAATACGTTTGATGATTTATTTTACTTGTACGTATCTATTCTATTTATTTCATTTTGTTAGTATGTTTGGTTTTGTTCTCCGTCTCCCCCTTTCCGACTGTGAGCCCACTCTTGGGTAGGGACTGTCTCTATATGTTGCCAACTTGGACTTCCCAAGCGCTTAGTACAGTGCTCTGCCCACAGTAAGCGCTCAATAAATACGACTGATGATTGATTGATTGACCCCTGAAACAAAAGCCGGTGCCTTAAATGGGGCAGAGCGAAAGGCATTTGGAAAACATTTCACGGCTTCCCCCACGTCTTCATGGCGCGAAAGGGAACTGACTCACACTCCGGCTAATTTTAGGGGGGATTCGACACCGGTGGTGTTTGTCAGCTCCCTGGGGCTGAAAAACGTTCAGCTAAAATGCCAGGGAGGCTCTTTTTCTTCAAGGCCCTACTGAGAGCTCACCTCCTCCAGGAGGCCTTCCCAGACTGAGCCCCCTCCTTCCTCTCCCCTTCACCCGCCTCTCCATCCCCCCGTCTTACCTCCTTCCCTTCCCCACAGCACCTGTATATATGTTTGTACATATTTATTACTCTATTTATTTTACTTGTACATATCTATTCTATTTATTTTATTTTATTAATATGTTTGGTTTTGTTCTCTGTCTCCCCCTTCTAGACTGTGAGCCCACTGTTGGGTAGGGACTGTCTCTATATGTTGCCAACTTGGACTTCCCAAGCGCTTAGTACAGTGCTCTGCACACAGTAAGCGCTCAATAAATACGATTGATTGATTGATTGATTGATTCCTCCCGCCTGCCCGTCCTGGGATCCCGCAATATTGGCAGGCTGCTGCAAAATAGGCCACACCACATCATCGTATTATACGGTGGGTGCAGGGTAAGACCTTTGGCCGGGATCCACGAGGGCCATCAGTGGCCACCCTAACCCCAGTGGTCCGTTAACACGGCACGCGGCCACCAACTCTACTAATGATTGGAGTCCTGGGTTCAAATCCCGGCTCCGCCAATTGTCAGCTGTGTGACTTTGGGCAAGTCACTTCTCTGTGCCTCAGTGACCTCATCTGTAAAATGGGGATTGACCGTGAGCCCCCCCCGTGGGACAACCCGATCACCTTGTAACCTCCCCAGCGCTTAGAACAGTGCTTTCCACATAGTAAGGGCTTAATAAATGCCATCATTATTATTAGAGGAGGTCTCTGAACAGGGAATGGGCCCCGGGAAGAGTCAGGCTTGGGATGAAATCTTCTGAGGGAAAATCACCTACAATTTATGGTCAGCTGGTTATTGATTTATTGAGCGCTTCCCAGGTGCAGAGCACTGTACTAAAGGCTTGGAAGAGTACGATAGAATAATATAACAGACCCATTCCCTGCCCCCAAAGAACTTACTGCCCCTGCCCCCAAAGAACAGTGCTCTGCACATAGTAAGTGCTTAATAAATGCCATTATTATTATTATTATTATTATTATTATTATTACTGGCCTGCCCCTGCAGACATAACCACATGGCACAGTGGTTGGAGCCCGGGCCTAGAGTCGGAAGGTCATGGGTTCTAACCCGGGCTCCGCCACTTGCCTGCTGTGTGACTTCACATCTCCGTACCTCAGTTCCCTCATCTGTTAAATGGGCATTGAGACTGTGAGCCCCACATGGGACAGGGACTGGGTCCAACCTGCATAGCTTATATCTACTCCAGTGCTTAGTACAGTGCTTGGCACAGAAAGAGCTTAACAAATACTATTATTGTTATTATTATTGGGTTCAGGGTTCGAGCTGTAGACTGTGAGGTCATTGTGGGCGTGGAGTGTGTCTAGTGTCGTACTCTCCCAAGCGCTTAGCACAGTGCTTTGCACACAGTAAGCGCTCAATAAATACGACTGAATGACCGAATGAAAGGATTTTCCTGCTCCAGCTACTAGGCTGCAGGAAGAGGGCTTCCTGCACAGAGGACAGCTGGAATCTGGGAATTCCCAGCCTAGGATAGACTACATCTTGCTTGGCGATCCTCCACATAAAAATGAGAATACATCCTCAACAGCACTAAAGTCGTGTTTACGCCCCTTCTAGACTTTAAGTTCCTTGTGGAACTTAAAGTTTCTTTTAGACTGTGAGCCCACTGTTGGGTAGGGACTGTCTCTAAATGTTGCCAACTTGTACTTCCCAAGCGCTTAGTACAGTGCTGTGCACTGTGTACTGAGCACAGTAAGTGCTCAATAAATAAGATTGATTGATTGATTGATTGTGGGCAGGGAACGTTTCTACTCTGTACTACTTCATACTCTCCCAAGAACTCAGTACAGTGCTCTGCATGCAGTGAGAGCTCAATAAATACCACTGATCGATTTCTAGTCTGCCCTTTGCTTTTTATTTTTTAAATAGTATTTAAGCACTTACTATGTGCCAGGCACTGTACTAAGTGCTGGGGTAGATGCAACTTAATCAGGTTGGACCCAATCCCTGTCCCAATGGGGCTCATAATCTCAATCACCACTTTACAAATGAGGGAATTGAGGCGCAGAGAAGTGAAGTAACTTGCCCAAGGTCACGCAGCAGAGAAGTGGCAGAGCCGGGATTAGAACCCAGGCCCTTCTTATTGCCAGGCCCATGATCTATCCATTAGGCCACGTTGCTTTTGTCTGCTGTTGTGGAAGTAACAGATGTAACATGCCGGTCACGGAGCGTAACATAATGTTATCGTTCGGGACATTTTATGGATATCCTCAGGACTGTCAGTCAGTCAATCATATTTGTTGAGCACTTACTGTATGCAGAGCACTGTACTATTCATTCATTCATTCAATCGTATTTATTAAGCGCTTACTGTGTGCAGAGCACTGTACTAAGCGCTTGGGAAATACAAGTTGGCAACATATAGAGACGGTCCCTACCCAACAGTGGGCTCACAGTCTAAAAGGGGGAGACAGACAACAAAACAAAACATATTAACAAAATGAAATAAATAGAATAGATATGTACAAGTAAAATGAATAAATAGAGTGATAAATCCGTACAAACATATATACATATTGGCCTGCCTGCAAAATGGTGGACGGGCAAACTCAGCCCAGGGCGAGAGTCTCCTTCCATTCATTCATTCATTCATTCATTCAATCGTATTTATTGAGCACTTACTGTGTGCAGAGCACTGTACTAAGCGCTTGGGAAGTCCAAGTTGGCAACATATAGAGACGGTCCCTACCCAACAGTGGGCTCACAGTCTAGGAAGGGTCACCAAGGGTCACTCAGGGCCAATGTAAGACTCTCAGGCCTGCCACTGGTGGCTAATCCCAGAATTTAGCGCTTAATCTCAGCGCTTAGAACAGTGCTTTGCACATAGTAAGTGCTTAACAAATGCCATTCATTCATTCATTCAATCGTATTTATTGAGCGCTTACTGTGTGCAGAGCACTGTACTAAGCACTTGGGAAGTCCAAGTTGGCAACATATAGAGATGGTCTAAGCACTTGGGAGAGTACAATATAAGCACATGGGTTCCCAGACGGTCCAGTGTATAATCAATGGTATTTATTGAGTGCTTACTGTGTACAGAGCACTGTACTATAAACACTTGGGAGTGTACAATACAACAGAGTCGGTAGACACATTCCCTGCCCACAAGGTTATAGTCTCGAGGATCTATAACCAGCTGAATGGCCATGCTAACCATAGGTCAGAATCTAGAATACAGCTCACCAATTCCTACTAGTAATGGTAGGCGTAGTAGTAGTAGCAATTTCTGAGTTTCCACTGGGTGAAATGCACTGTACCAAACACTGGGGAAGTACAGAAGAAAGAAGTGACATTTTTCTACTCACAAGGAGCGTACCCTCAGTGAGAAAGTTTACAGAAGGAGACAGAATTGGAAGGAAAAGATTCATTCATTCATTTATTGAGCACTTACTGTGTGCAGAGCACTGTACTAAGCGCATGGGAAGTACAAGTTGGCAACATATAGAGACGGTCCCTACCCTACAGCGGGCTCACAGTCTAGAAGAGGGAGAGAGAATTCAAATCAGTCAATCAGCAGTCTTTATAGAATGTCTACTGAGCACTGTACTAAGCGCTTGGTAGACTACAAGTGAGGTAGAGGAACACAGCCAACCGATGTTTTCCGCTTTTGTGCACTTGAAAAGTTTACAAAAATGGAAAATAAAAGCAGTGCAACTTGACAGATGTATGCAAGCGAGAGTGAATCCCTGAAAGGTTTTTGGAAGCTGACAGCCGAGTCCCCATTTTTACTGGACATTTAGAGACAAATGCCCTTTCCAGTCCCCTTTTTTCCCTTGCTCCTTCACAGGGAAAGGAGGGCTAGTTAAAATTTCGGGTGGGCTGATACATTTCTGGTACTTATTTACAAGGTGCGAGGAAAATGTGCAGAATGAAGACCAGGCACTCTGAGGGGCTCAATCAATCAATCAATCGTATTTATTGAGCGCTTACTGTGTGCAGAGCACTGGACTAAGTGCTTGGGAAGTACAAGTTGGCAACATGTAGAGACAGTCCCTACCCAACAGTGGGCTCACATCGGGTTCAGGATATGAAAGAAGAGCCTTTGTTATGGGAACAAATCCGAGAGCTTCTCCTCAGGTAGATTGGAGGGGCTCCCAAGAGGGAACTGTTGGATAAACTGTGACCATTCCCTCTGTGAATCCAGATTCTGTGAGGGGATGTATTCCTGCCTCACTCCGGAGGAAGAGCGAATGTTGAAAGAGAACAATAATAAAGTGTGTTTTATTTTCTTTCTCCAAATCCAAAGGCTTGGTCTAGGAGGGATGAGCTAAAGGCATTAAAGAAAACATTTATTGAGGTAGGAAGGGATGCATCATCGTGGTTCTCTTCCAAATTCAGAATTAGATAGTGGAAAAACCCCATTTATTTTGGGTTTGTGCATCTGCCAGCAAACTTGGGAAAAGAAAGGACATGCCAAGTGAGGATATGGGTTAGGGAATGAACCACACATGACATATGACCGGGGCTTTTAGAGCGAAATCTATTTTATTTTCGGGTCTTCAATAACTTTAATTTGTGGCCGTCTCTGTATTTTGTTTAACTGTAGTAGTTAAAATGGAAAACTTGGGATACTGCAGTACATAGTCAACATTTAAAGGCAGGAAATTGAAAAGTTGAGGTTTCCAGAGGCACACTGACTTAGATTGCACAAGTTGTAGGCGGGGTGTCAGTTTCCCATCGATCTGTTAAAAGAACACCCCTACTCTTTATTCTGTATTGGGTAGGGGGAGTCAATCAATGTCTCTAAGCAAAGCTGACTTGAATATCCATTTGGTGTCTAATTGACTTGTTTTATTGTGGAAAAAGAGGTGGAGAAAATGTTAAAGCAACAGCCAAAGAGAAGAAGCTTTGTGTTTCAGACTTTTCCCGTCCAAAGCGGAACTCCTCATATTCCCACCCAATCCCTGCTGTCCCCCTTGACTTTCCCATTACTACAAGACAGGTCATCGTTCCCGTCTCACAAGCCCGTAACCTTGGCATTATACGCAATAAATACAATTAATTGATTTATATTTTGTCTCATCTATCTCATATAATAATTATGGTATTTGTTCATTCATTCATTCAGTTGTATTGAGCACTTACTGTGAGCAGAGCACTGTGATAAGCGCTTGGGAAGTACAAATCATCAACATATACAGTCCCTACCCAACAGCGGGCTCACAGTCTAGAAGGGGGAGACAGACAACAGAACAAAACAAGTAGACAGGCATCTATTTGGTTATTTGTTAAGCGCTTACTATGCACCAGGCACTGTACTAAGCACTCAGCATTCAACCCACATATTCAGTGTGTCACCAAATCTTGGTCGATTCAACCCTCACAACATCACTACAATTAGATTGCACAAATTGTAGGTTGGGTGTCAGTTTACCATAGATCTGTTAAAAAAACACCCCTACTCTTTATTCTGTACTGTTTAGGGGGAGTAAATCAATGTCTCTACACAAAGCTGACTTGAAAATAGGTGTATATATGTATATATGTTTGTACATATTTATTAGTCTATTTATTTATTTATTTATTTTGCTTGTGCATATCTATTCTTTTTATTTTATTTTGTTAGTATGTTTGGTTTTGTTCTCCATCGCCCCCATCTTACCTCCTTCCCTTCCCCACAGCACCTGTATATATGTATATATGTTTGTACATATTTATTACTCTATTTATTTATTTATTTATTTTACTTGTACATATCTATCCTATTTATTTTATTTTGTAAGTATGTTTGGTTTTGTTCTCTGTCTCCCCCTTTTAGACTGTGAGCCCACTGTTGGGTAGGGACTGTCTCTATATGTTGCCAATTTGTACTTCCCAAGCGCTTAGTACAGTGCTCTGCACACAGTAAGCGCTCAATAAATACGATTGATGATGATGATGATGGAGAAAATTTCCTTTCTTCTCCATCCAACTGCTACCACGTTGATCCAAACACTTATGCTATCTTTCCTAGATTACTTTTTCAGTCTCTTTGCTGATGTCCCAGCCTCCTGTCTATTCTCACTCTGGGCCAGAAAATGCTGGAAGAGCATTAGTTGTCTTAGGATCTGGCAAGAAAAGGAGATTGGGAAGAAAACAGACACCAATGTGACAGAGGAAATGGAAGAAAATCTCCCAATTCTGTGACCGTATCTCAGTGGGTGTAATTTCTTGTTTGCCTGTCTCCTCTTCGGGTCTTTCTAGGCCGTAAATTCGTTGTGGGCAGGGAATGTGTCTGTTAGAGAAGGAGCATGGCTCAGTGGAAAGAGCACGGGCTTGGGAGGTCATGGGTTCTGATCCCGGCTCCGCCACTTATCAGCTGTGTGACTTTGGGCAAGTCACTTAACTTCTCTTTGCCTCAGTCCCCTCATCTGGAAAATGGGGATTAAGACTGTGAGCCCCATGTGGGACAACCTGATGACCTTGTATCTCCTCCAGTGCTTAGAACAGTGCTTGGCACATAGTAAGAGCTTAACAAATACCAAACTTATTATTATGATTATATTGTTATGTTGTACTCTCCCAAACGCTTAGTACAGTGCTCTGCTCACAGTAATTGCTCAAGAAGTGCGATTGACTGCCTGACTGACAGTCATCTGCTGTGTCTTTGATTTCTCTTTCTTTTTAGATTTTGCCTGGCGTAGTGATTAGAGCACGGACCCGGGGGGCAGAAGGTCATGGGTTCTAATCCTGGTTCTGCCACATATCTGCTGGGTGACCTTGGGCAACTCACTTCACTTCTCAGTGCCTCAGTTCCCTCATTCTGTAAAATGGGGATTGAGACTGTGAGCCTCATGTGGGACAGGGACTGTGTCCAACCCGAGTTGCTTGTGTGCACTCCAGCATTTAGTACAGTGCTTGGCACAAAGCAAGCGCTTAACAAATATCACAATTATTATTATTATTTTGAGATTCCCCCCTGAAGGACAGGAGCTCTGTCTAATATCCGTCTGTGTGATGAAGATGATGATGATGTATATATGTATATATGTTTGTACATATTTATTACTGTATTTATTTATTTATTTATTTTACTTGTACACATCTATTCTATTTATTTTATTTTGTTAGTATGTTTGGTTTTGTTCTCTGTCTCCCCCTTTGAGACTGTGAGCCCACTGTTGCGTAGGGACCGTCTCTATATGTTGCCAACTTGTACTTCCCAAGCGCTTAGTACAGTGCTCTGCACACAGTCTGCATTCAATAAATACGATTGATTGATTGATGATGACAATGTTATTATTATTGATGATGATGATAACAATAATATTTGTTAAGCACTTTCTATGTGTCCAGCACTGTACTAAGTGCTGGGGTAGATACAAGATAATCAGGTCCCATATGGGGCTCACGTATTAAAGCGCTAAACAAATACTATTCAAAAATAGTAGGAGAGAGAAGAGGTGTAGAATCCCCCTTTTTACAGGTGAGGGAACTGAGGCCCTGAGAAATAAAAGCGCTTAGAACAGTGCTTTGCACATAGTAAGCGCTTAATAAATGCCATTAAAAAAAAAAATTAAAAAAAATGATTTGTCCAGTATCACACAGAAGGTAAATTTTAGAAGCAGGATTAGAAATCCAGCTAGTGAGACTGTCAGGTTCTTGCTGTTTCCATTAGGCCATGCAGCTTCTCTACTAAGACCACGCTGCTTCTCTCTCTGAGTGCTTAGTACGATGCTCCGCACACATTAAGAGCTTAATAAATATTATTACTGCTACTCTCTTCCACCGCCAGTCTCCTATTCCATTTCTGTCTTTCCCCCCTCCTTCCCTTTCCTTGTTGTCCCCACTCTTTTCCCTCCTCCCAGTGCAAGCTTGGATTCTGTTTTCTGGAAGTCCCGATCCTCCTCATAATTCCCCTTTCTCTTCCCCGATCCACCCGGTGGAATTCCCGGAAAGCTTTGCATCCCCATCTCGCTTCAAACCACAAAACATCTTGCCGCCTGACACGTGCGTGGGGCCAAAGGCAAAAATGATCCTCTAGGCTCCCCTTTTCCATTCTCATTCAGCCAGGCACTAGCGCTCCACGTAAAGAACGGCACCGATTCATTCTTAAACCTTTATTCGTCCATTCCCTCGTAGGGCCAAAAAACCGAGCGAAATATGGAACATCTGTGTTCGTATTACTAATGTTTATTTAGTTTTATTTTTATTTTTTAAAATGAAATTTTTTTACTGTTTGTATTGTTTATTGTTTATAAATAAATAAACAATAAAAATTGTTTATTTTCAATCCCCAAACTGGTAACATTAAGACAACGGGTCTTATCTAGTTGCGATTTTTCTAGACTACATACCTCAGATTGCTGTTTGGCAGATTAGAAGATAATTAAAACCAGAAACTGATCATTTTTGTAAACCAATGCAACAGTTTCATAGGAAGATAAAATAAAATATAGGGAAAATCCATGACATCCACATTTTTTGTGTCTGCTTATGAGCTACATGTGGTTATTTTTACATACATCAACGGGTGCTATCTTCTTTGGGATGAATCAACTGCAGGGGAGAGCTAACGAGGTGTTTCTTTCCCTGTTTAATCTTGTTATCAGGCTAAACTTATATCCCTTCTACATAAAAAATTCCTATAATGAGATTTGATATCAGCAAGAGATTTAGTCATTTTCTGCACTCCAGTGCCTTTTGCGATCAAACAAGTTTCTTGGTTTCAGTGGCTTTGAGGTATAAAATCTTGTCTCTTTAAATGGACTTTTGGAGAGATTTTAGAAACTGATATGTTGTCTGCTGGAAATTTCATTTTTCATACCTCTGTTTTACCTTGTGTCTTTCGGATGGCTTTCTGTTTTCTGGGAAAATGGTTGCTTTGGTGAGTGACTATAATAAAGATGATGAAAAATAATGTTCCTAACCTTCGCGGGGGCCTCATGCTACACAAAGTGAACTTTCTCTACTTGAAGTAAATTCTCGAAGATGAGTATGAGAGCAACATGGCTTAGTGGATAGAGCACGGGTCTGGGAGTTGAAAGGACCTGGGTTCTAATCCTGGCTCTGCCACTTGGCTGCTGGGTGACCTTGGGCAAGTTGCTTTAATAATAATCATAATAATGAGGGTATTTGTTAAGCACTTACTATGTACAAGGCACTGCTCTAAGCGCTGGGGGGATACAAGGTGATCAGATTGTCCCATGTGGGTCTCACAGTCTTCACCCCCATTTTACAGATGAGGTAACTGAGGCACAGAGAAGTGAAGTGACTTGCCCAAGTCACACAGCTGATAAATGGAGGAGCCAGGATTAGAACCCATGACCTCCGACTCCCAAGCCCAGGCTTTTTCCACTGAGCCACGCTGCTTCTCTAATTTCTCTATGCCTCAGTTCCTCAGTTCCCTCATCTGTAAAATGGAGATTAAGACTATGAGCCCCATGCAGAACACGAACTGCGTCTGACCTGATTATCTTATATCTACCCCAGCGCTTAGTACAGTGCCTGACTCAAAGTCAGTGCTTAACAAATGCCATTAAAAAAAATGGAGAAAACTCAAATGACCACATAGGATTTTAAGAGACCATCCATTTCAATCCCTGTCTCCAGGCAGGACTAGATTTCAGTCATAATAATAATGATGGCATTTATTAAGTGCTTACTATGTGCAAAGCACTGTTCTAAGCACTGGGGAGGTTACAAGGTGATCAGGTTGTCCCGCGGGGGTGCTCACAGTCTTAACCCCCATTTTCCAGATGAGGTAACTGAGGCACAGAGAAGCGAAGTGACTTGCCCAAAGTCACACAGCTGACAGTTGGCGGAGCGGGGATTTGAACCCATGATCTGTGACTCCAAAGCCCATGCTCTTTTCCACTGAGCCACGCTGCTTCTCATTTCATATCTCTGTCATTTCAAACAGATTAGAACCTGCCCTGTTTTTACAGATCTCCAGGAAAAGAGATTGTCAACGCCTTGAGGGCAGAGATCATGTCTTCTGTTGTACTCTCCTAGAGTGCTTTGCACAACTTTGGAATTTAATCCATTAATCAATGATATTTATTAAGCGCTCACTATGTGCAGAGCACGGTACAAAGTATTTGGGGGAATGTAATACAACAGAATTAGCAGAACATGTTCCCTGCCCAGAAGGAGCTTAAACCTCACCTCCTCCTGGAGGCCTTTCCGGAGTAAGCCCCGCTTTTCCTCTGCTCTCCCCCCCCACATCGCCCCCACTCTCTTCCTCTGCTTTACCCCCCTCCCCGCTCCACAGCAGTTGTGTGTGTATATACATATATTTATAATTTTATTTATTTTATCATGTGTATATATCTATAATTCTGTTTATTTCTATTGATGCTATTGATGCCTGCTTACTTGATTTGATGTCTTTCTCCCCCCTTCTAGACTGTGAGCCCATTGTGGGCAGGGATTGTCTCTATCTGTTGCTGAATTGTACTTTCCAAGCGCTTAGTACGGCAGCCTGCACTACACCAGAGGCTGGAGTGGCATGTAAAATGGCCTGGTGGACCACTGAACGGAGGGATTGCACTGCTCCTCTATTTCTCTCTCTCTCCCCATCCCTTTCTTTCCCTCTCCTCTTCCTCCCTCCCCTCTCTTTTCCTCTCTCTCTCTCCTCCCCCTCCATCTTGTTGCCTTCTCTTCTCTGTGCCCCCACCCCAGCCCCTTCCCCACCTCTGCTCTGGTCCCAAAGGGCACTTCTCGCTCACTTCTTAAGGTTTAAGCTTTAAAAATTCCCATGGATTTCCTTTTTATGGTCCTTTCCTTTGCTTCCTTCATGCCCTCTCCGGGCAGTATTTCTTAATTCCTGTGTTTGTCCCGCAAACAGACACCTAGAGAGACTTTCAACCATGTAAATCCATAATCTCTGGGGCAGCTTATCACCAAACTAGGAAAGGGAATGCAAACAAATTATGCTGTCGCAGCGATATGGGTTTACAGGTGGATCAGGTGAGTTGTCCCAACTAATCTTGTTATCACAGCTTCCCTCTCCAATTCTCTAGCCCCGGAACTGGGCAGGTTCAAGTGACATGCTGAGGACAGAGAAGCAGCCGTGACTTTAGGCTTCATCCTATCATCCTGTTCGGACAGGATAAGAGGGGCTGCTATGGCCGCTGGCCACGAGACTTGTTCCTTGTGCTTCTCATAGCTCTACTGAAAGATTCACAGATCTGTCATGTCAAGAGCTGTGGATGGGATTGGCACTCTGAGTGGATAGTTGTCCACTCAGAGTCAAGGCTTCCCATCTCCCTTCTCTCTGATCTCCCATCCTCATGTCTCTCCCCACTTCAATCCATACTTCATGCTGCTGCCCGGATTGTCTTTGTCCAGAAACGCTCTGGGCATGTTACTCCCCTCCTCAAAAATCTCCAGTGGCTACCAGTCAATCTGCGCATCGGGCAGAAACTCCTCACCCTGGGCTTCCAGGCTGTCCATCCATCCCCTGGCCCCCTCCTACCTCACCTCCCTTCTCTCCTTCTCCAGCCCAGCCCGCACCCTCCGCTCCTCCGCCGCTAATCTCCTCACCGTTAGGCCTCGTTCTCGCCTGTCCCGCCATCGACCCCCGGCCCACGTCCTCCCCCGGGCCTGGAATGCCCTCCCTCTGCCCATCCTCCAAGCTAGCTCTCTTCCTCCCTTCAAGGTCTTACTGAGAGCTCACCTCCTCCAGGAGGCCTTCCCACACTGAGCCCCTTCCTTCCTCTCCCCCTCGTCCCCCCTCCATCCCCCATCTTACCCCCTTCCCTTCCCCACAGCACCTGTATATATGTATATATGTTTGTACATATTTATTACTCTATTTATTTATTTATTTATTTATTTTACTTGTACATATCTAGTCTATTTATTTTATTTTGTTAGTATGTTTGGTTTTGTTCTCTGTCTCCCCCTTTAAGACTGTGAGCCCACTGTTGGGTAGGGACTGGCTCTATATGTTGCCAACTTGGACTTCCCAAGCGCTTAGTACAGTGCTCTGCACACAGTAAGCGCTCAATAAATACGATTGATTGATTGATTGATCTCCTCCAAGAGACCTTCCCTGGCTGAGCCCTCCTCCCTCCCTTCTGCGTCTCCCTGACTTGCTCCCTTTATCCGTCCTCCCCGCCGGCCCCACAGCACATATCTGTCATTTTATTTATATATATTTATATCTGTCTCCCCCTCTAGACTGTAAGCTCATTGTGGGCAGGGAATACATCTGTTATATTGTTATATTGTACTCTTCCAAGCACTTAGGACAGTGCTCCACACAAGTAAGCACTCAATAAATGCGCCTGATGGACTGACTACCGAGAGAGCCATGTCAGCCTATCTGAGGTTCACAGTAATGGCTCTTGACCTACAGCATGTCTTGAATTCTTCAAAGATTGAATGGGGCTCCATAATAATTATGGTGATTATGGATTATGGATTATGAGAAGCAGCGTGGCTCAATGGAAATCCCAGCTCCGCCACTTGTCAGCTGTGTGACTGTGGGCAAGGCACTTAACTTCTTGGTGCCTCAGTTTCCTCATCTGTAAAATGGGGATTAAGACTGTGAGCCCCCTGTGGGACAACCTGATCACCTTGTAACCTCCCCAGCGCTTAGAACAGTGCTTTGCACATAGTAAGCGCTTCATAAATGCCATTATTATTATTATTATTAAGCTCTCGCTATGTGCCAGATACCATGAAGCTATGTCAGTCTGGACCGTTTCTGTTCAATAAAATTAGAGAAGCACCGTGGTCTTGTACATATTTACTATCCTATGTATTTTATTTTGTTCATATATTTTGTTTTGTTGTCTGTCTCCCCTTTCTAGACTGTGAGCCCGTTGTTGGGTAGGGACCGGCTCTATATGTTGCCGACTTGTACTTCCCAAGCGCTTAGTACAGTGCTCTGCACACAGTAAGCGCTCAATAAATACGATTGAATGAATGAATAAATAACGGATAGAGCCTGAGCCTAGGAGTCCGAAGGACCAGGTTCTGATCCCTGCACTGCCACTTATCTGCTGTGTGACCTCGGGCAAGTCACTTCACTTCTCTGGGCCTCTGCTATCTCATCTGTAAAATGGGGATTAAGACTGTGAGCCCAATGTGAGACAGGGACTTTGTCCAATCTGATTAGCTTGTATCTATCCC
Source organism: Tachyglossus aculeatus (assembly GCF_015852505.1). Taxonomy (NCBI): domain Eukaryota; kingdom Metazoa; phylum Chordata; class Mammalia; order Monotremata; family Tachyglossidae; genus Tachyglossus; species Tachyglossus aculeatus. Next base: position 5,802,991 of record NC_052074.1, read on the forward strand.
AGCGTTTATTACAGTACTTGGCACATAGTAAGTGCCTAACAAATACCATAAAAAAATTAGGCTTCTTTTGTTAAAAAGAATCAGTACAGTTGCTAGAGAAATGATAGAGGAACAATTCTGGCAATTTACTTTTTAAGAGGGTTTCCCGTAAGAAAAGTATAGTGCCCAGTAGGCTCAGGATCAGTATTTCAAAATTTCAATTCCCATTTCCAGGTGTTCTGCCTGGAGTAACACAAAAGATTTTGGAAATGAGCTCAACGTTGGGTTTGGGCATATTCTATCCCAAAATGTTTGAGGAAACCCAACTCCCCACTAGGTATAGGTGGACAGGGGATTGGGGAGTAGGGAGGGAAGTGGAATTAGCAATCAATCAATCAATCGTATTTATTGAGCGCTTACTATGTGCAGAGCACTGTACTAAGTGCTTGGGAAGTACAAATTGGCAACATATAGAGACAGTCCCTACCCAACAGTGGGCTCACAGTCTAAAAGCAATGATAAAAGAGCAGGGGAGAAGATAATAATAATAATACTAGCATTTGATAAACATGTACTGTATTCCAGGCACTCTTCCATGTCTGGGGGAGATACAAGATCTATAGTCTCTGTCCCACGGAGGGCTCACGATCTTAATCCCCATTTTACAGATGAGGGAACTGAGGCACTGAGAAGTGACGTGACTTGCCCATGGTCACACAGCAGACCATCATCATCATCATCAATCGTATTTATTGAGCGCTTACTGTGTGCAGAGCACTGTACTAAGCGGTTGGGAAGTCCAAGTTGGCAACATATAGAGACAGTCCCTACCCAACAGTGGGCTTACAGTCTAAAAGGGGGAGACAGAGAGCAAAACCAAACATACCAAGAAAATAAAATAAATAGAATAGATATGTACAAGTAAAATAAATAAATAAATAGAGAAATAAATATGTACAAACATATATACACATATACAGGTGCTGTGGGGAAGGGAAGGAGGTAAGATGGGGGGGATGGAGAGGGGGACGAGGGGGAGAAGAAGGAAGGGGCTCAGTCTGGGAAGGCCTCCTGGAGGAGGTGAGCTCTCAGGGATGGAACCTGGATTAGAATCCAGATCCTTCCGACTCCCGAGACCGTGCTCTATCCACTTAGCCACGCTGCTTCTAGGAGTTCTGGGAAGACAGGGTTTTCTGGTGAGGGTGAAATCGGGGAACTTGGAGAAGGCAGCAGGGGCAGGAGGGTGGGGACCCGCCTTTTTCGGGGGGGGTTCCACATCTGCCGGCCATTCTCCTGCTCCCCAGGGCCAGCTCTCACCCTGGCCCTCTTCTTCTCCAAGCTTCTCCCAGCTGGCTTTCTCCCCTGCCCTAAGGCTGGACAGACGTTGGCCGTAGGAGTTTCTGAGCTCCAGCCAACAACTGGGCCACATCACCCCTAGGCTAAAAATGCGGGAAACATTTATTTTGGAGATTAAGGGTTGGAAGCACCCGACCGGTTGACCTGGATAATTCCCGGTCCTGGAGATCTCTGAGAAGGACAAAGACGTGTGCTTCGCTACGGTGATTTAGTTGTCTTTTTCGGACTGGATGGTGGGCAGCGGGGCAAGATGATCCCTGAGTTTTCTTCTCATCTCTGAGGGAAGCAACGTGGACTAGCGGAAAGAGCACAGACCTGGGAATCAGAGGACCTCAGTTCCCCTTCTGCCACTTGACTGCTGGGCAACCTTGGACAAGTCACCAACTGGTCTTTGCCTCAGTTTCCCCATCAGTAAAGTGGGAATTAAGTCCTTCCTCCTACTCTTACTTAGTCCCTCCTATTCCTACTACTTGTCCCTCCTACTTAGCCTGTGAACCCCAGGTGGGACAGGGACTGCATCCGATCCGATGGTCTTGTGTCTTTGTGTCTGTGGCTCAGTGCAGTACTTGGCACAGAGTAAGCGCTTCACAATAATTATATTATTTGTACTATTATTCTTGGGGTGGAGAGGGCCTTTCCCTAGCTCCTACTCGTGGTTTTGCTGCTGTTCCTTCTGTCACCATGAGCCACCTCCACCACAGGAGAGAAGATCAGAATGGAAGTTCTGTCGAGGGGGTTAAAATTGTGTGTGGTTTGCTGTGGTGATGGTAGATTGGGCCAGAAGACACGGTAATCATCACAATAATTATGGTATTTGTTGAGCGATTACTAGATGGCAGGCACTATACTAAGTGCTGAGGTAGAGCACTGAGGTGTGTACAAGATAATAGGGTTGGACACAGTCCTTTTCCTACACTGGGTTTGCAGTCTTCATAATAATAATAATAATAATAATAATGGCATTTGTTAAGCGCTTACTATGTGCAGAGCACTGTTCTAAGCGCTGGGGGGGGCGGTTACAAGGTGATCAAGTTGTTCCACGTGGGGCTCATAGTCTTCATCCCCAATTTACAGATGAGGTAACTGAGGCTCAGAGAAGTTAAGTGACTTGCCCAAGGTCACACAGCAGACATGTGGTGGAGTCGGGATTCGAACCCGGGACCTCTGACTCCAAAGCCCGTGCTCTTTCCACTGAGCCACGCTGCTCCTCGAGCCATGGGGATGCTTCACCCCCAGCAGGGCTCAAAAGAAAGAGCATGGGCTTGAGAGTCAGAGGTCATGGGTTCAAATCCCGGCTCTGCCAATTGTCAGCTGTGTGACTTTGGGCAGGTCATTTGACTTCTTTGGGCCTCAGTTACCTCATCTGTAAAATGGGGATGTAGACTGTGAGCCCCCCGTGGGACAACCTGATCACCTTGTAATAATAATACTGATGGTATTTGTTAAGCACTTACTATGTGCAAAGCACTGTTCTAAGTGCCGGACAATAATGTTGGTATTTGTTAAGCACTTACTATAATAATAATAATGATGATGGCATTTATTAAGTGCTTACTATGTGCCAAGCACAGTTCTAAGCGCTGGGGGGATACAAGGTAATTAAGGTTGTCCCAGGTGTGGCTCACAGTTTTAATCCCCATTTTACAGATGAGGTCACTGAGGCCCAGAGAAGTGAAGTGACTTGCTCAAAGTCACACAGCTGACAAGTGGCGGAGCCGGGATTTGAACCCACGACCTCTGACTCCAAAGCCCGGGCTCTTTCCACTGAGCCACGCTGCTTCACTACCTCCCCAGCGCTTAGAACAGTGCTTCTAGGAGTGAGTGAGTGCTTAGTGAGTGCTTAATAAATGCCTTCATTATTATTATTATTATTATTATTATTATTATTATTATTATCTCTGCAGCGTGGCTTAGTGGAAAGAGCCCGGGCTTTGGAGTCCAAGGTCATGAGTTCAAACCCCGGCTCCGCCAATTGTCAGCTGTGTGACTTTGGGCAAGTCACTTAAATTCTCTGTGCCTCAGTACCTCATCTGTAAAATGGGAATTCATCATCATCAATCGTATTTATTGAGCGCTTACTATGTGCAGAGCACTGTACTAAGCGCTTGGGAAGTACAAATTGGCAACATATAGAGACAGTCCCTACCCAACAGTGGGCTCACAGTCTAAAAGGGGGAGACAGAGAACAAAACCAAACATACTAACAAAATAAAAGAAATAGAATAGATATGTACAAGTAAAATAAATAAATAAATAGAGTAATAAATATGTACAAACATATATACATATATACAGGTTCTGTGGGGAAGGGAAGGAGGTAAGATGGGGGGATGGAGAGGGGGACAAGGGGGAATTAAGACTGTGAGCTCCCTGTGGGACAACCTGATCACCTTGTAACCTCCCCAGCGCTTAGAACAGTGCTTTGCACATAGTAAGTGCTTAATAAATGCCATTATTATTATTATTATTATTATTGTCTGCTGTGTGACCTTGGGCAAGTCACTTCACTTCTCTGGCCCGCCTGTCAAATGGGGATTGAGACATGGGAGACAGAGACCGCGTCCAACCCGCTTTGCTCATATCCACCCCAGCGCTTAGTAAAGTGCCTGGCACGTAGTAAGCGCTTAACAAACACCGCAATTGTGATTGTTATGGACCACGCGCACCCCAGTTTAGAACAAAGGTGACTTGAGAGTGAAGCACCCAATGGAGACCTGATCCGCCACTTTTTCCTGGTGGTGGGAAATTCTGTCCTTGGCCGGTGTGGGTATAAAGGGGACTGGCCAAGGACTTGTCGAGGACTGTTGTGGCTACTTGTTGTTGCCAAAGAGGTTGTGTAGGCAGCCTGCAGATGGCTCCCGTTAGCTAAGCCCACACTGCCTCACGTCTACTGCAGTGACACAATCAGGAAAAGTTTGAGGAAAAGAGGAGCATCGGAGAGTTATTGGAATAAAACCTACTCTTCATCAGGGCAGAACCTCGGTAGGGGACCCATTGAAGTTAAGCACACAATCCAGCGCTTAGAACAGTGCTTTGCACATACTAAGCGCTTAACAAATACCATTATTATTATTATCACCACTTCCGCACCAACTATGCCCTCGTGTTCATTCATTCAATCGTATTTATTGAGTGCTCACTGTGCGCAGAGCACTGAACTAAGCGCTTGGGAAGTACAATTCGGCAACAGAGACAAACCCTACCCAATGGGTTCACAGTCTAGAAGCGGGGAGACAGACAACAAAATAAGTAGATGGGCATCAATGACATCAATGTAAATAAATAGAATTATAGATATATGCACATTATTAATAAAATAAACAGAATAATAAATATGTACATATAAGTGCTGTGGAGCGGAGGGGGGGTAGAGAAGGAGGAGGGAATAGGGGCGATGGGGAGGGGAGGAGGAGCAGAGGAAAAGGGGGGCTCAGTCTGGGAAGGCCTCCTGGAGGAGGTGAGCTTTCAGTACCATCCTTAGCTCTACCTGAAGTCCAACAGGATTGGTTCGCAGCGTGGCTCACCGGAAAGAGCCCGGGCTTTGGAATCAGAGGTCGTGGGTTCAAATCCCGGCTCTGCCGACTGTCAGCTGTGTGACTTTGGGCAAGTCACGTAACTTCTCTGAGCCTCAGTTCCCTCATCTGTAAAATGGGGATTAAGACTGTGAGCCCTCCGTGGGACAACCTAATCACCTTGTAACCTCCCCAACGCTTAGAACAATTTGTACTAATTTCCAATTTGTACTTCCCAAGCGCTTAGTACAGTGCTCTGCACATAGTAAGCGCTCAATAAATACGATTGATTGATTGATTGATTAGAACAGTGCTTTGCACATGGTAAGAGCTTAATAAATGCCATCATTATTATACTAGATCAAGGTGTTGGCTCTAGGCTCTAACACCTGTCTTCTGTGTGACCCTGGGCAAGTCACTTCACTTCTCTGGGCCTCAGTTCCCTCATCTGTAAAATGGGGAATAAGACTGTGATCCCTATGTGGGACAGGGTCTGTGTCCAACCCGATTAGCTTGTATCTACCCCAGTGCTTAGAACAGTGTCTGGCACATAATAAGTGCTTAACAAATACCACAAGTATTATTATTATCATTATTACTAACACTGACCTGTGCTTCTCCCAGGAAGGGAGCAGTTTAAGGCCCTACTGAGAGCTCACCTCCTCCAGGAGGCCTTCCCAGACTGAGCCCCTTCCTTCCTCTCCCCCTCGTCCCCCTCTCCATCCCCCCCATCTTACCTCCTTCCCTTCCCCACAGCACCTGTATATATGTATATACGTTTGTACATATTTTTTACTCTATTTATTTATTTATTTTATTTGTACATATCTATTCTATTTCTTTCATTTTGTTAGTATGTTTGGTTTTGTTCTCTGTCTCCCCCTTTTAGACTGTGAGCCCACTGTTGGGTAGGGACTGTCTCTATATGTTGCCAATTTGTACTTCCCAAGCGCTTAGTACAGTGCTCTGCACACAGTAAGCGCTCAATAAATACGATTGATGATGATGATGATCCCCATTTTACAGATGAAGTCATGGAGGCCCAGAGAAGCGAAGCGACTCGCCCAAGGTCACGCAGCAGACAAGTGGCGCAGCTGAGATTAGAACCCAGATCCTTCGAAGTCCCTGACTTGTGCTCTATCCACTAGGCCACGCTGCTTTGGTCTCTGATTCTTATCCTTAGAGGAGCCTCAGATGGCTACCACGCATGTATCACTTGGTGGGCAACCAAGGTTTGAAAGGCCCAGTGTTTTGCTCTGGAGAGCCCTTTGTGGACCCCCCCAGTTGTCCTGGGATTTCACGGGAGTCAGATGAGGGTCAGCCCTTTTTGGGTGGCGGTGGCAGACCGCCAGCTCTTCTCCCCCACACCCCCCCGACTAACTATCCCACGTGTTTTCTCCGTCAGAGGCATGCGGAGTCATGCCTCCATTTCCCCGCCGCAGGCCGGGGGCCATTTCTTCACTGTTGTTCCAGGGCCTGCGGCCGGGTGGGAGGCTTTCTTCAGGGATTAATGCGCTGGACGAATTAGTAACCCAAGTGGTAATTAAGCAATATGATAGGACAGACGTGGGGAGTAATGATGATTAATGGGGGGCCCCAGATGGGTAGCGGAGCAGAGCTGAGGATGGTGAATGCCCCGGGGAAGGGACATTCATCACCGTTACCTCATTCTTGAGAGCGCTCTATTGAAATTATAAAATAGGTACTTAAAATAACATTAAAAGCCCAATTGGAAACATGTACAATTGATCCTATTGAAGCGCCATGCCAGAAATCCGTTCCAACCTTCAAAAGGGGCTGCACCCTGAGAAAATAACAACACGAGAACCCTTCACTGAACAGTGTTGAAAGGGAGTTGAGACCCTTGCCAGCTTCACTTTCTGATCATGGTTCTCTTAACTGGAAGGCACGGAAGAGAGGCGCAAAACCACGATTGAACTCCTGGTTGCTTTTTCCCCTTGATTCCTGCTGCTCGTAATAATAATAATAATAATGATGATGGCATTTGTTAAGCGCTTACTGTGTGCAAAGCACTGTTCTAAGCGCTGGGGGGGATACAATGTGATCAAGTTGTCCCACGTAGGGCTCACAGTCTTAATCCCCATTTTTACAGATGAGGTAACTGAGGCTCAGAGAAGTTAAGTGACTTGCCCAAGGTCACACAGCAGACTTGTGGCGGAGCCGGGATTCGAACCCATGACGTCTGACTCCAAAGCCCGGGCTCTTTCCACTGAGCCACGCAGCTTCCCCTAATAGTGGGTTCTGTCCGAGCTGGTGATAAGGATGTTCACTCCCCATCTTCCTGGCCCCCCTGAAATCTCAATGCCTCAATGAGCATTTATGTCCTCACAGTCCCTGTAGCGTGCTAGTAATAATAATAATAATGATAATGATGATAATAAGGATGATGGCATTTATTAAGCTCTTACTATGTGCAAAGCACTGTTCTAAGCACTGGGGAGGCTACAAGGTGATCAGGTTGTCCCACGGGAGGCTCACAGTCTTCATCCCCGTTTTACAGATGAGGTCACTGAGGCCCAGAGAAGTGAAGTGACTTGCCCAGAGTCACACAGCTGACAAGTGGCAGAGCCGGGATTTGAACCCGTAACCTCTGACTCCAAAGCCTGGGCTCTTTCGCACTACTTTGTCAATTTACTGCTCTGCTATTTTAGCACTGATTTATCTCCCCATTTTTCCTTTCTCATTTTCCTCCTATCTCAACATTATTTTCTGTCTATCGCTTCCATTAGAGTGTAAACTCCTTTTAGGAGGAATTATACCTCTTGCTGTAATCAGTCCCTCCCTCTGGACTCTTTTAGACTGTGAGCCCACTGTTGGGTAGGGACTGTCTCTATATGTTGCCAATTTGTACTTCCCAAGCGCTTAGTACAGTGCTCTGCACATAGTAAGCTCTCAATAAATACGATTGATGATGATGATGATGATGATGACTGTCAGCTCGTCGTGGGCGGGGAACGTGTCTGTTTAATGTTATATCGTATTCTCCCGAGCACTTACTACAGTGTTCAGCATAGAGTAAGCGCTCAATAAATATGACTGACTGACTGACACTTATTCATTCATTCAATCATATTTATTGAGTGCTTACTGTGTGCAGAGCACTGTACTAAGCGCTTGGGAAGTACAAGTCGGCAACATATAGAGATGGTCCCTACCCAACCACGGGCTCACAGTCTAGAAGGGGGAGACAGACAACAAAACAAAACATGTAGACAGGTGTCAAAATCATCAGAACAAATAGAATTACAGCTATAATGCACATCGTTAACAAAATAAATCGAATAGTAAATATGTACAAGTAAAATAGAGTAATAAATCTGTACAAATATATATATATATACAAGTGCTTTGGGGAGGGGAAGGAGGTGGGGTGGGGGGGATGAGAGCCTACTGTGTGCAAAACACTCTGTTTAGTACTTGGGCGAGTTCAGAAGAGATAGAAGACATGATGGATGAGTCCTGCCCTTAAGGAGATGACAATCTAATGGGAGAGTCAGACAGGAAGTCATTTGTGGGTAGGAAGAAAAAGAGAATGGAAAGATGATATATGGAGGAGTAAGCGCCTGATTAGACAAATGTATAAATATGTACGCAGAAGTGCCGTGGGTGGCTGTGGTTGCATAAGCATAAAGGAGACGCAAAAGATAGTTTTTACTTCTGTTGTACTTTCCCAAGGGCTTAATAATAATAATGATGATGATGGATTTTTTAAGCGCTTACTATGTGCAAAGCACTGTTCTAAGTGCTAGGGAGGTTATGAGGTGATCAGGTTGTCCCACGGGGGGCTCACGGTCTTAATCCCCATTTTCCAGATGAGGTAACTGAAACACAGAGGAATGAAGTGACTTTCATTCATTCATTCATTCATTCAATCGTATTTATTGAGCACTGACTGTGGGCAGAGCACTGTACTAAGCGCTTGGGAAGTCCAAGTCGGCAACATATAGAGATGGTCCCTACCCAACAGCGGGCTCACAGTCTAGAAGGGGGAGACAGACAATAAAATATATGAACAAAATAAAATAAATAGAATAAATATGTACAAGTAAAATAAATAAATAAATAGAGTAATAAATATGTACAAACATATATACAGGTGCTGTGGGGAAGAGAAGGAGGTAAGGCAGTGGGGATGGGGAGGAGGGGGAGACTTACCCAAAGTCACACAGCTGACAATTGGCGGAGTCAAGATTTGAACCCATGACCTCTGACTCCAAAGCCCGGGCTCTTTCCACTGAGCCACGCTGCTTCTCTTAATGAGGTGCTCAAACAATACTAGTGATTGTCGTCTAGCTCCGCAGCTGTAGTGGTCCATAGGGCTATCCCAGAATCCAGGGAAGTGGAACGACCTTGTCAGTCCATCTGGGTCACCCGGGCTGTTTCTACACAGACAGGCTGACCTGGAGGGTTGAGGTGACTACGCTCCTCTAGACTGTGAGCTCGTTGTGGGCAGGGAACGTGTCGGTGTATTGTACTCTTTCAAGCACTTAGTACAGTGCTCTGCACACGGCAAGCGCTCAATAAATATGACTGACAGACTGACTGACTCCCAGTTCCAGGGACTAACCCATTCAGGCAAAAAAGCTGATCATTTGGCCCTAAATCATCGAGTCAGTGTTGATTGACTCTGCTGGGCAGTTGCCTGTTCTTCTTTTCTTTTCGCCTAATTTGTCACGGCCCAAGGCAAGGGTTTACGTCCAAAATGCCTTGCAAACCAAAACCCATCCATTTGGGCCTCCGTTATTCAGTTCACCTCTCCATCCCCCCCATCTTACCTCCTTCCCTTCCCCACAGCACCTGTATATATGTATATATGTTTGTACATATTTATTACTCTATTTATTTATTTTACTTGTGCATATCTATTCTATTTATTTTATTTTGTTAGTATGTTTGGTTTTGTTTTCTGTCTCCCCCTTTTAGACTGTGAGCCCAATGTTGGGTAGGGACTGTCTCTAGATGTTGCCAATTTGTACTTCCCAAGCGCTTAGTACAGTGCTCTGCACACAGTAAGCGCTCAATAAATATGATTGATTGATTGATTGATTGATTGTGCAACCCACTGCAGCACTTTACTTGGAGACACAGCACACTGAGGAAATGGTATCGAGTCATAAGAAGCAACGTGTCAAATGGATAGAGCACCAGCCAGGGAATCAGAAGGACCTGGGTTCTAAGAAGCAGCGTGGCTCAGTGGAAAGAGCCCAGGCTTTGGAGTCAGAGGTCATGGGTTCGAATCCCGGCTCCGCCACATGTCTGCTGTGTGACCTTGGGCAAGTCACTTAACTTCTCTGAGCCTCAGTTACCTCATCTGTAATTTGGGGATTAAGACTGTGAGCCCCACGTGGGACAACCTGATCACCTTGTATCCCCCCAGCGCTTAGAACAGTGCCTTGCACATAGTAAGCGCTTAACAAATGCTATCATTATTATTATTATTAATCCTGGCTCTGCCACCTGTCTGCCCTGTGACCTTGGACAAGTCACTTCGCTTCTCTGGGTCTCCATTGCCTCATCTGGAAAACGGGGATTAAGTCTGTGTGCCCTGTGTGGGAGAGGGAGTAATTCCAACCCGACTTGCTTGTTTCCACCCCAAAGTTTAGTACGGTTCCTGGCACATAGTAAGTGCCTAAAAATACCATAATTATTAATAATTACTTTCTGAGTCTCAGTTGCCTCATCTGGAAAATGGGGATTAAAAACGTGAGCCATATGTGGGACAAAGATTTTGTCCAATCTGATTATCTTGTACTTACTGTAGCATTTAGTAGAGTTCCTGGCACATAGTAAGTGCTTAACAAATACGAGAATTATTACTATTATTATTATGAGGGTGATGGGTGCCTCCTGTAAACACACTGATCCCAGACCTCCACAACCAGCCAGAAACTTAAGACTGCTGGGCCCCGACTGCCCAGATCATCAGCTTTGGCCTTTGTTTTGCCGAGGCTGTGGTGAGCGAGGATTGGGGCTCCATCCTTTATGCCTGGAAGAGTTTCAAGGGTTGGCTCCCATTGGAGCTGGCCTCTTTCGTGCCGCATGCCAGCCAGCCTGGAATGTGTGCCGCCGCCGGGTTTTAATCAGGTGGAGCGGGTACTGTCCCCGGGAGCCGGGGAGAGGAGTGAGATGTGTTCACAAAAGGCTAACACTGGGCTTTGGAGACCAACTAGAGCTCTTGGGAAATGTGACCAGGAACTGATATCGAGCCCTAGTTAATAAGAAATAACAATAGAAAACATCAAACCATCAGGTTCACCCCCCCTCCCTCCCCAGTTCTGGGTGCAGGTGGAGAGCAGTCGCCGGGTTTGAACTCCAGGAAGGAATTTTCTGATTTAATGTTCATTCCTCCGTGGGCAGTTGCTCTAGGGTTCAATCTCTCAAATCCCCAGCTGGGGGGATGTCTTGGGTGAGAATAATAATAGTGATGATGGTATCTGTTAAGCGTTTACTATGTGTCAAACACTGTTCTAAGCACTGGGGTAGACACATGCTAATCAGGTTGGCACACTCCCCGTCCCACACAGGGCTCACAGTCTTAATCCCCGTTTTACAGATGAGGGAACTGAGGCCCAGAGAAGTGAGGTGACCTGCCCACGGTCACACGGCAGGCAGGTGGCCGAGCCGGGATCAGAACCCACGTCCTTCTGACTACCGAGTCCATACTCCATCCACCAGGTCATGAGCTGCCCTCATTCCTCCTCTGTTCCAGCATCTCTTCAAGCTCCGAACGCCGGGTCTTCTAAGCCGTCCTTGTGCTCGGTCCCCCGGCTCTTGTGGCGGCATGGAGAGGGGGTGAAGAGGAGAGGAGAAAACTCTGATTTCAGGGCCTGTGTGTCCGTTGGTTCACCTTCAAAGAGACAAGCAAGTGGTTTGGCGGGATACCCAACCCTTGTGCGGTATGCGTAAATTAAATCTCCCTGTCTCACTGCGTATGGTCAATGAACCTGAAATGTGCTAACGAAATCTCCCTTTCCAAGTAGAAGTATTCAGTGTGAATTGCTGGACCATAATTTAACAGTGATCATGGCAGCAGCAGCACGGAAGCAAACAAAATGAGCAGAGACACAAAAGGAAAACATTTCCCCCCACCCCTCTTCCAGTTAACTCTGCACTCTAAAGGGCTCGATCACTCACTTCCAGCTTAGCTGGGATTCATCTCTTTCCAAGCCCACTGTCACATGTTCAGCCCTGTTTGTTTATTTTTTCCCCCTCGGGGAAGCTATTTGTCTGGGGAACAGCTCAGAAAATAACTTTCCTCCATGTTAATTACTCAGAGGGTTGTAAGGGAAAAAGAAAGTGTTTTGGGACTAAAGGGTTTGTTTTGCTCCTCAAATTGGTTGGTAGCGACTGGACGCTCAAGTTTCTAATGGGCGATTATTGTAATTTGTTGTCGTGTCGGGGATTTTCTTCTCACTTGGCCCTAGACATTTCTATTTCTTCCAGTCTAGTTCCTCCAAGTCTAGGCACCAGCCTTATTCCCTTCACTGGCGTCCAATAGCTACAGCATTCATGCTGTGGTCCTCGTTTTAGCAAAGCCAAACGACCCCAGGTGTGTTACTTTTCAGGTGTGTACTTTCAAGCTGAGTGTATGCCCCTTTCCTGCTCTTAGCAATGCATAGTCAGTCAGTCTTATTTATTGAGCACTTGCTGGATGCAGATACTGTGCTAAGTCCTTGGGAGAGTACAATATAACAATAAACAGACACATTCCCTGCTCACAACGAACTTACAGTCTACAGATTAGCACAGGTGAGATTTTGGAATCAAACTAAAAAAGGTGTTTCCTTCACAGTTGCGGTATTTAAGGCAATCAATCAATCGATCACTGGTATTTACCGAGCGCATACTGTGTGCAGAGCACTGTACTAAGTGCTAGGGAGAGTGCAACTACAATATTGGTAGACGCATTCCCTGCCCATAACAAATTTACAGTCTGGAAGAGTAAAGCGATGAAGCACTGAAGCAAACAAGGGGTAGGCACAGCAATAGGACACTGAGATGCCGTGGTGGGGGTCGGAGTAGCCTTTGACCCAGACATTAACTTCTCTGGGCCTCAGTTACCTCGTCTGTAAAATGGGAATTAAGACTGTGAGCCCCCCGTGGGGCAACCTGATTACCTTGTAACCTCCCCAGTGCTTAGAACAGTGCTTTGCACATAGTAAGCGCTTAATAAATGCCATCATTATTATTATTATTATTATTATTAATTGGCCAGTGGCAGGTAGCAAGTTGCCTGGGGGTCCTGCAGCCTCTTGTGGGATTGAGGCGATATCACAGCAGCCGGAAAACGTGGGCATCGCCTTGCACACTCTCCTGTTTGACATATGTTTGCTTCTCCTGTCAGAGAAGCAGCGTGGCTCAGTGGAAAGAGCCCAGGCTTTGGAATCAGAGGTCATGGGTTCAAATCCCAGCTCCGCCAATTGTCAGCTGTGTGACTTTGGGCAAGTCACAACTTCTCTGTGCCTCAGTTCCCTCATCTGGAAAATGGGGATGAAGACTGTGAGCCCCCCGTGGGACAACCTGATCACCTTGTATCCTCCCCAGCGCTTAGAACAGTGCTTTGCACATAGTAAGCACTTAATAAATGCCATTATTATTATTATTATTATTATATCACAACCTCACAGTAAGTCATGGAGCCTACTTTTATCCAAAGCATTTGGAGAAGCAGTAAGGCCAAGTGTATAGGGGAAGGACCTGGGTTCCAATCTCGGCTCTGCCGCTTGTCTACCGTGTGACCTTAGGCAAGTCACTTCACTTCTCTGGGCCTCAGTTCCCTCATCTCTAAAATGGGGATTAAACCTGTGAGCCTCCAGAGGGACAGGGACTGTGTCCAGCCTGATTAGCTTGTATCTACCCCAGCGCTTAGAACAGTGCCTGGCACATAGTAAGCGCTTAACACATGCCATAAAAAAAAAGAATGGAGAGATTAGAACATGGGTCCGCTGAATTTCTGAAGAGCTGACCCATGCTCACCTAGCTCTGGCTCCAAGAGGGGTCCAACAGACATTTGGTGGTGGGAATCAGTGTAAGTTTTAAGGAAATGGTAAGAAATACAGGTATTAAATAAAGAAACTGTAATAGTAGTAATAGTGGTTGTAGTAGCAGTAATAGTAATATTATTTATTGAACTCCTGTGCCCACTGGGTGCAATACATTGTACTAAGAGCTTGCAAAGAATAAACAGAGTGAGACATTCCCTTTCCATAAGGAGCTTACACTGTACGTGGGGAGACAAACATTAAAATATTTCCAATCTTCAAAATAACTTGCCAAGGGAAATTAGAGTGTAGCATTCATTGACAAGCCAACGCTTAAAAACAGGGAAGCAATCCATAGACTTTGATAGAACTGCTTTCTCCTGAGATAATTAAGGAAGAAATTGGATTCAAGAGGAAAGAGATAGAAATGTGGGTCAGAAGGAAGAAAAACGTTCTTCTTTTTTGCACCAGGCTGCTCTTCTTGCACTTCGGGATGCAGTAGCAAGGGAGCACAGAGGCTTAGCCGAGTTGACAAAACAGGAAAAAACCCGGGCTTTGGAGTCGGAGGTCAGGGGTTCGAATCCTGACTCCGCCACTTGTCAGCTGGGTGACTTTGGGCAAGTCACGTCACTTCTCTGGGCCTCGGTTCCCTCATCCGGAAAACGGGGGTGAAGACTGTGAGCCCCTCCGTGGGACAACCTGATCACCTTGTAAACTCCCCAGCGCTTAGAACAGTGCTTTGCACATAGTAAGCGCTTAACAAATGCCATCATCATTATTATTATTATTACAGTGAACTCTGGATGGTTCAAATGGAATTTCAGAGCCGTAATGTGGGCCAGCTGTATGATAACTGGCGGTTTTATCAACTCTGAGGTTAGGCGCTTAGTGAGAAGATACTGGGGTCATTCACCCATAAAGAAAAAAAGCAAAGTGTGTCCCCCATTCATGAATGAATGAATAAAGAAAAAAAAGCAAAGTGTGTTTCCCAAACATTGCATATCCAGCCAAATGGGAAATGAAGTCAAGGGCACCACCTTTCTACCTTTCTGTCGATTTCTTCCAAGCCTCTTTGGGAAGGTGGCCTTGTGGAGGTTAAGGGTGGAGAGCTGAAGCAAGGAATTTGGGTTTTTGATTAATACCGGGCCCTTAAAAAGTGAGGTAGCTGGGTGGCAAGTGGCAATGAATTCATTTTTGTATGGACGGCAAACCTACGTTTGACAGAACATGCCTGGAGATAAGAAGATCTTACCTCTAAACAGGCCTCTGCTAGATCCGGATTTTCCATGCACAATTAGCTAGGTAAACACATAAGGAATTTAAGGAGTCTTTCATCACTCTCCGGGCGGGGGGGAAAGGGAAAGGCCTGATAGCACCATCCTGTAAATATTTTTCTCCAGCTCAAAAGCAACAGAGCAGCCTGACATCCAAGCCCATTTTGGCCTCTGTTAAGAAGACTCAATTGATTAATCAGTGGTATTTATTGAGCGCTTACTGTGCCCAGGATGCTGTACCAAGCACAATACAACAGAGGTGGTAGACATGTTCTCTGCCCACAGAAAGCTTAAGGTCTAGAAGGGGAAATCAATCTATCAATCCATCAGATGTATTTATTGTGCACCTACTGTGTGCAGGGCACTGTACTAAGCACTTGGGAAAGTACAATGCGACAGTGGAACAAACACATCCCCCCATCTACAGTGAGTTCACAGTCTAGAGGAAACAGATTGAAATAAGTTACAGTAATATACATTAGTGCTGTGGGGCTGAGGGTGGGGTGAATAAAGGGTACAAATTCAAGTGCCTGCATAATAATAATAATAATAATAATGGCATTTATTAAGTGCTTACTATGTGCAAAGCACTGTTTTAAGTGCTGGGGAGTTTACAAGGGGCTCACAGAGAAGCAGCGTGGCTCAGTGGAAAGAGCCCGGGCTTTGGAGTCAGAGGTCATGGGTTTGAATCCCTGCCCCGCCACATGTCTGCTGTGTGACCTTGGGCAAGTCACTTAACTTTTCTGACCCTCAGTTATCTCATCTGTAAAATGGGGATTAAGACTGTGAGCCCCACATGGGACAACTTGATCACCTTGTATCTCCCCCAGTGCTTAGAACAGTGCTCTGCACATAGTAAGTGCTTAGCAAATGCCATTATTATTATTATTATTATTATTATTATGATTAATCCTCATTTTACAGATGAGGTAACTGAGGCACAGAGAAGTTAAGTGACTTGCCCAAAGTCACACAGCTGACCATTGGCAGAGCTGGGATGACACAGAAGGAAGAGGAAGATGGGAAAATGAAGACTTATTTGGGGAAGCCTTTCAGAGGAGATGTGATTTTCATAAGGCTTTGACGGTGGGGAGGGTGAGGGTCTGTCGGATATGAAGAGGGAGGGAGGTCCAAGCCAGAGGCGGAACATGGGCGAAGTGTTGGCCACGAGGTAGACGAGCCTTGAGGTACAGTGAGTAGGCTGATTTTAGAGGAGCAAAGTGAACTTTCTGACTGGTAGTAGCAGGTTGTGACCTCGTTCTGACACTGAGCACTGGGCTCTTCGCCTGCATTTTGCCCCCTCCAGTTACGTGGAAGGGGATTTCAAACCTAAAGAGGCCAAGAAAGGGGAACCCAGCTTAGCAGTAATAATAATTATGGTATTTGTTAAGCTTTTACTACATGCCAGGCATTCATTCATTCATTCATTCAATCAACCAATCAATCAATCGTATTTATTGAGCACTTACTGTGTGCAGAGCACTGTACTAAGTGCTTGGGAAGTACAAGTTGGCAACATACAGGGACGGTCCCTACCCAACAGTGGGCTCACAGTCTAGAAGGGGGAGACAGAGAACAAAACCAAACATATTAACAAAATAAAAGAAATAGAATAGATATGAACAAGTAAAATAAATAAATAAATAGAGTAATAAAGCCGTACAAACATATATACATATATACAGGTGCTGTGGGGAAGGGAAGGAGGTAAGGCGGGGGGATGAAGAGGGGGAGGAGGGGGAAAGGAAGGAGGGGGCTCAGTTCGGGAAGGCCTCCTGGAGGAGGTGAGCTCTCAGTAGGGCCTTGAAGGGAGGAAGAGAGCTAGCTTGGCGGAGGGGCAGAGGGATTGGGGGCATTCCAGGCCCGGGGGAGGACGTGGGCCGGGGGTCGACGGTGGGACGGGCGAGACCGAGGCCTAACGGTGAGGAGATTAGCGGTGGAGGAGCGGAGGGTGCGGGCTGGGCTGGAGAAGGAGAGAAGGTAGGTGAGGTAGGAGGGGCATATTTATTGAGCGCTTACTGTGTGCAGAGCACTGGACTAAGCGCTTGGGAAGTACAAGTTGGCACCGTACTGAGCACTGGGGTGATACAAGAAAATTGGGGTGGGCACAGTCCCTGTCCCACATGGAGCTCAGAAGCTCAATCCCCCACTTTACAGATGAGTAAAATGAGGCCCAGAGAAGTAAAGTGCCCAAGGTCACCCAGCGGACAAGTGGCGGAGCCGGGATTAGAACTCATTTCCTTCTGACTCTCGGGCTCAAGCTCTATCCACTCTCTCGTGCTTGTTCTCACAAGTCTACGTGAAGACACATTTTGGGACTAACCCTAGGACTGTAGTAGTCTTCCCTTGTCAAAGATCCTTTATTATGTAAGGGCCTTACAGACAGGAGGGGATCATCATCATCATCATCAATCGTATTTATTGAGCGCTTACTATGTGCAGAGCACTGTACTAAGTGCTTGGGAAGTACAAATTGGCAACATATAGAGACAGTCCCTACCCAACAGTGGGCTCACAGTCTAAAAGGGGGAGACAGGGAACAAGACCAAACATACTAACAAAATAAAATAAATAGGATAGATATGCACAAGTAAAATAAATAAATAAATAAATAGAGTAATAAATATGTACAAACATATATACATATATACAGGGGCTGTGGGGAAGAGAAGGAGGTAAGATGGGGGGGATGGAGAGGGGGTGAGGGGGAGAGGGATCAAACTTGTCCACCTGTCCCAGGTTGGCTTTATCCATTTCAGAAGGAATGAAATAATAATAATAATAATAATAATGGCATTTATTAAGCGCTTTCTATGTGCAAAGCACTGTTCTAAGCGCTGGGGAGGTTACAAGGTGATCAGGTTGTCCCACGGGGGGGGCTCACAGTTTTAATCCCCATTTTACAGATGAGGTCACTGAGGCACAGAGAAGTGAAGTGACTTGCCCAAAGTCACACAACTGACAATTGGCAGAGCCAGGATCTGAACCCATGACCTCTGACTCCAAAGCCCGGGCTCTTGCCACTGGACCACGCTGCTTCTCTGAAAGAGGATACCATAGATCGTAGGGGAGAAAGGGGAGAGAAAGAGGCCGGGAAAGGGTCTCTTCAAACCATCAAGCAGTCGTACTTACTGAGTGCTCATTACTAGCAGAGCACTGTAGTAAGCCTCTGCTAAACTGTAAGGCCCCTGAGGGCCTGGATCATGTCTTCAAATGCTAATGGATTCTGCAAATGCTTGGTACAGTGCTGTATGTGCAATAGGTACTCAGTCAATCGATCAATCGATCAATCGTATTTATTTGCAGAGCACTCTACTGAGCGCTTGGGAGAATACAGTACAACAGAATTAGCCTACATGGGGTCCTTGCCCATACTGCGCTTAAAATCTAGAGATGCAAATGCTTGGTACAGTGCTCTGTGTGCAATAGGTACTCAGTCAATCGATCAATCATATTTATTTGCAGAGCACTCTACTGAGCGCTTGGGAGAATACAGTACAACAGAATTACCCTACATGGGGTCCTTACCTGTACTTCGCTTAAAGTCTAGAGATGAATTTACAGTCTGTATAACAATGATTGATTGATTGTACTTCCCAAGCGCTTAGTACAGTGCTCTGCACACAGTAAGTGCGCAATAAATACGATTGAATGAATGAATTAAGAGCTTGGGAGAATAAAATAAAGTTAGAAGATGTGGCCCCTGCCCACCTTATTCAGAAATGCGAAGCAGCGTGGCCTAGTGGATAGAGCAGAGGCCTCGAAGTCAGAAGGATGGGGGTTCCAATCCTGCCTCTGCCTCTTTAACGATAATAATAATAATAATAACAATGATGGCATTTATTAAGCACTTACTATGTGCAAAGCACTGTTCTAAGTGCTGGGGAGGTTACAAGGTCTCAGGTTGTCCCACAGTCCCCATTTTACAGATGAGGTAACTGAGGCCCAGAGAAGTTGCCCAAAGTCACACAGTTGACAAGAGGCGGAGCTGGGATTTGAACCCATAACCTCCAACTCCAAAGCCCGGGCTCTTTCCACTGAGCCACGCTGCTTCTCTTTGTCTGCTGCGTGACCTTGAGCAAGTCACTACACTTCTCTGTGCCTCAGTTACCTCCTCTGTAAAATGGGGATTGAAACTGTGATCCCCATGTGGGACTATGTCTAACCCAATTTGTTTGTATCCACCCCAGTGCTTAGTACAATGCCTGGCACATAGTAAGTGCTTAACAAATATTACATTTATATGGCTATAATTCTATTTGTTCTGACAATTTTGACACCTATCTACATGTTTTGTTTTGTTGTTTGTCTCCCCCTTCTAGACTGTGAGCCTGTTTTTGGGTAGGGACCGTCTCTATATGTTGCCGACTTGTACTTCCCAAGGGCATAGTACAGTGCTCTGCACACAGTAAGTGCTCAGTAAATACGACTGAGTGAATGAATGAATGAATAAAGACATGAAACAGGCCCCCAGCTTCCTTTCTGGGCTGTTTTACTTTGCATTCTTCAGTTCTCAATCAATCAGTCGATCAATGGTATTTGCTGAGTGCTTACTATGTGCAGAACACTATATTAAGCCCTTGGGAGAGTACAATACAACTCAATCAGTAGCAATATTGAGTACTTACTGTGTGCAGAGCCCTGTACTAAGTACTCGGGACAGTACAGTACAACAGAGTTGATAGACACAATCAATCAATCAGTGGTATTTATTGAGCACTTATGTGCAGAGCACTGTACTAAGCACTTGGCGGATAGTACAACAGTTCAATCTATGGTATTTATTAGTTCATTCAATCATATTTATTGAGCACTGTATACAGAACACTGTGATAAGCAGTTCATTCATTTATTCATTCATTCAATCGTATTTATTGAGCACTTATGTGCAGAGCACTGTACTAAGCACTTGGCGGTTAGTACAATACAACAGTTCAATCTGTGGTATTTATTTGTTCATTCAATCATATTTATTGAGCACTGTATACAGAACACTGTGATAAGCAGTTCATTCATTTATTCATTCATTCAATCGTATTTATTGAGCACTTATGTGCAGAGCACTGTACTAAGCACTTGGCGGATAGTACAATACAACAGTTCAATCTACGGTATTTATTTGTTCATTCAATCATATTTATTGAGCACTGTATACAGAACACTGTGATAAGCAGTTCATTCATTCATTCATTCATTCAATCGTATTTATTGAGCGCTTACTGTGTGCAGAGCACTGTACTAAGCGTTTGGGAAGTACAAGTCGACAACATATAGAGACGGTCCCTACCCAACAACAGGCTCACAGTCTAGTTGGGAGAGCATATTACAACCAAGTTGGTAGACACGTTCCCTGCCCACAACAAGCTTGAGGGGGAAACAGACATTAAAATCAGTTATTGAAAGGGAAAATGGGTGAGTATAGAGATATGAACATTAGTGCTGTGGGACAA
Organism: Tachyglossus aculeatus; assembly: GCF_015852505.1. NCBI lineage: Eukaryota > Metazoa > Chordata > Mammalia > Monotremata > Tachyglossidae > Tachyglossus > Tachyglossus aculeatus. The sequence continues at coordinate 5,823,564 of NC_052074.1, forward strand.
ATATCAAGTGCTTAAGGGGTACAGATCCAACTACATAGATTACACTATGCCACATGTCTGCTGTGTGACCTTGGGCAAGTCACTTCACTTCTCTAAGCCTCAGTTACCTCATCTGTAAAATGGGGCTTAAGACTGTGAGCCCCACATGGGACAACCTGATCACTTTGTATCCCTCCAGCGCTTAGAACAGTGCTTTGCACATAGTAAGAGCTTAACAAATGCCATTATTATTATTATTATTATTACACAAAAGGGAGGGCAAACGGGGGAAATGAGCACCTAGTCAGGGAAGGCCTCTTGGAGGAGGTGTGATTTAAGTAGGTCTTTGAAGGTGAGGAGAGTGGTGGCCTACCAACTATGAATGGAGAGAGAATTCCAGGCCGGGGGAAGATGTGGGCAAAGCATTGGCGGTGAGACAAATGAGATCGAGGTATTCATTCATTCATTCAATCGTATTTATTGAGCGCTTACTGTGTGCAGAGCACTGTACTAAGCGCTTGGGAAGTACAAGTTGGCAACATAGTGATGGTTAGGTTGGCGATAGAGGAGTTGAGATGGGGATTCAGAGAAGATCTGGCACATAGTAAGTGCTTAACAAATACCAGAATTAATATTACTATTATTATTATGAGAAGAGACATTTGCTGTTTCTTCTCCTTTGCCTCTCCTCCTAGGTTACTTCTCTCTTGATCTTTCGGTGTCAGTCTTTTTACCGCCTCCCCATTCCCCTCAAAATCCAGTTTGGGGTTTCTGCCTCCCTTGAACCCAGGACTCAAGTTCATTCATTCAATCAATCGTATTTATTGAGCGCTTACTATGCGCAGAGTACTCTACTAAGCACCTGGGAGAGTACAGTACAACAATAAACAGACACATTCCCTGCCCACAACGAGCTTACAGTCTAGAGGCGAGGAGACAGACAGCAATACAAATAAATACAATTACAGCTGTGAACATAAGTGCTGTGGCGTTGGGAAGGGGGAAGAGCAAAGGGAGCAAGTCAGGGCGATGCAGAAGGGAGTGGGAGATGAGGAAAGGTGGGGCTTGGTCTGGGAAGGCCTCTTGGAGGAGGTGTGCCTTCAATAAGACTTTGAAAGGACGGGGGTGGGGGGGAGAGTAATTGTCTGTCTGTCTTTTGAATTTGAGGAACATCAGGATCTGCTTTCTACCACTTGCCAAGGTTGCCATTTTTCATTTGGAGCAGAGGGGCGGGAAGGGGCCGGGAATTTAAAGAAGAAGGAGGACTAGAGAAGCAGCGTGGCTCAATGGAAAGAGCAGGGGTTTGGGAGTCGGAGGTCATGGGTCCAAATCCCGGCTCTGCCAATTGTCAGCTGTGTGACCTTGGGCAAGTCACTTAACTTCTCTGTGCCTCAGTTCCCTCATCTGGGAAATGGGGTTTTTTTTGGTGGCATTTCTTAAGCGCTTACTAAGTGCAAAGCACTGTTCTAAGCGCTGGGGAGGTTACAAGGTGATCAGGTTGTCCCACGGGGGGCTCACAGTTTTCATCCCCATTTTACAGTTGAGGTAACAGGCCCAGAGGGATTAAGACTGTGAGCCCCTCGTGGGACAACCTGATCACCTTGTATCCTCCCCAGTGCTTAGAACAGTGCTTTGCACATAGTAAGCGCTTAAGAAATGCCATCATCATCATTATTATTATTATTATTAGGAAAGGACCAGCTCGAAAGAGCTAATAGGCCACACCATTTTGGCCGTTTCATTCTTGGTTGGAAACTCCCAGGTCTCTGGAAAGCCCTGGAGTGAATAAGTCTGGGAGCCTGGCTACGCAACTTGCGGTGGGGGGTTCTCCCCTTCACCCCTGCAAAGTGGGCAGTGAAAGCTAATCAATCAATCAATCAATCAATCATATTTATTGAGCACTTACTGTGTGCAGAGCACTGTACTAAGTGCTTGGGAAGTACAAGTTGGCAACATAGAGAAGCAGCGTGGCTCAGTGGAAAGAGCCCGGGTTTTGGAGCCAGAGGTCATGGGTTCAAATCCCGGCTCTGCCAATTGTCAGCTGTGTGACTTTGGGCAAGTCACTTAACTTCTCTGTGCCTCAGTTACCTCATCTGTAAAATGGGGATTAAGACTGTGAGACCCCCGTGGGACAACCTGATCACCTTGTAACCTCCCCGGTGCTTAGAACAGTGCTTTGCACATAGTAAGCGCTTAATAAATGCCATTATTATTATTATTATTATAGAGAGACAATCCCTACCCAACAGTGGGTTCACAGTCTAAAAGGGGGAGACAGGGAACAAAACCAAACATACTAACAAAATAAAATAAATAGAATAGATATGTACAAGTAAAATAGAGTAATAAATATGTAACAACATATATACACATATACAGGTGCTGTGGGGAAGGGAAGGAGGTAAGATGGGGGGGATGGAGAGGGGAACTAAGGCTTTCACTCTCCTCCTGTGCATAGGAAAATTGCCCAGTGGTGATTTCCCCTTAAGCTTAGCCCATCTCATTATCAGCGGAAAGCCAGCTGATGTGCAAATGAGATAGTGATTTGAAGACTTAATTGCATTTCCTCAGTTGCATATGGAGCGGGGAAAGCTATGGTTGGCACATGGAGGGGTTTGACCCTGGGCCAAAAAGTGTTAGATGTTGGGTTCGTTCATCCGCAGAGGTAAGAGGAGGAGAAGATATGCGAGACAGGCACTGGATCCCTTTGAGCCTTGTAATCTCGCTTGCACAACCTCCAGATTGCCTGGTTACTGGCTTCAGTGCATCTGGGCACGATTTCAACGCTCATCTATGGAGACCATGTTACAACAACAAAACAAACCAATGTAACTGCGGCTCAACGAAGGGCTGAGAAAACCCCCAAAACAAGTCAACAGAATTGAAGACCGCCCTGGGAAGGCCCCTCCCAGGGAGACAGCTCGTTGCGGAGCGTGAGTTACTGTTTGTCCTCTGAGGAGATTAAAATAAATCCAGTTGCTCGGGCCTGAGGTCTTGCTGGACTGTCAGAGGGGCTTTCCGGTGTCCATCTTAACCACTGGATTGGGGGCTCCTTGAGGGCACGTCTACCTACTCTGTTGTATTCATTCATTCAGTCAATCGTATTTATTGAGCGCTTACTGTGTGCAGAGCACTGTACTAAGCGCTTGGGAAGTACAAGTTGGACTCACCAAAGCTCTTAGCGTAGTGCTTTACCCAGAGCGGGGACTCAATAAATAACTGATTGATGGACTGATTGATTGGTAGACTGTGAGCCCACTTTGGGCAGGGATTGCCTCTACTTGTTTCTGAATTGTACTTCCCAAGTGCTTAGTACAGTGCTCTGCACATAGTAAGTGCTCAATAAATACATGTTTTGTTTTGTTGTCTGTCTCCCCCTTCTAGACTGTGAGCCTACTGTTGGGTAGGGACCGTTTCTATATGTTGCCAACTTGTACTTCCCAAGCACTAAGTACAGTGCTCTGCACACAGTAAGCGCTCAATAAATACGATTGAATGAATGAATGAATGAATGAAGGTATTGGGGCTACTGGCCCTTTGTCACGTTTGATAATAATAGTAATAATGATGGTATTTGTTAAGCGCTTACTGTGTTACTGTTCTAAGCACTAGGGGGATACAAGGTGATCAGGTTGTCCCACATGGGGCTCACAGTCTTAATTCCCATTTTACAGATGAGGGAACTGAGGCACAAAGAAGATAAGTGACAACTTTTGGTTAGCATTTGGTTTGCCTTCCAAGTTTCTTAGGGATCTGAAAGGAGGAGTGCAGTTTGCAGGAGGAAGTGGTTGAGGCCCAGAGAGAAACTGTCTCCGAAGTCCTAGGGGAAGCCATCCCTAGAGCTGGTAGGTGCCCTGAGGCCTGTGAATCCTTTTTTTTTTTTTATGGTCTTTGTGCTCCGAGTCAAACCCGGTTCTTACCCCTGGGATAGGTACAAGTTAATTAGGTCAGACACAGTCCCTGTCCTGCATGAGGCTCACAGCCTAAGTAGGAGGAAGGACATTCATTCATTCATTCAATCGTATTTATTGAGCGCTTACTGTGTGCAGAACACCGTACTAAGCGCTTGGGAAGTAAAAGTTGGCAACATGTAGAGACGGTCCCTACCCAACAAGGGGCTCACAGTCTAGAAGGGGGAGACGGACAACAAAACAAAATGTGTGGACAGATGTCATCGACAGAACAAATAGAATTAAAGCTAGGCACACGTCATGAACAAAGTAAATAGAATAGTAAATATGTACAAGTAAAATAAAAAGAGTAATAAACCTGTACAAATATATATACAGGTGCTGTGGGGAGGGGAAGGAGGTAGGGCGGGGGGATAGGGAGGAGGAGAGGAAAAAGGGGGCTCAGTCTGGGAAGGCCTCTTGGAGGAGGTGAGCTCTCAGTAGGGTTTTGAAGGGAGGAAGAGAGCTAGCTTGGCAGATGTGTGGAGGGAGAGCATTCCAGGCCAGGGGGAGGACGTGGGCCGGGGGCAGGACAGGTAACCCCATTTTACAGTTCAGGAAGCTGAGGCACAGAGAGGTTAAGTGACTTGCCCAAGGTCACAGAGCAAGCAATTGGCGGGGTCAGGATTAGAACCCAGGTCCTTTTGACCCCCAGGCCCGTGCTCTCTCCACCAGGCCTTGCTTCTTCTGCCTTTTGCTCAAACGAAGCTCCAGTTTGGTCCCTCATCTTGCCCCAGGTAGATGTCCCATGAGCCCTACCAGGGGATTCTCTGAGGCAGAGCCCTGCTGCACACAGTAAGCGCTCAAATAAATCCAATTGATTGCTTGATTGATCGATAAAGCGAGCATTCAACAGGGGAGTTCGGGGCCTTCTCGGCCTGGGAAGGCCTAGGCCTGAGGTGGTGTGTTAGACCTACTTTCCCTGGAAAAATCCCTACAAGGGAGAGAGAAGACCTCGGATCAAATAAGACATTTATATTAGGTGTGGGGATTAGGTTCCTTGAAATTACCCTTGGTTGACAGGAGTAGGGTTGGAAAGATCAAAGGATTGTGCAAATAAGGGACTTGAGATTCCCCACTTTCTGGCACATCAGTGAAATTCAAGGTTTGTGGAAAACAAAGAAAGCATTCTAAGCCAATTTTCAAATTCACTCCACTGTCAGTTGCAGCCAGATTGCACCAGGCTCTTTATGCTCCGCAGACTAACAGTGCGCACTTAGCATGGAGTTCTCTGGGGAACACGAATGGACTGCTGATCTAGCAACCGTGAAATATTACGTGATCCCAGAGCTGCAGACAGCGAGGGAGAACACAGCCACGGGACACCGGTTACTGAAACATTATAATGTATTCAGAAAATTGAAGGTGCCTATGTCCCTGGAAAAACCATGGTTGGGGAGGGAAGCTTTTGGTGAACAATTTGTATTCAGAGTGTGTCGTGTTTTCATTCAGCACCAACAAAGATGGTTGCCTCATGGTCTCCCCCTTTAGACTAATAGTAATAATAATAATAATAGCATTTATTAAGCGCTTACTATGTGCAAAGCACTGTTCAGCGCTTTAGGGGCAGGGAATATGTCTACCGACTCTGTGATACTGTACTCTGCCAAGCGCTTAGTACAGGGCTCTGCACACAGAAAGCACTTAATAAGTACCATCGGTTGATTCATTGATGGCAGCGAGGAAAGATCAGTTTAAATGTGGTTTAAATGTTTACAAATTCAGGCTCTTCCATGACTTTTCTGTGATGCCAGTGAATGTTGCAGACTTGGGTGATATTGATGTCTTTTAGACTGTGAGCCCACTGTTGGGTAGGGACTGTCTCTATATGTCGCCAACTTGTACTTCCCAAGTGCTTAGTACAGTGCTCCGCACACAGTAAGCGCTCAATAAATACGATTGATGATGATGATGTGCTTGCTGCGTGGTGTATTTGGGACTGAGAGATAAAAGTCATTTATTTGCGGAGTGTCCTCAGATATCAATGGGATTTTACCAGTAGGTACTTAATTTGGGCTTTACCCTGCACTTTAAGACTTTATGGTCCATGTGATAAATGACTCCCTTTGTTCCTTCTCCTTTCCCTGAATTCCCCTTTTCCTCATTTTCCTACTTCCTACACAGGACTTTTCATGGACTCTTTTTTCTTGTCTGGTTCCATAGTCACTAAATTCTACACTTTTTCTAACCTTGTTCTTCTTTCCCCTTTCTCCCCCGTTTTTTTCCTTCCCTAAGTTGCTTCTGCCTCTTTTCCTTTTGATTCGGAAGTTCCTCTTAATTTCCGTGTTCTATCATTTCTCTCAGTTTCAGCCCTCCAGTGCTTTCCCTCCCATTCTCTTTTCCTGTCCACCCCCTCACTGCTCTTTCAATTTGAAGTCATCACCACCAGGTAAAAGAAGCTCGCTTTTCCTTTGGACTCTCCCAATCCTGTTGGTGAAGAGTATGATACATCACAAATGTGAACCCTCTAAGAATTGCATTAAGAGGAAAAGCTAGGGATCCAGAGGGGATAGCAGGGATGGAAATGCTTGCCAGAGAAGTAGAGTAAGCAGCGTGGCTCAGTGGAAAAAGCCCGGGCTTTGGATGGGTTCAAATCGCGGCTCCGCCAATTGTCAGCTGTGTGACTTTGGGCAAGTCACTTAACTTCTCCGTGCCTCAGTTACCTCATCTGTAAAATGGGGATTAAGACTGTGAGCCCCCCGTGGGACAACCTGATCACCTTGTAACCTCCCCAGCACTTAGAACAGTGCTTTGCACATAGTAAGTGCTTAATAAATGCCATTATTATTATTATTATTATTATTATATCAAGTGAAACAATGAGACTTAAAGCTAATGCAACCTGGGAAATGAAGGATCAATGCATAGAGGGGCTACTAACGGCCCTTCTGGGCACTGAGCTGCAGGTGGCATTGTGTACATAATAATAATAATAATAACAATAATAAAAAAAGGTATTTGTTAAGCACTTTGTGTCGAGCTCTGTTCGAAGCTCTGGGGGTAGATACACGCAGTCCCTGCCCCATAGGGAGCTTACAGTCCCAATCCCCATTTTCCAGATGAGGTAACTGAGGCGCTGAGAAGTGAAGTGACTTGCCCAAGGTCACACAGCAGACAGGCAGCGGAGCCAGGATTAGAAGCCAGGTCCTTCTGATTCCCAGGCCCGGGCTCTAACCACTAGGCCACACTGCTTCATGCCGGGCATTCAGCATTATGTCGCACACAACATCACATTAGATTGTAAACTGCTTAAGGGTAGAGATCGGTTCTACCAATTCTAATGTACTTTCCCAAGTGCTTTGTACAGTGCTCCGCACACAATAAGCGCTGTAGGACTTATCTTGCTTGATTTCGTTGAATTTGATCCAATTGTATCCCAAACTGGAAGGTTTCTCCAGGGCGGAGGGACCTCTTACTCCCCATAACTTACTCCAGAGATTTTACGTTCCCTTCGCAGGTCCTTAGGAACCCGGATACTTCTTCTGGAGCCAAGGTAGAGAGAGACTGGGTGCTTAGATTAAAATATTGGCCATTCATAGATGCATCTGGTGCCATAGCCACACTGGGTGGGGGTCAGAGCAACTGAAAAACAGGCTTTCTGCTGTAAACTGGACGAATGTGGGGGCAGGTGTCCTCGGTTCCATTTGTGGATCAGAGGGTGTCAGTATGAGTCCTCATTTAAGTTTTTAAAATGGCTAAAAACTCACAGAACGAGCCACTCGACTGACTCACCAAAGGCGAGGGAATAGCATCACAAGGGAGGAAAAACTGCTTAGCCACAAATGAGATTTTATTTATTATCTATTTTGTTCCCCCTTTGGCATATTCTTGCAGTGAAGGAGTGGTGGCTAAATGCCGGTTTTATGATGACAAAGGACCCTGCCAGCAACCATAATAATAACAATCCCTGCCCTCCCCCCACCTCTCAGAGATGCCGTGTGGATGGATTCAATAATATCCGTTAATCGTTCCAAAATCCTCAGAGAAAGACTCAGCGGAAACAAGGTGGTCTCGTTGTTGTCACTATTGTGGAAACGGCTAGTTTAGACATTGTTTTCATCAGCTTAGCGTGTTTGGTTAATCGAAGATTGATGGTAACCTTATGGAGTATGAACAACAGGAATTTTTGAGGGTCACTGCCTCTCTTTGAAACAGCAGGGGTTTATCGGATCCCTCGCCCCCCTGCCCCTCCCCGGGCTCATTCCCCACGCACTTCACCGGGAGTTGGAGTTTGTCTCTTTGGCCACTCACAAACAGAAATGGTCGACTTTGGAGAGGGTGGAGAAGGCCAGGGGGTTCTGGTTCATTTTTCTTTTGGGAGTAGAAGAAGAAGGAGAAGGAGAAGAAGAAGAAGAAGAGAAGCAGCATGGCTCAGTGGAAAGAGCACGGGCTTTGGAGTCAGAGGTCATGAGTTCAAACCCAGGCTCTGCCAGTTGTCAGCTGTGTGACTTTGGGCAAGTCACTTAACTTCTCTGTGCCTCAGTTCTGTAAAATGGGGATTAAGATTGTGAGCCCCCTGTGGGGCAACCTGATCACCTTGTAACCTCCCCAGCGCTTAGAACAGTGCTTTGCACATAGTAAGCGCTTAATAAATGCCATTATTATTATTTTAAGCGCTTAGTACAGTGCTCTGCACACAGTAAGCGCTCAATAAATATGTTTGTACATATTTATTACTCTATTTCTTTATGTATTTATTTTACTTGTACATATCTATTCTATTTATTTTATTTTGTTAGTATGTTTGGTTTTGTTCTTTGTCTCCCCCTTCTAGACTGTGAGCCCACTGTTGGGTAGGGACTGTCTCTATATGTTGCCAACTTGTACTTCCCAAGCGCTTAGTACAGTGCTCTGCACACAGTAAGCGCTCAATAAATACAATTGATTGATTGATTAAATAAAAATTGCCTCTAGACTGTAAGCTCTTTCTCTAGACTGTCAGCCCCTCCTCTAGACAGTAAGCTCCTTGTAGGCAGGGAGTGTATCTACCAACTCTGTTATATTGTACCCTTTCAAGTGCTTAGTACAGTGCTCTGCACACAGTAAGTGCTCAGTAAATAGGACTGATTGATCGGAAAGTACCACTTCCTCAATTCGTGTTTTGGAAAAGGAACCGATATGGAACATGGCTCTAGGGGTTTGGGAAGGGCCGGTTTCCTAACTGCCCGTCTCTTGGGGAGAATTGATCCCAATCTACCATTGACCGGGGGGAATTTTCGTCAATCTTAAGCAGATGTTTGTAAGTGAATCCCCTCTGTAGCTACATCTTAAATAGGGTGACCAGCTTACTTGTTTTCAGCTGATGTGTCCTCTGCCAAGTGTGGATAGGGCTCCGGTCGGCTTTCTGTCCAGCCTTTTTAATTGAAACATCCAGCCTCCCTACTGCTGCTGGGGTCTAATCAATCGTATTTATTGAGCACTTACTGTGTGCAGAGCACTGTACTAAGTGCTTGGGAAGTACAAGTTGGTAACATATAGCGACAGTCCCTACCCAGCAGTGGGCTCACAGTCTAAAAGGGGGAGATGGAGAACAAAACCAAACATACTAACAAAATAAAATAAATAGAATAGATATGTACAAGTAAAATAAATAAATAAATAGAGTAATAAATGTGTACAAACATATATACATATATACAGGTGCTGTGGGGAAGGGAAGGAGGTAAGATGGGGGGGATGGAGAGGGGGATGAGGGGGAGAGGAAGAAAGGGGCTCAGTCTGGGAAGGCCTCCTGGAGGAGGTGAGCTCTCAGTAGGGCCTTGAAGGGAGGAAGAGAGCTAGCTTGGCTACCTCTCGGAAGCGATGCCTGTAACCCGAGGGTGCAAGGAAGGGAGCAGAAAGGCTCCTTACCGTTAGCTTTAAGGCCCTCTATCAGCTCTTCCCCTCCTGCCTTACCTCACTCATCTATACAACCCAACCCTTACAATCCCCTCCTCTAACACCAACCTACTTTCTGTACCTCGAACTCATCAGTCCCGCCCCCGGTCCCTTGTGTCCCTTGTCCACATTGTCCCTCAAACCTGGAACTCCTTCACACTTCATATTAGAGGAGCAGCACGGGCCTGGGAATCAGAAGGTCATGGGTTCTAATCCCAGCTCCCCCACTCGTCTGCTGTGTGAGCTTAAGTAAGTCACTTCACTTCTCTGGGCCTCAGTTACCTCATCTGTAAAGTGGGGATTGAGACTGTGAGCCCCACGTTGGGCAGGGAACGTGTCCAATCTGATCTGATTGTATCCACCCCAGCGCTTAATACAATGTCTGGCACATACTAAGCACTTAATCAATCAATCAATCGTATTTATTGAGCGCTTACTGTGTGCAGAGCACTGTACTAAGCACTTGGGAAGTACAAGTTGGCAACATATAGAGACAGTCCCTACCCAACAGTGGGCTCACAGTCTAAAAGGGGGAGACGGAGAACAGACATCATGATTATTATTATTATTATCAGACAGTCCATCATTCTCCCCACCTTCAAAACACTACTAAATCACATCTTCTCCAAGAAGCCTTCCCAGACTAAGCCCTTTACCCTCCCTAAAGCCCTCTCCTTAAACACTTTGCTATTCACTCCAGCCCCACAGTACTTATGTAAATATTCTTATACTCTCCTATTTCCTCTATCTGTAATTTTATTTAGTGTCTATCTTCCTTATGAGCAGGGATCAATTCTACCACCTCTGTTGTATTGTACTTTCCCAAGCACTAAGTACAGTGCTCTGCACACAGTAAGCACTCAGGAAATCTGGGGCTAGTGTTGGGGTTGGGGATTCCTTAAATAAAATGCTCAAGTTCAGGTGGCCCCAGATGTATTTCCACAAAATGGCAGGTGTGATGTCATTTTCTTGGTGTGACACATTTGATGTGCATTTCCTTGTCCCCCAGTGCCCCACTGGGGAGGGGACATCAATGAGCACCCCCCCTACCTTCTTCCCCCAAATATCTAGTTCAGGCATTCAGCCACAGCAGAAAGCTGACCCTTCAGCTAACGATTATGCCACCTGACCATTTGGAAAAATAGTTTAGCCATTTTGGAAAAAAAAATGATAGCCAGCAGATTGGGGGCAAGCTGGTTTCAGGTAGCCATACCTGGTTTTGTTTTGCTTTGTTTTGTTGTCTGTCTCCCCCTTCTAGACCATGAGCCCATTGTTGGGTAGGGATTGTCTCTATCTGTTGCCAAATTGTACTTTCCAAGTGCTTAGTACAGTGCTCTGCACACGGTAAGTGCTCAATAAATACGATTGAATGAATAAATGAATGGTTTTGTTCCGTTACCTCAACTTCCAACCATTAAAACTAGCCTCACTCCCCATTTGATCTGAGGAAGAACATCCTGTTGCCATTTTTTTTTTGTATTCAGAGTGGATATGTAAAAAAGTCTTTTCTGAAGCCCATGTAATTTCCCCATTAGCAACAAGTGGCCCCTACAGTTATCTGTCATTATGTTTAATGGAAAGCAACTGGGTTTCTGATCTGTCTAATCCAGGCCAAAACTGAGCATAATTTCCACCATGAATTATAAGAAATGGAACGGATCGTGGCCGGTGACCAAAAGATACAACTAGAACATGTTTAAGCAACAGATAAAGTGTTTAATACTGGAGCTATTCGCCTGGCTATTTTAAGCGAAAAAGTCATTTAGTGAAAAATATCAGGTTCCTGGAATTGCTAAAATAGGTATTGTACATCAGATGGAATTCCTAAATTGAAGTTTTGAAAATCACTGCCTAATGATACGTGTAATGGTATATTTAATGGATGAAAAGAAGAACACCAGTGACTCAAAGCTAAGGGAAGTGCAGTGGCATGGTGAAATTCCATAGCATGGTTTTAAAAAAAAATTAAATCACTTACAGAAGGAAAGTGTTATGGAGGCCGGGCAGAAATCTGGTTAACTTCAAGAACTCACAGTCTCACTCATAGATTCTCAGTTCCTCTGGGACAGGGCAAGTATCTTGTGTTTCTGTTGTGCTTTCCCAAGTGCTCAGCACAGTGCATGGTGCCCAGTGGGCCCTTAATAAATGCTATTACCATGATTTCTAGAGCTTGCGATTGGCTTTACTCAGGAAAAGGCCCATATCAGGAGAGCTGGTTTCCCTTCCTGCTTTCCTGGCCCTTTCTGGCAGTCTTCTCTCTCAGGGTTCTCTCAGCAGGGGTCGGCTGGCCCTATTTAATGTTATCCTCTCTATTGGGCAACATCTTGGATTGGAGCCCAAGACTTTGTAGTGAGAGTTGTTGATTTTGCTACCTCCGGAAAACTATATGTTGAGTCTTGTTCTCTCTGGTTTTGGAATGGTTTTTCCCAGGTTCTTTATGAATTTGGGGTTCGTCATGATGCTTTGGGTAGGATTCTCCATTGGAGAACAATGGTAGGCTTTAAGAGACAAATAGGAGACTAATATTCCCTTCCTCCCTGCTTCATGGTGAGTTTTTTGGGCTGGTTCAGGAAACTACTGGCACATGATCCTTGAAAATAAGGAATCTGAAGGACAGCCAGTTGTTGCCTTTTCAGCGTGTTCTTGAATTGGATATTAATGGAAAAACAGAGACCCTCAGGGCCACCTTTTCCTATTTCTTTTCCCTGTTACCCCAGAATTCCAGAAGCAGTCCCTGGCAGATCCTGATGTTCTCTCCCTGAGCTCCCTCTCCTCCATTAGATTGTAAAATCCTTGTGGACAAGAATCATGTCTTGCAGTATTTGTTTAGCACCGTCTATGTGCCAAGCGCTGCTGGAGAAGATACAAGATAATCAGGTTGGTCGCAGTCCCTGTCCCCTGTGGGGCTCACAGTCTAAGGGACTTGTGCTTCTGTCGTGCTTTCCCAAGTGTTTAATTTAGTGCATGGCACCCAGGAGGTGCTTAATAAATTCTGTTGTCACCACCATCATATTCACCATTTCCTAGAATAATAATAATAATGCCAACATTTATTAAGTGTGTGCCACGCACTAGGGTAGATAGAAGATAATTAGGTTGGACAGAGTCTTTGGCCCACATGGGACTCACAGTCTAATAGAGTGGGTGAGTGGGTATTTTATCCCCAATTTGCGGGTGAAGGAACTGAGGCACAGAAAAGTTAAGTGGACTAGTGGATTGAGCACAGTCCTGAGAGTCAGAAGAAGCTGGGTTCTAATCCCGGCCCCACCACTTGTCTGCTGTGTGACCTTGGCCAAGTCACTTCACTTCTCTGGGCCTCAGTTCCATTATCTGTAAACTGGGGATGAAGACTCTGAGCCCTATGTGGGACAGGGACTGTGTCCAATCTGATTACCTTGTATTAGCAGTGTTTAATACAGTGCCTGGCGTGTAGTAAGTGCTTAACAAATGCTATTATTATTATTATTATGTAACCTGCCCAAGGTCACATCATAGGCAAGTGGCAGAGCCGACACTAGAACCCAGATCTCCTGACTCTTAGCCCCACACTCTTTCCTCTAGGCCTCGGTGCCTCTAGAAAAGAAGAAATTGCTCATCTTGGTTGTTCTGCTGCTGCAGATGGTAATCATTTACCCAACTTTCAAGAGCCAAGTCTCTTGCCAGCTTGGTTAGAACACGGTTTGAGCCAATCAGTCATCATTACTGAGCACATACTATATTCAGAGCACTGTACTAAGCTCTTGGGAGAGTACACTACAACAGGATTAGCAGACGCGTTCCCTAACCATTCCGGGTTTACAGTTTAGAGCTAAGAGGGTCTCTTTTACCAATCCCCTCTCTTCCTCGGCTGGCTGAATAGAGAGAATTCCTCCCAACCCGATTAGGTTCTGAGTTGCTCTCTTCATTAGGATGACTCAATTTTGAACAAAGAATCCTAGATATTTAAGCCCGGAAGGGCCTCAAAGCAGTCGGCTTCACAAAGAACACTCAGCAAGTTGTTTCACGTTTCCTCGGGCTGCCTCTCTCCGCCAGATCTTTTGAAGAGCCCATAAAACAAAATAAGCTCATTAAATCTGAGGGGAGTAAGTGGGTTGGCAGTCACACAGTTCCAGCCAGAGGCACAGGCAGAGGGTAAATGTTTATGGATTGGTTCCCCGCAGGTGTGCTTGGGGGTGGGTCAGATAACCAGGCCTAGGGCTGCAGTGTCCTGGTATCAATAATCAATCAATCGTATTTATTGAGCGCTTACTGTGTGCAGGGCACTGTACTAAGTGCTTGGGAAGTACAAGTTGGCAACATATAGAGACGGTCCCTACCCAACAGTGGGCTCACAGTCTAGAATGAATAAGACCACACCGATGAGCCTCAGCAGCCCATACTTATTTTGGCCAGTTTAGGAATTACCTTCAGCCTCCCCTCTCCCCCATCCCATTTGCTAGTGGTTCAGCCATGAAATAAGGACCTAGGATGCCATTTCTAGATCAGATCTGTGGATGGCCCATCCACCCCAGTGTTCTGTTGTCTAAGAAATAATAATAATAATAATAATAATTATGGCATTTATTAAGTGCTTACTATGTGCGAAGCACTGTTCTAAGCGTTAGAGGGGGATACAAGGTGATCAGGTGGTCCCACGTGGGGCTCACAGTCTTCACCCCCATTTGACAGATGAGGTCACTGAGGCTCAGAGAAGTTGAGTGGCTTGCCCAAAGTCACACAGCAGACAAGTGGCGGAGCCGGGATTAGAACCCGTGACCTCTGACTCCCAAACCCAGGCTCTTTCCACTGAACCACGCTGCAGTGGGTTGCTCGGAGGAATCATGTGATGGCTGCTTTTCCATTATCCATCATACTGGTTAGGGATAGATCTTTGATTATCACTAATTTTCCCCTTCGTCCTTGACTTTCCCTGTAGTAATTCATCATGGACAACTGACCCATGATCTTAAGTATTGCCCTTGGGTCAAATTCGACCCCATCCTACTCCATTTGTCCGGCTGCCCTCCTGATGGTAAACCAGTGCAAAGCACCCAAAATCTACCCAGCATCGAGACAGGGTGGCCTAGTGCGAAGATCAATGGACTAGGAGTCAGGGAACCCTGGTTCTAGTCCCAGTTCTGCCATTGGTTTGCAGTATGACCATGGTCAAGTCACTTGCCCTTTTTGCCTCAGTTTCTGCTTCTATAAAATAGAGGTGAGATAAACTGTGAGCCCTGTGTGGGCATGGATGGTGTCAGAACTGATAATCTTGTATCTTCCCTTGTGCTTAGCAAATCACAAGGGCCTAACAAATACCACAATAATTCTTATCATTTTTAGGTCCTTAAATCTCAAAAATGGCTAGGCCAACTTGCGAGTATTGACTTTCTCCGGCCCCTGAGGATCTAGGTAGAATGAATCTCCTGTGCATTTCTTAGCCTCTTAGCTCCGCATTCCCACTGGGCAATAGATACTATTGATCGGCATGACCAAGTTTCTTTCAAAGAGGGAATGGGACATTATTTGGTGGGGTGGGTCTTTACTCTTTGAGGATGCCAGAGCTGGGACCCCAAATCCCAGATTACCCCCACTTTCATCCTTAGGACCTAAGCACCTTCAGTTAGATGCCAGAGAAAAGTGAGCCCCACTCCTTCACAATTTTTTATATTCAGAAGATGAAGACAATAATTTTACTTCCATCCTACAGGACAGTTTCTTGGAGGGATCAGAGGAGTGTGTTCCTACATCAATGTCCTCTATTATCCAGTAATATTTTGTGAAAGACACATCTAAGGGCTCACAGTTTAGGCGGAAAAAAGAGCATGTAGCTGATCCTCATTTTACAGATGAGGAAACCGTGGCACCGAGAGGTTGAGGGAATTGCCCAAGGATCCACAACAGGCCAGTGGCAGACCTGGGATCAGAAGCCAGGACTCTTGATTCCCGGTCTCATTGGCTTCCTATTAAGCCACAATGCTTTTCTTACACCGGACCCCAATAGCCCCCAGTTTAGCAAAATAAAAAATTATACATCTCTGAGAGGAAAACATTTCGGTATCTGCTTGCTGTCCAGAGAAATATAGACTGAAAGTGCTCTTTGCTTGGGAGGAATGAATCTGTCAAGAACCAGGGTTTAATCTCAGCCCTACAGCAAAATTCGTTGCATGGAAGCTTTCGGGAAGATAATGAGGCCTGAATTCAAGTTGCATTATGGCCTGTGTTGTTTGCTACGGGAGCATCTGGCGGAGCTGAAGAGCTCGGTATTACATCATTTTTCATCTCCTGCTTTTATTTATCCTCTTCTATGATTTATTCGACACCCAAGACGACTCCACCCACCCCCATCTGAGGCCACTGAGCATAAAAAAGAGTGAAATCAATTTCATCCAGTGACCTCTGGACTAAGGGTCTTTCAGAGATTTGAAGTCTGACCTCTTAGGAAAATACATGCCCCTCTGGTGCCACTTCTGTAGGTGCTAGAGTATCACCATCATCATCATCATCAATTGTATTTATTGAGCGCTTACTGTGTGCAGAGCACTGTACCAAGTGCTTGGGAAGTACAAGTTGGCAACATATAGAGACAGTCCCTACCCAACAGTGGGCTCACAGTCTGAAAGGGGGAGACAGAGAACAAAACCAAACATACTAACAAAATAAAATAAATAGAATAGATATGTACAAGTAAAATAGAGTAACGAATATGTACAAACATATATACATATATACAGGTGCTGTGGGGAAGGGAAGGAGGTAAGATGGGGGGGTGGAGAGGGGGACGAGGGGGGACATGGGTGGTCCCATCTAGTCACTTACTGGAACTTGGAGGAGACAGCTTCCTTCAAATTTTAGTCTTACCGTTTCTGGCCCTCTTTGTCAAGGTCCTTTTATAACCTAAGCGATGGTACATCTCCTCCAAGAGGCCTTCCCTGACTAAACCCTCCATTTCCTCTTCTCCCTGTTTCCTTCTGTGTCACCCTTGCACTTGAATTTGCCCCCTTTATTCACCCCTCCCTCAGCCCTATAGCACTTATGTCCATATCGATAATTCATTTTTTTATATTAATGTCTGTCTTCCCCTCTAGACTGTAACCTCATTGTGGACAGGGAACGCGTCTACCAACTCTGTTATACTCTCCCAAATGCTTAGTACTGTGCTCTGCCCCCAGAAACTGCTCAATAATGTGATTAATTGATTGATTGATGGCACGACATTTGGGAGACAGCACTTACTGGGGACAAAATTTTTTCAGTAGTAAAATCTGTTTGGGAAACAAATCAGTCTAATGACAAGTGTCAGCCTGATTCATTCATTCAATCATATTTATTGAGCGCTTACTGTGTGCAGAGCACTGTACTAAGCACTTGGGAAGTACAAGTTGGCAACATATAGAGACGGTCCCTACCCAACAACGGGCTCACAGTCTAGAAGCCTGATGCCATCTTGGATCTTGCCGTTTAGGGGAATTGAGTACTTCTGATGCTTCCTCACAGTATTCCCACCTCCGAACTTGCCCCATGAACCTGAAAGTCAGCGCGTTCTCTGACTGGCAAAAATCATTCCCGGTCTCCCTGATTTCTTACTACAGCCCAGCCCGTACACTTCGCTCTTCTATTGCCAACTTACTCATTGCACCTCGATCCCATCTTATCTCGCCGCCAACCACTTGCCCATGTCCCGCCTCTGACCTGAAACTCCCTCTCTCTTCATAGCCAACAGACGATCACTCTTCCCATCTTCAAAGCCTTATTTATTCCAAACACGTCTCCTCCAGTGGGTCTTCCCCAACTAAGCCCTCGTTTCCTCTTCCGCCACTCCCTTCTGCGATGCCTCTGCACTTGAATTTGCATCCTTTATTCATTCCTCCTTCAACCCCACAGCGCTTATGTACACATCCATAATTTCATTCATTTATATTAATGTTTATCCCCCCCTTCCTAGATTCTAATCTCACTATGGGCAGGGAACGTTTCTACCAACTCTGTTGTAGTGTACTCTCCCAAGCGCTTAGTACAGCAGATGCTCATCTCCCTGGCTCTGGCTGGTAACAAGTCAGCCTTCTTTAGCACTAGTAAGAAACCGATAGAATCTGGGTTTTCTTTTTCAGCCCGCTATTAGGTTTCCTAACCTATTAGGTTAGAGAAGCAGCGTGGCTCAGCGGAAAGAGCATGGGCTTTGGAGTCAGTGGTCATGGGTTCAAATCCCGGCTCTGCCAATTGTCAGCTGTGTGACTTTGGTCAAGTCACTTAACTTCTCTGTGCCTCAGTTACCTCATCTGTAAAATGGGGATTGAACGTAAGTCCTCCTTGGGACAACCTGATCACTCTGTAGCCTCCCCAATAAGGGGAGCTACATAGTAAGTGCTTAATAAATGCCATTATTATTATTATTTCCTCAGGGCAGATGGAGTTATCAGTCAGTGAGTGGCATCACTTTAAGATTGTCCCTCCTTCCCAGCCATCACAAGGAAATGCAACGGTGAGGGCTCTTCCCATTCTCTGAGGCGTGGTCAAAAATGTGAAGGGGACAGATTGAGATTGGGGAGCATGTAGATTGGGGGAGAGGACCAGAGTGTGGGAGTTGGAGGTACCTGGGTGGGGCTGTCCCCTTAAGGGGCCTTAAGAGGGAGAGAGCTGCTTGGTTAGAATCTCTTCCCCACTTAACAGTGAGGAGAGTCTCCCACCCCGTGATCTTAGAAAGGGCAAGCGGCAACCCAGACAAGGTCCTCTCCTGTTCATCCTCCTCGTTCTTATTGATAATACAGCTCATGCGTTTGAGTTAAGGAAATGCCTGCACAGTTGCCATATACATGGGGGGCGGAAATTGCATTCCATGTGTGAGTTTGAAGTCGCCCTTTATTGTTCTGGGCCCATTGCCTGGGGAAGTGGTGCTTGCCTTCCTGATGACTTGCTCACAGTCCTTCCCGGGGAGGTTCGGCAGGAACCCGGCCGTGTCCCGACCTGCCCTTTGCGGCTCTCCATGTGGCGGACGGTTTAGGCTCGCCGGGCGGTCGCCGCGAGAAGGTGAGCCAAGCGTCTTGCAAGAGAGAAATGTGCACGTCATTAGGGAGCAGAGCGCCAACCCCAGTTTCCCCCAACCCCCGTGGACCGTCACAGTGGCACGTCTCAGCACGGTCCCGGAAGTGAGAAGGTCATGGGTACTAATCCTGGCTCTGCCACTTGTCTGCTGCGTGACCTTGGGCAAGTCACATTACTTTTCTGGGCCTCAGTTATCTCATCTGTAAAATGGGGGATTGAGACTGTGAATCCCACTTGGGACAGGGACTATGTCTAACCCAATTTGCTTGTATCCACCCCAGTGCTTAGTACAGTGCCTGGCATATAGTAAGTGCTTAATAAGTACCACAGTAGCTATTATTATTATCGTCTCGGATTATGTTCCGCCCTCACGCTCTGCACCCAGTGAGAGCTCAGCGAGTACCAGTGATTGATGGATTATTCCATCCTTCCTCCACCTTTAGACCAGATTCAGAAAGATATCTTCCATCCAGGAAGGGTTCCCCAGCCCTAGAGATGCTGCATCCCGTGGGCTTTCATGAGCAAAAGACACGGCCGAGGAAAGGTTATAATTTCAGTTTGTGTTCAAATTCTTCCTTGCCCGGTTTTATTTTTGACCCAGATGGGTTATACATGTGCAGCATCAACTTCGACACCAGTGTCAACTGTTCATTTTAAGTGTGGGGGGGACGGGGATGAGAGAGGGACAGGAATTTTAGGGGAGGTAGTGGCTGGGAGGGGCCAGGCTTCAAAGGGAAGCTCAGGCCATTCCGATAGTCCTGAGGCGGAGTATCCCCGTCATCTTCAGGCAGTTGGCACCCGTGTTGGAGGGAAGCCCCACTGGCAAAAACATTGTACTTTCAGTTCCTCTGAAATGTGTGCTTCGAGGAGAATGCGACGGCCAAATTAGGGAGCGTTCTTCTAACAAAGTACCTCTGTCTGGATTCAGCTCCAGACAGAAGAAAGAGTGGAAGAAAGAGTCGTGTGCCTGCTCAGAGCGTCGGGTATGGGGTGAGCACTCCAACCTGAGTCTGACTTAGCACGGGGCTCTGGCAAGGATCAATCAATCAATCAATGAACCAATCGTATTTATTGAGCGCTTACTGTGTGCAGAGCACTGTACTAAGCGCTTGGGAAGTACAAGTTGGCAACATATAGAGACGGTCCCTACCCAACAGTGGGCTCACAGTCTAGAAGGGGGAGAATGTAACCCCTGCCTCATAGGAGAACTCGGTGTACTAGTTGTTTAGCTCTCTAATCGATGAGTCAATCAATATAATATATCGAGTGCTTAATGGGTGCAGAATATCAACCAATCAATCAGTGGTGTTTATTGAGTCCTTACTATGTGCAGAGCACTGTAGTAAGATACTGTATTGCACTTGGATTTATACCCGCACTTTTTTATGGCATTTATTAAGCGCTTACTATGTGCAAATCACTGTTCTAAGTGCTGGGGAGGTTAAAAGGTGATCAGGTTGTCCCACGGGGGGCTCACAGTCTTCATCCCCATTTTCCAGATGAGGTAACTGAGGCCCAGAGAAGTTAAGTGACTTGCCCAAAGTCACACTGATGACAATTGGTGGAGCCGGGATTTGAACCCATGACCTCTGACTCCAAAGCCTGGGCTCTTTCTACTGAGCCACACTGCTGCACTTGGATTTGTACCCTTTATTCACCCTGTCAGCAGCCTCACAGCACTTATAAGCTCCTTGTGGGCAGGGAACATGTCTACTGACTCTCTTATACCATACTCTCTCAAACGTTTAGTACGGTGCTCTGAGCACAGTAAGTGCTCAAAAAATGTGATTGATTGTCTAACTGACGGATTGAATTAAACGCTTGGGAGAATACAATAGAATCAGTAGACATGATCCCTGTCCTCAGTGAGCTTACAATCTTGTGGTGGGGACTAAAAGAAATTACAGGTAGGAGACAATAGATTATAAAGATATGAACGTAGCTGCTATGGGTGGGTGTGGGTAACCAGATGCTTAGGGGATGTAGAAGTGCTGAAGTTGCCGTTGAGGGAGGCTGGATAAAGGATGAAGAGATGGGATGAGGAGATGAGCGATTAATCAGGGAGTAGATATGATTTTGAAGATGTGGAAAACTGGTCTGCTGGATGTGAAGGAAAAGGGAGTTCCAAACAGAAGGGAGGTACAAATAAGAGGTAGGTGAAAAGAGATGAAAATAAGACACCACTAGTGACAGGAAAGAAGCAGGTAAGATGGGATATCATGGAAGAAGAGCAGGGATTGATAGAGAGGAGCAAACTGATTGAGTGCCTTTGAGTTGATGTTCAGGAGTTTCTGCTTGATGCAGAAAGGAATGGGCAATCATTGGGAATTTTGGGGGGATGTGTGCAGAACAGTTTTTTTAGAAAAATGATTTGGGCATGAGAGTGAATTATGGATTGGAGAAGGGAGAGACCAAAGACAGGGAAGTTAGCAAGGTTGCCGATGCAGTAGTTGGAGTTGGGATGTGGCAATACCAGGTACAACATCCTCGAACCCAGTTGTGCTTTACATATTAGTGCTGAACTAATTGAATGTGGAACTCCAGCTATGTCCAAGAGAAAACTAGCAGGTTCGGGTTTTCTCATCTAGATCAGAATGAAAAGAAATGAACATTCTAAGCCCAAGTGTGTGCTTGCTTTAGGTGTGTACACTTATGCTCCCTGTGAAACAGCTGATGGATGGGAATGTGTGCCTTTGTGATGGAACAGAAAGTCCAGTCATAGCCCATTTTTTTCCACTTGGAGTTTCCCCTTTCAGGTGACTTGTGTGACATGACTAGAGCGAGTTCCAGCCACCTACCTACAAACTCCAACAGTCCATCATGGCTGTCTCTCCCTCGGTGACATAGTACCCAAGTCTCCTGGATTTTCTGACCTTTTCCTTATTATTATAATTATCAATATTATTATTTATTAAATGCTTATTATATGCTAAGTCCTGGGGTAGATATGAGATAATCAGATCAGACACAGTTCCTGTATCATAAAGGGCTCCCGGGCTTAGCAGATGGGAGAACAGACTTTTTATCTCCATTTTTCAGAGGAGGAAGCTGAGGCACAGAGAGGTTTTAAGTGACTTGCTTAAGGTCACCCAACAGGAAAGTGGACTCAAGTCTCCTGCCTCTCAAGTCCCACGTTCTTCCATTGAGGCCACGCTGCATCCCTTTTATCCCTCCTCTTTGCACCGATTCCTGGAATGAAGATTAGCTACCCTCTTCCTCGGGAGGGGGTAGAGACAGGCATCTGGTGGGCCAGCCCTGAGCCTCAGAATGGATGATCCCATTAGGTATGAAGGCACTGAAAAAAGGAAACTCGAGTTTGGCCGAAAGGATGTTTAAGGGAAGGAATTTGAAGCAAAATAAACTGAAACCAAATGGGGAGCCAGTGCTGACCAGTTCCTATTCATTCATTCGATTGCACTTATTGAGTGCTTACTGTGTGCAGAGCACTGTACTAAGTGCTTGGGAAAGTACAATACAACAATAAACAGTGACATTCCCCGCGCACAATGAGCTTACAGTCTAAAGGAGCTTACAATCTAGAGAACTATGTTCCTGGAGGCAAAGGAAAGCTGGTCGGTTCCCATATTCCTCTGCCCACTCTCCGCTGAAATCTAGTATCTGGCTAGTAAAGTGTAGGAACGAATGTGTCGGAAGGTCTTTTACTCCTGGACTTGTTGGACTCCGAGCTTTGTTTTCTGTGTTGTTTATGTATTCATAAAATTTCATTTTTCCTATGGCTCTGTCCCCAAACCCCTCCCCACCTTATTCTTAAAGTTGTGAGCCTCTGGAAGGCCAGGGACCATGTTCAGTGCTCCCCCACATACTTTTTTTCCCAGCCCTCAGTACAGTGCTCGGCACGTGGTAGGTGCTTAAGAAATATTAAAATATTCCACTGGAACAAGAGAATAGTTTGAATTTCCTAACTCGTGCGTTTAAACTCTGCTTAGTACAGAAAAGTTGCCATTTTTTAGGAAACACAACCTGGCTACTCTAGCCTAAAAGTCAGGACTTCAAAAGTTTAAGGTTGTCAGGGAAGAATGAAATGTTAGAGGTGGCTAATTGGCTCGACAGGGTCCTTCATTAGTATCGCCTGGGTACTGTGTATTCCAGGTTTGTGGATCAACAGCCTCTAATTCGTCTAACAGGCCTTAATTTGTCTTCAGTGAGATGGAAAGGACCAAACAGCGGCATTCAGATCTTTCCATTTTTGTCACAGCTACATATCCCGACCCCGTTTCTACTAAAGGAGCCCTTCTTCGGCTAGCGTACATATGCGCGTACAATCCAAACAGCTTAACTGGACATCTGCGTTGACTAAATATAAGAGGCAGTTAACTTTCTGCCCCATTTTCAGTCGGCAACTGTGCTGCCTCGGCCTGTTGGCCAGATGATCTGAAGCTGGTGTGTGCTACCAGATGGACACCCCGTGGTTGGTTTGGATTCCACAGGTGTTCCCCCAGCTGGGCAGGGTGGAAACTTGCTTGAGCTCTGAGAGGAGGATGATTCGGGATAGAAATATGAAGGCGTTCAAAATAATTCTACATGTGAACAGAGGGAGCTGTCCCTCGTGGGGTCCATATGCATACCATATGTCGTCGAGTTCAACAGCTGTTCTGTATTTTAATAGGATAGGCGAAAGTCAGAAACATGCGTGGCCATTCAAAATATAAGCAACGGCTTGAAGTCATGGAAACGGGATTCAACAATAAACTTTTGTTTGTGAGCCTTCCAAAAAAAATAATCCCATCGTACTGTGTTCAGGTGGTCAGGGAGAGTTGACTGCGCTTTGTTTCTTTCTCCAAAATTTTGATTTGCGTCCCTTCAGACCGACAGGGAGGGGGTAGCAGAGGGAGAGATGGCACCCATGGATCTGCTTTCCGAGCTTTTCTCGTTGCTACTCGAGGGGAGAAATGTGTTAAACAATTTTTTAAGAAATGTAGCGTCAGCGTCCTGGCCCGAGCCGGTCGGTCAGTCCAGCAGGCCCTGGAGGTGACAGAGTTCATGGTGCATATTTGCCTTTCTAAGTCACCTGACAGATGTGCTCCTCAAGGTCAGTGAGGAAAAGTGTTCACATTAGCCAATTTCCCTGCTCGTTTTATTAATTTAGAAGCAGCACCACCCAGAGGCCTCGGTTCAGTCCCTTAGCAAAGGGGAGAGTGGAGTTTTCTTTCATTTAAAGGGCCGGAGGCATACTTGGGGTTCCAGGCTGGTCCCCTCTGAGGCCACGGTCCCCTAACGACCTCAGGCCCCTGGGGATGAGGGAGAAGCTCTTCAGGGTGGAATCATTTGGCTCGTAGCCCATAGTATCCCCCCCATTAGACCAGTTCTACAGCAGGAACAGAATTGACCTTTTCAGAGTTGTCTGTCAGAGCAACTGGAGCCTGTTTTCCCATGGGGCTCCCGTGTCTTGAGCCCCCAGTCCAGGCTGAAATAAATGATTCATTCATTCAGTCATATTTATTGAGTGCTGACTGTGTGCAGAGCACTGTCCCAAGCGTTTGGGAGAGTACAATCCAAAAATAAACAGACACATTCCCTGCCACAAGGAGCACTTCAACTGTAAGCTTGATATGGGCAGGGAATGTTTCTGCTAATTCTGTTGCATTCCACTCTCCCAAGCCCTTAGTACAGTGCTGTGCCCATAAGTCAGTGCTCAATAAATACCATTGATCGGTTGATTGATTGACAATGGAGTTTCCTTTGGGAGTTTCGTTTGTTATGAAGCAAACTGCCTACTAGTCTTATTTTCAAATTACAAGAGCCTTGCAGCCCAAAAAGTATCATTACGGTGAATCCCAAGCCCCAGAGCGAGAACGTATCATCTCCAAGTTCAAGAAACAACACAAGCTTAGTAGGTCCTCATTTTCTAAAGAAATAGATTTTTATTGACCTTTTCTCTTTCTTACAAAAAAGGAGAAAAAAACATTTTAACCCACTAGATAGTCTTTCATTTGGATGTTACTCAGAACCAAGCCTTTGTTTCCTTTATGAGATTGTCAGTGGAGCTGTGCTAAAATTGCCTTGGAAACCATTCTAAGTGCTACAGGCGATTCTCTTTTGCTTGCCCTACTTGGATAAGAAAAACACTGAAGTTTCACAAGAGAGTGTGTATGCAGAGATCTCTAGACCTAGACAATCTTGGCGAATCCACGGCATATTCAGATTCGGCAATAAAGGCAAACCTTGACTCTTTACAGTATGTGACAATGCCCACTTTTATAACATGGTGCCAGCTTTGGAATTACAGGTGAGTGTACAGAATACAGATGCAGCCTTACTAGATATGTCTATAAATAAAATAGTAAGTGCTTTAAGATAACGATATTCTTTAGCTGATTGAAGTGCCTGTAGGTGTTTCTTCCGGAGCGACTAAAAGGAGTACGGCCCCACGATTATCGTTAACCTTAACAACGAGCTGGTGCGGAAGGTCCCCAAGTTATTGACCGTTAGCATCTCCAGGTCGACAATGTATTCCCTCGGTCCAGAGAGCGACTTCACCAGCACAAGCATCGCGCTCACGGCACTCGTCGGCTGAAACACAGAGAACGGAAGCAGGCGGGGGCGACGGTTTCCCTCGGGCCTAGATCCGAGACCACCCACCTTCAGGGGAAACAGTCTGAGGGATGGCTCAACGCAGGACCGTCCCGGCTTATTCCCGCTGCGCTCCACTCCGTCTTCCCGTTCCCCAGCCTCTTCCCACTCCCTCCCGGCCCGGATTTCTCACAGTTTAACTTGGTCCAAGGGGCCGTCTCCTTGGCTAACCACGTTCTGGGCAGCTTGCCCCGGTGCCCAGCTGCTCTGGAACGTTGCCTCCGCCTTTCTTGCCCTGGCCGGATTTTCACTACGACTCAGCTGGTCCGGATGGTTTCCCCATTTCCCACACACCAAGCTCCTGGGCTCCTTTCCCCCGGCCACCCAGTCAGGGTTGGTGAAGTCCTGCCTCAGAGCGAGGTGGATGGGTCTGTGCGTGCGTGTGAGCTCGCGCGGCTTCTCCACGGGGCACTTGGGGGGCCATCGTCCCTATGGGTTTCCGGCAGTGGAGGGGAACCGACCACCCTCCTTTCCTCATCTCAGGCCTCCGACGAAGCCTGAGATTATTCGAACTGGGCTGAAGATTGCTTTAAGCTGGGATTGAAAAGATCCCAAGTCAGGCCTGATTTGGGACCTGATAGTTCTTCGAAGCCTCCCTGTCTCTCCCTTTTCCACCCACCCCGGCCAAAGCCTCTCCCGCCTTTGACTGCTGGTAGGAGCAGACTGGGAGTCAGAGGACATATCTGCTGGGTGACCCTGGGCAAGTCTCTTCACTTCTTTGTGCCTCAGGTCCCTCATCTGTAAAATGGGGATTAAGACTGTGAGCCCCAGGTGGGACAGGGACTGTGTCCAACCCGATTATTTCATCTCTACCCCAGCGCTTAGAACAACACTTAGCATATAGTAAACACTTAACAAATAGCACAACTATTATTATTGTTATGAAAAACTGGCCTCCCCTTGTCAATCAGTACTTGAAAAAGTGACTGCCTAGTTGATGTAATGCCTTCTGTCTACTCCCCAATTCCCCTGGTTTAACATGAATAACTGAGGGCCCTGTGTTTTACAAGGTAGCACTTAGCCGTGGCCAATAGGAGTCATATCTTCAGAGTTACGGTTATGGTGCTGTTTTCCATAGCATATTCATTGACCCTGGGAAGTCACCCAACTTTAAAACTCCCAATTTTGCACTGGCATTCTCTCATGGTCAATTATCTGGCTGATTCAATTCCCCCTCAGAGTTTTTTTTTTTTTTGCTGGCAGTTGTGGCTTACATGTCAAATTCATCATTTTTCATTGTTTCTTGTCACTCTAGAACAACAGGGTATTGGAAATGGGGTCAACAGTCACGGGAGGTGCCAGGGGGGGAACTGAAGGAGTGATGTCCGTTCTAGTATGTCAAGAAACTGGAGGTACCACCTTGGTGGTCCCTTGGTCCCTCACAAATGTGGAGAGAACACTAGAAGTTTATTAGCTTTGAAAAGAGGGAGGCTAACATTGAGGAACTTATCGCTCTGATTCCGAGACCCAAAAGGGCATATGGAAAAGAAAAGGAAGCCCTTTCTGATCAGCCAATCTTAGCATTGAGAGCCCAAATCAAAGTAGTGCATCATTGTGGAATGGTCTCAAAACCTTCAAAACAAGTCTGGGGGATAGAGACTATTTCAGGGCTTCTTCCTATCCAATAGGTGTGGCATTCTTTCTTCAAGTACGAGATTCCACAGCAGGTAAGATGTATTGAGTGGTTTGAAGTAGCAAATACTTGGACATTGTGAATGAATAGCCTCCCCTTACTCACTTTCCTTCCTAGAGTCCAGAGAAGTATTTGTGGCCTAGTGGAAAGAGCACAGGCCTGGGAAGCGGAGGACTTGGATTCTAATTCCAGCCCTATCATTTGTCTGCCGTGGGCCCTCGGGTGCGCCACTTACCTTCTTTGTTCCTCAGGTTTCTCATCTGCAAAATGGGGATTCAATAACCTGTCCTCCCTCCTACTTAGACTGTGAGCCCCATGTGGAACCTGATTATCTCGTATCTACCCCAGCAGTTAGTAACAGTGATTGGCACATAGTAAGTGCTTAACAAATACCGCAATTAGTATTGTTATCATTCCCAAGAAAATGATTTCCCTCGGCTACAATGGCATCTGACCCAGTGGAAATTTGTTGGGACAGCTAAGCGGCAGTTTTTTCTATCTCCTTTGATTTTTGAGCTATGACACAAGCATACCTTTCCCACCATAATTTTCACAGAAACTGTTTCTGTTGCTACAGATAATTAAAAGTAGTCAATTGCACATTGGAAATGCCTTAGTTAAGGAGTAGTAATGGTAGTGACTACTCACTGGGAGCAATGCACTGAATTAGATGCTCGAGGTCCACTTGTTTCACTTTGGAAAACATCTGGTTTGTATCCAAGGAAACTGTAGCATTTTTATTTGAGATCAACACACCAATTGTAAATAGAAATTCTTACTATGTAAGTACTTCCCAAATGAGAAGTAAGGATAACTCTTAACATGTGCACGTCTATGTGAAGTGGAAAAGGACAATATGGATTTGGACCCATGTGTAAGTGCTGGCTAACTGAACCAAAGTTTGCTTCCCCTGAAAGTGTTTCAAAAATCTAAGCATAAGTTGTTCTGAGAGAGATTTAAAAATCATTGTGTTCATCTGTTAGCTGTGCATGTTAATTATTTGAGCGGCAATTACTGAATTGGAGTTGTTTGTGCTGGGAAAGCTGCCATTTGGTAAGCAGATTCAGAGAGAGGAGAAAGCATGCCTTCTAAAAGTCTCTTTTTCTCCTTTTAGAATTAGTTGTGAGTAGTTAAACATTTCTGACAGTGGCAAAGAGGAAAGTGAAATGCATAGTGCAAACATGTAAACATTTTGAAAATGTAAACATGAAGGACCCTGTAACAAAAACATGGCTTTCCTAGTTTACTATTTTCAAAACAAACCATCGACCTTCAGGGTCTGATGAAGGACTTCTGTGAGGAAAACAATGTAGAATGAAATGATGTTGCCAAATTTGAAAGCACCCTGTGGAGAACTCCTTTTATTAAGAACTTGCCGCTGCGAACTTGACATAAAATGCCAGATTTGAAACCTGAAATGACCTCACTGGGACTTTGCCTGGATAGAAGGGTAGATTGATAGGGTTTGAGTGGCCTATTTTCATTTCCTCAGAATGCCTTTGCTCTTGATTGAGGAGGGATTAGAGTTAGAAAAGCTGAGTTGAAGTTTTGGATAAATCTCATTCTCTTTCAGAGCAAAGCTTTCTCTCAAGAATGGGCCTCACAGTAAAATGTGAGGAAGAAATCATCCTCCATTTCCTGGGGCTGCTGCCTTTTGACTCTGTAAATGTTAGGGTCTGGGGCACATTTCCACTGCCTGGAGGAGTTTTGCTGCCTGAACAAGGGAGAATTTGGAATATTCTTGTCTCAAAAACCTCCAGGAAATAGATTCTGTTTTCACTGAAAACTGGTTTGAGAGTTGTTATGGATGGGGTGGGGTGTGTGTTTGTATGTGTGTGTGTGCACGCATGCGCACAGATGTGCACATGAGCTGGCACCTGGGCATTTGTGTATGCTGAAAGGGAATGATTCAGCTTCCTTTTCCAAGAGCCCTCTGGCCCCCATCCCCTGCCCCCTGCCCCCAGCTTGGCAAGTTGCCTGTGAGTTACTCACCCTTAAGTAGAACTCTCCATTTTCATTTCCAGATTTAATCCGGAAAGTGTTAATAGTGTTGGCATAGATAGTGGTGGCCTGGATCTGGAAGATATCTGATGGTACAGACCTATCTGAACGGATGCTCATGTACTTGTAGACAATGGACTGGGGAAGTTCTCGGCATACGGTGCTTGGTGACGAGCAAACACAGCGGCTGCAAAACAAGAACGGGTGGCGTTTAGGAGGGAAAGGCAGAGGGCTGGGCCGGGAGCCCCCCCAAAATCACCCCAAGTAGCGCTGGCTTTCCTTACTTCTCTGAGGTCAGGACATAAGGATCTTGACAAGGATTTCTCGGGTAACAACGGAATCCTCCGTGGTAATTCCAGCACATCTCATCCTCCCGGCACTCATTGGTGGTCTCGCACTCATTTATATCTACGGAGGGGAGAATGACCAGATCACGTTAGATTCCCTAAATGGAGGGAATCCGAAGGTGCTGATTCCAAAGGAGGCTCTCAAAATGGAAGTGGGGCGGGTTTTCTTCAAACGTTGCCGGAAGGAGATTGCAGGGTCAGTCAGTCAGTCGTATTTATTGAGCACTTATTGTGTATGAAGCACTGAACTAAGCGCTTGGGAGAGTACAATATAACAATAAACAGACACATTCCCCACCCACAACAAACTTACAGTCTAGAGGGGGAGTCAGACATTAACATAAATAAATAAAATTACAGATATGTACATAAATGCTGAGGGGCTGGGAGCGGGGAAGAATAAAGGGAGTAAATCAGGATGATGCAGAAGGGAGTGGGAGAGGAGGAAAGGAGGGCTTAGTTAGGGAAGGCCTTTTGGAGGAGAATTGCCTTCACTAAGGCTTTGAAGTTGGGGGAGAGCAACTATCCATCGGATATGAAGAGGGAGGACATTCCAGGCCAGAGGCAAGACATGGGCGAGAGTCCCCTCTAAACTGTAAGCTCGTTGTGGGCAGGGAATGTCACTGTTTATTGTTTTATTGAACTTTCCCAACCACTTAGTACAGTGCTCTGCACACAGTAAGTGCTCAATAAATACGATTGAAAGAATGAATTAATGAGATGGACAAGATCGAGAATCAGTGAGAAGGGTCGACGATGGGGCCTCTGGAGGAGGCATCTTGGTTTCCAGCCAAACCACCAAATTTATTTTAGTGTCTTCCCCTTTGCTGGAGTGTGGGATTACTTGAGAGCAGGTATCACGCCTGCTATTATATCAATCAATAAGTCAATGGTTTTTACTGAGCGTTCACTGTGGGCTGAGAACTGTCCTAAGTGCTCAGAAAAGTACAACAGAATAGCGTTGCTGGACACGATCCCTGCCCACAAGGAACTGGCAGCCAAGATGGGGAGATGGACATTAAAAGAAATTCAAGGGGAAATGGCAGGGAGTAAGGACATGTACAGAGAGTCGGTTGATGTTAGAGGAGTGTTGGTGTTAGAGGTACTTTTTTTTTAAGGCATTTGTTAAGCGTTTACTATGTGCCAGGGCACTCTACTAAGCTAATCAGGTTAATTCAATCGTATTTCATTCAATTGTATTTATTGAGTGCTTACTGTGTGTACTAAGCGCTTGGGAAAGTACAACACAACAATAAACAGTGATATTCCCCGCCCACAATGAGCTTTCAGTCTAGAGGACACAGTTGGACACAGTCCTTGTCCCCCATGGGGCTCGCAATCTTAATCTCCATTCTACAGATGAGGGAACTGAGGCACAGAGAAGTGGAGTGACTTGCCCAAGGTCACGCAGCAGATATGGAGGAGTGGGATTAGAACCCAGGTCCTTCTGATTCCCAGGCCTGGGCTCTATCCACTAGGCCATGTGCTTCTCAGCTGTCAGAAGAGTTGTAGAAATGGTCCCATCCCTCATGGAGCTCACAAACAAACTTACCAAAATTAGTAAATTCTAATTAGAATGGTAGCAATGGTAATAATGTGCCCCGTAAGTGCGTAATAATGTACTGCTCCGAGCACTTAGTTCAGTGCTCTACACACAGTAAGCGCCTAATAAATACGATTGACTAATTGACTGAACAATTATTACTGATGGATTGACCATGCTCAATAATAATAATAATGGCATTTAAGTGCTTACTATGTGCAAAGCACTGTTCTAAGCACTGGGGAGGTTACAAGGTGATCAGGTTGTCCCACGGGGGGGCTCACAGTTTTAATCCCCATTTTACAGTTGGGGTAACTGAGGCACAGAGAAGTTAACTGATTTGCCCCAAATCACACAGCTGACAGGTGGCAGAGTTGGGATTTGAACCCATGACCTCTGACTCCAAAACCCATGCTCTTTCCACTGAGCCACGCTGCTTCTCTAATCCAGCAGGGAAGGCGGTACTTAGCTCCTGTCTAATGTGGGGACATCCTAAATGCTCCCATCATTTGCATAAACATCCCTAGCTTTCTGTCTTCTATTGATCCATGAACGTGGAACTTTTTGAGTTGGGAGCACTGAAGGTAGAGAAGGTGATGATTGCTGCCTCAGTTTCCTTTTAATGCCCCCCCCCCAACCCGGCCCCTGGCGTGTCACTACTCCGGGACCTTTTGTTAAAGAAGTAAAAAATGATGCCTGGCTTTAGCCTGTCCTCTGAGGAGCCCAGGGAAGCTAAAAGTCTTTTGAGAGCCAGCTATTGGGAAAGGTTTCCCGGGGAAGGCTCGAGTCCATGCAAGGTCCTTTAGAAAAAAACCAGCGTCAAGCAATTTTTCCATGTGGTAGTTTTGCTCTTTGAAGACTAAAGGTGCTGTTATTAAGCAGGAGTGGAAACTAAGATTCCTCAGTTATTCACCAAGGACACAGCTGCAAGAGGAAATTATGTTGCAATTTCATTCACTACATTAAAAATTTGTAATGATGCAAAGCCCAGCATAACCAATTCCTGGAGCTCTCTGGAACGGTTTTCAAAATTATTGTTTTCTTTGGTGGGTGATGGTTTTCACAAGGATGAGTGTTATAGTTTTTTGCAAAATTTCAAAATTATCCTCGGCTGGAAGTTACCAAATTTATTTTTACTGAATCAAATGATTAAATGGGAACTTCAAACAGCCTAAAATGACAAGTGAAGGGGGCTTATCTTAGCAGAAAGGAATTCTCCGATCCCTTGCCCACACCAAATCCAACTTAAAACGTCCTGCTCTTTCTTCCGCCGCCATAAAAACCTTTTTTTATACACAGAAATGAACGGAACACTTGTTGTAAATACTCCTGCTGTGAGTTTATTTTCACAGGAAAATTTTGCTAGAACACCTCACTGGCTAACATTTTCCTGCATGCCATGTTCACTTAGAGTCTCAGCCTCGGATCTGAAAAGCAACATCGCTGCTTTGCAACATTTCCCACGTTTGGCTTGAAAAAGAGTGGAAAATCTGAGGCTCAGGTGGCAAAAATCAATCAGTCAATCGTATTTATTGAGCGCTTACTGTGTGCAGAGCACTGTACTAAGCGCTTGGGAAGTCCAAGTTGGCAACATATAGAGACAGTCCCTACCCAACAGTGGGCTCACAGTCTAGAAGAGGGAAGCAGAGAACAAAACAAAACATATTAACAAAATAAAATAAGTAGAATAAATATGTACAAGTAAAATAAATAAATAAATAGGGTAATAAATACGTACAAACATATATACATATATACAGGTGCTGTGGGGAAGGGAAGGAGGTAAGGCAGGGGGGAGGGGGAGGAGGGGGAGAGTAAGGAGGGGGCTCAGTCTGGGAAGGCTTCCTGGAGGAGGATGGAGAGGGGACATCGTGACATTCCTTGAGTCCCGCACCCTCAATGAACCTGGAGGAAAATCTTATGAAGACATTTCACTGTACTGTGAAATTTTAATATCAACAATCATTCGTATTTATTGGGCGCTTAGTTTGTGCAGAAGAGAGTACCATATCATAGAGTTGGGAGGCACCTTCCATTTCTGTGAATAGTATGGACATTTAAAAATCCCAATTAACAGCCTTTAATTTTCCTTATATTTAATGTTTTCCCAAGACAGTGTCACTCAGTCAATCAATCAAGTATTTATTGAGTGCTTACTGTGTGCAGTAAGACACATTTCCGCTAGACTGAAAGCTTGTTGCGGGCAGGGAATGTGCTTGGAAGCAGCATGGCCTCATGGATAGAGCACGGGCCTGAGAGTCAGAAGGACCTGGGTTCTAATCCCAGCTCCGCCACTGGACTGCTGTGTGACCTTGGGCAAGTCACTTAACTTTTCTGTGCCTCTGTGCTACCTCACCTGTGAAATGGGGATTAAGACTGTTCCAACCTGATGATCTTGTATCTACCCCTCACCTTAGTAAAGTGCCTGGCACATAGTAAGCGCTTAATAAATGACTTTAAAAAGTGCTTAGTACAGTGCTCAGTGCACATTAAGTGCTCAATTAATACGACTGATTGGTTGATTGATCACCTGTTGTCAGGGATGCCATATAATAATAATAATAATAATAATTTTGGTATTTGTTAAGTGCTTACTGTGTGCCAAGCACTGTTCTAAGCGCTTGGGAGGATACAAGGTTGGTCAGGTTGTCCCATGTGGGGCTCACAATCTTAATCCCCACACTAAGATGATTAATATAATCATTCCACGCTTGCGGCAAACTAAACCTACCTTCTCAAAAGACCACCTATCCATCAGGAACATTTCAAGCAATGTCAATGCCAACTCTAGGGTGAAATGAGCCACAGTCCAACAGGAACTCCAAGTGACACCTTTTGGGTTTGGGGAGGGAGGGCTCGAATGCTAGATTATAAACTCTTTGAGCACAGGGATTGTGTTGACTCACTCTATGGATCTCCCTCTAGCACTTTAATAATAATAATAATAATAATAATAATAATAATAATGATAGCATTTATTAAGCACTTACTATGTGCAAAGCACTGTTCTAAGCGCTGGGGAGCTTACAAGGTGATCAGGTTGTCCCACGTGGGGCTCACAGTCTTAATCCCCATTTTCCAGATGAGGTAACTGAGGCACAGAGAAGTTAAGTGACTTGTCCAAACTCATAAAGCTGGCAGTTGGTGGAGTCGGGATTTGAACCCATGACCTCTGACTCCAAAGCCCGTGCTCTTTCCACTGAGCCATGCTGCTTCTCTTAATCCGGTTCTTAGGAGAGTGCCTGATGAACATTATTGATTGATTAACTGATTGATCTCAGCTGGCCCAAGCAAGGTACGGCAATCGATCAGTCAGTTATATTTTGAGTGTTTACCACGTGCAGAGCAATGTGCTAAGTGCTTTGGAAAGCACAATACAACAGAGTTGACAGACACGTTCTTGAAGATAGGAGTCACAAAAGCCTGAAGTCAGGGAAACTTACCTTGACATGTTCGACTTCCTACCACTTGGTATCCATCGGGACACACGCAGGAGAACTTTCCTGGCTCGTTGACACACTGATATTGACACAAGTAGCTGGAGGATCTGCATTCATCAATATCTGCGGAATAAGACAGTGGCCAGGTTAAATAGCAAAACCTGGGCAGATCAGTTCCAAGAGATGAAAAGTTAAATGGCCTGATCGTCCTACTTTTGTGGCAGAATTCAATGCTTTTAAGAGGAACAAAGGCCATTTTGAACTATAGTATTAGAAGCTGTGATTTGAACACTGTCATACTGACCATTAGATTAGAAAGCCCTAGAGGGCAGGGACTGTGTCTTTCGGTGTTCTCAAAGCTGTTTCTCAAAGTGCTTAGGGCAGTGCACTGCCTGCATTGGGCACTCAATAAAAGTCACTGACAGTGATGGTGAAGAAATGTTGATTTGAACAGTAAAGATAGCCACATTGGTCAGTTCAGGGCCAGCTTAATTATCCCTTACGTGGTGACTGGCTCCATCAGGATAATATAATAATAATAATTGTGGTATATGTTAAGCGTGCTAGGGAGTGGGTTCTAATCCCAGCTCTGCCACTTATCAGCTGTGTGACTTTGGACAAGTCACTTAACTTCTCTGTGCCTCAGTTACCTCATCTGTAAAATAGGGATGAAGACTGTGAGCCCCACATGGGACAACCTGATAGCCTTGTATCTACCCCAGCGCTTAGAACAGAGCTTGGCACATAGTAAGAGTTTAACAAATACTATTATTACTATTATGTACCAGGCACTGTACTAAGTGCTAGGGTAGATACAAGCGAATCGGGTCGGACACAGTCTCTGTCCCACAGTGGGCTCACAGTCTCAATCCTCAGATTACATATGGGGTAACTGAGGTACAGCTAAGTGAAGTGACTTGCCCAAGGTCACACAACAGACAAGTGGCAGAGCTGGGATTAGAACCCACGTCCTCTGACTCCCAACCCTGTGCTCTATTCGCTATGCCATGCCACTTCCTTGTGAAGCCTCCACTGCATTTTATGCTGCGTAGACCCATGAAGTCTACATAAAATGCAGATGCTTTTTCTTTTCTTTTTTTATTGGTATTTATTAAGCACTTACCCTGGCACTGTACTAAGCACTAGGGGAGATACAAGCTGATTGGGTTGGACACAGTCCCTGTCCCACTTAGGGCTCACAATCTTAATCCCCATTTTACAGATGAGGTGACTGAGGCAAGTTAAGCGACTTGCCCAAGGTGACACAG
Source organism: Tachyglossus aculeatus (assembly GCF_015852505.1). Classification (NCBI taxonomy): domain Eukaryota; kingdom Metazoa; phylum Chordata; class Mammalia; order Monotremata; family Tachyglossidae; genus Tachyglossus; species Tachyglossus aculeatus. The sequence continues at coordinate 5,859,211 of NC_052074.1, forward strand.
ACATGTGGCAGAGCCACTCTCTTCCAAAGGAGTGAAAGAACTGGCCAGGTGTGAAGTGGGGATCCACCCATTTAAGTGTGAGTCCCTCCCCTGGTTTCAGGACTTGGAAGGTGGAGAAACCAAGCTGAGAACTTGCTATAATGATGATAATAATAATAATAATAATAATAATGATGGTCTTTGTTAAGTGCTTCCTATGTGCCAAGCACTGTTCTAAGCGCTGGGGAGGACACAAGGTGATCAGCGCACGTGGGGCTCACAGTCTTAATCCCCATTTTACAGATGAGGTGACTGAGACCCAGAGAAGTTAAGTGACTTGCCCAAAGTCATACAGCTGACAAGTGGCGGAGCCGGGATTAGAACCCATGACCTCTGACTCTCAAGCCCGTGCTCTTTCCACTGAGCCGCCCTGCTTCTCTGCTATATGCAGAGCACTGTGCTAAGTGCTTGGGAGAGTACACTATAACAATAAACAGACCCATTCTCTGCCCACAGTGAGCTTACACTGGCTCCTTTGGCTTAAAGTCCAGTTGTCTCAAAGCGTGGGTGGGGACTTTTGGGGCTGCCTTGGGGGTCAGAGAGGGAATGGGAGGGTTAATGAGGGCTGACTGCATCACCCTTGGGGGAAAGTTTGTGCTCTCGGGATTTTAGAGTAGGCACTGAGCTGGTGGGACCTTCCGTGGGCAAGCTTGGGTTCCTTTTTCACATTCAGGAAGTGACAGGACACCCCAGCAAGTTGTGGGGATGAATTGAATCCCCTTCAAGTGTGTTTTTCCCCCCAGTTTCAATTAGCCCTATAATTCACCCACCTGGGTTCTAGGCACCGGAAATGGTCGCAACCCAGAAGGCCGCCTTTGAAGGATAATTCACCTTGGGTTGACTCTGGCTTACCCCGCACAAAGCCCAAATTTGTTTTGCTGTAAAACTATATTTTCCATTGATAACTGTTACTGGCAAGGCCCCCGTACAGCTGGGATAGTTCAATGAGAAACAGCAGGGCTGAGTGTCAAGAGCACGGCCCTGGGAGTCAAGAGACCTACAATCTGATCTTGGCTCTGCTCCTTGCCCGCTGTGTGACCCTGGGTAAGTCACTTCACTCTGTGCCGCTCTCTGTCAATGGGGATAATGATACCTGCCTTTTCCTACCTCATAGGGATGTTGGGAAGACAACAGAGAGTGCAAAATTTGCCTAGGGAATAAAAGCAATTTTGCATGATCTCTCTTCTGCCTTCACAACTTATATATATATATATATATATAAAATATATATAATATATTTTATATATATATAAGTTATATGCATATGTATATGCATATATATATGTTGAATACACATGTATATGTTATATATTTATATATAAATATATATATGTTATATATTTATACATAAATATATAACATGCATGTTATATACATATATAACATATATACATATATACATATATATAAATATATATATAAATATATATAAATATATAACATATACATGTGTACTCAACATATGTATATAAACAGGTAATAATGAGGTATTCTAATGAATAGAGCATGTGTATGGGAGTTAAAAGGACCTGGGTTCTAACCCTGGATCTATGTATATATATACATATATATAAATCATATACATGTGTACTCAACATATGTATATTAACAGGTAATAATGGGGTATTCTAATGAATAGAGCACAGGTCTGGGACCCAGAAGGACCTGGGTTCTAACCCTGGCTCTGTGACAAGTCTGGCGTGTGACCCTGGGCAAGTCACTTCGCTTCTCTGGGCCTCAGTTCTCTCATCTGTAAAATGGGGATTAAGACTGTGAGCCTGATGTGTGACAGGGACTGTGTCCAACCTAAATAGCTTGTATCTACCCCAGCACTTAGTACAGTGCCTGGCACACAGTAAGCGCTTAACAAACACCATTAAAAAATTGCCCAACCATAATAAACTCCCCGAGGCGTTTGTTGGAAAACATTTTACCTTCACAATTGAGTCTGTCACTGCTTAACTCATATCCTTGATTACAGTGGCAGATGAAGGAACCAAGTAAATTGTAGCATTGTTGGGCACATTGGTTGCTGGCATCGCATTCATTTATGTCTGCAAAGAAATGATCCAAATCTTTAAATTCATCTTGTTCTTTTGTACTCCCTCGCTACAGAAGCAGATTGGTGAGAGATTTTTATAGATAGATCCGACTCCGGGCAGGAGCTCAAAGGAGGGACTGGAAGAATTTTAGATGTGTGAGTTACATTCCTTTTAGAAAAAAAAAGGACCTAACTCTAACCCGAGATGTTTGTTTTAGGAATGGCAGTTATTCTAATGTGTGAACTTTAAGAAAAAAAAAGTAGCACTGCTATTAAGCCTCACATTCCAGCATCTTTTTTCTCACAGGTACAAATTGCCAAGCCTATAAATAATTGATACAAGAACATATTCTGATACGGCCTCTCAGCCTGCCGAAGTCAGGATTTATCTGGGCTATTTATTGCGTTTTAAATGGGTTCTGTTAAATTCCTTTTCAATTATAGCATAAGCCTTTGAGACCCAAGAAAGTTTTGCAATGCTCCAAGGCGCAGGAAATATTTTGAAAAGGCATTTTTTTCCCCTGGCGCAAGCTTCTTTCCCCGTCATGCCAGCCGCCCGGCCTGTGTGGGGTGACACGGCGTTCTAAAAAGGGAGCAGCAGCAGGAGAAAGTCAGAGGCATTTGGAGTGGCAAGTTCACAGATCCGAACTCGCAGTCACCCTCTCTGGCATCCTCAATCCTTATTTCACACCCGGTTGACTACTAATTGGTGTGCAGACATCAACCGCTCTGCAGGTTGTGTTTTCCTAATGCCTACCCACAGGAGAAATCAAACCACGAGTAAAACATTTCCCAGGTCCCTTCTCACTTGCTTCGGAAAACAGGCGGACTTTTGTCCTCTTTGGGTAATCGCTTAAGGGATCTTGATGAAAACCAGTTTGCCCAAAGGCCCAGCGATGGGATTTGAGACTACTTTTCTAGAGACCGCGGGGGATGGACTCAAAGGGCTGAGGCGGGGAGGGAAGCTTACCCACGCAGGTGTAGTTGTTTGCTGCTAGCTGGAAGCCAGCACTGCACTGGCAATAAAAGGAACCTGGTGTGTTGACACATCGCTGGTGGCAATAAGGAGGAATGATGCATTCGTCGATGTCTGTAATACCACAAAGGAAGGACACGGTTATTCACCACCGAACTGGTGGGTAGTTTTTGGCTTCCTCTCCCCATCAGCGGGGCTCGGGATGGCTGGGATGTTGAAATGGAAACAGGAAAAGGGAAGTTTTTAAGAACATGGATAGTCATAAAGGCATCCCTCCCAGTGTGTGTGTGTGTGTGCACGATGAGCTCGGGGGAAACGAAATAAGTAAAGGAGGAGCAGCGTGGCTCAGTGGAAAGAGCACGGGCTTTGGAGTCAGAGGTCAAGGCTTCAAATCCCGGCTCTGCCAATTGTCAGCTGTGGGACTTTGGGCAAGTCACTTAACTTCTCTGGGCCTCAGTTACCTCATCTGGAAAATGGGGATGAAGACTGTGAGCCCCCGGTGGGACAACCTGATCACCTTGTAACCTCCCCAGCGCTTAGAGCAGTGCTTTGTACATAGTAAGCGCTTAACAAATGCCATAAAAAAAAGTAAAACAATCTTTTTTAGCTATCGCCCCACTTCGAAGGCAGAAGCCATCAAACTCAGAGGGAAAGAAATGAACATTAACAGAAAACACTCCCATTTGAAGAGCATGCCTACATCCCAACCTCATAATAATAATAATGATTATTATGTTAAGCGCTTACCGTGGGCCGGGCACTGTTCTAAGTGCTGGGGTAGATACAAGATAATCAGGTCAGACCAAGTCCCTGTCCTACACGGGGCATGCAATCTTAGTCCCCATTTTACAGATAAGGTAACTGGAGTAAGGAGATAGTCCATAACTTACCCAAGGTTACACAGCAGACAAGTGATGGAGGCAGGATTAGAACCCAGGTCCTTCTGACTCCGGGGCTCTATCCACTAGGCCGTGCAAACCTTAGCCAATCTTAAATTCCTGAACTGGAGCCTCCTCTCAGGAATGGAAAAGGATGGTGTTTTTAGGCTGATATCGCACCTGGAAGGTCTTCGAGTTTTGAGTGCAGTGCTAACACCATGACTACCATCACACAAATATTCCCCATATTGTCTGAAGCTCCAGAAATGCTGTTCTTATAGAGAGATCTGTAGTCTTTGAGTGGATGGTCCACAAGCCACTGTCCTCTCTTTCTTTTCTCTCCTTCAAGCTTTTGAATGCTAAGCCATCAGTGCTGTGCTATATTTAACATTTTGAACTATTTCTAATCAATCAATAGTATTTATTGAGTGCTTACTATGTGCAGAACACTGTTCTAAGAACTTGGGAGAGTACAACAGAACTAGCAGACACGTTCCCTGCCAATAATGGGCTTATAGTCTAGAGGGGGGAACAGACATTAATATGAATAAATAAGAAATTTAGCATATATAATTTAAAGGTAAGTACATAGGTGCTGTGGGGCTGGGGGTGGTGAATATCAAAGGTCCAAAGGGCACAGATTGAAGTACATAGACAACACAAATGGGGAAAAGTGGGCTTAATTGGTGCTTCTTTGGTGGTCCAAAATCTCCCACATAATTCCGGAGAATTTAATCTTCCCTAAGATTTACGTCACTAAGATGGACTTAACAATAATAATAATAATGACGGTATTTGTTACATGCTTGCTATGTGCCAAGCACTGTTCTAAGCACCGGGGTAGATACAAGGTGATCAGGTTGTCCCACGTGGGGCTCACGGACTTAATCCCCATTTTACAGATGAGGGAACTGAGGCACAGGGAAGTAAAGTGACTTGCCCAAAGTCACGCAGCTGACAAGTGGCGGAGGCAGGATTAGAACCCATGACCTCTGACTGCCAAGCCCGGGTTCTTGCTACTAAGCCACGCTGCTTCCCATGCTGTGTGACTTTTTTTTTTCAATCGTATTTATTGAGTGCTTACTGTGTGCAGAGCACTGTACTAAGCGTTTGGGAAGTACAAGTTGGCAACATATAGAGACAGGCCCTACCCAACAGTGGGCTCACAGTCTAAAAGGGGGAGACAGTGAACAAAACCAAACATACTAACAAAATAAAATAAATAGAATAGATATGTACAAGTAAAATAAATAGAGTAATAAATATGTACAAACATATATACATATATACAGGTGCTGTGGGGAAGGGAAAGAGGTAAGATGGGGGGGATGGAGAGGGGGATGAGGGGGAGAGGAAGGAAGGGGCTCAGTCTGGGAAGGCCTCCTGGAGGAGGTGAGCTTTCTCTGTGCACAATATGATAAGCTCGGAAAGGTTCCTGCTCAGCCTCTTTCTGGCATTTCACAATTTGGTATGATGTGGCCACACTGTCCCTCTTCCTGTCTACAAGCGGAAGGTGCCTACTTGATGGACTGTGAATTCCAACACTCCCTCCACCATCAACCTGCTCTATGACAGGCTGTATGCTCAGGAGAAGTAGTGTGGCCTGGTAAGGAGGGAATGTGTCCGTTTACCGTTTTACTATACTCTCCCCAAGCGCTCAGTACAGTGCTCTGCACACAGTAAGTGCTCAATAAATACTATCGAATGAATACTCAAATGTACGACGGAGCACGGCTCTGGGAGTCAGAAGGAACTGCGTTCCAGTCCCTGCTCCGTCACATACCTGCTATGTGAACTTGGGCAAGTCGCTTAGCTTCTCTGTGCCTCAGTTCCCTCACCTGTAAATGGGGATTAAGACTGTGAGCCCAATGTGGGACAGGGACTGTGTCCAAACTGATTTTCTGGTATCCACCCCAGCGTTTAGTACATTGCCTGTGTCCAACCTGATTATCTTGTATCTACCCCAGTGCTTAGTACAGTGCCTGGTACATAGTAAGTGCTTAAATCGTGGGTTCGAATCCCGACTCCACCACTTGTCAGCTGTGTGACCTTGGGCAAGCCACTTAACTTCTCTGTGCCTCAGTTACCTCATCTGGAAAATGGGGATTATGACTGTGAGCCCCATGCGGGACAACCTGATCACCTTGTATCCCCCCAGTGCTTAGAACAGTGCTTGGCACATAGTAAGCACTTAACAAATTCCATCATCATTATTATTATTAAGAAATAGCTTAAAAAAATAAAGTGGCACTGGCTAAATTAATTTTTGAGTGCTTTTGTATGAATGGAGGCATCATCATCATCATAATAGTGGTATTAGTTAAGTGCTTACTATGTGCCAGTCACTGTACTAAGCGCTGCGGTGGATTCAAGAAAATCGGGTTGGACACAGTCCCTGTTCCACATGGAGCTCACAGTCTCAATCCCCATTTTACAGATGAGGGAACTGAGGCCCAGAGAAGTGACTTGCCCAGGGTCACACAGCAGACAAGTGGCAGAACCGGGATTAGAACCCATGACCTTCTCACTCCCAGGCCCATGCTCTATCCACTATACCATGAGTGCCAGGGTTTCACATCTTCTAGTCAAGACCCCCAGAACCAATCCTAATTATTCTTTTATTTTTATTTATTTTTTACGTTTCTATGGTGACCATAAGGAGTCCACTTGGATTCCAATTTCTGGTGTCCGTTGCTTTTTTGATTCTTATAAATAAACAAGCCATCCAATTTTCAGAATTTTCAGAATCAGCTGGATCTTGGAGGATAGTATGCCTTTTCCTCACAATGCTTAGCGCCACTCCAGTTGGTTACATAAGCCTCCGTAAGCATCAGGATGATTCTTGTGAAAAGAAAATGAAAAGTTCACCATCATCACGGTGTGACACGATGTATCCCTCTATGGTACTTACCAACACACTGATCTCCCCGTTTCTGATAACCCGGCGGGCACTGGCAGCTGAAAGATCCTCTTAAGTTTAGGCACACTTGGTCTGCCCTGCAGTTATGAGTTCCTGTTGTGCACTCATCTATGTCTTTAAAAAAAAAACACAAAAAAAATGGTTATAGTCTTCTGTTCAGGTGCTTCTATTTTCTGTCATTTCCCATGTAAACTCTTCTTCAAAACAATTCAAAATATTTCAAATGCATGTCAGTGCTTAGTGCGGTGACTGACATAGTAAGCATTCAACAAATACCAGTACATTTTTTTTCCCAGATGCTACTATTGCATTTAGTGCATTGGGTTCAAAAAGCCAAAAGAAAAACAAACCAACACAAAAAAAATCTTTCAATTCTAGAAATTACTCCAACCCCGATATTTTATTATTTCTCAAGTTTGATCATCTTCCTGTCCAGAAAATTCCGCTGCAAAGAGTAACATAATGAGACTAAGCATAATGTACTAAGTGCTTAGTACAGTGCTCTGCACATAGTAAGCGCTCAATAAATACGATTGATGATGATGAGATGTCCAAAATGAAATCAAATAGTGAGCTCCTTGAGGGCAGGAATCTTGCCTACTATGGTACCTCTTCAAAAAGCAGTTAGTACAGTGCTTTGCACACAGTATGTGCTCATTAAATGTTATTGATTGATCCAACCAGATCCTGCAGGTGAGTGAGTTTAATTCACATTCTACTTCCTCTTTGACAGTGATTTTTATATCCACAAAATATCTCCCCATACCAAAAATATGATGGTGTGCGCATAAGTGTGTACGTGTGTTGGTCTGTGAGTGCTAGAAAAGGCAGGGGGTATCTTTTAGGAGTTCTTAAGGCCAGAGCCAGATAGCCCCAATATTGACTCATATTTTAATTAACTCCCTAATTACCCATTAAGCCTCTGAAACAAGAATTTATCATGGTGGCTGGAAAGAGTCAAAGTGGCTCTCCAAGTGCCACTTTATAACCCAGAAGTACAATCAACCAAGCTCTTTGAGGGCAAGGTCATAGCTACCCATTTCATTACACTGTTTTCTCCTAAGCGCTTAGTACATGCTTTGCTCACAATAAAAAAATCCCGTTGATTGGTATTTATTAAGTACTTACTGTGTGCAAAGCACTGTACTAAGCACTTGGGAGAATACACTATAATGGAGCAATAGACATGATCCCTACCCTCAAGAAGCCTTTGAGTACAATATTTTAAAGCCTTGGGCAAGCTAGCTCAGTGTGTTATACTGTATGGTTTAGGGTGGGGTTAAATAAGAATTATGGAATTTGTTATCTCACTATGTGCTTCCTAGGCACTGGGGAGGTACGAAATAATTCGATCAGAAACACCCCATGTCCTGACACTGGCTCGGAAGCTAAGAGTTAGGTGAGCGGGTTACTTATCCTCATTTTAAAGATAAAGAAAGTGAGGCACAAAGAGGTCAAACGGTTTCCTGGAGGTCACACCGCAGGCCAGTGACAGAGCCGGGACTCCTGGCTCCTATTCCCGTTCTCTTTCCACTAAAAATGTGATTTTTCTCTGTGAAGGTGCTGTGAGGATGACTAATGAAAACCAGTTACAAAATTAAATTCCATTCTGCCATATCTACAGCAGCATCCGGCTGCTTGAAATGTGCTTTATGAAATGTGCTTACAATGAAAGGATTATGTAATTTTGGCATTGGGCACAACTGTAGCCTTCATAAACAAATTCTTTAAAACTTGTGATTTTTCTAGTTGACAAATCTTAGCTGAACTTGCTGTTTGTTCAGGCACTAGGGATCTAAGAACATCACAGTGGCAGACTCTGGGTGGTGCTTTGGAAAAAGTGATGGATTTTTTTTTTAACGTACCAAATGAAAACAATTTTGACCACAAGATTCAATCAAAAATAAACCATCAGCAGTTTGAATTAATCCTCAGTGCTTTGCCTCTTTCCCAAATGCCCAAATATTTTAAGAACATTTCCTCTGAATCTGACAGATTTAAATCCTCACTGGCCTCCCTGCAACCCTGTCTTTATGTATCTATGTGAGCAAGCAGGAAACCGGATTCCTGAAGCCCAAATTGCTGCTTGACTTTTCCTGCCTTGCCAGTTGACAAGGTCAAGTTTGAGCAGAATTTTTGATTCTCAGACAACAGTTCAAAGTCCCTGGACTTGGAGTGGGGCTGACAGGTTGAGTTTTTGAGAGAGAAGACCAGGGCATCAAATACTCATTTATTTTCACCGATTGGTTAACAACCCAGGACAGACTTTGGAATGTCAAAAATGCTCCGCAATTTTACAGTTCTTTAAATATCCTCCACGGAGGTCTGCCAGGTGGATATAATGGAGATATTCAGGCAGAATATATACAGATAGGCACATGACCTATGGGAGATGTATGAATCTGGCATTTGTATTTGTCGGGCTCCCATTTATAAAATTCTTGGATCCCTCAGCAAATTTCTGCAAGTCAGTTATTACAACGACTTCCTTCTTACGGCCCACGGCAGAGGAAGAGGTCACCTCCCTTTGGAAAACTTTGCACTTCTTTATACCTTCGATTTTTTTTTTTTTTTTTTTTGGTTTGCAACCGATGAAAACCTTCCTGGAGAGATTTTCTTCTGTGCTTTATGACCCTCTTGTACAAAATGGCCCCTGGATCCCAACTTTTCCATTCAAGAAAAATCATCAAATAAAACAGTCACAGTTCACATCTAACAAAAAACTGCAGTGATAACAACCCTGAGAGATACTGAAATGTCACACTGAGATAGGGCAAGGATCCCCGTTAAATAAGTGGTGGGAATGAATTAGAGTGGGGGTTTTCTCCTGTGTTCCTCCACTTTCTAAAGAAAGCCAGAAAGATGAATTAGGGCTTTCTCTCTAGATACTCTTCACTACTTTTGCCTACCTTCTTTCATATTTTCCATCTAGGCATTACTTTCCCTTTGTCCTGTATATCAGATTTTTTTGGATAAAAATAAATGAAGCATCCAGAAGAAACACTATATACAGGAATGCACACAGTTTTTTGGATTTTCTATTTCTTCAGAACCAGGTTCCATTGTCTCTGGAAAAAGCTAAGGATGAAACACTCCCCTGTCCTTCCAGGACATTTGGAAATGAATTCAACTCCACCCTCCCTAACATATCTTAATTGGCTAAGTCCTCTTTGGTGGTGTTCTTTAGGTACCGCTTGAACTTGCCAATGAACCACTCTCTATGACTGTAAAGACAGCAGGACAGAACAAGTGACTTCGGTGGCTGAGAAGAGCTATTGACTGACTTCAATCAATCAATAGCATTTATTGAACACCTACTGTGTGCTGAGCATTCTACTAAATGCTTGTGAGAGGGCAATAGAGTTTGTAGCTCTGCCCTAAAGGAACTTAAAATGTAGTGGAGAAGACAGGCAGTAAAATGATTTAGAAATAGGAAGAAGGAAAAGGGATGTGTTCATGAGTTAACATATAAGTAATAGGGTAGGTAAGGTACGTACATAGGATTCTTATTTCAGAATTAGATCCAAACCAACCACAATACACAATTTACGAACTTTCCTATTGGTGCTAAATTGCAAATAAACAGTATCACCCATTACTAGTGTGCATGTATTCTGGTTCCACGATAACTCAGCTTCTTCCTGGGTCTAAACAAGTTGTTTTTTTAACGGTATTTGTAAAGGACTTCCTATGTGCCAAGCACTGTACTAAGTGCTGGGGTAGATAAAAATTAATCAGGTTGGACACAGTCCCTGTCCCCATGGGGCTTACAATCTTACAGATGAGGGAACTGAGGCACAGAGATGTGAAGTGACTTGCCTGAGGTCGCACAGCAGACAAGTGGCAGAACCAGGAGTAGAACCCAGGTCCTTCTGACTCCAGGCCCGTGCCCTATCCACTAGGCCATTCTGCTTCTTGGGGAAGGATAGATTTCCCTGCTGGTTCTGTAATTCTCCTAGGATGCTAGCAGGCTATTTGATTAAGCAGGGTATCTAACCAACACCCTGTATCACAGCTTCCAAAGGAGACGGAACTGTGAGAGAGCGGCTTAGGCCCTGACGGCAACTGGCCAACGTCTACTTTTCATTTCTATTTTCATCCTTTTAGCAATAGGAGCTCAGAAATTTATTCTGGCACCCATAGAAATTTATTATAGCTTACAGTCCTGTTCAGAGCACGATCCCATGAGGGCTCACTCTCTGCCATTAATTTCCCTGATCCAAAATCAGCCAGCAAGTGAATTTAACAGGCTTCTACCTAGAAAGAGACATGGGAATGTTTAGACTCTCTTTCGCTCTTGGTAGCCACACAAACTCTGGAGGGAATAGACTGTCTGATGTCTCATAACTACGTGTGGAGGCATGACTTTGAATCAGTTTTCTTAAAAGGATTTGGTCTATGCATTCCTGTCGACTCCTTACCCGTTTTTCAGAGCAGTGTCAGATTTCTGAAATCAGAGGGCTCACAGGTGGGTCAAACCATTCGCTCTTGGCTTTGTGTTGTTGTATTTTATGGGCATCTGAAGTACCTGACTGACCTGCCCACATTACTCTCTGTGCACAATACAATAAGTTTGGAAAGGTTCCTGCTCAGCCTCTTTCTGGCATTTCACAATTTGGTATGATGTGGCCACACTGTCACTCTTCCTGTCTACAAGTGGAAGGTGCCTACCTCAGGGACTGTGAGTTCCAACACTCCCTCCACCATCAACCTCCTCTATGACAGGCTCTATGCTCTTGAGAAGCAGCGTAGCCTGGTAGAAAGGAAATGTGTCTGTTTGCTGTTTTATTGTACTCTCCCAAGTGCTCAGTGCAGTGCTCTGCACACAGCAAACTCTCAATAAATACAATTGAATGAATGTATGAAGGAACCCAATTTGCTTGTATCCACCCCAGCGCTTACTACAGTGCCTGGCATTTAGTAAGCACTAAACAAATGCCACAATTATTATTAATTTTAGGAGAGTGGACACCCAGTTATGAGCAACCCCCATCAGCCAGTGCCCCTGAGTTTAAATCCAACTTGCTGGCCTTTGAATGTTGATGATGGTGATAATAATAATAACTGTGGTACTTGTTAAGCGCTATTATGTGCCAGGCACTGTATTAAATCCTGGGGTAGATACAAGTTAAGCAGGGTGGAAACAGTCCCTGTCCCACATGGGGCTCATAGTCTTAATTCCCATTTTAGAGATGAGGAAACTGAGGCATAGTTAAGCAAAGTGACTTGCTTAAGGTCACACAGCAGACAAGTCAGGGAGCTGGGATTAGAACCCAGGTCCTTCTGACTCCCGGGCCTGTGCTCTAGCCATTAGGCCAGGCTGCTTCCGTGATGGTTAGGGAAATTCCCAGTGGTACCTCAGGGAATAGAATTCCACTTCCCCCATGACTCAACTTAAATATTGCCATTTGGGATAACCTACAAGGTGTTTTAAGAAAGGTGGCTTCCTACATTTATTTCTGTTATTTATTATCCCTGCTGGCACAAGCACCTATCGCTCTGGAGGCAAAATTACCATTGAGGAAAATGCAGTGTTTTCAGGCTGTGTGTGTATGTCTGTGGGGCGGGGGATTTGGGTGCCCCATGATCCAATTTCCCATCTTATCTGATCTCTTCCCATTACAGTCTAGCTCTTTGAGGTTAAGGAACATATGTTGCTTTTGTTATACCTTCCCAGGCCCTTAGCATAGTGCTTTGCACTCAGAAGGTGATTGACTGATCGTAGTAAATCATCATCATCGTCAATCGTATTTATTGAGCCCTTACTATGTGCAGAGCACTGTACTAAGTGCTTGGGAAGTACAAATTGGCAACATATAGAGACAGTCCCTACCCAACAGTGGGCTCACAGTCTAAAATGTTTACTAAAAGTAAATATTTTTAACAGGCTGTTGCGCATGGCTGTAGTTTTCTGAGGGTCTGGGTGGTTCTGTGGGTCAGTGGGTGTGGGCACAAATACATTGTAAATGAGCCCCGAAGTGGGGACAATGGGACGTCACCCCTGACAATCCCCTAGCCCAGGGCCCACTGTGGCCTTCAGACAACCTGCAGATTGTTGGCCTAGGAGAAGGCAACCCAAACCCAAGTCGATCCACACTCTTACCATCTGTAGTCCTTAAATATGGCAATGCCTGATAATTCCTTTATTCCTCATGTCCCTTTGTTTACCCTGAAAAGAGATTTTGCTTTTGGGTATCTATTTCTGACTCTGGCAGCTTGTGAATCTCACTGGGATGGCAGTGTGTCCTAATGGAAAGAACATAGGACTGGGAGTCAAGAGACCTGGGTTCTAATCCTAGGCCTGCCATTCACCTGCTGTGTGACCTTGGGCAAGTCACTTAACCTCCCCTGACTTCAGTTTCCTCATCTGTAAAATGGGGATAAAATACCCACCCTCTCTCCTACTCAGATTGTGAGCCTCATGTCGGGCAGGAACTGTGTTCTATCTGATTTTCCGTGTCTACCCCAAGTCTTAGCACAGTGCAGGGGCACATAATAAGCACTTAATCAACACCATTATTGCTATACTATGCTTAACTCTTCCCTGAATGACTCATAGTATTTACTTGTGGTTTGTCCCTTTCACCGATCCAGGCTTCCGGGCATTTCCTTCATTATCCTCTCTCAAACAGCACGGCCCAGTGGATAGAGCCCGACCCTGGAAGTCAGAAGGACCTGGGTTCCAATCCCAGTTCCTGCACTCGTCTGCTGTGTGACCTTGGGTAAGTCACTTCACTTCTCTGGGCCTCAGTTCCCTCATCTGTCAAATGGGGATTAATGTTGTGAACCTAATATGGGGCATGGACTATATCCGACCTGATTATCTGGTGCCTGCTTTAGCACTTAATAGAGGGCCTGGCACACAGTAAGCACCTAACAAATTCCATTAACAACAACAGACATCAAGGTTAATGGAGGAAGTCAGACCGCCTCTCCTATCTGTCCAGTCAGTCGACCAATGGCATTTATTGAATGTTTACTACGTGCAGAGCACTGTACTAAGGGCTTGGGAAAGTACAGTACAACAGAATGTTCAGGCCCACTCCCTGCCCATAACCAGCTAGATCCTTGCTTCGTCCCTCATTTTCCCAACAAGGAGTTTGGCTCGGGTCCCTCTTTCTGTGACTCATACTTCCCAAACCCCTGACTCATGCCGCTTGCTCTCTCTCTCTTGTGCAACATTTTAATCTCTGCAATGTTCTTTCCATAATTTGATAATTTAGCGCTGCCCACGATGATTTCAATGTGTTCTCCCCAAGAGAAGAATCATAGGGCTCATAGGGCGACGTTACATTTTGTTCGGTACCCTCTTTCGTCCACGGCAGGTGTCTAAGCTGCGGGGCGTTCCGAGTTAGGGAGTTTCCTTTCTGCGTTGAGCATGCAACAGGCCGGTTGGATTTCTCCTTTGGATACTCAGTGTACTTTCCTGTTCATCATTCACAGCCAGGGAGGAACTGGTCCCCCCAGTGTGTGTGTGTGTGGGGGGGTCATTAGGGCTACTACTTTTAGACTGTGAGCCCACTGTTGGGTAGGGACTGTCTCTATATGTTGCCAACTTGTATTTCCCAAGCGCTTAGTACAGTGCTCTGCACACAGTAAGCGCTCAATAAATACGATTGATTGATTGATTGATTACTAAGTAACAGGGAGGGAAGGGTGACCCCTACATCGTCCTTCACGGCTTTTATGTATTTTCCCTGCTGGTCAGGATAAAGAGTATTAGAGCAGAGATTATCATACATGTTTTGTTTTGTTGTCTGTCTCCCCCTTCTAGACTGTGAGCCCGTTGTTGGGAAGGGACCGTCTCTATATGTTGCCAACTTGTGCTTCCCAAGAGCTTAGTACAGTGCTCTGCACACAGTAAGCGCTCAGTAAATACGACGGACTGAATGAATGAATGAATTTGAAATCGAGAAATCATTAGGAAGAGAAGATTCACAGAGATTCATGGGAACGTGGGAATGCAACTTTTGCCCCATTTTTGGATGTTTTGTTGCAGAAAAATTTCATTAACTACCTATGTAGAAACTGATCTGTCTGCTAAATTGTTCTAAATGTGTTTGATCTGCTTCCACAGATGTGTTGGCAGATTTCCAAATACTCAGAGTAATTATTGCTTTCTTCTTTGAATTAAACAAATCCTCCCAAAGTTTAAACAGTGATTCTTGCAGCATCCATCATATAATCTTGTTGTTTCATATCTCTCCCCCCGGCCCTGCCCACCCAGGCCCTTTAAGTGATCTGTACTCCTATAACAGTGGCTTTCAAACTTTTTCAGGAAAGGACAACTATTGTCTTTTACTTCAATGGTAAACTTTTGTAATGTTGAGTTTATATATCAATTAATGATAAATAGGAGAAGAGCCTTCAGGGTGTTCAAAATCCGAGTAAGATGTAAAAAGACAATTCCTAACTAAAATTTAAATGGTGATTTTAAACTTCAGACTTACAATTCTGTCTCTCCCGCTTTATCGTAAGGTCACTGAGGGCAGGGATTGAGTCGACTAATGCTACTGTACTCTCCCAAATGCTTAGTACAGTGACGTAACAATGGTATTGATTGAGCAATTACTCTGTGTGGAGCACTGTGCTACATTTTGCTCACAATATACTGTATAGTACAACAGTGTTGCCCACCAAGCTTACAGATGAAATATTGGATCTTGAGGGCACTTTTTTAATGCATTTGTTCAGTGCCAGGCACTGGTAGATTTGACACAGATTTGATGTGTCCCACATGGGGGCTCACAGTCTTAACCCCCATTTTACAGTTGAGGTAACTGAGGCCCTGAGAAGTGACTTGCTATGGTCACCCAGCAGATAAGTGGCAGAGCTGGAATTCGAACCCAGGCCCTTATGACTTTCAGGCCTGTGCTCTATTCACTACACCAAGCTGCTTCTCTTGAAGTCTCCTGCCTCCCCTCCTTCTCTCAAACTGTTCCCCAGCCTGGAACTCCCATCCTCCCCAAATCTGGGGAACCAACAGCACTTTCTGCAGAGTTGCTGAAGATCAGATTATGTTCTCCCTTCTTTCTTTTCTTTTTCTCAACAGAAACCAGATTTTACCTACTCCATGCAGGCTATATTTTAAACATATTTATGCCATCACCAACAATCCTAAGTATTTACTGAACACACACAGAGGATCAGGATTCCAGCCCTTCAGAAGGGGTTCTGTGCAGTTTAAGGGGTTTACTTAAACAGAATCTCACCTTATGGAGAATTCCATTATCATAGTCTAGATCAATCAGTGAATCATGTTTATTGAGTGCTTACAGTGTGCAGACCACTGAACAAAGCACATGGGAGAGGACAATATAATAGAGTTTGAATGAATGGAGTTGAAATTGACACTTTCCCCGTCCACAGTAAGCGGTCTAGACCAGTGGAATTTACCATTACACCGTTTATATTTTCTTAGAATGCTCACAAATTACGTTCAAGGTTCCCTTTTTAAATTTTTAGGTGAAATCCACTCCTGACCCGTGGTACTGATTAAATGCATACTGTGTGCACAGCACTGTACAAAGTGCTTGGGAGAGTACCACACAACAGAGTTGATAGACACATTCGCTGACTAAAATCAGTTTGCAGTTTACCATTATGAAGGTAAACGAGTTTAAATGATCCTTGGTTAAGTCACTGATTAAATACTTAAAAATCAAAATTATGAGTGTCAGTTCTTCTGCCCCCACGGGTTCTCATGGTGATTTGTTAGAACGGTGCTTTGCACATAGTAAGCGCTTAATAAATGCCATTATTATTATTATTATTTGTTCCTATTTTTCTTACAACTAGAGAGGGGGTTACTCCTCTGAAGGCCTTCTTCCCTCCCTTGAGCCTAATTGCTTCATTACAGCAACACCCTTTACCAAATCCTCCGGTTTCTCCCCTTCCTCAGCCAAATATCAACAATTTCTGACAAAGGCTTTTTATTTCCCCCGTGACTTTCTTCACATTCTGGGTTCAAATTCTTCTGGGCCTAATGCCCAGTCCCAGTTAGCTTTTTAACCCCTGGGAAACTTTGCCAGAATTTCACATGCCAAGGAACAGCGAGAAGTCGGGTGGGGGGAAGGCCAGCCTTATATAAGACCAGCTGGCTAACCATATCTTTGGCTTCTAGTCGGTTAACAGTTCCAGCTTCTTATCAATTCTGGCCAAATAAACTGTTAATAATTTAATGTACCCTAAACTAAAAACAAACAGGAAAACTGAACACATAGCATCACCTCTCCCCTGAAGTTCTGCACACTTGTTTTGTGAAAGTGCTGAATCAACAATCTTAGAAAGAGTGAAGTTCTCAGACCATTTGCAAATCAGGTAATAGGAACGAGCAAAAAAGCCAGGGGAATTTAGGCCTTACTTAATAGTAGCTGTATGCTTTCTACCTGACCGTGGGGATAAGTAATCAAACAATGATATTTATAGAGTGCTTACAGTATGTAGAGCACTCTACTAAGAGCTTGGGAGAATACAAAAACATAAAGTTGGTAGACATGAACCATGCCTTCAAGGAGTTTGCAATCTAGTGGGGGATAA
Source organism: Tachyglossus aculeatus (assembly GCF_015852505.1). Classification (NCBI taxonomy): domain Eukaryota; kingdom Metazoa; phylum Chordata; class Mammalia; order Monotremata; family Tachyglossidae; genus Tachyglossus; species Tachyglossus aculeatus. The sequence goes on from NC_052074.1 coordinate 5,876,604, forward strand.
AGACTGTGAGCCGGTTGCTGGATAGGGATTGTCTCAATTTGTTGCTGAATTGAACTTTCCAAGCACTTAGTACAGTGCTCTGCACACAGTAAGCGCACAATAAATACAACTGAATGAATGAATGACTTAAACTACCCAAGATTGAAGGTTGCCTATTCCCCTTTTAAATATTTAAATGCATGGAGGCTCCTCATGCCGCTTCAGTAGCCTGTTAGCTCATTCTGATCCACAAGAAGTTCTTTCTTGTTTCAAACTGGACACTGACTTGCTGCAGTTTAAACAAGTCTGTTTTATACTGGAAAGTCCAGTTTTTATCTGGTATGTCTCCTGCTGGATAAAGAATCAGTGCTGGACACCTTCATGTTCAGGTTATTTTCTTTGAAATGCACAGTCTCCCTGCACCTCAGCTCCTGCTATCGAAATTCAGAGCTCCAGGAGTGGCATCCATGTTTCTAGGGCTCCAGGAGGGAAAAAACAAGTGGCCTAATGGATAGAGCACGGACCTAGGAATTGAAAGACACTGGCTTCTAATCCCACCTCTGCCACTTGACTGCTGTGTGACCTTGGGCAAGTTTCTTCACTTCACTGTGCCCCAGTTCCTTCATCTGTAAAATGGGGATTAAGACTATGAGCCCCATATGGGACATGGACTGTGTCCAACCTGATTAGCTTGTATCCACTGCCTGGTACATAGTAAGCACTTTACAAATACCATAAAAATATAGCTCTGGAGCAATTTGAGGGACACAGGGGTCACCCCGGGGAGATGCACTAAGTGTTTTTAGGGGGGGATTCAGATTTCTACAAAATGGTGCATATAGTGCATGCCTGGTTTAACATGTGTGACAAGACATATGGCAGATTTTTGAGGGCTGTCAGTGGCAACCTTTCATTCATTTGGTTGTATTTATGGATTACTTACTGTGTGCAAAGCACTGTATTAAGAGCTTGGGAGAGTTCAATAGAATAATAAACAGGCAATTTCCCTGCCCACAGTGAGTTTCAGTCTAGTGGTTTAAACCCATTGCTCTTCTTTGGAAATCGTTAACCACTGGCTAGAAAAACTGTAGGGACTGTCTCTATATGTTGCCAACTTGTACTTCCCAAGCGCTTAGTACAGTGCTCTGCACACAGTAAGTGCTCAATAAATATGATTGATGATGAACAGGTCTGGGAAGGGAAATGATGTAGATACAGTGATGGTTTCTAAAATGGTGGATTCAGTAATCTAGGGAAGCCCTCACCTGAAAGAACTCACCAAGGCTTTACAGGAAAAGTATCTGCTTTTTATGCTCAGGGTTGATTGGACGGTGGAGGAAAAACCATTGTTTATTGTCTTTTGATATGTCCCAAAGGAACTTCATTCATATTCAATAGAAACAGTCTGATAGAGTTTTGTTTCACAGGTATAATGAAAAATGGCTCCCGAGGCAGTGGGAATTAAATCTCACATTCCACAAACTGCCATCACCCCCTCTCCACCGAGTAGATGAAAAGATTCAGTTTAGACGTTATGGAATGTCATCGCTAGCTTGAAGTGAAGATGACTTGTTTAAACCTAAGCCCTTCGCACTTTCTGCAAAGTAGCTGAAGATCAAATTATAGCCTTCATTTTGAAAATTTATTTTTCTGAACATGCCACAATTTCTTCAATATAGAATGACATTTAAATATAGCTCGTTGTTGGCAGAGAATGTGTCTGTTTATTGTTATATTGGACTCTCCCAAGCACTTAACAGATTGCTGTGCACAGAGTAAGTGCTCAATAAATACAAATGAATTCATTCATTCATTCAATTGTATTTATTGAGCGCTTACTGTGTGCAGAGCACTGTACTAAGTGCTTCAGAAGTACAAGTTGGCAACATATAGAGACGTTCCCTACCCAAAAATGGGCTCACAGTCTAGAAGGGGGAGACAGACAACAAAACAAAACATGTGGACAGGTGTCAAGTCATCAGCATAAATAGAAGTAAAGCTAGATGCACATCATCAACAAAATAAATAGAATAGTAAATATGTACAAGTAAAATAAATAGAGTAATAAATCTGTACAAACATTTATAAAGGTGCTGTGGGGAGGGGAAGGAGGTAGGGTGGGGGGATGGGGAGGAGGAGAGAAAAAGGGGGGCTCAGTCTGGGAAGTCCTCCTGGAGGAGGTGAGCTGTAAGTAGGGCTTTGAAGGGATTTGAATGAATACTGAAACCATCACCCACAGGCACTCAGGTGCCTACCCCTGTATACAAACCAATACTGGAAAACAGGCAAAGAAGTAGACTGAAAGCTCCCTGTAGGCAGGGAACATGTCTACCAATTGCATTGTACTGTACCCTCCCGAGCACTTAGTACAGTGCTCCTCATGCAGTAAGTGCTCAGTAAATAGCCTTGATTGATTAGAAAACCACCCCAAGAAGGCCTGTATGTTCTTTTTGAGGCTTACAAACCAAGGGTGGTGACAAGGAAACCTTACCCCAAAGTGAAGGTCTGAGGCCTTTTGAGGCCCAGACCTCCCACAAACATTTGACTTTTCTTTCCTAGCTGTCAACCATGCATCATTCTTTATAACAAATGGTAACCCCATCCCAAACAACGAGGTCATGGAATTCAAGCAGTATACAAGCTCCAAGGGCCAGCACATTGCAACATAAACTCTGCTGGAGAAGTCACGTGAAGAGAATAAAGGGGAGCACGAGACCCAAGCAGCTAGTGTCTGAAAGGCTCAAATCGGGTATTGAAAAAGCAGGGAAGACAGAAGAGATGACCGATGGCTTAGGGGGTACGAGGAAACCAATTATCAGCTCTGATCAGAAACCCAGACTCTTCAATTAACATACACTTCAGTGAGGTGAAATACTTGAACAGCAGGACAGCTCTACAGGCTTATGTGCACAGTGATTGGGGTGAAACATTCTCATTGATCATTTCAACCACACCCATCGATACAGTTATGACCTTGCCATCCGTAATGTCGACTTCTAACTTGTAGATCATTTGTACAAGCCTGGCTTTTCAATCGAAATAAACCAAAGGAAAGATCAAGTCGTATCTACCCTAGTGCTTAGAAGAGTGCTTGGCACATAGTAAGCACTTAACAAGTACCATAATTCTTGTTACTTAGAGCAAAGCACTGTAGTAAGCGCTTGGGAGAGGATTATAGAAGCAAAATGCGCAGACCATACCCTCAAGGAGATTACAGTCTAATCAACAGATAAAGATGATTTCCAAAGAGTGGGAGCAGGAAGAAGAACAAGTTTGGAACCAGAAAAACACTGAATATACACATAAAAATATACATGTGAACATAAGTGCTAACGATGGGAACCAAATAACTACATATTAAGCTACTTAATACTCAGTGATTCCTGAATTCCAAGTAGAGTCAGAAGCTCGTTGTGATGAAGTATTACTGATACCATAGTATCATATTTTGTTTTTCTCTTCTCAATTTAAGTATGTCAGTGCTGAAAGACTTCCTCTGTACTTGTGAAATAGCACTCAAATAGTTGCCCCTAAGGGTTTATCCAAACAGTACTCCAACATAAGAGTTGGGGGGGGGAGGGAGAAAAAAAAACTATTTGCCCAATCAAAATACTTAACTCACTAAGTGTTTTGGTTCTACATCAGGAAGAAGAGACCATAAAGATAACACAGACTTCTAGTCTTTAAATATGTGTGTGGTATTTCACCCTATGTTGTTTCTGTGCAAAGAATGAACATTCTGAATACCAGGGTAGTGAAAGAATCTTTATATCTCCTCCTTAAATGCAGTTCTTCTCCTATCTCCCAGATGCTGGTGCTGAATCATGATCAGTGTTAAGTAACATAATATTTTTATTTGGTGGTAAAAGTTTCCATTCCAGGGTCTCATCTACTAATTCTGTTGAATTGAACTTTCCTGAGTGCTTAGTACAGTGCTCTGCACAAGCACTCAATCAACTAATCAATAAATCCATCAGTCATATTGAGCATTTACTGTGTGCAGAGCACTGTACTAAGCACTTGGGAGAGTAAAACATAACAGTCAGATTCCCTTCCCTCTTCCTATGACTTCCCTTTTCCATCTCCCCTCTTTTTTCTTTCCTTTCACCTCTCTAGATGAGACTCACTGTGGGAATTAATTCATTCATTAATTCATTCATTCATATTTATTGAGAACTTTATGCGTGCAGAGCAGAGAAACTTTCCCACAATCCATAGACTCCTCTGACAAGCTGTGGCCATCGCTGATAGCACAAGGCTCTCCATGCCAACAAGGTTTGGTACCCCCTGAGATGCAGGTCAAAAAATTGATATTTTCCTGGGAAAAATCCTTCCCCAAAACACTTGTGCTGGGCAGACACTTTGGCCACTCCCCGTTTCCCTTATTAGCTCCATTTTCAAGTGTCTGGACCTATACAAAAATATTACTGAGATAATTCAGGTCTCTAAAAGTCACTTTGGTCAGAATTTCTTTATCATCATCAATCAATGATATTTATTGAGCGCTTACCGTAGGTAGAGCACTGTATGAACTGCTTCATCATCAACACCCCTTACTTTAGTATTGCGCTTTTATTTTTTCAAAGTACTTCATATCAATTATTTCATTTTATCCTTACAACATCGCTCTGATGTACAAAGAGGCAGCTGCTATTATGCCCATTTTGCAGATGAGGAAACTGAGGCCCAGTGAGCTAATGTGACTTGCCGAAGATACACACGGCTGGCCAGAGGTATTGTTGGGAATGTACATACATCTGATTGCCAGCCCCATGATCTTTCTCCTAGGCCTCACTGCTTCCCAGAAATATAATATTTTGGATTATTTTTCGTGGAACGTTTGGACAACTCTGGCCTCAATATACCTTGGATCTCAAGTATTCAGATAAATGTGTTGAATAGTCCATGCTGTTTGAATGTGTGGTGTGGTAGGTGGGAGTGGAAAAGGAAGCTTTCTTTTTTTATACACAGGAATACCATTTTGTGAAACTAGCATTCCTTTCTTCTCGGGGACAGGCAGGAGACTGATCCTTGGTAGGCAATGTTAACTCGGAAAGGGGGTGTTTAGGTCTAAAGAAGCAGATTTTCTCCACAGAAAGTGTTTCAGTAAACATTCATCATCCAGGTGATCTCTGTCACAATTTTTGGAGCAGGCACTACATTTTTGTATAGGCCCAGAAACTTGAAAATGGAGCTAGTAAGGGAAATGGGGAGTGGCCAAAGTGTCTGCCCAGGACAAGTGTTTTGGGGAAGGATTTTTCCCAGGAAAATATCAAACCTTGTTGGTATGGAAAGCCTTGTGCTATCAGCGATGGCCATGGCTTGTCAGAGGAGTCTACGGATTACAGGAAAGGTTCTCTGAATCTTCTCTTCTAAGCTTTAGGGAAAAGTAGGAGAAGTAGCATGGCCTAATGGTAAGGGCATGGGCCTTGGGGTTGGATCAGTCAATCATATTTGTTGAGAACTTACTATGTGCAGAACACTGTACTAAGTTGATGATGATAATGATGGCATTTGTTAGGTGCTTACTATGTGCCAAGCACTGTTCTAGTGCTGGGGTAGATACAAGGTAATCAGGCTGTCCCACGTTGGGCTCACAATCTTAATCCCCATTTTACAGACGAGTTAACTGAGGCACAGAGAAGTGAAGTGACTTGTCCAAAGTCACACAGCTGACAAGTGGCAGAGCCGAGAATTATCACCCATGACCGCTGACTCCCTAGTCCTTGCTCTTTCCATGGAGCCACGCTGCTTTTTGGGAGAGGACAATACAACAGAGTTCGTAGAGCCATTTCCTGCCCACAGCGAGTTTACAGTCTGGAGGGGGAGGCAGACATTAATGTGCCTGGAAGCTCTCTGACTGTAAGCTCATTGAGGGCAGAGAATGGGTCTGGTATATGAGAAGCAGCATGACTTAGTGGAAAGAGCACAGGCTTGGGAGTCAGAGGTCATGGGTTCTAATCTCACCTCCACCACTTGTGAGCTGTGTGACCTTGGGCAAGTCACTTAACTTCTCTGTGCCTCAGTTACCTCATCTGTAAAAGGGGGATGACAAATGTGAGCCCAAGTGGGGCAACCTGATTTCCTTGTATCTACACCAGCGCTTGGAACAGTGCTTGACACATAGTAAGAGCTTAACAAATACTAACATTATTATCATATTGTTGTATTGTATTCACCCAAGAGCTTAGAACAGTGCTCTGCACATAGTAAGTGCTCAATAAATGTAACTGATTGATTGATTAATAAATTATGGATATGTACATAAATGTTGTGGGGCTGAGGGTAGGTTGAATAAAGGGAAGAAATCAGGAAATCAGACAGATAAATTTCTCTCCCCAACTTGAAAGCCTTGAGGCACATCTCCTCTAAGAAGCCTTCCCTGACTAAGCCCTCCTTTCCTCTTCTCCCATTCCCTTCTGTGTCACCCTGACTTGCTCCCTTCATTCATCCTCCCTTCCATCCCCGCAGCACATATGTATATATCTGTAATTTATTTATGTATGCATATTAATGTCAATCTCCCCCTCTAGACTATGAGCTCATTGTGGGCACGGAATGTGCCCGTTTGTTGGTAAATTGTACTCTACCAAGCCCTTAGTACAGTGCTTTGCGCACAGTAAGCACTCAATAAATAACGGTTGAATGAGTGAATGAAAGGGTGATGCAGAAGGGAGTGGGAGAAAAGGAAATGAGGGCCTAGTCAGGGAAGACCTCTTGGAGGAAATGTGCCTTCAATAAGGCTCTGAATGTAAGGAGAGTCACTGTCTGTCGGATATGAAGAAGGAGGGCATTCCAGACCAGAGGCAAGACATGGGTGAGAGGTCAGCAGCGAGATAGAGGACCTGGATTCCAGGGGGGACAGGATCATCATCATCATCATCATCAATCGTATTTATTGAGCGCTTACTGTGTGCAGAGCACTGTACTAAGCGCTTGGGAAGTACAAGTTGGCAACATATAGAGATAGTCCCTACCCAACAGTGGGCTCACAGTCTAAAAGGGGGAGAGGATCGGACCTGATGATCTTGTACCCCAGTGCTTAGTACAGTGCTTGACACATAGTAAGCGCTTAACAAACTCCACAATTATTGTCTGCTGGATGACCTTGAGCAAGTTACTTAACTTCTCTGTGCCTCAGTTTCCTCATCTGTAAGCACTCAGTTGGCACTCAATAAATGCCACTGATTCATTGATTTCCCCTACCACCTTTTGGTACTTAGCAGGCAGAAAGGACACTACTGAGAGCTCACCTCCTCCAGGAGGCCTTCTCAGACTGAGCCCCCTTTTTCCTCTCCTCCTCCCCATCCCCCCCGCCCTACCTCCTTCCCCTCCCCACAGCACCTGTATATATATTTGTATAATTTATTACTCTATTTATTACTTGTACATATTTACCATTTATTTTGTTAGTGATGTGCATATAGCTTTAATTCTATTTGTTCTGATGATTTTGACACCTGTCTACATGTTTTGTTTTGTTGTCTGTCTCCCCCTTCTAGACTGTGAGCCCGTTGTCGGGTAGGGACCATCTCTATATGTTACCGACTTGTACTTCCCAAGCACTGAGTCCAGTGCTCTGCACACAGTAAGCGCTCAATAAATATGATTGAATGAATGAATGAATGTATGACACTGTTCAGAGAAACCCAGAGCACACATTAGTAGAGAGCTTATCAGCTGCTGCAGTATTGTATTCAGCACATAGCAGGTACACAACACTAGTATGTATTCTCCCAAATACTTAGTAAACTGCCAGCTGCCATAGTGAAGACTTTATTCTTCTTCTGGCTTTCACTATCGGAAAGTATGTTTTGTCTACTTCTCATTTAATTGTAAGGTGTTTGGAAGACAGGAAACATATATCTTGCTACTGTCCTACCCTCCTAATTGCTTAGTACTGTGCCTAGCACTTATTACTTTTCTCATTGATTTAAGAAAAACATATTGCGGGGAAAAAAGAAAGGAAATTTACGAAAAAGGCCATGCCAATCTCTAATAGCTCTGATTCCCCCAAGAAGGAAGAAAAACTGGAGAAAAATGTTTTGACATTTTTGCCTGGGACGATAAAATTCCTGTCATATCTCACTCCCTAACCTCAAAACACAGAAGAGGTGGGAAAAGCCGAGCTCTACATTTCTCTTTCAAAACAACATTGTGGGTGTTAAAAAATGAAAAATGAAACCATTTCAAACTAAAATAAAAAGAAGTTCTGTCACATTTAATATTACATAATTAGAATCAGTCAATCTGGCATTTACGAATGCTTACTGTGGGTAGGGCACTCTACTAAGCGCTTGGGAGAGTACACTATGACAGAGGTGGTAGATGCATTCCCTGCCCACAAGGAGTTTACAGTCTAAACTGTCGATAAATCCTACTATCTGGTCCACCAACAAAGCAATCTACCACGTTAGTGCAGCATGGGAGTGGCTTGGCTGTTAGAATCTCCTGCCCCTGTGTCAAGTAATAATAATGACAGTATTTCTTAAGCGCTTACTATGTGCCAAGCACTGTTCTAAGCACTGGGGTAGATACAAGGTAATCAGGTTGTCCCACTTGGGACTCACAGTTTTCATCCCCATTTTACAGATGCGGTAACTGAGGCACAGAGAAGTGAAGCGACTTGCCCAAAGTCATACAGCTGACAGGTGGCGGAGCCAGGATTAGAACCCATGACCTCTGACTCCCAGTCCAATCATTACCAATCTAATCGTTATCATCCTGCCTCTTCCACCAAGGGGTCACGGGAAACCAAGCGAGAGGACTGTCCTTCTTCAGGGAAGAAATCCCTCCCACCCAAAATTTTATGGAGCCTTCCCTCTGGTAAAGGATATCTGATTAAATAGAGGAGGACAGGAAGTGCGACCAAAACTATTCTCAGGACCTGCCAGTTACATAAACGTGTGCAGAATGTGGCATGAACTAATCTTTCAGATCTGCTCAGAGCAGAGTTCTTCCCATCCCCAAACCCCTCCTAAAATCCCACGTCCTCCAAGAGGCCTTCCTGGGTGACTTTTTGTTCTCCCTAGGTCACATCCTCCCAAGTACCACCTCAGCACTTCTGCAGGCAGAGCCACTTGGAGCACGTGTGTACTACTGCTAATACTAATGACAATGATATTACTAATAATAATTGTGGTATTTGTTAAGTTTGTCTCTCTTCCTCCCTTCAAGGCCCTGCTGAGAGCTCACCTCCTCCTCAAGGCCTTCCCAGACTGAGCCCCTTCCTTCCTCTCCCCCTCGTCCCCCTCTCCATCCCCTCCTTCCCTTCCCCACAGCACCTGTATATATGTATGTTTGTACATATTTATTACTCTATTTATTTATTTTACTTGTACATATCTATTCTATTTATTTTATTTTGTTAGTATGTTTGGTTTTGTTCTCTGTCTCCCCCTTTTAGACTGTGAGCCCACTGTTGGGTAGGGACTGTCTCTATATGTTGCCAATTTGTACTTCCCAAGCGCTTAGTACAGTGCTCTGCACATAGTAAGTGCTCAATAAATATGATTGATGATGATGATGATGGAATATAGCAGAAGGCTGGATGTTCTGGAGAAAGAATATCCATAGAGTCACTATGAATTGGAAACGACCCGATGATACATAATGATAATAATAATGATAATAATAATAATAATTATTATTATTTGTTAAGCTCATACTATGTGCCAAGCACTGTATTAAGCACTGGGGTGGTGACAAACAAACCAGGTTGGATATAGTCCTGTTCCACATGAGGCTCACAGTCTTGATGCGACTCACAGTCTACTGATTTACATACTCTACTATGTAAGCAGCATGGCTCAGTGGAAAGAGCCTGGGCTTTGGAGTCAGAGGTCATGGGTTCAAATCCTGGCTCCGCCAACTGTCAGCTGTGTGACTTTGGGCAAGTCACATAACTTCTCTTTGCCTCAGTTACCTCATCTGTAAAATGGGGATTGACTGTGAGCCCCAGGTGGGATAACCTGGTCACCTTGTAACCGCCCCAGCACTTAGAACAGTGTTTTGCACATAGTAAGCACTTAATAAATGCCATCATCATCATTATTATTAAGTGCTTGCTTATTCACCTATTCACTTTATTCCTTTTCTTTTCAACCTCATATCTGTACATCATTGTACATCTTGGGAGTTAGGGATTAAGTCATTTACCTCTATTGTCCTTTAGACTGTAAGCTTCTCGTGGGCAGGGAACGTGCCTGCTAACTTTGTTATAACATACTCTCCCAAGTGCTTAGTTCAGTACTTTGCACACAGTAAGCGCTTGATAAATGTGATTGATTGAACTCCCCCAACCCCTCGATACGGAGTAATAGTCACTCTACTATTGATTGAATAACCTATCAAAAAAAGAGGAAACTCTATTTTTAATTTTTCTTTGAGGACTAGACTATTCAGTTTACCACTGCCACAGTAATTACTTGAAAAGATACAGAGGCTGTGGGATTTGGTATGTGAGGAACAAAATATTAGCGTGAAGTTTTTCACATACTGTGGTATGTGGTATTACAACAGTCGTTAGAATCTGTTTTCCAAATCTGATACGGAGGATTTTTGCTTTTTTTTTTTTTTAGTTCAAGGCAAGTTCACTTGAACCTATCAAAAGTAGAAACTTTATCTGAGATGATATTATGTTTTAGTAATCATCATCATCATCATCATCATTGGGGTATTTATTAAGCCCTTACACTGTGTCCAGCACTGTTCTAAGCACTGGGGAAGATTCAAGATAATCACGGCAGACACAGTCTGTACCAATTATCCTATCTGCCGGTTGTGCCAACATTCAATAGCCTCTCCAACTCCTTATGTAAATAAGCAGATTCTTGATGTTGTTCCAGATTCAAAAATGCCCTTGAAGATATTATGCCTCTGAGGACAGCTTTCGTCTACCTGCACAGTGAGATCCCTGCACTTGGAAACACCCAGGGGTATTCTCTTCTCATAGACAAATAGTTCCAAAAGTTTCCTCTTCAAATAACAGCAGAAGGAGCCCAGGCCTGGGGCTCAGAGGACCCAGGTTCTAATCCTGGCTCTGCCACTTGTCTGCTGTGTGACCTTGGACAAGTCACTTCACTTCTCTGGGCCTCTGGGCCTCAGTTCCCTCATCTGTAAAAAGAGGATTGAGACTATGAGCCCCATGTGGGACAGGGACTGTGTCCAACCTGATAACCTGATTACCTTGTATCTACCCTAGAGCTTAGTACAGTTCTCTACACATAGTAAGCACTCGATAAGTACGACTGATTAATTACTGAGCTTCTCAATGGTTGGGGAGGCTGCTCTTGAGAGAATGGAGTTAAATCCAGAATTGGAGAGCTTTACCTTTCTCTCTTTTTTTACATATCCATATTGGTGGCAGTTATCAGGATCAGACTGGGGTGGGGGTAAAGATAGGGAGAAGGGGGAAGACCCACTATTGGCAGGCCTTATATACTTGAGTTGTAAACTCTGTAAGCATTCCAGTGTTGCTTCTAGGGAAACTGAATCTGCAAATCTTACATTTCAGAATTCTGGTTTTTGCTGTCTAGTGTCGCTTGCTTCTTTATCAGTTGTCTAATTAGATCAATTCCACTGTCTCCATTCTTTGGAATAGAAAATAGCCCCACTGACAGTACTTCTACCCACTTTGGAGACCATGGTTTGAAACAGTAGTAATTTCCAGCCCTTCGAATACTGCACACCGACTAGACCCTCATTTCCTCTTCTCCCCGTCCCTTCCGTGTCACCCTTGCACTTGGATATGCACCCTTTATTCACCCCTCCCGCAGTCCCACAGCATTTACGTACTTATCCGTAATTTATTCTTTTATATTAAGGTCTGTTTCCCTTGTGCTCGTTGTGGGCAGGGAATGGGGTCTCCAAACTCTGGTATATTGTATTCTCCCAAGTGCTTAGTACAGTCAGTAAGTGCTCAATAAATATGATCGATCAACTGATTGACTGATTCCTCTTTGCCTCCCCTAGAGCCTCCTGTATCCAGGTATCTGAGGATATAAGCATCCCTCCTATCCTTTTCAAAATGTCCCTAGGAAGGGAGAGGGGCAGAACACAAAGGCTTCCCGAATTCTCTCCTGGTTCATTTCAAGGCCACTGAATAAGTGGCAAGAAATGGTCTTACCATCACATCAAGTATTCAAGAACCCACAAGAAAAACTTTGTGTTATAAATTGTACTTGAAGAAAGGATTTTTGGTGGTTAAAAAATGGAATCTATCTGGAAGGCATTATCTAGCAAGAACCATACTTCAGAACCTGAAAAAAATCTTAAGTGGTTCATTAAGATTCCACAAAATTGAATGGCTCTCTCTCTCCTTCTCTTTCAATCTCTCTCTCTCTCCCCCACCCCTTCGACCCCCCACTCACCCCCTTTAGAGTTCAGTATTGGACTTTTAATTGTACACTGACTTGGCAATCACTCATAATTAATTTTGTGATAGAAACTGTATTTCTACTGAACTGGTTGTTTTATTTTTAAGCCCACAATATAATTATGTTTTCTTTTAACAAGCTCCATCTTTCATTTTCCTATGTGGAATTTCATCCAAAGGGGACAAAGCACTCAAGATTAATTACACAGGCTCTAGCCAAATGAACATGTGAGACAGCAATAGCCTTTAAAACTAAATAAAATGTGTTTACACATCAAAACCCACAATTTCCCAAGGAAGTAGCGCCATCAGATTTGCACATCCAAATGTGGTGACTAGTAAAACTAGAGGCTATTTGTTTCTTTGAGGTTGGGGGGGCTGAAAATTTATCAACAAAGACTATTTGTTACCAAAAAAAGCATTTTCCATTCACTGCAAATAGAATGTAAAAGCAGTTATGCTTGAAAACAAATTCAAGAGCCCCTGGAACTTAAAAATACCTTCCCATGGCACTCTTGTGCCTGTGAGCCCCACATGGGACAGGGACTGCGTCCAACTCGATTTGCTTGTATCCACCCTAGTGCTTAGTACAGTGCCTAGCACGTAGTCAGCACTTAACAAATATCATAATAATAATAATTATTATTATTATTGTGCTATTTCTCTAAAGGCTCACAGGTATGTTCCAAAATTTCTATTTATTCTGCTACAAAACCAATTGATTTGCTACAAAAAGGAGAATCTAGTTAGCCATCTTTATGTCATTTCAAGCGGACCCTTGTCCTCCAGAAATCCAGGAAAGGGTATGATCCTTATTTACGAGGTGTTCTACAGTGGAAACCTAAATAGTTCAATAAAATGATAAGCCAGGTGTTTTACCTTTTCAAAATTCTGCCTGTTCTGCGGCCTTCAAAGGAAACTCCAGAAACTCAGATCGAATGAAATGAGACCTAAGCCTAGTAAAAATTCCTTTGGATTATACTGCAAGCAAAACTATACCGTCTTAAATTCCTTAAACTCTTGTTTTATTAGTTCAGCAGTCGGGCTCCTATTTTTCTAGCTCTTGCCATTCCACGCTCCTTTTTTAAATGCTTTCAAATTCCTTTCCTAACTTATCCTGAATGTCCCTATTTTCCCACACGCCAGCACTGAGATCAGCGCCTACCAATTGGCTGAGTTTGCCCAGGGTAAATCTAACATCAAGTTAAAAACATTTTGCGAATGCATATGGTTTTAATGGGTCTAACTAAATCCGCCTCGTTAGCCAACCAGAAATGTGGGGAATTTACTATGGGGACGTTTTGTTGCGATTCAGGATGGGTCTGAAAAGCGTTAAGATGAGGTTGGGCCGACACCCTATCCAATATTCTGCGAGATTACACCCTCGTGCATCTCTTATAATAATAACAATAATAATAATGGCATTTATTAAGCACTTATGATTGGTCCAGGAGCTGTGTCCCCATTAAATGAATTGGGAGCACGTGACTAGGGTTCTTGTTCAAGGGTGAGGGGTGGTTTGAGGAGAGAAAGCTTCTTTTTTTTCATGTACTATGATGAGATGCCATTCTAAGCATTGCCCTGAAACCCAGTAGCAAGGGTCTCAGCTCCCTAAGTGATGGGGGAGGGTTTCCTGCTGGCCCTCCCCCGCCATCCCAGAAATAATAATAATATCTGTAGTAGTTATGAAGTGCTTACTATGTGCCAGGCACTGTACTTAGCTCTGGGCTGGATACAAGCAAATCAGGTTGAACACAGTCCCTGTCCCACATGAGGCTCACAGCCTTAGCCCCCATTTTAAAGATGAGGTAACTGAGACTCAGAGAAGTGAACTGACTTGCTCAAGGGCGCATGGAAGACGGGTGACGGAGCCGGGATTAGAACCCATGACCTTCTGATTCCCAGGCCCGGGCTCCAGCCACTATGCAACCTGCGTGAGTGTGCGGCCCATGACTGGAAAGCTCCTGGCGTGGACCTGCACCCTCCTCAGAGGGAGCATTTTGTCTGATTGCCAACCACCGTGTCTACACTGGGGAAGCAGCGTAATTATAATTACGGTGTGGGCGCCATGTGCCGGGCACTGTGCTCAGCGCTGGGTTGGATACAAGCAAATGGGGTTGGAAACAGTCCCTGTCCCATATAGGGCTCATGGATGAGAAGCAGCACGGCTCAGTGGGAAGAGCACAGGCTTTGGAGTCAGAGGTTCATATCCCGGCTCGGCCAATTGTCAGCTGTGTGACTTTGGGCAAGTCACTTAACTTCTCTGTGCTTCAGTTACCTCATCTGTAAAATGGGGATTAAGACTGTGAGCCCCATGACGGACAACCTGATCACCTTGTAACCTCCCTAGTGCTTAGAACAGTGCTTTGCACATAGTAAGCGCTTAATAAATGCCATTATTATTATTACGTGGGCTGGTGACTTGGACTGCCCCAACGTCCATAAGGTAGGGTTTGGCCTGGAGCCAGCTGAAGCTTGGGGCAACTGTTATAGTTGGGTTCAGTCGGGGACAGAGAGGCCTGGGCCTGACTTCTGAGGAGGCGCTGCTCCGTGCACCAAGGCCAGCAGTCTACCCGCTCAAATGCTGAGCGTGCTTTCACCCGTGAGCAATTTTTTTGGTTGTTCCAAGTCCAGAGAATTATTTATGCCTAGTAAATGTTAACTTGCCCCATCTCCTTGTGCAGAGGAGTCACACAGGGAAAGAAGGGAAAGGACACTTAGGGAAAGATCAAGGGCCTGGGGGTCGGAGAACCTGGCTTCGAATCCCAGCTCTGCCACTTGACTGCTGTGTGACTTTGGGCAAGTCGCTTCACTTCTCTGTGTCTCAGTTACCTAAGCTGCAAAATGGGGATGAAGACTGTGAGCCCCATGTGGGACGTGGACCTGACTAGCTTGTATCTACCCTAACTCTTAGTACTGTGCCTGGCTCACAGTAAGCACGGAACATAAACCAGTTAAAAGACAAAATAAATGCTCATGGGTGAAAGCACCACACGTGAACAGTTTAATCTCGGCTGCTGAACTCCATTGCTCCCATCATTCCTTGGAGTCTCTAAACTCGGGGCATGTGGGGAAGAGGATGGTGGATCCTAAATTGGGTTAAACCCAACAGGGCTGGTTTTTGCACAGCCCAACTCAGCATTGACACTAAGTGCTCACAGTTCTCCAATATCAATGGAATTATCCTCTTGCAGGACAAATTCATGATGATTTTTCTAAATTATAAACTCCTTGAGGGGAGGGATCCCATCTACTAATTCCACTGTACTTTCCCAAGGGCTCAGTACAGTATTCTCTCCACAGGAAACCTCAGTAAATACTCTGGATGGACCAATCGATTGATAATTTGACATCCCCCGTTTGCATACAACAATTTTTTCTGACACCGCAGCACGCTGTATCCAAACATGCTCGCTTTGTCGGATGAACGTTCCCTAACTCCCTAACAGCAAACACGTAGGAAAACACACATCCTGGAAGAGCCTAGTGTATCCTTTTAGATGTGGTACTGGAGGGCGATTTCTCCGGCTGCAGTTGGCAAAGCAGCCCCCCAGGCCAGAGATGCCATGGCTGCACTTTGATGGATTAGTCCTATTGCTAATTGGGGGAAGAAATAAATCCCCCTTACAGAGCACATCTACAAAGAAATGCAGTGCTGGAAAGAAAATTATGACCATTGAGTTTTATAATTTTTTCATCTCAACTGCTGAAAAGAACAACTCTGGTTTCAGTTTAAGTTTTTGTTGTTTTTTTTTTTTTCCTCAAAGAAACCTACATGACCACTTCTTCAAAATTCGTTCCAGATGGAATTAGTCATAAGATGATTGATTATCCACTCAGCTTTGGAGCTATGTGGTTAAGCTCAAAAGCCTACAACAAACTGGTTTGGATCTGTATTTTATGGTAAGTGGCAGAAAGGGTAATCTTAAACTGTCATTTCAGAGTTAGCAATGAGGGAGGAGAGGAATTTAGATGGGCTACTTAGATCGGGAAATGCTTTCACAAAGGAACACCCCGAGTGGTAGATAATCAGAGCATAAGACAAGGAAATCAAAAGTGAATCCATTCAACTAGGGTGCATCACCCGAGGAGGATTTTTCAGGGGCTCCTGACCTCCCAGGGCTCCTCTAAATTGCCCTGCACCCCGGGGGTGACCCCAAAAGATGCTTACATTGCTAGGGCAGCCACAATCCAGTCCTCCAGCCAAGAGAGCATTGTTGCCTAGACTGGATGCTAGAGTTGAATTCAGAGACCGGCCCAGTGGACCGATCCTCAATCAATCAATCAATCAATCAATCAATCGTATTTATTGAGCGCTTACTGTGTGCAGAGCACTGTACTAAGTGCTTGGGAAGTACAAGTTGGCAACATGTAGAGACGGTCCCTAACCATCAGTGCGCTCACAGTCTAGAAGGGGGAGACAGACAACAAAACATATTAACAAAATAAAATAAATAGAATAGATATGTACAAGTAAAATAAATAAATAAATAACCACCCCAGAAATAAGAGGGTCTTGGGCAGTTAAGGTGCAAGACTACCACCCAGCTGAAGAACCCGTTCCTTAACCCCTTCCCCCCGCCACCTCTTGTCGAAATCCAGAAAGAGCTGCAAGGTGAGATTCCCTCATCTCCTTTTCAGCCCCGCGAGATCATCTTTGCTCTTGGATCTCTTGCTCTTATCTTGCTCTTGAATGCCCATCGGGCCTCAGGGGGCATGTAACATGGCTGCAGAAGCTTGTAAATTTCAGGTGACCCACATGAGGAAAACAAAGGCAGAATTTGACGAGTCTATTCATTGCGTAGGCCTGCTTTAGGCACTCAATGGAGCCAGTGCTTTTCATTGACAAAAATCCTTCTCCACATTTTGAACAACCTCTTTGCAACCACTGTAGTGTTTTTCTTATGCTCGCTCCCTGCTCTCTCTCGATCTCTTGCAGCTAAATACTGGTTTTGCTAAGAGATTCCACCCTTCACTCATATCCCGCTTTGTGACCTTCTGGTTTGTGTTCTTAATTTGCCATTCCCGCCTCTTTTTTTCCAACTACTCTCTTTTTCATTACTCCCATTGTGGGCATATTTAATCTCCTTCTAGATCCTTCAGCAATTATGTGCATGTCTGTAATTTATGTCTATTAATGTCTGTCTCCCTCTCTACACTATAAGCTCATCGTGGGCAGGGAATGTGTCTGTTATATCGTTATACAGTGCTCTGAACACAACATGCACTCAATAATTACAATTGATTGATTGCTTGATTGATTCCAATCTCTCTCAATTGTTTGCTCTTTCCAAGAAGGCTCCCCAAGTTTCCTCAGCCTTCCCTGGTGAAGGCTGGCGATCTTTCCATGATTGCTGGCTCTGTTTTTTTCCTAAAGTGTCACCCTATTTTGGATTTGGTACATTTCCCCTAATAGCTAACTTGGAAAGAGAGAAAGTAACTTGGTTGTTCCGAGTCCAGAGAAATATTTATTCCAAGTAAATGTGAACTTATCCCATCTCCTTGTGCATAGGAGTCGCCCAAGGTGAGATTGGAAAGGACATTTAGGATCCAGCTGGTGAGTGAGGAAGGTTGTTGAAATTTAGGCTGCCCAAGAGGGCAGCCATCACATGGTTATCTTGGACAAGTCACTTCACTTCTCTGGGCCTCAGTTACCTCATCTGTTCAATGTGGATTAAGACTGTGAGTCCCACATGGGATGTGGAATGTGTCCGACCTGACAAGTTTGTATCTATCCCTGCCTTTAATACAGTGCCTGGCACCTAGTAAGCATTTAACAAATAACATAAAAAAAAACCAGAACCAGGGTGCTTATGATTTTTGTGTTAGTTGTTCCTTGTTCCAGAACTGGCTGAAGATGGTACAATTGAGAGCCGGAAAGAATTAGCAAAGGCTAGTGAAAGGAAGAGATGACTGAGGAAATCAGGAAGCTCTGAGGACAGAGCTCTGCACAGAATAAGCAATCAATCAGTGGTATTTATTAAGTACTTACTGTGTGCAGAGCACTGTGCTAAGCGCTTGTACAATACAACAGAGTTGGCTGGCATGATCTGTGCCCACGAGGAGCTTAGAGTCTAGAGCATTCAATAAATACTCTGTGGATTTACCCAAACCAGGGTGCCAGCATTTCATTTTGAGTATGGGGGTGGAGCCGTGATTTTAGGCTTAGAGGAACTTCAAAAAGTTAACACGGTACAAAGTCAACATTTTAAGTCTTTTTCAGTCCTGACTGCTTCAAGGATATTTTTTATCTGCAGCCATGTAAAAAGGAAAATGGTAAGAGGAAAATCCCAGAGAACTGCAAGGAGGAACAGAACTGTTTCCCAAACTATCCATGGACAGTTTGCACACATTTCTGGAACTCTCAATTACGTGAAGCAGGGAAGGGAGGTAGACGGGTTGAGCTCCCAGAAAAGATACCAGGAACGGCTCTGTTCTTTTTGTTGGAAAGTAAATGTCTTTTCTAACCACACCCATCGAATCTGTGGATCTGAATCATCATGTTATCTACCCTTCTGGGGGATGAGCTTTTAGCGCCTGCTTGTTTTTGCAAATTCATTTAGAAATCCAGCCCTGAACATGAAACTAAAATGATTTCTGCTCCTTAGGTTCACCCCTGGGGGAAAGAGACAAAACTCACGTCCCTCCCTCATGCATTTTTCTGTGGTTTAATCAATCAATCAGTTGTATTTATTGAGCACTTACTGTGTGCAGGGCATTCAATCATTCATTCAATAGTATTTATTGAGCGCTTACTGTGTGCAGAGCACTGTACTAAGCGCTTGGGAAGTACAAGTTGGCAACATATAGAGATAGTCCCTACCCACTGTACTAAGCGCTTGGGAGAGTACAACACAACAATATAACTGACATAGTCCTTGACCCGAACGAGTTTGTTTAAACACTGGTTTGGTTGGCCTGGGTGAATGTGTTCATTCATCCATTCATTCATTCAATCGTATTTACTGAGTGCTCACTGTGTGCAGAGCACTGTAATAATAATAATAATAATAATAATGGCATTTATTAAGCGCTTACTATGTGCAAAGCACTGTTCTAAGCGCTGGGAAGGTAACCAGGTGATCAGGTTGTCCCACGGGGGGCTCACAGTCTTAATCCCCATTTGACAGATAAGGTAACTGAGGCACAGAGAAGTGAAGTGACTTGCCCAAAGTCACACAGCTGACAGTTGGCAGAGCCGGGATTTGAACTCATGACCTTTGACTCCAAAGCCCAGGCTCTTTCCACTTAAGCACTTGGAAAGTACAATACAGCAATAGAGACAGTGAGCCCTATGTGGGACAGGCACTGCTTCCAATCCAGTTAGCTTGTATCTTCCCCAGAACGTACTACAGTGCCTGGCACTTAGTAAGCGCTTAACACATACCACCATTATTATTGATAAGCAGATTTTTGCTTGCTTGCCCTCCCCACTCCCCAGCCCCCCTATCCCCAGGACTGGTGATCAGCAGTAGTGTTCACAGTAATGATATAGACTGAGCAACTACTGAGGGAAGTGCACAGTACCAAGTGCTTGGGGAAGCGACGTGACCTAGTGGCTGGACGCTGGTCCTGGGAGTCAGAAGGACCTGGGTTCTAATCCTGGCTCCGCCACTTGTCTGCTGTGTGACCTTGGGCAATTCACTTCACTTTTCTGGGCCTCAGTTATCTCATCGGTAAAATGGGGATTAAGATGGTGAGCTCTCTGGGAGACAGGGACTGTGTATCTTGTACCTACCCCTGTGCTTAGAACAGTGCCTGGCACATAGTAAGCCCTTAACAAATACTAAAATTATTACCGTTTTTATTATTAGTGGAAAGAGCATGGGTCTGAGAATCAGAAGACCTAGATTCGAGCCCCAGCTCTGCCACTTGCCTTCCTGTGTGAACTTGGGTAAATCTCTTAACTTCTCTGCATCTTGGTTTCCTCATCCATAAAATGGGGATTCAATAGCTGTTCTCTCCCCTATTTAGATTCTGAATCCCTTGTGGGATAGGGACGGTACCCAACCTGGTCATCCTGCATCTACCCCGGTGCTTAGTACCGTGTTTGGTACATAATAAGTGCCTAACAAATACCATCTAGAGGTGCCGGGAGGAAACCCCCCATTTTAAGAGTCAGAAATTGTTAGAGCTGTGAAAATATATGTGGAGTTGAGAAAGATTTTCAGTCTATCAGATTAACTCTGTAAAGGCCTGGTTTTTATAGCCACAGGATTGATGGGATGAAAGGGTCCTAAGAAGCCACTTTGCTCAAAGCCTGTGCCACATCTTCAGAAGTTTTCATATTCACAGTTCCATCTGTGCTCGAGTATTTACTGCACGTTGTGGGGGAAATGATGTTTTAGACCGAGACTGGATTAAGGAGATTCTCAGTTCTGGTGTGTGGTATTATAATGATCAAATCCACTACCCTTGGAGGCAGCTGAATCTATCTTTAAAGGTTTAGTAATTTGGTCCAGACAGTTAGCAAACAATGGATTTAGGTGTGAACTGTTTGGTTAAATAATGCATCGAGACATTAAAACTGTCTAATTCTTGTCCCTGAGTCTGTAATGTTGGTACAGTCACATAACCTACTTGAATTCCTTTGTGGGCAGATTTTGACATGCCCTGGTATGTTCCCTGTTTAGAAATGCCATTCAAAATACAAAGAAACAAAAATTACTAATAAAAACAATGGAGAAGCCTTGGTATGTATCAGCAACTGGATTCAACATACTTTCTCAGGCTTTGCAAGCTCGGCAAACAGGTAAACAAATACCTTAAAGAAACCACGGAAACCAACTCCTGCTCTTGATCAACCTGAAATTCAGACTGCAGTTCTTAGGTGTTGATTTCTTCAGATTTTTCCCAGCGTTTTCACTTTACTTCTCCTTTTACTGCCAACCAACTCTTCCGATTCCCTTCTCTCTTCTGAGAAGTAGTGTGGTCTGGTGGAAAGAACCCGGGACTGGGAATCAGAGTACCTGGGTTCTAATCCCAGCTATGCCACACGTCTGCTGTGTGACCTTGGGCAAGTCACTTAAATTCTCTATGCTTCAATGATCTCATCTGTAAAATGGGGAATAAATCCTATTTTTTCCTACTTAGACTGTGAGTTCCATGTGGGACGAGGACTGTGCCCAAACTGATTAATTTATATCTTCCCCAGAGCTTAGAACAGTGTTGGGCACATACTAAGCACTTAACAAGTACTGTAATTATTATTATTCTCGCCCACCACAAAAATTGCTTGAGCTAAAACTCTATGAACTGGTAGACTGTAAGCTATAAATTGTAGACTCTCCCAAGAGTTTAGGGCAGTGTTCTGCACACATTTCAGTAAATCTTCAGTAAATCCCATCGATTGGTAACCAGTAGGTAGACAATCCCCTTAGGAGCTCACTGTGAGCAGGGAATGTGTCTGTTATATTGTCATATTTTACTCTCCCAAGCAGTTAGTACAGTGCTCTGCACATGGTAATTATTATTATTAAGTGCCGTCGAGTCGCTTCCGATACATAGCGACTCCACGGATACACTTTATCCGGAATGTCCTGTCCTCTGCCATAATCCGCAACCTATCTAACGGTTCTTCCATTATCGTTGTTATGGTCTCTATCCCTCTAGCTGCTGGTCTGCCTCTTCCACATTTTCCCTGGACTTTTCCTAGCATAAGTGTCTTCTCCAAAGAATTAGTCCTCCTGATTATGTGTCCAAAATATGCTTATTTAAGTCGAGTCACTTGGCCTTCCGAAGACCACTTTTAATCTGCTCTCAAATACATTTGTTTGTCTTTTGGGCAGTCCACGGTATTCGCAAAAGCCTTCTTCAACACCACATTTCAAAAGAATCGATGTTCTTCCTATCTTGTTTTTTCACTGGCCAGCTTTCGGAGCCATACACTGTCATTGGAAACGCCATAGAGTTGACAGTTTGTATTTTTGCATATGGTAAACGCTCAGTAAATACGACTGACTGACTGACTCCTACCACCCAACAGCATCCAAACTGCTGAAGGCCTGGGGAAGGTATCAGCCTCCTAGTTGGAGAGAAGAGTGGGGAGGCCAATTCTAGACTGTGAACCCACTGTTGGGTAGGGACCGTCTCTATATGTTGCCAACTTGGACTTCCCAAGTGCTTAGTACAGTGCTCTGCACACAGTAAGTGCTCAATAAATACGACTGAATGAATGAATGAATGAATGAATATACATGGCTGCTCTTTGTCCACGATATAGGCTATCAGCCATGAGTTCCCCAGGGCCTTGGGTGTAGATGGAGAATAAAAGGGGACTCAGACTGGGCCTTTTTTGGATTCCCAATAGTTAGGGAGTGGGAGGTGGAGAAGGAGCCTGCAAAAGAGACTGAGAAGGAGCAGCCAGAGAGAGAGGGAGAACCAAGAAAGGACAGCATCTGTGCCCTTGGGCCTTTACCCTCTAAACCCACCCTCACAGCACTCTTGTACATATCCTGATACTCTGTTGTTTCTGTAATGTATTTGATTTGATTTTTATTTTAGTTAATCTGTAATGTATCAATTAATTATAATTAATTTACTTTATTTTAAAAATCAGAGTCATCGGTGTGGCCTAGTGTGTAGAACACTAGTCTGGGAGTCAGGAGACCAGGGCTCTAAACCCAGTGCTACTGGCTTGCTGTGTGACCTTGGGCAACTCACTTAACCTCTCCACTCCTCAGTTTTCTCATCTGATAAGATGCTTGCTCTCATTACCTCTTAAATTGTGGTCCGTGTATGGGATAGGGACTGTGTCTGATCAGATTAATATCTACCTCAGCAATGGCACTGGGCTTTTGACACAGCAAACACTGAATAAAAACCATCATCATCATTATTATTAGGGAGTGGATTGGAGCAAAAGAGGAAATGAGAAGCAGCGTGGCTCAGTGGAAAGAGCACGGGCTTGGGAGTCAGAGGTCATGGGTTCTAATCCCGGCTCCACCACATGTCTGCTGTGTGACCTTGGACAAGTCACTTTACTTCTCTGAGCCTCAGTTACCTTATCTGTAAAATGGGGATTAAGACTGGGAGCTCCATGTGGGACAACCTGATCACCTTGTATCCCCCCCAGAGCTTAGAGCAGTGCTCTGCACATAGTAAGTGCTTAACAAATGCCATTACTATTATTATTATTATTATGAGTGAAGAGCTGACCATGATGGAGAGCTGTTTTGGGATTTGGGTTAAACAAGTGGGTGATCGTCATTAATGTGATCCAGATATTTTTAAGAGCTATAGAAGTATCAAGTAGAACCCTCCTCTTTCCTGCTGTGACTATTAAATGTCCAAACTACCTGCGTGACATGGAACTCTGTGACTGATGTTTTTCTTGCATATTCATGACTTGAATCTTTGAAAAGGAAAGTGGGGTCAGTGTCCAGTTAACCTGAAGGCTTAATTCATTGTGAATGACTGGAATTTGTTGGGTGAGTGAAGTTGTGTTCCAGACTCCCAGATTAGCAAGATTCATTAGGATGAAAGGAGTTGAAGGGTCAGTGGATCAGTCTCAGGTGAGGAAAAAGGAGCATGGCCTAGTGGAAAGAGCCCGAGCCTGGGAGTCAGAGGACCTGGGTTCTAATCCCGACTCTGCCACTTGTCTGCTGTGTGACTTTGGGCCAGTCACTGAACTTCTCTGTGCCTCAGTTACCTCATCTATAAAATAGGGATTAAGACTGTGAGCCCCATGTGGGATATGAACTGTGTCCAACCTAATTAGCTTGTATCTACCCCAGCACTTAGACCAGTGCTTGGCATAGAGTATGCGCTTAACAAATACCATCATTATTTTTATATATATACCACAGCACTTAGTACAGTGCCTGGCACATAGTAGGCGTTTAACAAATACCACTAAAAAAAGTGAAGTATTGTTTTCCAGTTGGTTATATTTTACCTGGAGGGTTGGTCCCTGCTCACAATTAGTGTGGCCTTGTGGATGGAGCCCGGGCCTGGGAATCGGAGGACCCGAGTTCTAATCTCGGCTCCACCATCTTGTCTGCTGTGTGACCTTGGGCAAGCCACTTCACTTCTCTGGACCTCAGTTACCTCATCTATAAAGTGGGGGATTGAGACTGTGAGCCCTCTGTGGGACAGTGTTCAACCTGATTAAGTTTTGTCTACCCCCGTAGTTCAGTGTCTGGCACATAGTAAGTGCTTAGCAAACACCATTTAAAAATATACAGCAAGAAAGAACTGTTTGGGTCAAATACAAATAATTCCTATTAACTGCATTACTGAAATTTTCACAACACAGAATTCTAGAGTATAAATAAATTAACAAAGCTTCTTTTTGAGAAATCCTATTTACACTTATACCCAGTTCTCCTAGAACACGAGGTTGTTCTTTTGCAAAACCGCACTTTCAGAAAAATTCTCACAGGAGTGCTAGCCCATTCTGTCACCACTTCTAACACCACATTTTTGCGCACAATCTGTCACTTCGAAAACACAACACACCAAGCCCAAATGGGTTCGTGTTATCGAAAGGATGTTCCCTAATTCCCTACTCGTGTTCTAGCCAAAACAAACACGCACTGAAAACACATATGAAGGCAGAACTGAATGTTCTTTAAAGGTAAGAGTTGGTGTTCTACCCAACCCCGCACAAATGATGCAGGAGACAATTCTGAAATGAACTGGACGTCCGGGAAAACAAGTGCAGTTGCTGTCCAAGGTACATCCTGATAGTTAGCTGTTTGATGGAGTTTTTTCTCTTCACAGCTGATGGGGAATTGGATGCAAAGAGAATTCAGCTCTGATTTGTTTTGAAACTCATCAACCGACCTTTCAGGCCAGCCAAAACTTGGGAAATGAAACTTTCCTAGTAGAAGAAATTGGCTCTGTGGGGGAAATTAAGAGCTGGGAATGAACCAAAATCAGCCTGTGGACCGCATTTATGGGCATAATTGTCTCATTTTTTGGCAAGATTTTTGCAACCCCAAAACTGGGGAGGAGCTAATATGCAGGGTCATATAAGAATTAAATTTATCAATAAGGGGAGGAAGAGGAAAAAAGGAGAAGGAAAAGAAAGAGTAGGAGATGGAAGAGAAAAATAACAGGGCCTTGAGACTGCTTCTCTTCTATTGTACTCTCCGAAGTGCTGTATACAGTACGTACTCAAATAAATCATTCTGCCGTCTCTTCCTATTCCTACCCCCATGGCAGGAGTCTGAATCCAAAGTCTTTCCCTTAGTCTGATCCTTCGCTTCTTCATCCATTCATTCAATTGTATTTATTGAGCGCTTACTGTGTGCAGAGCACTGTACTAAGTGCTTATTCTTACAGTGTGGCTCACTATCACTGCTTACAAAATAATCTATTATTTCTTTCTCAAAAATCAGGGAGGGGAGAATTTTGTGGGCAGTAAGTAAAATAAGTAAATGTGGTAATTTGGCTTCACTATGCCATAATATTAATAACAATAATAGTAAAAATGATAATTCTGGTATTTGTTAAGTGCTAACTGTGTGCCAGGCATTGTACTAAGCACTGGGGTGGTTACAAGCAAATCAGGTTGGACATAGTCCCTTTCCCATGTAGGGCTCACAGTCTCAATCCTCATTTCACGGACAAGGACACTGAGGCACAGAGAAGTTATGTGACTTGCCCAAAGTCACACAACAGACAAGTGGCAGAGTCGGGGCTAGAACCTACAACCTTTGGACCCCCACACTCGTACTCTATCCACTAAGCCATGCTGCTTCCTAAAACTCTACTCTGGGAATTTATTTTCCTAGCTGAATTTCTAGATCTGGAATCCTATGTTTCAGTGTCATGAAACACATGTCCTCTAGACTGTCAGCTTGTTGTGGGCAGGGAATGTGTCTGTTATTTTGCCATATTGTACTCCCCCAAGCACTTAGTACAGTGCTCTGCATACAGTAAGTGCTCCGCAAGTATGATTGATTGACTGACTGATGAAGTGCTCATGACATCATGTATTGAAATCACCTGAACAGGTTAAGAATCAATCTATCAATCATATTTATTGAGTGCTTACTGTGTGCAGAGCACTGTGCTAAGTGCTTGGGAGACTACAATATAGCAGAGTTGGTAGACATGTTCTCTGCCCGCAGGAAGCTTACAGTCTAGAGGGGGAGGCAGACATTAATATCAATAAATAAATTACGGGTATGTACATAAATGCTGAGGGACTGTGGGTGGGGTGAATAAAGAATGCAATTCCAAGTAAGAAATTAACATGTTTTTGCTTAGCGATAGAGAAAAAGTAAGCCTAATGGTACTACAAAAAAATGGGTCCAATTTAGGAAAGGAGTCTATACTGGTGGTAAAGATGACAACTATGAACAGTTCTAAGACCCCAAGTAAAAATCTTCTGTACTGACCATCTGGTTTTGATTCTGGCACTTAAAGAGTTTCATTTACATTTTTTTTCGCCTTTGAACAGGCACTATTCTCATCTGCAAAATTATACCCTGTTTAGATGATGGGTCCAAATAACTTGTAATACCACTCAATGGCATCTATTGAACTCTTACTGTGTGCACAGCACTGTACTAAGCACATGGGAGAATACAACAGACACATTTTCTGCCCACAAAGAGCATTCAAGTCTAGAAGGGGGACCAACATTAGTATAAGTTCTGGGTAGGTATATCAGTGCTGTGGGGCTGAGAATGGGGTGAATACCAACTGCTTTAAGGGGACAGAGCCAAGTGAATAAGTGATACAGAAAGGAAAGGGAGTAGGGGAAAAGAGGTTTAACTGGGGAAGGCATCTCAGAGGAGATGTGATTTTAGTCAGGCTTTGAAAGTGGGGAGAGTGGTGGTCTGTCATTTATGAAGGGGGAGGGATTTCCACGCCAGAGGGAGGACTTGGGCAACGGGTCTTTCCAGGACGCTTAGTATGGTGCTCTGCACACAATAAGCACTCAGTAAATACCACGGGTCGGCTGATTGATATCACTACCGCTTCACAGCCTTTCGAAATAAATCCAAAGCAAGATTCCGGGGCTGAGCACCACAGAGCCTTGATAGGAAGTTAACAAGTATGAAGTGACCTCAGCAATCATTCCAATCAGCAATTAGGGTTCCAGAATGGAATGGGATTCGCTGAACAGCCTCAGCCCCTGGTTAGAGGGAGGAATGATGCTGCTAGCAGTGAGGATTCTCTCTACTTGGACTACTCCTCCTGCATTCTGGATAGGCCTCTTCCAGCCCTGCGGGAGGAGTTTTACAGGAACCGGGCCAGAATGGAAGTCGAATGGCTGCAAATCGCCTCTTATTTTCCCAACTCCGCTTCAGCCTGGCTGGCCCCACAAAACAGCCTCTCCTGGCTCAAATCCCAGCTCCTTTGAGATGTTCCTGGCCTCGGGGGCGGACCTTGGGTCCTCCTCTCCCAGGCTTCTTGGATACCTCCCACCTTTCCCAACTCCGTGGAATTTCTTTGCGGGGGTGGGCGGGTGGGGAAGAGTTATGGAGGAACCGATTTCAAACCTGAGTAAAGTTTCCAGGTACCTTTTTATTCCTGTCTTTAGTCCCAGTGAATGACCCGTGTCCTGCTTCAAACAGTTCCACTAGGCTTTTTTGCCATGGAATTATATTTCTAAAAAATAATGACTGTGGTATCTATTAAGCATCACCATGCGTGAAGCGCTTGGGAAGATACAAGATTATTGAATCACATACCTTGCTTATCCTCCATGGGGCCCATCATCTAAGGGAAGGAGAGTATCTTACTCACATTTTGCAGATGAGGAAACTGAGGCCCAGAGAAGTATAGTGACCCACCCAAGATCACGCTGCAAGCCAATGGCAGAGCTGGGACAAAAACGTGGGGCTCATGACACCCAGTCCCATGCTCTTTCCACCAAGCCACACTGCCGCATGAACTTCTAAAGGGAACTTTCGTGCCCTCGAAAAATCATTTCACCTTGTTTGGGGAACAGTTTGGTAGCTCCCTCAGTGAGACAGTGGTATAAAATAGCTCTCAAGCACTACACTCTTGGTAAAAACAGCGCAGAGTCTTTGGGAATCGAAACAAAGTTTGGCTCTGTCCAGAATCGGATTTCTGAGTTGTTGCTGCCCCTTCGGCTGACCCGACTGATCACTGTTGTTTTCCCTTGCTCTCATTTGGATCTGACCGAATCTGCAGTAATTTGCCATTCATGCAACCGTCAGAACCCTGGCGCTACGCCTTCCTTTCATGAGACTTCTCCACTTCATCTTTATTAGATGTTTACAAATCATCGTGTTCTAGTGCCAAGCCTGTAATTGGGGCTAAGTGCTTTGTAGTGACAGCCGCCTTTCCCTGCCAGCATCCTGGACACTCTTTTTCAATTTTGATTTGCGAGTGTGCGACGCGGAGTTATCGACTGGCAAAAACCGAATGCTGATGAATTTCAGATGCGGCGGGAATGGCTTGTATGAGCATCGGGGCAAATGAAACCCATTTTGGGAAGGTCTCTCGGTTGGAATAGGATCGTGTCATTCCACCCAGAAGCTGTGTGGACCTCGGCAGCTTGGGGCTTCGAAAACAGCACGAGGTTCGGTTAGAAACAGCAGTAATGAGCAAACATCAGTGCACATTCCTGAGGTCACCCAGGCTTACAGTTCCTGCTCCAATATGTTTCCCGCTGCTACCCATTAACCGTTAGTTAGTTTTAACAGGACTCCTCTTCTTAATCACGGGAAATAAAAGTATTCTTTTCATGTTTAAAAAATGAACACAAGATGCTGCAGGTGCAGTTTCTCCAGAGCAAAGGCCTGAGAGTCAGAGGACCTGGGTTCTAATCTGGCCTTCGCCACACGCCTGCTGTGTGGCTTTGGGCAAGCTGCTTAGCTTCTCTTTGCCTCAGTTCCTTCATCTGCAAAATGGGGATTCAATATCTGGTCTCCCTCCTCCTCAGACTGTTAGCCCCATGTACGACCTGAATATCTACCCAGTCAATCAATCCATCACTCAAGCTCACTGAGTGCTTACTGTGTGCCGAGCACTGTACTAAGCGCTTGGGAGAGTACAATATAACAGTACAACAGAGTTGGATGACACATTCCCTGTCCACAATGAGCTTGTAGTCCAGAGAAGCCCAGCATTTAGTAGTGCTTGTCACATAGTAAGTGCTTAACAAACACCATTATTATTATTATGGTACTATTCATTCATTCATTCATTCAATCGTATTTATTGAGCGCTTACTGTGTGCAGAGCACTGTACTAAGCGCAGAGAAGCAGCGTGGCTCAGTGGGAAAGAGCATGGGCTTTGGAGTCAGTGGTCATAGGTTCAAATTCCAGCTCCACCAATTAGCTGTGTGACTTTGAGCAAGTCACTTAACTTCTCCGGGCCTCAATTACCTCATCTGTAAAATGGGGATGAAGACTGTGAGCCCCCCCGTGGGACAACCTGATCATCTTGTAACCTCTCCAGCGCCTAGAACAATTCTTTGCACATAGTAAGCGCTTAGTAAATGACGTTATTATTATTATTATTATTACAAGTTTACAACATGTAGAGATGGTCCCTACCCAACAGCGGGCTCACAGTCTAGAAGGGGGAATCGGTCAACAAAACAAAACATATAAACCAAATAAAATAAATAGAATAAATATGTACAAGTAAAATCAATAAATAGAGTAATAAATATGTACAAATATATGTATATATGTATATATACATATATACAGGTGCTGTGGGGAGGGGAAGGAGGTAAGGTGGGGGGATGGGGAGGGGGAATAGGGGGAGAGGAAGGAGGGGGCTCAGTTATTATGACATCTGGCAGTACAATCACAAACAGTGTCAATCACAATTAAATCACCAGAAGCAGCACAGCCTACTGGAAAGAACCCAGGTTGAGGAGTTGGAAGCCTTGGATTCTAATCCCTGATCCCCTAATTGTCTGCCGGGTGACCTTGGGTGAGTCTCCTAACATCGTTTTGCCACAATTACCTCATCTTTAAAATAGGGATAACGGAAGAACCATTAGCAAGGTTACGGATCATGGCAGCAGACAGGAGCTCTGCAGAAAATGTATCCGTAGAGTCGGAAAAAACTCGATGTCAATCGATGATAATAATAAAATAGGGAATAAATACCTGTTCTTTCTCTCCCTTAGAATGTGCCTTATCTGACTGTAACTATCCTAGCACTTAGTACAGTGCCATGACACGAGAAAACACTTAACACAGCATTTGAGGAGGAGCGTGGCCTAGAGCACGGGCCACAGAGTCAGAAGGACCTGGGCTCCAATCCCAGCTCCACCACTTATCCACTGTGTGACCTTGGGCAAGTCACTTCACTTCTTTGTGCCTCAGTTGCCTCATTTGTAAAATGGGATTAAGACTGCGAGCCCCATGTGGGATATGGACTGTATCCAGCTTGATTATCTTGTGTCTACCCGAGTGCTTAGTATAGTGCCTGACACATAGTAAGTGCTTAACAAATACCATAAAACTCCCCAAATCAAATACCACAATTTTTATTGTTTAGATGTTGCTTCTGGAGTGGGACAGGTATCTTTTTGAACATTATTCTACTATATTCTGTCAAACACTCTCACACACAGTGGATGCTCAGGAAATAAGACTGAATAACTGATTAGTTGAAATGGACATTCATTTTGACTCGGCAAGACGGCAAGAAATATTACAGTGAGAAGCAATGCTTTCTTTCTTGTAAAAATATCTGTATGGTACTGCAAATTCATTATGGGCAGGGAATGTGTCCACTAATTTATTCTGTTGTACAGTGCTTGGCACATAGTAAGCGCTTAACAAATGCCATCATTATTATTACTGTACTCTTCCAAGCACTTTGTACGGTGTTCTGCACATAACAAGTGCTCAATAAATACTATTGATTGATTGATTTTTTTAGCACATATGTACTTATTTTCACCCATTTGCAGTACCTAAATATATGGACTTTAGTGGAAAAGGAATGATCTTGGGAGTCAGAGGACCTGGATTCTAATCATGACCCTGCCTCTTGCTTATTGTGTGACAGTGGGCAAGTTTCTTTACTTCTCTGTGCCTCAGTTTCTTCAACTGTGAAATAGGATTCATTACCTGTCCTCCCTCCAGCTTAGACTGTGAGCCCAGTGTGGGACAAGTTAATCAGGTGAGAAACAGTCTTTATCCCACGTGGGATTCACAGTCTAAATTGGAGGGAGGACAGGTAATGAATTCCCAGCACTGAGAACAGTGCTTGCCATACAATAAGTATCAATCAATCAATCAATCAATCGTATTTATTGAGCGCTTACTATGTGCAGAGCACTGTACTAAGCGCTTGGGAAGTACAAATTGGCATCACATAGAGACAGTCCCTACCCAACAGTGGGCTCACAGTCTA
Source organism: Tachyglossus aculeatus (assembly GCF_015852505.1). Classification (NCBI taxonomy): domain Eukaryota; kingdom Metazoa; phylum Chordata; class Mammalia; order Monotremata; family Tachyglossidae; genus Tachyglossus; species Tachyglossus aculeatus. The sequence goes on from NC_052074.1 coordinate 5,908,271, forward strand.
AAAGGGGGAGACAGAGAACAGAACCAAACATACCAACAAAATAAAATAAGTAGGATAGAAATGTACAAGTAAAATAAATAAATAAATAGATAAATAGAGTAAATAGAGTAGATAAATAGAGTAATAAATATGTACTTAACAAATACCACAATAAAACTGTACAATCAGTTACTGATTTTGATCACCCTGTAAATATATTTATGTCTGTCTCCTCCATTAGAATATAAACACCTTGTGGGCATGGTATGAATCACTCACTCTTTTTCACTTCTCAAAGGCAGTGTACTTCCCAGGGTATTGAGCCTAGTGGCTGCTCAAAGTGGCTTTGCCACTTGTCTGCTGTGTGACCTTGGGTGAGTGACTTAAGTTCTCTGTGCCTCACTTACCTCATCTGTAAAATGGGGATTAAAACTGTAAGCCCCATGGGGGACAACCTGATTACCTTGTATCTACCACAGTGCTTAGAACAGTGCTTGGCACATAGTAGGTGCTTAACAAATACCATAATTATTATACTATTACTACTACTACTACTACTACTACTACTACTACTATGCCTACTATGTCCCATTACGTCTTAAAATCATTCCCAGATTTTCAGTTAGTGATTGAAAGATGGATTTCAGAGCAGTTGTAAATCATAGGGTGGCTAAATTGTGAAGGGAGATAAAGCAGATTGTTCCCTGAGGATGGGAAACAAGAGGAGAAATACTGGAAAAATCTTCCAATCTGATCCCTTCCATGAGTCCCTGTTTTTTAATGGTATTTTTTAAGTGCTTACTATATGCCAGGCATTGTACAAAACGCTGGAGTCAATATAAGCTAATCATGTTGGGCACAGTCTATGTCCCACACGGAACTCACAGTCTTAATCCCCATTTTACAGATGAGGTGACTGAGGCACAGAGAAGTTAAATGACTTGCCCAGAGTCACACAGCAGAAAGTGGCAGAGTTGGGATTAGACCCCAGAGCCTTCTGAATCCCAGGCCCGTGCTCTAACCACCACGCAACATCTGTTTCTATGGTCGTAGGTTTTCTGTCCAACTGAACTCTCCCTCCCTTTTGTCTGACTACAGTTAGCAGCCCACAACAGGATGTCCTATAGATGTAAATCAATCAATGAATAGAATTTACTGAACACCTGCTAGAAACCAAGCATTGTACTAAGTGCTTAGGACAGTTCAGTAGAGGGTAAAAGATACAATCCCTGACTTCAAGGTGTCCACAGTCTAATGGGGGAAGAATGACAGAGAATCATTTACAGATTGGAAAGGAAAGGGGAATGGGGAGATGGCAAAGGGAGAATGGATAAATCAGTCCTCTTCCCATTTACCCCTTCCTGTCTCACCCTTCCACACCTCTCTCCCATTTCATCAACGGCGGGTGGTCAACCATACGGGTGGACGTTTCAAACCCTGTTCCTGGCCGAGCGTGACTCAGACACTCTGTATTCCTTCAGGAAAAGTATGTGGATTTGAAAGGAATGAAAACACGAACCAAAGGGACTGCCATAGGGCCAGTGTGCAAGCACGCTGCTGGAATTTCAGATTGAATTTAAAGTCTTGTTCTTTATGGTCTATTATAGCTTATTTTATGAAGTCGCTTTTGTTTATGAAACACAATTCTCCAATAGTTCTGGCTTAGAGAATTTCCCAGGGGTAGAAATAATTAAAAATAAAACAAAAGAATATCTGGGGTACTTAAGCATGGCAAACATTAATTTTCTCGTAAGCTCAAGAATCTTTTTTTAAGACTGTGTTTATTCAATTACAACACAGAGCATATTTTTTTTCCATAGAAGCTGTATGCCTTTTTGATTCAAAGCCACTTGCTGAACAGTATAATTATAGATAACAAAAACTACGCATTTCCCCATGTGGGCACCAACCTTACTGAGGGGCAACACAACAAGGCTGCATACAACTGCAGTATTTGATAATGATAACCTCTAGTATGTGAAACCACTGGGCTGCACTGTAATTTGAAAATATTTTAGTTTGGTTTGGTAAGTTAAAGTGCAAATTAAGGAAATCAAAATGTGATTTTCTATAGTTATTAAGAAGCCCCCAACATGTTTGTTCAAGTTTCTTTTTTGCTTCAGAAATATAGCTAATATCCTTTCCTTGTCAAAACAGTATTTTAGTTCTCTTTATGGTTAATAAAAGAAATATGCACAAAATAATAAGTGATCCTAGGGAGTCTAAAATATTTATCCTCTGAGACGTTAATTGACACAAGAACCTTAACCAAAGGCTAAAGGTTTTGAGCCTTTGTTGTTCTTTCGTCACATGGATACAGTTAAGTTCCAGGAAATTTATAATTAAGGTAAGGTGGAAAAGTTAGAGAATTAATGAAATCTGTGTGAACAGAGCTTTGAAAATTAATTTGATCAGAAATGGTAAAGTTTAACTTAATTGGTTTTCGTAAACATGTCACTTTAAGGTGCAAATGGACAATTTGGTGGTTCTTTTAGCCAACAAATACTTTTTAATACCAAACCAAATTTTATAACATCCCTTGGGCTAGATCTCTTCTGGCAAATGATCTGAGCCATAATCCCAAATACACGCCAGCTTTAATATTCAGATAATTCAGGCCAACCGCTTAGTACAGTGCTCTGCACACAGTAAGCGCTCAATAAATACGACTGAATGAATGAATGCCTTCATCTGCAATACCAAAATAATTCAAACCGAGATGTGTTCTAGGAGCCTAATAGTCTGGAAATTGCCTGGTTCCAGAGTGTTTTACTACTCACTAATTTTGCTAGCCTCTGTGGAGAAATGTGGTTATGGAGGGTGATGTGAGGAGTAGGATGAGCCTCACAGTAATCTTGGAGAAAGGCTTTTCCTGGACTAAGGGCAGGGACTCTCAAACAAGTTCCTGGAATGTCCTGCTCATCATGGAAGTCAGAGCTGTAGAAGTTGGAAAAACACTGGGGGGGTGAGGGGGTGACCATGGCTGCCCAACCTCCTTTCACAATATCCCTGTGACTTTCCCCCTTTCCTAAACAGTGGTACCATTCACCTCTCATCCCCTGCTAGCCTCGTTAACTCATCAGTGCTTTGCACATAGTAAGCGCTTAATAAATGCCATCATTATTATTATCCCCTCCCAACTTTCCCTCTTATACCCTCTTCTCTCCTGGGTACACTGTTCTCTTCTGAGCAGCAGTGAAATCTTTTCATACTTTATTATGTTGGGAAAGGGATGTAGAGAGCTAAAGTTACTGGGGCCTTTGGGGTGGAAGGGGAGGGTGTGGGAAGGTGAGGAGAAGCAGTGTGGCCTAACTGAAAGAGCACGTCTTGGGAGTCAGAGGACTGGGTTCTAATCCTGACCCCACTACTTACTTGCTGTGTGATCTGGGGCAAATCACTTCACTCTCTGTGTCTCAGTTCACTCATCTGCGCAATGGGTATTCCATACCTAGTGGCAAGAGCACGGGCTTGGGTGTCAGAGGACATGGGTTCTAATCCCGGCTCCATCACTTGTCTGCCCCGTGACCTTGGGCAAGCCACTTAACTGTGCCTCAGTTACCTCATCTGTAAAATGGGGATTATTCGTTCAATCACATTTATTGAGCGTTAAGACTGCGAGCCCCTACATGGGACAACTTGATTACCTTGAATCTACCCGAGTGCTCAGAACTATGCTTGGCACGTAGTAAGTGCTTAACAAATACCATAATTATTGTTATTATAAATACCTGTTCTCCCTCCTTCTTAGACTGTGAGCCCCATGCAGGACTTGGCTATCTTGTATCTTCCCCAGTACTTAGTCCAGTGCTTGACACATGATAATAACTTAATAAATAACACAATTATTATTCTTGGGTGTGAGGCGATGCAAAATTTTGGGAGCCACTAGCCTAGGACCAATCCCAGAACTGGTCATCGGAAATTATGGACACAGGCCAAGGCTCCTGGTCTAATCCACTCATTCCCAAGCTTTGTTTTCTAGTTGGGGAATGGGCCTAAAATGGCCTCTGACAGATTGGCAGAGCCTTCAAGGTCTTATTGAAGGCACATCTCCTCCAAGAGGCCTTCCCTGACTGAGCCCTCCTTTGCTCTTCTCCCGCTCCATTCTGTGTCACCCTGACTTGCTCCCTTCGTTCATCTCCACACCCAGCCCCACAGCACATATGTTCATACCTGTAATTTACTGATTTATATTAATGTCCGTTTCCCGAATGTATCTGTTTATTGTTATACAGAGAAGCAGCGTGGCTCAGTGGAAAGAGCATGGGCTTTGGAGTCAGAGGTCATGGGTTCAAATCCCAGCTTTGCCAATTGTCAGCTATGTGACTTTGGGCAAGTCAAACTTCTCTGTTAACTTCTCTGTGCCTCAGTTACCTCATCTGTAAAATGGGGATTAAGACTGTGAGCCCCCTGTGGGACAACCTGATCACCCTGTAACCTCCCCAGTGCTTAGAACAGTGCCTTGCACATAGTAAGTGCTTAATAAATGCCATTATTATTATTATTATATTGTACTCTCCCAGGTGCTTAGTACAGTGCTCTGCACACAGTAAGGGCTCAATAAACATGATGGAATGAATTTATTAATTATATTGGTAGCAATAAGGGAATGGGGTTTACACCTCATCTTGTGCATTTAGGGGTTGATTCCCTCTTTCTTCCAGCTGATTTTTTTTAATACTGACTAAATTGATTTTGGATAAAACTAACATCGGTTAAAACAAAGAAACAACACACCCTGTAGAATCCACGGGTTTCTAAACAGCCTTAATAAAAATCTATCCAATTAGCCACAGAAGGACTACAAAGCTTTAGGATGCGGTTGTTGAGAAAAAGTTGTTCTTTTTCTTTGCTTTGCAGAATTACAGCCCCGTGGATGTTTCCTCATTGGCCCAGGATTATACCTGATTAGCTGGGGGTGCTGGTGGTTTTATACTACCCTCACTCACTAATACTCGACCTGGACTAGGGAGGCCTCCCCAAGACCCTCTTCAAGGTGGCTGGCAGGGGGGCGAGAGCCTTCAGAAAGCCCCAAAGACCACCTGCCAATTCAAGTGGATGCGCTGACATCGAAGCTGTGGGGTGGACTCCGAATTCGGACTAGAGGTATGTGATCCCCAAACACCAGCTTTATTTGAACAGCAGAATCTCTGCTAATGTTGGCTTAGGACTCAAGATTAGGTTTGCCCTGTGCAGACTAAGGTCATAAGAGGAATTTTAAAAAAATAAGCATGGCCCTCCCCTCCCGCCTTTTCTCTCCCCACCCCTTTCCTAGCCTCGACCAGTAATGACTTGGTTTGTGTTCCTTGCTGTACTGCAAGGGGATACTGACAAAATATCCTGATTGGAACTGCTTCCTTGGAAATTCAGAATGGTGTTTGTGCTGTTAGAATTTAGTTTTGGCCTAATTTCCTTCTCTGCAACTATCCATGGACACAGTAACTCTACATTCATTTTTTTTTTCATTGAGTGAGGAGATTGAGAAGACCAAGAACTTCAAAGTGGGTTAAGTTCAGTTTCTTCTCAAGTTCTTCCTTCCAGATAGTTTTCCTTTAGTCTTTTAGATGTAAAGGGGATTTCTCAATGATGAAAAATGGGGGCCAAGAATGGAAATCCCGCCTCAACCTTAAATATTGTGTTTGGTGTCCACAAGCACTTGGAGGAACAGGTACTAGGCTGCACTATAAAAATAAGGAAGGCCAAATTAGAGCTTAGCTACAGGTTGTGGGCAGGAATGTGTCTGTTGGTTGTTATAGTGTACTCTTCCCCAAGCACATAGTACAGTGCTCTGAACACAGTAAGGGCTCAATAAATACGACTAAATGAATGAATGAAAGAAAAATGAGTTTCCTTAACAAATGTCCCTAACTTCATCAAAAAATTGTTGTCATGTGTTTATTGCCCAATTTCTTAGTGCACCAGGATTTAGTTCCTCATCCAGGCAAATAATTACCTTATAAAGTCTAAATTGTGATCCCGGAGTTCAGTGCAATGATATACTTTGTTCTTTCACAACCGCCTTCCTGGTTATCTCACTGTAGAACAAGTGTCACCCAACTTGGGGAAATTTGCATTAGAAGCTGTTCTTAAAAGTCCATATTTTGATGTAATTTTATGCATCTATGTTATATATTATAAATTATTTATTGAGATTTATGGCAGTCTCCCCCTTGAGACTGTAAGCTCACTGTGGACAGGGAATCTGTCTACCAACTCTGTGGTATTGTACTCTCCCAAGCTCTTATTTCAGTGCTGTGCCCATAGTAAAGGCTCAATAAATACCACTGATTGATTAATTGACTGTCAGCATGAAAACCCTTTCACGTAACATGCTACTTAAAAAGCACAGGAAAAATAGTATAGAATAAAGCCAGGTATCAGAAGGATGAAGTTGCACCCCAACTTCATACTCAGAAATATCATTTCAATCAACGGTATCGATGGAGTGCTTATGGGTGGAGCAGTGTACTAAGCGCTTAATACTATCAGGTTTATTTCTTCATCCAGGAGGTGAAGGGAACAGTTAATGATTGAAGATAATGCTGTATTTAAAAGGAAACCCATCAAAAATGTTGGGAAGCGTAATTACTAGAAGATGCTCCAACCCCCTCCCATTTTCTGAAATACTACTACTACTACTACTACTACTACTACTACTACTACTACTACTACTAATGATGGTATTTGTTAAGCACTTACTATGTGCAAAGCACTGTTCTAAGCGCTGGGGAGGTTACAAGGTAATCGGGTTGTCACAGGGGGGGCTCACAGTTTTAATCCCCATTTTACAGATAACTGAGGCACAGAGAAGTTAAGTGACTTGCCCAAAGTCACACAGGTGAGAGTTGGCAGAGCTGGGATTTGAACCCATGACATCTGACTCCAAAGCCCGGGCTCTTCCCACTGAGCCACGCTGTTTGTTAAGTGCTTACTATGTGCCAGGCACTGTTCTAAGCGCTGGGGTGGATACAAGCAAAACGGGTTGGACACAGTCCCTGTCCCGCATCAGGCTCACAGTCTTAATCTCCATTTTACAGATGAGGGAACTGAGGCCCAGAGAAATGAAGTGACTTGCCCAAGGCCACACAGCTGACAAGCAGTGGAGCCGGGATTAGAACCCATGACTTTCTGACTCCTGGGCCTGTTTTCTAGCCACTACGACCTGCTGAAGTAATAATAATAATAATAATAATGGCATTTATTAAGCACTTACTATGTGCAAGGCACTGTTCTAAGCGCTGGGGAGGTTACAAGGTGATCAGGTTGTCCCACGGGGGGCTCACAGTCTTCATCCACATTTTACAGATGAGGCAGCTATAGGTAGATGCCTGAGGAGGTGCACGAATTCTCCGGGCTGAAAAATCGCTAGTTATTGGCTTGCAGCAATTCTGTTCTGACCCTCCTGGTCAGAACCCAAAGTCCTAATTTACCAGCAGGGAGAACCTTAGGTAGCGGGGAGAGTTTGTCTTGCTACAGTGTGGCGTAGTGGCCAGGGCACAGGCCAGGAAATCAGAAGGACCTGGGGTCTAATCGCCGCGGCTCCGCCGCTCGGCTGCTCTGTGACCCTGGGCAAGTCACTTCACTTCACTGGGCCTCAGTTACCTCATCTGTAAAACGGGGATTGAATGAATGAATGAAGGCATTTGTTAAGCGCTTACTATGTGCCAAGCGCTGGCGTTGATACAAGGTAATCAGGTTGTCATCATCATCATCATCAATCATCAATCGTATTTATTGAGCGCTTACTACGTGCAGAGCACTGTACTAAGTGCTTGGGAAGTACAAATTGGCAACATATAGAGACAGTCCCTACCCAACAGTGGGCTCACAGTCTAAAAGGGGGAGACAGAGAACAAAACCAAACATACTAACAAAATAAAATAAATAGGATAGATATGTACAAGTAAAATAAATAAATAAATAGAGTAATAAATATGTACAAACATATATACATATATATGTATATATATATATGTGAGTCCCAAGTGGGGCTCACAGTCTTCATCCCCATTTTACAGATGAGGGAACTGAGGCACAGAGAAGTTAAGTAACTTGCCCAAAGTCACACAGCTCACAAGTACGAGCTGAGTATGAAGTTGGGATGCAGTACACCTTCTGATACCGGGCTTTATTCTATTCTATTTTTCCTGTGCTTTTTAAGTAGCATGTTACGTGAAAGGGTTTTCATGCTGACAGTCAATTAATCAATCAGTGGTATTTACTGAGCATTTACTATGGGCACAGCACTGAACTAACTTGCCCAAAGTCACACAGCTCACAAGTGGTGGGGCCGGGATTAGAACCCATGACCTCTGACTCCTAAATCCATGCTCTTTCCACTAATCCACACTGCTTCTCTATTAAGACTGACCCATGTGGGACAGGAACTCTGTTCAACCCGATTTGCCTGTACCCACCCCAATGCTTAGTACACTGCTTAGAGCATAGTAGGCACTTAGTAAATGCCACAGTTATTATTCTTATTATTTTCCAATTACAACCTCAACACTTACAGGGCAATTCCTCACTCTGGCCCTCACAACCACCCGTAGCTCTTTGCGTGCCTAGGTACTTACACATTCTACTACTTAAACACTTACCCATCCACAGACACGTTTTTCCATTTTTTTCCCTCCCACTTGTAATTATCATCATCATCAATCGTATTTATTGAGCGCTTACTATGTGCAGAGCACTGTACTAAGCGCTTGGGAAGTACAAATTGGCAACATATAGAGACAGTCCCTACCCAACAGTGGGCTCACACTCTAAAAGGGGGAGACAGAGAACAAAACCAAACATACTAACAAAATAAAATAAATAATTATCTTGTGTCTGTTTTCCCCTGAAAGCTTCTTGAGGGCAGGGATTGTGTTTTATAAGTCTACTGTACTCTCCCAATCACTCAGTACAGGACTCTGCACACAGTAGGTACCTAGTTGATACTACTGATCGAAAGTAAATTGTAGAACCATTTCAGTGTCATTCAGAGAGCTGTTAGAGGGCTAAAACCTAGGGAATATCTGATTTTAAGGGGGAAATTTAGGATCCTCTGATATAGTTTGCATAGTGCTTCTCAGCAACTCGGCTGTTGGCTGGTCTCAGCATAAAAATTTCTGCCCCTCCCTGATGAATTCTACCTGGTAAAAAAAACTCAGGTGGAAAAGAGGCACAATTTGGTTGCAAATGTGATTCCATCTTTAGGCATTCACGTATTTCACACAAACCGCCCATGGGAAATGTGTTTGGATGGCCGTGGTATAGGTAAAATATTTAGAAGGGAGTGGATGACTTTATTAAAACAGAAGGCGCTGCAAAATCCAATATGATGTCAGAAATATAGTTCCTTAGAGTGTACTATTGTTTTAAACAGAGATTTCCCCCATATTTTCACATTGGTTATAAAATATTATTTAGTGCTGCTGGACTGGAATGAGATTATCATACATCTGTAGGCAATTAGAAGCTGGACTGCATATTTGATTAAAGAAATAATAAAACAAGCGTAAGTGTGACTATGTATGTTAGTCAGATTCCCCAGACAGATTATGCAGTTGTTATCCTATGAACTAACCGCTTTTTAACAACAATTAAGTGGATCCACATTTAAAGAAGGTTTGCAAAGCTGTGGGGAGAAATCCAACTTAAACCTTAAACCCTCCAAGAGGCTTTTAACCCTGCTTTCAAAGGTACAGATCACACTGTTTGTTTTATGAGTTGGATTTAAGAATATGTTTCTGGTTAGAAAGCCACGCATTTAATGGTTCTAGTTTACAACTGTAATTTTTCCCAAACTAGGAAGCATTATGAGGTGGGTGGGTGGGGGGTGTGGGTGGGGTGTGTGTTGTATGTGTGTGTGTGTGTGTGTGTGTGTGTGTGTGTAATACCTGAAAATAAACCACCATGTTGTAGTTTGCCAAAGGTTTAATTGTCTTTGTTCAGGCAAATGTGTAGTCAGGATTAGTGGGGGACATTCCCAGTTGACATTTGGGCATTCTATGCTGCCTAGCTGGCTGGGAAAACCTAGGAAGTAGGGAGAGTATGATGGGGAAGGGAGGAGGGGAAGTACAGTGGGAAGTTGAGCGTGGACAGTGCAGTTTGTGGGGGAAGCAGAACAGGGAAAAAGAAGTGGGGATCAGTGGGAAAGTAGCATGGAAAACATAGAGTTGGGGTGGGAGGCATGGGGTTGTGGGGAATGAGCAGTTGTATTCTCCCAAGCTTGTAGTACAGTGCTGTGCATACAGTAAGCTCTCAATATTCATTCACTCAATCACAGTTTTTGAGCACTTACTGTGTGCAGTGCACTGTATGAAGCGCGTGGGAGAGTTCAACAATAGACAGACACATTTCCTGCTCACAATGAGCTTAAAGTCTGGAGGGGGGGAACAGACATCAATACAAATAAATAAGTTACAGATATGTACGTAAGTGCTGTGAGGCTGGGAGGGGGGAAGAACCAAGGGAGCAAGTCAGGGCAATGAAGAAGGGAGTGGGAGAAGAGGAAAGGAGGGGCTTAGGCTGGGAAGGCCTCATGGAGGAGATGTACCTTCAATAAGGCTTTGAAATAGGGGAGAGGAATTGTCTGTCGGATTTGAGTGGGGAGGGCATCAAAGGTAGGATGTGGCTAAGGTGTCGGGGGCCAGATAGGTGAGTTCGAGTCACAGTGAGAAGGTTGGCAGTGTGCGGGCTGGGTTGTAGGAGGAGAGTAGTCGAAGTGAGGTAGGAGAGGGCTGGATTGACTGATTGATTGAAAGTGAAATGGGGACAGGAGCATGGAAAGTACCCTCCCCCAAGACTGTGAAGCCAATGAAGGCCAAGGGTAATTATCTTGTAACTATTCCAGCGCTTAGTACAGTGTTCAGCACATAATCAGCGCTTAGAGAAGCAGTGTGGCACAGTGGAAAGAACCCGGGCTTTGGAGTCAGAGGTCATGGGTTCAAATCCTGGCTCTGCCACTTGTCAGCTGTGTGACTTTGAACAAGTCACTTGACTTCTCTGGGCCTCAGTTCCCTCATCTGTAAAATGGGGATAAAGACTGTGAGCCCCCCGTGGGACAACCTGATCACCTTGTAACCTCCCCAGCGCTTAGAACAGTGCTTTGCACATAGTAAGTGCTTAATAAATGGTATCATTATTATTACTAACAAATACTGCTTCCCCCCCCCAAATAAAAGTGCAGTGGGTAGCAACAGGAAGCAGCAGCAAGCAGCCATGGCTGCCCTCTGCTTAGTTCAGTGCTCTACACGCAGTAAGCACTCAATAAATATGACTGAATGAATCCCTGCACCAATCAATCAATCAATCAATCAATCGTATTTATTGCGCGCTTACTGTGTGCAGATTACTATACTAAGCGCTTGGGAAGTACAAGTTGGCAACATATAGAGACAGTCCCTACCCAACAGTGGCCTCACAGTCTAAAAGGGGGAGACAGAGAACAAAACCAAAACATACTAACAAAATAAAATAAATAGAATAGATATGTACAAGTAAAATAAATAAATAAATAGAGTAATAAATATGTACAAACATATATACAGGTGCTGTGGGGAAGGGAAGGAGGTAAGGTGGGGGGGATGGAGAGGGGGACAGGGGGAGAGGAAGGAAGGGGCTCAGTCTGGGATGCTGCAGGGAGAGGTATCATTATGCCAGCACCACATTAGAACCCAGGTCCTTCTGATTCCCAGGCCTGGGCTCTAGCTGGTAGGCCACACAGGGAGCAGGAGAACAGTTCCCTGTCACCCAGCCACCTGACAGGAAAAGCGCTTGGCCTGCTCCAAAGAGGTGGTCCGACCCAAGGGGGAATCAGTGGACACTGGGGCTCAGATCTTCTCATTAGTTAAACGGGTCACAGGCACCGGAGAAAGATGAGACGAGCGATTATTTGAAATGCCAGGCCCCAAACCCCTATTTAAATCCTCAGACAAAATAAAGATATTAAGCATGAATTAGGTTATAATAAAACAAATCAATCGTATTTATTGAGCGCTTACTGTGTGCAGAGCACTGTACTAAGCGCTTGGGAAGTACAAGTTGGCAACATATAGAGACAGTCCCTACCCAGTGCAAATTGAAAGGCGGTCTTTACCCTCTCGAACAATTACTGAGTACAGGCCTGAGCATCAGAAGGACCTGGGTTGTAATCTCGGCTCTGCCATTTGTCTTCCTTGTGACCTTGGGAAAGTCCCTTAACTTCTCTGTGCTTCAGTTAACTCATCTGTAAAATGGGGATTAAGACTGTGAGCCCCATGTGGGGCAGGGACTGGGTCCAACCTGATTAGCTCGTATCTATCCCAGCGCTTAGAATAGTGTTTGACACATAGTAAGTGCTTAACAAATACCATCATTATGAATTAACTCATCTGTAAAATGGGGATTAAGACTGTGAGCCCCATGTGGGGCAGGGACTGGGTCCAACCTGATTAGCTCGTATCTATCCCAGCGCTTAGAATAGTGTTTGACACATAGTAAGCACTTAACAAATACTATCATTATGAATTGACTCATCTGTAAAATGGGGATTAAGACTGTGAGCCCCATGTGGGGCAGGGATTGGGTCCAACCTGATTAGCTCGTATCTACCCCAGCACTTAGAATAGTGTTTGACACATAGTAAGCGCTTAACTACCATCATTATGAATTAACTCATCTGTAAAATGGGGATTAAGACTGTGAGCCCCATGTGGGGCAGGGATTGGGTTCAACCTGATTAGCTCGTATCTACCCCAGCACTTAGAATAGTGTTTGACACATAGTAAGCGCTTAACAAATACCATCGTTATGAATTATCGCAGCAAAGTTTGAATCATGTTCACACCATCAGTAATACACATCTTTTACTCTTGGCCATATCTACATGAGGCAAGAGTTTTCCATTAGCTGTACTGTTTGGCCCCCAATCATTTTTACCTCACTCTTTATTGTTTGTCTTCACTGAATTGGAGAGGGGCTAGAAATAAGTCTGGGGTGAACACTCCAGGCAGGAAAACTTCCTATGAAAATTGACCCCATTAGACAGCAGTACACTCTGGCTTGAAAGGAATATTTTCATGACCTCTTATCGGGAGCGACCTTTAAAAAGAAACCTATTCTTGCATGCTGGATTAATTTCATGTTCACGTGTTTGTTTGCTATTGTGCAGCCCCAACCTTGTGGTAATGTTAATTTTAAAATTCTTCACTGGGAAATTTTTCACTTAACCATTCCATTTCTCTTGCATTTTTGACACTTGAGCTGGTTTTAGCCTTTTAGGGTAAGTGCAGTTGGGAAATGAGCCTTTCTTTCCTTTCTTATTTTTCAAGGACCCTGATAACATGTATAATTCAGAGTACTATAAGGAACTCAGTGTATGAAATGGTTCACATTACCCTTAAAATGGTGGAAAACTTATTTTCAATTAAAGTCTCATCAAATCACCTAATTTAATGTTATGAAGAAAAGAGGATGGGTTTTGAATAAATTCAATATGCTTCATGAAGATCCATCTGAATAGTAATTGTTTTATTTGTTAAGCACTTACTAATTGCCAAGCACTGTATGAAACACTGGGGTAGATACAAGTTAATCAGGTAGGACGCTGTCTCTGTCCCATATAGGGCTCATTGTCTAAATAGGAGGGAGAACAGTTATTGAGTCCCCATTTTACAGATAAGGAAACTGAGGCAGTGAGAAATTAAGGGACTTGTCCAAGGACACACATCAGATAAGTGGTAGAGCCAGAATTAGAACCCAGGTCCTCTGACCCCATGGCCCGTGCTCTTTCCACTAGGCCACACTGCTTCTCCAGCTACATCTAACCACATCCTTCTGAGTTGACACACTGCTTCTCAGAATGTACACCCAAGCCCATCAGTTTAATTTTATTCCCTTGTGACATAATTCTTGACTTGAATATATTAAACATCATGCAGATGCTGAAGAATTGGTCATCATTATTTAGATTCTGACTCATGAAGTAACACAAAACAGATGCTAACTTCTTTGAAAAGGGACCCAACTGTATTACTAGGCATTATTATATGCTATGGGGGTAGTCAGAATTTAGATTATGATAGATTTTATTCTGATCCTGAACTCTTTACTGTATTATGTGACAGCTTTTTAAGTTTTCACCTCAAATCGGCAAAAGTCAATTAAAGTCCCAGCCATATTGCCAGAAGTTAAGTTTCCTTTCAGTAACCACTATGGCTTGGTCAACTGAAAGTGAATTGGAAAAGAAGCACAATTTTCAGAATAATTAGAGAAAAGAAAACCCCCGTTATCGAGGGGAAAGCATTGTGTTGGCTTGCAATTATTGAGGATATCTGTTTGGATTAATCAGATTCACTGGATAACTGCCCAAATCCATACTTCACCTTGTCTGTGTAGAAAAAGACTCTGAATCTACCCAGTTCTGAAAACCAGAGAATATTTGCTTTTCTGTCCTTTGATTTCTGATATTTCAGTGAGCTATTCATCATTGTCCTCTTCAGCAACCTCTTGTAAATAAGAATGATTTTTCTTTCCCTTGGGTTTATTTATAGGTTCGTTTCTGACTAATATAGTTGTTCTGGGACTGACAAGATTTTCTGAAACTTGGGTAAACAAATTCCATGAGGAGAGGGTGGTTCACGGTTCAGTGAGATACTTTATTGACGTAAGATATGCCAAAGAAATGAAACTTTATACATTGAGATTTTCCCTTAAGGTCAACTCAGAAGGACAGCTCGCTAAAGCTTATTCCTTTGGGTGCAATTCTTAGGAAACCTGCCCTTTCTCCCTTCCTCAACCCTACTCACCCAGATTCAAGAAGTTTTGCTCTTTGAGCTTTTATGTTTATAGGACAGTATTCCCCGAGTGTTCAAACCACCACATCTTTATTGTTATGGTAGTTGTTAAAGTGCTTACTCTGTGTCTACCACTGTTCTAAGCCCTGGGGGTAGATAGAAGTTCATTAGGTTGGACAAAGTCCCTACCCCACAGGGGGCTCACATTTTAAGTAGGAAGGAGAACAGGTATTGAATCCCCATTTCACAGTTGAGGAAACAGAGGCCCAGAGAAGTTAAGGGATTTGCTTATGGTCACACACAGCAGATAAGTGGCAGAGCTGGGATTAGAACCCAGGTCCTCCGACTCCAGGGCCCGGGCTCTTTCCACTAGCCCACGCTGCTTCTTCATCAAAAACTCTTTTAACTAGATTTGAAGCTGCGTCTACACTAAGGATAATAAAAATGGTGGTATTTGTTAAGTGCTTACTATGCACCAGGTACTGTAGTAAGCGCTGGGGAGGGTACAAGCAAATCAGGTTGAACGCAGTCCTTGTCCCATGTGGGGCTCACAGTCTTAATCCCCATTTTACGGAAGAGGGAATAGATGGCATTTGTTAAGCACTTACTTATCATTATCGATCGTATTTATTGAGCGCTTACTGTGTGCACAGCACTGTACTAAGCGCTTGGGAAGCACAAGTTGGCAACACATAGAGACGGTCCCTACCCAACACTGGGCTCACAGTCTAGAAGGGGGACACAGAGAACAAACTTACTATGTGCAAAGCACTGTTCTAAGCACTGGGGAGGATACAAGGTGATCAGTTGTCCCACGTGGGGCTCACAGTCTTAATCCCTATTTTACAGATGAGGTCACTGAGGCCCAGAGAAGGTAAGCGACTTGCCCGAGGTCACACAGCTGACAGTTGGCGGAGCGGGGATTTGAACCCATGACCTCTGACTCCCAAGCCCGAGCTCTTTCCATTGAGCCACGCTGCTTCTCCCTAGAGAAGATAGATAGATAGATAGATAGATAGATAGATAGAGGCACAGAGAAGTTATGTGAGCCTGCTGTTGGGTAGGGACCATCTCTATATGTTACCGACTTGTACTTCCCAAGCGCTTAGTACAGTGCTCTGCACACAGTAAGCTCTCAATCAATACGATTGAATGAATGAATGAATGTGACTTCCCTGTGGAAAAGGCACTGTTTTGGGAATCAGGAACTTGCATTCTAGATCTAGTTCTGCCTGTGACTGGCAAGCATGGGTAATTTTTTGACTGGAGATTCCATCACACTGGCATCACGAATAAATTCTACAGAAGGTGGAACCCGTGTGCAGGTGAAATATGACCAAACTCCGGGTTTTAAAGGGAAATAAATCCCTTAACACAAATAGGATGCATCACTTTTGCTCTTCTTTCTCTGAATGGTAGGAATAAGTTTTCTGAGGAGCAAATTAAAAAATTGAACCGTGGAAGATATCTTGCAGGATAGATCTGTGAGTGAATTGACACTCACACTGACACTGTATATACGTATATATGTTTGTACATATTTATTACTCTATTTTACTTGTACATATTTATTCTATTTGTTTTATTTTATTAATGTTTTGTTTTGTTGTCTGTCTCCCCCTTCTAGACTGTGAGCCCACTGTTGGGTAGGGACCGTCTCTATATGTTGCCAACTTGTACTTCCCAAGTGCTTAGTACAGTGCTCTGCACACAGTAAGCACTCAATAAATACGACTGAATGAATGAATGAATTGACCACTACCGACACTACGTTCCGTTCACCTTTGGTGGCAGCAATAGTTGTAGTAACAGTGGTATTTACCAGGCACCAACCAAGTGCATTACATCATAGCTCAGTGGAAAGAGCAAGGGATTTGGAGTCAGAGGTCCGGCTCCGCCAATTGTCAGCTGTGTGACTTTGGGCAAGTCACTTAACTTCTCTGTGCCTCAGTTACCTCATCTGTAAAATGGGGATTAAGACTGTGAGCCCCCCATGGGACAACCTTGTAACCTCCCCAGCACTTAGAACAGTGCTTTGCACATAGTAAGCACTTAATAAATGCTGTCATTATTATTATTTTTATTATTATTATTAAGCACTGGGGAAAGTACAAAAGAAGCACATAGCATGTCATCCGCCCGCAACGAGTGCTATGGGAACTATTCTTATGCTGACACTCGAATGTTGTACAAAAGAAGCGATCGTTTTACCTTGGCACACGTTCTGCTCGCTGGGCTCGTACCCCGTGGCACACTGAATCTGATGAGAGGGGTTAGAAGGGATTCGCTGAGGGTCAGCTGGGGTCCGGCGAATGACGAAGTTATTTCGGCTGCTGGCAGCTGGCTCAGCGGGGGCTCTTGATTCTGGCTCTGGCTGCCCATTATTGACAATAATTTGGGCAGTTCTGGGTAGGCAGAGATATCCTCCGTAGTGGTTAACACATTTCATCCCACCTTTGCAGGCATCTGGGACGATGTCACATTCATCAATATCTGCGGTCATTAACAACACCAGTCAGGAATCTTCCCATTGGAAAAAAAAAATGTCAAAGAAATAAAAAACAGGACGTTTCTCCACATGCCCTTTTTCGAAAGAGTTAAAGAGCAGGGGCACAGAAACTAATTCCCGAAAAGCACATGAGATCTGGGCACAAATGGAAAACTCTTACGTTTACCTTTGCACTGCTGCCTTACGGGATCCCATTCGTAACCATCTGTACATTGCTGTGTGTAAGAGATCCAGAAAATGGTTAATTGTTGTATTTCGTGCTATATAAAAAGCATTCTGTGATCTTCACATGTGATTGAAATTTAGTCTTATCATGGAGTTATGATAAAAAGGAATATTCTAATAGTGCCAAGCATTTTTTTTTTTAATGAGGAATTTGGACATTTTTACATGTACTTGCAAAATCATGGGAGAGTAGTAATCAGGGTGTTTTTCTGGGACCAACCCCTTTTCTGATGAATATCTCCCTAGTAACGAGAAAAATTATGGCCATATCACACACGTGGTTTGTATAATCTTAATTTACACAGAACTAAGAACAGCTTCCCCATCCTCTGCAAATGTAATCACAAATCACAGTATCAGCCAGTGACATTTTAAAAACACTTTTCATTTACACAAAGTGTTGCTTTCAAACTTATATTGATTGATTCTGGTATTGTATATGTCAACCAGACATAAAATAGTCAAAACAACACACATGGCTCTATGTACTGATCCCTTCGAGCAAATGCGGTATTTTGAAGGTGCTTAAAGATCTATTAAAAGTGATGATTGGAATTGATACCTCATAGTGCTATTTCCCCACAGGAGACTTTTTCTGCTAAGTATCAACAAAGTATCTAAGTGATTAGTAAGGGAGACAAGATTCCAAGTGAATGATTGATATTTAGCAAAATAAAACAAGAACTAGAGGAACACAGATCACTTTGATGACTAGTAAAGGGGCATCTAATTTAATATGATTTTAGCCCTCTGAAGAAATGACTACAAGTCAAATTAGTAAAAGCTGTGAAAATCCAAGCCTAGAGAAAAATAACAAATGCAATCATTTGCTATCATCACTCCAGCCTGATTAATTCTCAGCAGGGGAAGCAATTACTATTAAAGAATTTTCTTACACT
This sequence comes from Tachyglossus aculeatus, assembly GCF_015852505.1. NCBI lineage: Eukaryota > Metazoa > Chordata > Mammalia > Monotremata > Tachyglossidae > Tachyglossus > Tachyglossus aculeatus. Next base: position 5,926,648 of record NC_052074.1, read on the forward strand.
GTATTTGAGGGCAATTGGCCTTAATAATACCAAGAAACCTTGCCAGACAAATTACTAGCATTTTAGGGATTACAAGTACAAAAGTGAGATAATGTTTATTATCTGGGATATGCATTAGCTCACTTCTAAGAGTCCTATTTTCAAACATTTTTCAGATTCTTTTGGGATGTAATAGGGATAATTGCATTACTTTGTTTGTAAATCGGGATCAAATAAGGAAATGTGTTTTTCATATTCCGTCAGGGCCAATGTCACTCTCCTCACAACACTCATTACAGAGTTGAAAATGCAAACGGGGTGAAAAACTTACCAGAAATGAGGCAGCACTGACCCTCCACGGTCCTTACCACATCAATTCCAGGAATGGGAGGGGTGAGAAGATATATCCAATATTTTATTAACCACTGGTCATATTCAGGCAATTAATTCCCCCCCAAATTAATGGCAATTTTATGCATGCCAACCAGAAAACCTGGTAACCTACCTCATATTACATTTTCAGACCAGTTTTTTTTTTTTTTTTACCGAATGCTTTGTCTCAAATAGCACACTGTAAAATCACAAGAGCATTTTAACTAGCAGTTGGCATTTGTAAAATCATAGAGACCTTGGACATTTAATAAACTAGTTTCCTCTCATAAAAAAATACCCATGTTTTGTATCTGCAAGAAATCCAGTACTTGCACTCATGTGTGATGCTCTATTTCAGCGTTGCTCAACGTAGTTTTTGGATCTGATTTCTTACTGTTAGGGCATAAGTAGTGAGTTTAACTTTTGGTCTTATAGAGTTTATCTACCTTCCCTTAAGCTCTCATGCTTGGGGAAAATTGAAAATCATTTCAATTTCAGTCAGCAAAGCCTGCTGAGAGCGGCCCTGTCAGAGATGGAGAATATCTCTCCAGGGACACAGAATTCCCCTGAAAGCCACCAACCATTACCGAAACCATTAAACCTTACCGTGTAAGTGATGGTTTCTTCTAGATCCTGTGACCTCACAAGAGCAAACGTCAAAGTGGCCAGGAAAAGTACTTTCAACATCTTGAATCTTCAAGAAAACAAAAACAGATGGACTTTAAAGGTCTCCACTGCCGGAGAGGTCGGGGGTTTCGGCTCTAACGTGATTTATGAGGCGGGGAAGTGGGTTGCAGGAGAAGGTTTTCCATCAAGAGGCTAAATCCTGTCCTTTTTTAAGTGGAAAACCTTCGACCCAGTGGGATTCACTCTCTCCAAATGCTCCATTCTGCGTGCTTATGTTTTCTCTTTGCATCTCTCTATTTCTCTCTTTTTTTTTCTCTCTCTCTCCATTGAGAGTCCCAATTCAGAATGCCAGAGGGAATGGAGCAACCCCTGCACCATTTTGCTTCTGCAACATTTGTAGATCGCCTCATCCTTTCCCATAACCAAGGAGAGAGTCAGGGAGCAGACACGTTCCGGTCTGAATCGGACACAGGGGACTGCCCACATGGGGAAGCAGCGTGGCTCAGTGGGAAGAGCCCGGGCTTTGGAGTCAGAGGTCATGGGTTCAAATCCCGGCTCTGCCACTTGTCAGCTGTGTGACTTTGGTTAAGTCACAGCTTCTCTGTGTCTCAGTTACCTCCTCTGTAAAATGGGGATGAAGCCTGTGAGCCCCCCATGGGACAACCTGATCACCTTGTAACCTCCCCAGAGCTTAGAACAGTGCTTTGCACATAGTAAGCACTTAACAAATGCCATTATTATTATTATTATTATTATTATTATTATTACTGACAGGTGGGAGAGCCCCAAATAGCAGCACCCTAAAAAATAACAGTCCCAGGACCCAGCCTCAGACTGCTGGCTGGTGGGAGCACCCCCAAATAGCAGCACCCTTAAAAATGACAGTCTCAGGACCCAGCCATGGACTTCTGACCAGTGGGCTCACCCCAAATAGCAGCACCCCAAAAAATAATAGTCCAGGACCCAGCCGTGGTCTACTGACCGGTGGGGGCACCCCCAAATAGCAACCCAACGAATGACAGCCCCAGCACCCAGCAGCGGTCTGCTGACAGATGGGAGTACCCCTCCCCCAAATAAGTCCCGGGACCCAGCCACGGACTACTGACCGGTGGGAACACCCCCAAATAGCAGCACCCTAAAAAATAACAGTCCCAGGACCCAGCCTCAGACTGCTGGCCGGTGGGAGCACCCCAAATAGCAGCACCCTAAAAAATAACAGTCCCAGGACCCAGCCTCAGACTGCTGGCCGGTGGGAGCACCCCAAATAGCAGAAACCCCAAAAATAACAGTCCCAGGACCCAGCCTCAGACTGCTGGCCGGTGGGAGCACCCCAAATAGCAGAACCCCAAAAAATAACAGTCCCAGGACCCAGCCTCAGACTGCTGGCCGGTGGGAGCACCCCAAATAGCAGAACCCCCAAAAATAACAGTCCCAGGACCCAGCCTCAGACTGCTGGCCGGTGGGAGCACCCCAACAGCAGCAACCCCCAAAATAACAGTCCCAGGATCCAGCCACAAGCTACTAACCGGTGGGAACACCCCAAATAACAGAGCCCCCCAAAATAACAGTCCTAGGACCCAGCCTCAGACTGCTGGCCGGTGGGAGCACCCCAAATATCTGAACCCCCCAAAATAACAGTCCCAGGACCCAGCCTCAGACTGCTGGCCGGTGGAAGCACCCCAACAGCAGCAAACCCCAAAATAACAGTCCCAGGATCCAGCCACAAACTACTGACCGGTGGGAGCACCCCAAATAACAGAACCCCCAAAATAACAGTCCCAGGACCCAGCCTCGGACTGCTGGCCGGTGGGAGCACCCCAAATATCAGCACCCTAAAAAATAACAGTCCCAGGACCCAGCCTCAGACTGCTGGCCGGTGGGAGCACCCCAAATATCAGCACCCTAAAAAATAACAGTCCCAGGACCCAGCCTCAGACTGCTGGCCGGTGGGAGTACCCCAAATATCAGCACCCTAAAAAATAACAGGCCAGGACCCAGCCTCGGACTGCTGGCCGGTGGAAGCACCCCAACAGCAGCAACCCCCAAAATAACAGTCCCAGGATCCAGCCACAAACTACTGACCGGTGGGAGCACCCCAAATAACAGAGCCCCCCAAAATAACAGTCCTAGGACCCAGCCTCAGACTGCTGGTCGGTGGGAGCACCCCAAATAGCAGAACCCCCCAAAATAACCGTCCTAGGACCCAGCCTCAGACTGCTGGCCGGTGGGAACACCCCAAATCTCAGCACCCTAAAAAATAACAGTCCTAGGACCCACCCTCAGACTGCTGGTCGGTGGGAGCACCCCAAATAGCAGCACCCTAAAAAATACCAGTCCCAGGACCCAGCCTCAGACTGCTGGCCGTGGGAGCACCCCAAATGTCAGAACCCCCCAAAATAACAGTCCCAGGACCCAGCCTCAGACTGCTGGCCGGTGGGATCACCCCAAATAGCAGAACCCCCCAAAATAACAGTCCTAGGACCTAGCCTCAGACTGCTGGCCAGTGGGAGCACCCCAAATAGCAGCACCCTAAAAAATACCAGTCCCAGGACCCAGCCTCAGACTGCTGGCCGGTGGGAGCACCCCAATAGCAGCAACCCCAAAAATACCAGTCCCAGGACCCAGCCACGGACTACTGAGCGGTGGGAGCACCCCAAATCGCAGCACCCCCCAAAAATACCAGTCCCAGGACCCAGCCACGGACTACTGAGCGGTGGGAGTATCCCAAATAGCAGAACCCCCCAAAATAAGTGTCCCGGGACCCAGCCTCGGCCCTTTCCTGGGGCACCCGAGAAGCCGGTTGCCTGCCCATTCTTTCATTCATTCAATCGTATGTACTGAGCGCTTACTGTGTGCGGAGCGCTGTACTGAGCGCTTGGGAAGGACAAGTCGGCAACATCTGGAGACGGTCCCTCCGCCACAACGGGCTCACAGTGTAGGAGGGGATGGAGCCATGTACACACATACACACACACACACACACCCCCGGGCCCACGAAGTTCTCCCCACGTGTACACCGACCCGCGGGCACACACACACACACACAGAGACACACACACACACACAGCCGGCCTGCCTCACCTGCCGGGCCCGCCGCCGCCGCCGCCGTTGTTGCAGCCGTTGTTGTCGCCGCAGTTGTTGTTGCTCCTCTGCTGTTGCTGCAGTTGTTGCTGTTGCTCCGCGGTTGTTGCCGCTGTTGCGCGACTGCGCTGCGGGAAGGACCGGCCGGCGGGGTGTGTGTGTGTGTGTGTGTGTGTGTGTGTGTGTGTGTTTGTGTGTGTGTGTGTGTGTGTGTGTGTGCGTGAGTGAGAGAGAGAGGGAGAGGGGGCCAAACGGGGCAACGGCGGGGACGGGGAGGAGGGAGGGATACAGGGAGGGAGGAGGGGTACAGGGAGGAGGAGGAGGAGGGATAGAGGGAGGAGGAGGAGGAGGAGGGATGGAGGAGGAGGAGGAGGAACAGAGGGAGGGAGGAGGAGGAGGAGGAGGGATAGAGGGAGGGGGAAGGGGGAGGAGGAGGGAGGGAGGAGGGGAAGGAGGAGGGAGGGAGGAGGAGGAGGAGGGATAGAGGGAGGGAGGAGGAAGGGGGAGGAGGAGGGATAGAGGGAGGAGGAGGAAGGAGAAGAATAAGGAGGGGAAGGAGGAGGGATAGAGGAAGGAGGAGAAGGAGGAGAGAGAGGGAGGAGGAGGAGGAGGGATAGAGGGAAGGAGGAGGAGGGACAGAGGGAGGGGGAGGAGGGACAGAGGGAGGGGGAGGGGGAGGAGGAGGGAGGGGGGAGGGGAAGGAGGAGGGAGGGAGGAGGGGAAGGAGGAGGGAGGGAGGAAGGAGGAGGAGGGAGGAGGAAGAGGGAGGAGGAGGAGGGATAAAGGGGGCAGGAGGAGGGAGAAGAGGAGTGAGGAGGGGAAGGAGGAGGGATAGAGGAAGGAGGAGAAGGAGGAGGGATAGAGGGAGGAGGAGGAGGAGGAATAGAGGGAGGAGGAGGAGGGATAGAGGGAGGAGGAGGAGGGATAGAGGGAGGAGGAAGAAGGAGAAGAGGAGGGGGAGGAGGGAGGGGGAGGAGGAGGAGGGAGGGAGGAGGGGAAGGAGGAGGGATGGAGGGAGGAGGAGGAGAAGGAAGGAGGGGGAGGAAAAAGAGGAGGAGGGGGAGGAAAAAGAGGAGGAGGGGGAGGACGAGAGAGCACCGTGGCTTAGTGCAAAGAGCAGGGCTTGGGAGTCACAGGTCATGGGTTCTAATCCAGGCTTCGCCACTTGTCAGCTCTGTGACTTTGGACAAGTCACTTCACTTCTCTGGGCCTCAGTGACCTCATCTGTAAAATAGGGATTAAGACCGTGAGCCCCACGTGGGACAATCTGATTACCTTGTATCTATCCCAGCGCTTGGAATAGTGCTTGGCATAGAGTAAGTGCTTAACAAATACTAGTATTATTATTATTATTATTGTTAGGGAGGTGCAGGACCCGTGCCAAAGGAAGCCGCACAGGGAAGAGGGTGGCTCAGCCCCATTTGTGCTCCCAACCAGGGACGCTCCCCTCTCCAAACCTTCTTCCCACTCCACCTCCCCTGGCCAGGGGCTCCCGCTCTCCTCCCCCAACTCTCTGGTGCCTCAGTTCTGTGCCCTCCCCCACCCGACACCCTGCAGCCCCCTGCTCAGACCCACCTGCCCCTGGCATCCCTTGGATTGCCCTTTTGGGCAGGCCCGACTGAGATTTATAGGTCAGAGCATCCTGATCTGGGAAAAAAAAAAACGACCCAAAAAACAAAACCTGACTTTGTTCACATCCCCAAAATAGTAATAATAATTATGGAACTAGTGAAGCGCTTACTACATGCCAAGCGCTGTTCTAAGCACTGGGGTAGATACAGGTTAGTCAGGTTGGATACAGTCTTTGTCCCTGGTGGGGCTCACAGTCTTAATTCCCCATTTTGCAGATGAGGTAACTGAGGCCCAGAGAAGTGAAGTGACTTGCCCAGGGTCACACAGCAGACGTGTGGTGGAGTTGAAATTAGACCCCCTGACCTTCTGGCTCCCAGGCCAGTGTGCTCTCTCCACTAAGCCACATTGATTCTCCAGAATAAACTAACCTGGACAGCCACATACAAACCCATAGATTCAGTCAGTCAGTAAATCGTACTTATTGAGCATTTATTGCATGCAGAACACTGTCCTAAGCGCCTGGGAGAGTACAAGGTAACAATATAACAGACACATTCCCTGCCCTTAACGAGCTTGCAGTCTTCAAAAGCACAGATACACACACATACCACATCCTGATACACAATCACGCTGCCCCAAATACATTTTACTCAAAGTACAACCTCACATATACGCACAGTAATGAAAACACACATTTCCCACACCGATTCAAATACAACCCATTCATACGCTTACAGTCCTGACACACACGCTAACTCGTATGTGAGTGTATGTAACCGTATGTTGGGAAAACTTCAGGAAGACTTTTTTTTTCTTGAGCAGTTGTGAATTAGGGAAAATCCACCTCCAAGAAGAAAATTCAGAGATCAATCAGTCTATGGTATTTCATCATCATCATCAATTGTATTTATTGAGCGCTTACTGTGTGCAGAGCACTGTACTAAGCCCTTGGGAAGTACAAGTTGGCAACATATAGAGACAGTCCCTACCCAACAGTGGGCTCACAGTCTAAAAGGGGGAGACAGAGAACAAAACCAAACATACTAACAAAATAAAATCAATAGAATAGATATGTACAAGTAAAATAAATAGAGTAATAAATATGTACAAACGTATATACATATATACAGGTGCTGGGGGAAGGGAAGGAGGTAAGATGGGGGGATGGAGAGGGGGTTGAGGGGGAGAGGAAGGAAGGGGCTTTATTGAGCACTTATTACGTGCAGAGCACTGTAGTAAGCACTTGTGAGAGTGGAGCAGAATTAGCAGACACATTTTCTGCCTGTTACAAGTTGCATGGGTCTTCATGGAATGGGGTACTTGTCCTCTAGACTGTAAGCTTGTCATGCAGCTTTGCAGTTATGCAGTTTCCTTGTAAGAAACAGATTGCACAATCTCATTAATACTCCCCAGAGCAATCCCGCAAAGCTGAAAACCCAAGCACAAAGAGGTCTCAGAATAGCTTCAGCTCTATTTCTTGCTCACAGAAGAGAACCACGGCAGCAAGTGCCAGCCTGCACCCCCACAGTTAAACTCGGGAAGGACTGGATCAGCAGAGGAAGCAGAGCTACCCATCTGAAATGGTGAGGGAATATTTTAGCCTCTTTCTCCACCATCCCTGGATCCTTTTCTGTGGACTCTGGACCCAGGCTATCTCTTGAGTGGCTTGTTGTTCCACTAACAGTATTCATTCATTCAAATATATTTCTTGAGCTCTTACTGTGTACAGAGCACTGTGTCCAGTACACCCCCTCGTCCCCCTCTCCATCCCCCCATCTTACCTCCTTCCCTTCCCCACAGCACCTGTATATATGTTTGTACATATTTATTACTCTATTTATTTTACTTGTACATATCTATTCTATTTATTTTAATTTGTTAATATGTTTGGTTTTGTTCTCTGTCTCCCCCTTCTAGACCATGAGCCCACTGTTGGGTAGGGACTGTCTCTATATGTTGCCAGCCTGTACTTCCCAAGTGCTTAGTACAGTGCTCTGCACACAGTAAGTGCTCAATGAATACGATTGATTGATTGATTGATTGTACTAAGTGCTTGAAAAGTACAATTCAGCAAAAAAGAGAGACAATCCCCACCCACAACGGGCTTACAGTCTAGAAAGGGGGAGACAGACATCAAAACAAGGAAACAGGCATCAATAGCATCAATATAAATAAATAAAATTAGAATTATAAATGATTGGAATTAGAATTTTTCCAAGGACTGCTGCAAGCCTGAGCTAAAAGCTGCTAAGTATGAAGAGCTGAATAACTCTCCAAAGCACTCTTTTTGCCAGCCATGTATTACATTCTGACCATAAAGAGACTATGATTAAATCCAGCAGAAGACTGGTCCAAAAATGATTTTCAATTCCAATTACCAATGCCCCTCTGGTTTCCTTTCTTGATGACTCTGCCCCCTCATAGGTAGGTGGGCAGATCTGAAATCTCTCTGTCCATTGGCTGCCAAAGAAATGAATGAGAGCTCACCTCCTCCAGGAGGCCTTCCCAGACTGAGCCCCTTCCTTCCTCTCCCCCTCGTCCCCCTCTCCACCCCCCACATCTTGCCTCCTTCCCTTCCCCACAGCACCTGTATATATGTGTATATGTTTGTACATATTTATTACTCTATTTATTTATTTATTTTACTTGTACATATCTATTCTATTTATTTTATTTTGTTAGTATGTTTGGTTTTGTTCTCTGTCTCCCCCTTCTAGACTGTGAACCCACCGTTGGGTAGGGACTGTCTCTATATGTTGCCAGCCTGTACTTCCCAAGTGCTTAGTACAGTGCTCTGCACACAGTAAGTGCTCAATAAATATGATTGATTGATTGATTGAATCCATGAGTCAGTGGCATTTATTGAGCACTTACTTGGAGAGCACTGTACTAAAGGCTTGAGAGAATATGAGGCAGTGGTAGGCGTGATCCCTAACCTCAAGGAGTTTACAGTATCTTGAGACCCAGGCAGGGTGATAATCAGGGGTGAAAGTTGAAGAAGGGGAAGAGTCAAAGGCCCTTATAAATAAATGGCCAATTGTTCCAGGGAGAGAGGCCTTCCCTGACTAAACCCTCATTTCCTCTGCTCCCACCTCTGCCTTGCCCTTGTATCCCTACCCTTTATTCACCCCTCCCTCATCCCCACAGCACTTATGTCCATATCCATAATTTATTTATTTATATTAGCGTGGCCTAGTGGATAGAGTATGGGCCTGAGAGTCAGAAGACCCTGGGTTCTAGATCCTGGCTCTGCCACTTATCTGTCACTTCACTTCTCTGGGCCTCAGTTAACCTCATCTGTGAAATGGGGATTGAGACTGGGAGTCCACTGTGGGACAGGGACTGTATCCAACCCAATTATCTAATATCTACCCCAGGGCTTAGAACAGTGCTTGGCACATATCAATGTCAGCTCGTTGTAATAATAATAATTATGGTATTTGTTAAGCGCTTGCTATGTACCAGGCACTGTACTAAGTGCTGGGCAGGGAACATGTCTACCAACCAGTACTCTCCCAAGTGCTTAGTAAAGTGCTCTGCACAGAGTAAGCGTTCAATAAATAGGATTGATTGATCGATGTTCAGGCTCGGCTCATTTGGGAGGGAACGGATGAACTGAGCGATTCCTTGGACTGTTCCGCCAGTCTACACGCAGCAAATGGAGAGCTCTGGACACTTAGGGCTTGGATTTCATCCCAAGCACAGTTCCTCTTGCAACTAGGCATATCCATATTACCAGATCTTTAAGGTTTCCTGGTCCTCTCCCTCTCACTATCATGAATGATGACAAGCCTCTCTCCTTCAGAAATCTGAGCTTGGCTCCTTTTCACGTGGTTCGAGAACAGGCAAGCTAACAGCTTCTGAACAGATTTCCCTGTTGGTAGCTCTTTAAGAATATCTCTTTTGATAAGGGAGGGTATATCTCCTTTAATTTGCCCTTTCCTTTCAATGAACTGCCCATCAAATCCTCAGGGCTAGAGTTTTATAGCGGGTCCATGGGACTTTCCCTGCAAGAATTTCACTGAAGGGGATAGAAAGCTGGCATTTCAAACCCAACCAAAGGTTTGGATGTTTACCACGTCGTCTAGTGATCGTGCCATGCAGCAGGCAGTTTAAATGCAGTGCGATTTTTCCCAAGGCAGTATTGAGATGCAAAAGGAAAAGAGGTGAACTGATTGAATGGATGAGAGAGTGGAGCCTTTTGTCTCTGGAGGAGGCTGGAGGGAAAGATTTCTTCAGAAAACCCCATGTAACATTAACCAACTCTCACTACCTTGTGGACTGTGCTTTCAAAATGGCCCAGGCAGGGGAGGTAAGAGACAGAATCAATCAATCAATCAATCAATCAATCATATTTATTGAGCGCTTACTATCATCATCATCATCATCAATCGTATTTATTGAGCGCTTACCATGTGCAGAGCACTGTACTAAGCGCTTGGGAAGTATGTGCAGAGCACTGTACTAAGCGCTTGGGAAGTACAAATTGGCATCACATAGAGACAGTCCCTACCCAACAGTGGGCTCACAGTCTAAAAGGGGGAGACAGAGAACAAAACCAAACATACTAACAAAATAAAATAAATAGAATAGATATGTACAAGTAAAATAAATAAATAAATAAATAGAGTAATAAATATGTACAAACATATATACAGGTGCTGTGGGGAAGGGAAGGAGGTAAGACGGGGGGATGGAGAGGGGGACGAGGGGGAGAGGAAAGAAGGGGCTCAGTCTGGGAAGGCCTCCTGGAGGAGGTGAGCTCTCAGCAGGGCCTTGAAGGGAGGAAGAGAGCTAGCTTGGCGGATGGGCAGAGGGAGGGCATTCCAGGCCCGGGGGATGACGTGGGCCGGGGGTCGATGGCGGGACAGGCGAGAGCGAGGTACAGTGAGGAGATTAGTGGTGGAGGAGCGGAGGGTGCGGGCTGGGCAGTAGAAGGAGAGAAGGGAGGTGAGGTAGGAGGGGGCGAGGTGATGGAGAGCCTTGAAGCCCAGGGTGAGGAGTTTCTGCCTGATGCGCAGATTGATCGGTAGCCATTGGAGGTTTTTGAGGAGGGGAGTAATATGTCCAGAGCGATTCTGGACAAAGATAATCCGGGCAGCAGCATGAAGTATGGATTGAAGTGGAGAGAGACACGAGGATGGGAGATCAGAGAGAAGGCTAGTGCAGTAGTCCAGACAGGATAGGATGAGAGCTTGAATTAGCAGGGTAGCGGTTTGGATGGAGAGGAAAGGGCGGATCTTGGCAATGTTGCGGAGCTGAGACCGGCAGGTTTTGGTGACGGCTTGGATGTGAGGGGTGAATGAGAGAGTGGAGTTGAGGATGACACCAAGGTTGCGGGCTTGTGAGATGGGAAGGATGGTAGTGCCATCAACAGAGATGGGAAAGTCAGGGAGAGGACAAGGTTTGGGAGGGAAGACAAGGAGCTCAGTCTTCGACATGTTGAGCTTTAGGTGGCGGGCGGACATCCAGATGGAGATGTCCTGAAGGCAGGAGGAGATGCGAGCCTGGAGGGAGGGGGAGAGAGCAGGGGCAGAGATGGAGATCTGGGTGTCATCAGCGTAGAGATGATAGTTGAAGCCGTGGGAGCGAATGAGGTCACCAAGGGAGTGAGTGTATATTGAGAACAGAAGGGGACCAAGCACTGAACCTTGGGGAACCCCCACAGTAAGAGGATGGGAGGGGGAGGAGGAGCCTGCAAAAGAGACTGAGAAAGAACGACCGGAGAGATAAGAGGAGAACCAGGAGAGGACGGAGTCTGTGAAGCCAAGGTCAGATAACGTGTGGAGGAGAAGGGGGTGGTCCACAGTGTCAAAGGCAGCTGAGAGGTCGAGGAGGATTAGGACAGAGTATGAGCCGTTGGATTTGGCAAGCAGGAGGTCATTGGTGACCTTTGAGAGTGCAGTTTCCGTGGAATGAAGGGGACGGAAGCCAGACTGGAGGGGGTCGAGGAGAGAGTTGTTGTTGAGGAATTCTAGGCAGCGCGTGTAGACAACTCGTTCAAGGAGTTGTCTCCTTGAATGGCAGGTCAACCTTAAAGAATATTGCCAGAATAGTGTTAACATAAAATTGATCTGCCTCATGTCTGTTACAAGGTAAGCATTTCCTTTCAAGAAACTCTAAATAATGATAATAATAATAACGACATCTATTAAGTGCTTACTATGTGCAAAGCACTGCTGTAAGCGCTGGGGAGGTTACAGGATGATCAGGTTGTCCCACAGGGGGCTCACAGTCTTAATCCCCATTTTCCAGATTAGGGAACTGAGGCCCAGAGAAGTTAAGTGACTTGCCCAAAGTCACACAGCTGACAATTGGCGGAGCCGGGATTTGAACCCATGACCTCTGACTCCATAGCCCGTGCTCTTTCCACTGAGCCACGCTGTTTCTCATAAATGTATTCTGCATAATGTTCCCAGAACTTGGTTTGCCGAGGAAAATGTTTTCAATCCTTTTACATAGTTTGGGGAAGCAACTGGAAAACTTTGGAATCTCAGGGGAGTCTCAACTCATGCCAAAGGCAAATGTGAAACCAGGATATTTATTTAATCAGGAGCAATTAGGGCCAGTGACCAATTTTGTTGGCTGGTTGAGGGTGCACACTGGGAGTTGAGTGCATTTTCAGGGTGGCCACAGACGTCACTCAAGAATCCCGGCCATGGAGACTCATATGAAATCGTAGACATCATATTTAACATGCAGCATAATTTAATGATAACCCAAGAGTATGCTGAGTCTGTGTAAATTTAGAGCGTTTCTCTGAAGGGACCCTGGAACTCCCTACTTGCTTTAGAGCTGTTGTGTTCCTCTTTGGGGTCTCTGTGAACAGGGATGTTGTATATATCTGTAAGAGAAGCAGCATGGGTCAGTGGAAAGAGCACAGGCTTTGGAGTCAGAGGTTCAAATCCCAGCTCCGCCAATTGTCAACTGTGTGACTTTGGACAAGTCACTTAACTTCTCTGTGCCTCAGTCACCTCATCTGGAAAATGGGGATTAAGACTGCGAGCCCCCCGTGGGACAACCTGATCACCTTGTAACCTCCCCATAGCTTAGAACAGTGCTTTGCACTTTGTAAGCACTTAATAAATGCTATTATTATTATTATTATTATTTGAACCACAGAACTTGGAAATCACTGCATCAAGCAGAAACTCCTCACCACTGTTTTGAAGACACTAAATCATCTTTCCCCCCAACCCCCACTTATCCCCACTGCTCTCCCATCACACCCCAGCTCACACACTTTGCTTATCTCAAACCAACCTACTCACTGTGCCTCGTTGCCATTTTTTTTTGTGTGTGTGGTATTTGTTAAGCACTTTCTATGTGGCAGGCATTATACTGTATTACAGCACTCTGCACAGAGGAAGCACTCACTGAATATTGATTGATTAATTGGCAGGAGCTGTGTCAGAGAGAAGCAGGGTACTTAAAATAATCATAAAGACACGTAGTGCCAAATCCGTACCAGACAAGGGGGCAGACCAACTGCAAACCAGATTGTCTGGGGTAAAACCAAATGGGTGGTCCCCCTATATAGTGCACAAAACACTCCAGCCATGGCTTGCGATCACATCCAAAAGTTCAGCTGTAGATGGAATCAGAGATGTGGTCATAAAGAGCTTTTCCCTCCAGAAGTGGCACTGTATCCCTATCAACAAGGGTCTGCTGTATTTAAAATGGAGGTTGGAGCCAGAGGCTGGATGTGTTTATTAGACATGGAATTGGGATCATAACACATCCAGCAAAAGGAAATTAAAAGAGGCTGATTTAGCCACAGCTCTACTTTTGCCCCAGTGACTTTTTCCACAATAATTTTTGGTTATTCCGTGTTTACTCCATTCTGTCTTTGATTTCTATCACTTTTCCCCAACTGTTTTCCATCTGTTTTACACAACACAATTCTTTCTCTTTCTCTTGTTTTTCCTGGTGCTCATTTGAAATGTAAGTGAACATATTATTTGAAGGTTGGAAATACTGGCATCTGTCATGACACTGATTATAGACTTTAATATCTTAAAATCTATTTGGAATGAGTTCACGATTACATTTGGGCACTTGGCACAAACAAGTGAGTGGGATATTTTTTCAAACTCTAGATTTTTAAGAACATGTAATGGTGCTTTTAAAGCCAACTTATGATGACTTTTTTCCAAACATGTCATATCACATATCAGCAAGTTACCAAAACCAAGGGCTATAATGGAATGGAAGTATTATTTTATCTTTGCACTCAGAGGAATTTTAGAGCATAAATTATTTTGATAAAGTAGCTTTGACTAAATGCCTTTCCACTGCAGAATGTGGAAAAGTTTTTTTTTCACGTCCTTTACTTATACTTGGAATTTACCATACTTTGGTAAGGGATAAATTGTTAGGGATGACATGTCTGACTTTATTGCTGATTAAATAGGACAAATGTGGAAACTTGACTCAAGGTAAGAGGTTAAAAGTTTATTTAACCACTGGGGAATTACCGTGAGGATATTACTTACATTTAGAGTTTTACAAATAATTTCCTATGTTACAGCTATAACTTTGAGAAGAACTAATAATTTTAAATTGTTTAATTCAGCTGGGAAGGAAGGAAGTCAGAGACAGGAAGGAGGTTTTCAATATAGTTTTGGCTAATTGAGATCTATGTATCATTCATTTTGTAGAGAAATTGAAGAACATAAAAGATACATTTATATGCTTTGCTCTTTATCCTTTACTCACTTTTTAAAATATGTTAAATAAGATAAACAGAAAATCTGTATCTGCTCATGGTCGCTGTCCTCAGGGAATTTCCAAACCTAACGGGAAAACATGCAGACTTTCAGTTGCAAATGGTGTTTTCTTTCAATATAAAGGACAACCATCTACACACACATACATACACGCAAACAAAATTCATTCAATCATTTGAGTGCTTACTATGTGCAGAGCACTGCACTAAATGCTTAACACTGTACTAAGTGCTTATATATTTCCCCCTTTAGACTGTAAGTTCCTTTTAGTCAAGGAACATGTCTACCAACTCTGTTGAATTGTATTCTCCCAAGTGTTTAGCACAGTGCTCTGCACACAGTAAGCACTCAACAAATACGATTGATATTCAAATAGAAACCCTTTACCATCTGCTTTAAAGCACTCAATCAGCTCACCCCCTTCCTCGCTTACCTTACTGATTTCCTTCTACAGCCCAGGCTGCACGCTTCGCTCTTCTGGTGCCGACCTATTCACTGTATCTCGAGCTCGTCTATCCCACTCCTTGCTGTCCCTGCCCACTCAAGTCAGTAAGTACTAAATAAATTCCATAGATTGATCGATTGATTTACAATTATATATTATTATATACAGTTGTATGCATACATGTATATCGATACCATAGATGGATTGATTTACAGTTAGTGGGAGGAGGAGCAAGGATCAATCATTTGAATTTTTTGAGTGCTTTCTGTGTGCACAGCACTGTACTAAGTTCTTGGGGGAGTACAAAGTTGGTAGACAATTTCCCTGCCCACATGGAGCTTGTAGTCTAGATAGAGCTGGGACTGCAACAGCCAAGAAAGAAGGATAGGAGAATAAATAAGTGGAATATGTAAATCAGCATATACTGATGTAGTTACTAGTGACATTACGTACAAAATACAAAGGTGAACGTTGGAATGACATGACCTTGAGTGGTGATGCTCATTTGGTAAATCTTATTAATAGAACAAAGCAGCCATTTATTAATATAATAGGCCATGACAGGATTGATTATCAATGAAGGAACACAACTGGTAGTGAAGCATGAACCAAACTGACCTTGTTGGAGTCAGAATTCATCGTGAATGAAATTCCCTCCCAAGTGAAAATTCGAAGTGAATGTATTTGTAGTTTTCCACTTTCACAAGGGCTTTCTGGTCTGAGTGTCTGGTGTGAGTTCAAAACTTTAGAGGGTTTTTTTTTATGCCATGTTTAAGAAATACTCCCGAAACAGGAGTACTTTCCAAATTAAATTTAATGAGTGTTGCAATATGATCTCTGAGTGCAGCAAACTGAGACTGGTTAACTTCCAACTTGTGGAAAAGAAACTAAGTTCTTAGAACTTTCCGATAAACTGTTTCTAAATTAGAACACTGTAAAGACAACTGGATCAGCTCTTGCGAATACCTTGTCTCATTTTTCTATCAGTATGTTCTTTTGAGCATTTTAAGTCAATCCATTTCAAGGTTTGCCGTACACTGAGGGAAAATGGCATGAAACTGTAGTAGTGGTTTCCTTCTGAGTTACTTCACTTGAGATAATGGACGTCTGTGTTGAAATGTAGGAAGCAAAACTACCTGAAAAATAAATTCTTCCTGCCAAAGGTCTGAAGTGATTCCTGCTGTGTGGGTGTTTCAGAAATAAGCAAAATAGACCAATGGCAAATTGTAATAGAGAAAGGAGGAAAAAGTTTTAAGGAGAATCATGTTCCATTAATGTTTTTCTTACTAGAAATTCCGCAAATGACATATCTTCAGATCATGTTGATTCCTAATAGTATTCAAGGTACAAAACTTACACTCTTCGACCTACTGAAGAAATCCCTTTTTCATTATTTTATAAAGCTGCTCTTCACCTTGTGGTTCCTTAAATTGTTTTCTATTCGTAAAACCATCAGATAACCTAAACATCCTTTAGTTGCTAATAAATAGAAATCTCATTCATATACTCAAAAAGCTATTTAGAAATTGAATTTTAAGACACGACAGATAAAAACATAACCATCTGACAAAAGAGAGAGAAAGAGATGGACTGCATAAGTGAATGTAAAAAATAAGAACATGGAAAAAAAGTTCCCCATGTGAAAGCTAATGTAGCCCAGATGTCATGCAAACAGACTAAGAGATTTATTTTGCCAATAAAGTACTCAGTGTGTGCAAGACCTGTGGTAGTCCTAAGAAGAGTTCAGGAGTTCAGAATATTCCAGTGGTTCCCATTGGCCACTAAAAAACAACATAGTACATTTCCACCCTGACATCAAGGCAAAATGATATTAACCCAGATGATGTCACGTTCCCTATAGAGCGTGCTCCAGGAATATGCTCTCATCCCATACCAGTTATGTCTTCTTGGCTGACCTGTCCATTATTCAGGATATTCTCAATCAAGGAACGGAGTGTCATATGCTAGAGAAAAATTCTCATGCCCCCGATAGCCGTTTTGTAGAGCCAAGAGAAAAGTTTGGTCGTCAAATTGGTCAGATCCAGATTTTCTCCAAATAGTGAATCTTCTTATCTCCCAGCATCCTCCCCTCTCCCCAGATTCGTGGTGCCAAACCTCTTTTTAAAAAAGTCACTTGATTAGTACGCCAAATAAATCTCCCGCTCGATTTTAGTAATGAGGTGGACAGAAGAAGGCTCTTTCTGAAAAAGCAACGTGGTCTAGTGGGCAGAACACAGGCCTGGGAATCAGAGGATCTAGATTCAAATCCAGTTCTGCCACATGCCTGCTGTGTGACCTGGGGCAAGTCACTTAAATTCTCGGTGCCTTGGTTTCCTTATCTGTAAAATGGCTATTAAATGATTGTTGTCCCTTCCACTTAGACTGTGAGCCCCATGTGGGATAGGGATAGGGACTATGTCCAACTTGATTATCTTGTATCTACTCCAGTTCTTGGTATAGTGTTTGGACACAATAATTACTAGTAGGGAATGTGTGTGAATATACCTGTCCCTCCTGTATTTCACTTTCTTGATTTTATTCTGGCCCCCGTGCTTGTCTATTTCTCATTTTAGTTCTCCAATCAGAAGCTTCCAGGGCACTCTGCTCCCATCAATTCTCCTCTCAAATTTCCCCTAGAGGAACATTTTCTTCAGTGTAAGAGTGAGCAAACCCTGGAATAAAGTAATGAGGATGTTTGTGACATCTTTCGTGCTCCAACTGCCTGCTATGTGACCTTGGGAAAGTCACGTAACTTTTCGATGCCTCAGTTTCCTCTTCCTTAAAATGGAGATTAAATTCCTATTCTCTTTCCCCCTTAGATTCTGAGCCCCATGAGGGACAGGGACTGCTTCCAACCTTATTAATTTGTGTCCACTCCAGCATTAAGAACAGTGCTTGACAGATAGTAAAGCTCTTAACACATGCTATTGCTAGTAGTGTGATGATTATTAATCATACTATTACTAATAATTTATTATTACACTCCTTTAATTTCAGTGAAATTCCTATCTTTATTACTGAAACTTTCCAATTTTCCATTCTGTAAAGTCTTTACAAATTAAATTAGAAAATGAATTTTTGGTCCTCTGTGCCTGTCCTTGGGAACTGTAAACTGCATTCTGATGGAATTTGCATTTTCAAAGTGATAATCCCAGTTTGTCAGATTTTGGGATCTCCGCCATTTCCATTTGTATTTTTTCAGTCACCATCCAAAGTCATAGATCTTGGAGACAACGAGTCTCACCATATAAATCTAGCCTTTGAAAGAAAATCAGAGCAAGCCAAACTGACATAATGGATGGGACAACCCTGTCAAGAGTATGTTGGCACAACATTTTGTCAGCACGTTGTGGCATATTGATTAATTATCTGATGATGGGAAATTTTGAAGTCTTGTAAGAAACTATCTGCAGAGTCTACAGTTTGTCATTGGTGGGTGTTTATTGGATTTTCCCATGGAGTGATGCATTTTGACAGAGAATAATGAATGGAAAATGATGGAAAGTGAACAGGGATATTAAACATTTCTTTGGTCATTGACAGCTTTGACATTGGAATTGAAGCTTGCGTTAGTATATTTGTTGAATACAACATTTTAAGAGCAGAGATAAGAATTTTCCAAATTTGAAGTTGGCAGCATGTGCATTTTTCTCAATGTCAATAAGAAACTCCATTCACACATTTGTTTATCCTTCCGTACTTTTGCTCTCAAGAGATTCAGCATTTGTAAGTAACTTATGTCTCTCAGGTAGATTGTAAGCTTCTTGAGGGCAGGTGATTCTAGCTCCCACAAGTTCTTATACAGTGCCCTGGGTACAATAAATGCTCGGTGCTCAATAAATACCACTGATTGACTGCCTGCCTCCCCTCTCCACCTTTCCTCTGGGCTGTAAATTCCTTAATGGCAGGAACTTGGCTGTTACTCAGTTGTGCTCTCCCAAATACTTCAGTCAATCATATTTTTTGAGCGCTCTCATACCATACCAAAATAACAATAAAAAGACATTCCCTGCCCACATTGAGCTTATAGTCTTAACTGTGCTTATTACAGCATTCTGCACTGCACCAGTAGGAGCTCAATAAATACTGTTAATTGACTGATAAAACCTGATCGAATAAGAATTAGATGCAAGGCACTTGAATTAAATCAGTCCCTGGCTCCTGAATTTCTTTAGTGGCTAAGTAGCTGTCTCTGTTGGCCCTGTGCTTCTGTGGCAAATTTGATCCATGGAGTATCAATGATAATGTCAATCAATCAAAGATGGCGATTCCCCCCGAGGCAGGTCTGTGATGGGGATATTTTCTCAGTAGCACTGGGACCGAGGTTATAATATTGGTCTAGGACAGATGTGGGAGGTGGTGTGAATGACATCTCTTAGACACTGATGATGGAGGGTAAATCCAAACAGTGATCTAAAGGTGAAAAGGCTCTGTGTCCCATTACTGATCCCTGCCCTCTCCTGCCTCCCTTGGGTCTCTTTTCATTAGATTATTAAATTAACCGGCTTAACACTATTGCTCTTTAAAAGAGCAGGTGGACTCTGTCTGCCCCAAACAAAGGCCTAGGAATTGCTATTTGGAACATTCTGAAAACTGAATGATAATGCGGGTTCACGTTCAATTTAAATCTGTTCTGAGCCACAGATCGCCTGTTCTAAAAAATATTCGATTTTATCGGATATTCCTGATTTCCATGGTGCGGTCTTTCAGTGACATTTTATGACTTCTCTAAGGCCCACATCTGGTCTGAACTACTTCTTTCTCTGAAAGGGAGCAGGGACATTTTTTCTTATTTTGTGTTTGTAGTGATTTCCACTCTATGTGCTTACTGTATGTACAGTACTGTACTAAGTGCTTGGGAAATAGGAGGAACATCTCCTCCAAGAGGCCTTTCCCAACTAGTCCCTCATTTCCTCTTCTAATAATAATAATAATAATGATGGCATTTATGTCAGATACAAATCTTGAGCTCCCCAAGGTTCTGTAACCTATAATAATAATAATAATGGCATTTATTAAGTGCTTACTATGTGCAAATCACTTTTCTAAGTGCTGGGGAGGTTACAAGGTGATCAGGCACGGGGGGCTCACAGTTTTAATCCCCATTTTACAGATGAGGTAACTGAGGCCCAGAGAAGTTAAGTGACTTGCCCGAAGTCACCCAGCTGACAATTGGTGGAGCTGGGATTTGAACTCCTGACCTCTGCCTCCAAAGTCCGTGCTCCTTCCACTGAGCCACGCTCCTTCTCTGTTCTCCCACTCCTTTCTGCATCACCCTTGCACTTGGATTTGCACCACTCATTCACCCCTCTCTCAGCCCCACAGCATTTATGTACGTATCCATACCAAGTCCCTGGGCTGTTATAGTGGAAAGATCACAAGTCTGGGTTCTAATCCTGGCTCTGCCCCTTGCCTACCGTGTGATCATGGACAACTCATTTCACTTCTCTGTGCCTCAGTTTTCTCATCCGTATAACAAAAATTCAGTACCCGTTCTTGCTCCTTCAGACTCTGAGCCCCATGTGGGACTGGGACTGTGTCTTATTTTATATCTTATATCCACCCTAGCGCTTAGTGCAATGCTTGGCCCATAGTAAGTGTTTCTTATTCATGCCCTCTCAAGCTTGCACCTGGACAGCACCTGTATATATGTTTGTACAGATTTATTACTCTATTTATTTTACTTGTACATATTTACTATTCTATTTATTTTGTTAATGATGTGCATTTAGGTTTAATTCTATTTGTTCTGATGACTTGACACCTGTCCACATGTTTTGTTTTGTTGTCTATCTCCCCTTTCTAGACCGTGAGCCCATTGTTGTATAGGGACCATCTCTATATATGTTGCCGACTTGTACTTCCCAAGTGCTTAGTACAGTGCTCTGCGCACAGTAAGCGCTCAATAAATATGATTGAATGACTGAATGAGTGGAGAGTTTCCAGTACTTTACCAGTCTCGACTGCAGGAGGGAGAGTCAAGCAGAGGCCTACCCAATCCATTCCTTGGTTGGGCAGTGGCTAGAGAGTAAAAGACAATCTGCTACAAGTCAAAACTCACCCATGCTGGGCAGCAGCTGGGGGGGGAGAGAGTCAAGGGTAGAGACATGTTTATTGCGCAGAAGGAGGCAATGGTATTTTTACCAAGAAAACTATGTGGATACGCTACCAGAATGATTGCAGATGGAAGTAGGGCGTTCTGGGAGAGATGTGTCCGTGGCGTAGCTATGGGTCGGATATGACTCGACAGCCTAGGACAACAGGTATTATTCCGCTCCCAGCCTCCTTCCAGTTTCCACAGCTGAGAAACAGTGCCCATGTTTAGAGGAAACAGGGAGGGAAATGCAACAATTCTGAAGCCTGTGAGGGGATCGCATGTCCCCCTCGAGAAACGCTCCAGGTTTGGGCAGACTTCTACTAGATGATGTGTATCATACCGTCACATCACAATGCAGGCTTGACCCATGTGACATTCCTTGCATTACTTAGTCAACATCTGCAAGTGCTGTCTCTGGTCAGCCTACTCACGTATAGTCATTTCTTCACTTACTGAGACTGAATGAAAAGGAACGGATAGTGGTTTTGTCTGTTTCAATCCTTGGATACCTCCTGGATGGAGAGTGGAATGAGACAAATATTTTTAAATGGGAAAAGTTGTTGCCTGTTGGGGAGGAGTGGTAAACTACTTTTCAATTTGCTGACCCTTAGATATTTAATTCTGGAGCCCACAGGAGTATAGAGTATAGAGAAGCAGTGTGGCTCAGTGGAAAGAGCATGGGCTTTGGAGTCAGAGGTCATGGGTTCAAATTCCAGCTCTGCCAATTGTCAGCTGTGTGACTTTGGGCAAGTCACTTAAGTTCTCTGTGCCTCAGTTACCTCATCTTTAAAAATGGGGATTAAGACTGTGAGCCCCTCATGGGACAACCTGATCACCTTGTAACCTTCCCAGCACTTAGAACAGTGCTTTGCACATAGTAAGCACTTAATAAATGCCATTATTATTATTATAGGTTACAGAACCTTGGGGAGCTCAAGATTTGTATCTGACATATGCATCTCCATGCTACCCCCCACCCCCATTAGACTGGAAGCTATTTGCGGGCAGGAAATATGTGTTTTGCTTCGGCTGTGCTCTCCCAAGCACTCAGTACAGTGTTTTGCACTTTGTTAGGTATGCAGTAAAAACATTGATCGAGGAAAAGTTTGTTTTAGGGTCTGTTGAGAGCAGTCAGAGGGTCAGAGAATTTGAATAACTGCCCAGGTCCTCATCATTCACTCATAAGAAACATTATGGCCTAATGGATAGAGAACAGGCCTGGGAATCAGAAGGACCTGTGTTCCAATCCTGGTTCTGCCACTTATGTGCTGTGTGACCTCAGGCAGATCACTTAACATCTCTGTGCCTCATTTAAATTAACTGAAAAATGAGGATTAACACTTTGAGCCCTATGTAGGACATGAACTGTGGTCAACCTGATTAGCTTGCATCTACCCAGTCCTTAGCACAGTGCCTGGCACATAATGAGCGTTTAAGAAATACCATGAAAAAAACAAAACTTAACCTGGGGTTTTTCTCTCCCATCATTAATTTTACTTTGTTTTCTTGTGGACTCATCTCTTCCACATCAGACTTTTAACAATTTTGCAATTTATTTTGCAACATCTGCCTGGAGTATCCTTGAAAAGAAGGCCACGTTCATTTTTAATACTTGAAGATCATTTGAAGGAGAGTCCATAGAGCATGGGAGTGTGTGTTTGCGAAAGAATAAAATATAACCGGAACGAATAAACCTTATATCTTAGTTTACTTCATGTCATTTATGTTCAAAAAAGCGGAGCAAATGTATTTCTTTTAAGCCTCCAAAAATATGACCCTAGATGAGAAAAGTTGGCTTGGCTGGAGCAGCAAAAAATAGCCAAAATTTTTCTTTATAACTGGAAAGGTTTTTATCTTCACACCCTCTTCATCTCAAAATATGATTTGTAAAAAAAACCCAGGCAATTTTAAAGCCAGCAAGAACATCACGCTGTACCTATGCAAATTCAAATCAATAATACTTATAATAAGGTTCGAAAACATACAACTTTTTAATGTCAGTTGCATTTATTGAGCAACTACTATGTGCAGAACACTGTATTAGGCTCTTCTTAGAGTACCATAGAGTTAACAGACACTATCCCTGCCCTCAAGGAGCTTACAATCAAGCAGGGAAGATGGACAATAAAACAAACTGAATGATCCAGATAGTTTATTTTCATAGCCAAGTGATATACCGCAGGTAGTTCAGCTTTCAGTTTCTCTTTGCCTGTGTGAACAGGCCAAAACAAAACCCCAGCTGGAGTCCCATTTACTAATAAAAGCAGTTAATCAATTTACATACTCTACTATTTAAGCCTTTCTTCCTCCCATCTATAAATTATTATGGATCAGCCTCCCCTAATAGATTTAAAGTTCCTTGCGGACAGGCCTGGTTTCTCCTAGATATATTGTGCTCTCCCAAGTGCTTATTACAATAGTCTGGAAGGAGTAGGAGCTCAATGAATAATGTAGAATGATTGATTGATCCATCAGATGTATTTTAGGCTCCAAGTGATTATGGAGGGGGGTGGGCCTTAAAACAGGACTGAGGATTTTAGATGTGTGCATGGTTACCTGAGAGAACTTGAAGGAAACCCTTTAAACAGGATTGGGGATTTTAGATGTGTGCACAGTGACCTGAGGGAACTTGAAGGAAACCTCATAAAAATCCCTCTGGCTAATCAGATTCTTGTAGGAATCTGGAAACGCTTCTTTGCTAGGGCAGGGCTAGAAGCACTTTGCAAACACACCGGGAAGGCTGAAGGCTGGAAAGTTGGGGGTGAGGGATAGAAACTGGAGGATTGGAAACTTCACTCCTTCCAGCTGATAACAAATCTGACCGCCAAGTCATCGCCGTGGATACTGAAGCCGGGCCATGGGTACCAACCCCCTGTCTCTGGCAGGGAAGAAAGCATGCAGATGGCATCGAGCAAACCACTAAAATCAATTCAAGAAGCAGCGTGGCTCAGTGGAAAGAGCACGGGCTTTGGAGTCAGAGGTCAGGGGGTTCAAATCCCGGCTCCACCAATTGTCAGCTGTGTCACTTTGGGCAAGTCACTTCACTTCTCTGAGCCTCAGTTACCTCATCTGTAAAATGGGGATGAAGACTGTGAGCCCCCCGTGGGACAACCTGATCACCTTGTAACCTCCCCAGTGCTTAGAACAGTGCTTTGCACATAGTAAGCACTTAATAAATGCCATTATTATTATTTTAGTGGATAGGGCATGAGCCTGGGAGCCAGTAGTCATTTGTTCTAATCCTGGCTCCACCCCTTGTCTGTTCTGTGACTTTGGGCCAGTCACTTCATGTCTCTGGGCCTCAGTTACCTCATCTGTAAAATGGGGATTGAGACTGGGAGCCCCACGTGGGACAGGGACTTTGTCCAACCCGATCTGCTTGCACCCACCCCAGAGCTTAGTACAGCGGCTGGCACGTAGTAAGAGCTTAACAAATACCATAATTATTATTATTGTTATTGTTATTATTTTTATTCATTCCTTTGTGCTTGTTCTCAAGTCTCAAGTCTCTGACCTGAGGTTTATCCGTAGTGTCTGACAGGAGGCTCCATCATCACAACTGTGATGCTATTAAAGGCCTGGGGCAGACACAGACTACAGACTGCAAGCTCCTTGTGAGCAGGGATAGTGTCTTCTAATTCCATTGTATTGAACTTTCCCAAGAGCTTAGTACGGTGCTCTGCACATGATAAGCTCTCAATAAATACCACTGAATGATTGATTGGTTGCTCCAGTTGTCTGTTTGGCTGAGGAAACTGAGGAAGTTGAAGGTCACATCTCCTCCAAGAGGCCTTCCCCAATTATGCCCTATTTTCCCTGGCTCCCTCTCTCTTCTGTGTCTTCTATGCACTTGGTTCTGTGACCGCCCCCCTCCTTTAGACTGTAAGCTTGTGGTGGGCAGGGAATGTATCTGTTTATTGTTATATTGTGCTTATAGCTTTCATTTGTGCATATAGCTTTAATTCTATTTATTCTGGCTATTTTGACACCTGTCTACATGTTTTGTTTTGTTGTCTGTCTCCCCCTTCTAGACTGTGAGCCCGCTGTTGGGTAGGGACTGTCTCTATATGTTGCCGACTTATACTTCCCAAGTGCTTAGTACAGTGCTCTGCACACAGTAAGTGCTCAATAAACACGATTGACTAACTGACCTACTGACCTTTGGACGTTTGATATTTATCCCAACCTCAGCCCCACAGCACTTATGTGCCAATCTATAAATGATATATTATAAATTATTTCTATGAATGTCTGTCTGCTTCTCTAGACTGTAAGCTCATTGTGGGCAGGGAATTTGTCTACCAACCCTGCTTTGTTACACTCTCCCAAGTGCTTAGTACAGTACTCTGCACACAGTAAGCACTCAGTAAATGCCACTGACGAAAGTTGTCTTGTCTTACGTCGTCGAGTCGTCGTTTCCGACCCATAGAGACATGAGGGACACATCTCTCCCAGAATGTCCCACCTCCATCCAGCAATTGTTTTGGTAGTGGATCCATAGGGTTTTCTTGGTAAAAATCTGGAAGTGGTTTACCATTGCCACCTTTGGTGCAGTAAACTCGAGTCTCCACCCTCGACTCTCTCCCATGCTGCTACTGCCCAGCATGGGTGAGTTTTGACTTGTTGCAGTTTGCCTTCCACTCGCTAGCCACTGCCCAAGTTAGGAATGAAATGGGTAGGCCTCTGCTTGATTCTCCTTCCCGTAGCCAAAAGTGGTAGAGTACTGGAAACTCTCCAGGTGCGACCCTGAGAGGGGGATGAAAGTTGAGAGAGGTGAATATCAGAAAGGAGAAGGTCTGAAAGTTGAAGTTTTCGTCCCTCAGTAAGTCTTCTGAGGAGTTAAGCCATATTTCCACCGCACATGATGGAGGCAGGCTCTTCCTAGTTGAATCGGTGGGGCAGTTGTGATTTTGCTCAGAACAAGCTTAGTTTATTTTCTTTCTCCACCCATTGCTTCCTCTCCAAAACCATTTCTTGATCTGAATCCAGGAAAATCAGTCAGATAAGGGAAACTGTGAAATCTTCAAATATGTGGTTCCCACATGCTGTGAAATGCCTTTTTCCCAGGAGGAAGGGCAGGTGAAACACATTTCTAGAAACAAACATCATTTGGGTAGCTGCCAGACAATTTCTACCACTCACTTGGGTGGCCTTTCAAAAGCAGGTGACTTGGGAGATTTCTCGTTTCCAAGTGTTCACCAGAACGGACCTACCAACTGCGAAAAGCTCAATTCTGTAAAATATGTAACATTTATGAGAAAGATGATGAAAGAAACAATGGATTTCCTGCCAGCACTGTGGTCAGCGGCAGTGCCCTGACCTGATTACTTCAGCTGATGTTTTTCTTAAATCGGTCATGAATCAGTAATGATCAAGTTTTGCAATACCCCGGAACTCTCCTGAGGATAGCAAATGATTTACAGTACTAAGCGGTAGGGTGGTTTTTTTAAAAAAAATTGGGATCGTAAAAATGAAGTTGGTATTCAGAGGCTTTCAGGAGAACGCTGTTGGATTTGAGGCAGAATGTCCACAGTGAGTTGAGGTATTTTGTATGAGGAAGGCATATATGTAGGTTTATTCTCCACTTTCAAAGAAACTGCAGCCTGGCACAAGAATCCCATGAAGCAGAGGAATTAGTACTGGTTAAAGCTCACAGTTCAGCCTCAGCTTCTATCCTGGCATCCAGCGAGCCCTTCCACTTTATTATTATTAACAATAATAATAATAAAAATAATGATTACAGTGTTTATTAAGCACTATGTGCCAAGCACTGTTCTAAGTGCAGGGATAGATACAAGGTAATCGGATTGGACACAGTCCCTGTCCCAGATAGGGCTCACAGTCTTAATCCCCATTTTACACAAGAGGGAATCAAGGCACAGAGAAGTGAAGTGACTTGCCCAAGGTCACACAGCAGACAAGAAATGAGACTCCCTCCACCCAAAGGCTCAAGCCGATTGACCTTTGGGGAAGATCTTTCTGAATCCCAACCTCACAGCTGAGTGGGCAGCGCCCGGTGGAATTCAGACTTTGGTTTAAAGTGGCATTCATTCATTCATTCAGTCGTATTTATTGAGCGCTTACCGTGTGCAGAGCACTGGACTAAGTGCTTGGAAAGTACAATTCGGCAACAGATAGAGACGGTCCCTACCCAACAACGGGCTCACGGTCTAGAAGGAGGAGAATATAGTGCGTGGCACGTCATCAGCTTTCGATGATTACTAGCTAAGGAATGTTGATAATGTTACAGATGACCCTGCAGCGTGGCCTTGGAGACCATTTCTGTTACAGCGTATGCTCCCAAGTGCTTAGTCCAGTGCTCTGCACACAGTAAGCGCTCTGTAAATATGACTGATTGACTGATTGATGGGAATCTTCCACTAGGTCGATGATGCGGAAAGGAAAGAGGTGAATCTGTGGTGACGGGGCTGTTCTGAACTCCGAGGGCCTGTTTGGTTCCTGGCCTGAAAGCGTCCCAGCATCATCATCATCAATCGTATTTATTGAGCGCTTACTATGTGCAGAGCACTGTACTAAGCGCTTGGGAAGTACAAATTGGCAACATATAGAGACAGTCCCTACCCAGCAGCCAGTTTTAATCCAACAGCACTGTCATGTATAGCTCCAGAATGGGATCACTAGGCTAATTTACTCCAGTCACTGAAGAGAATCAATCAATCAATCAATCAATCGTATTTACTGAGTGCTTACTGTGTGCAGAGCACTGTACTAAGTGCTTGGGAAGTACAAGTTGGCAACATATAGAGACAGTCCCTACCCAACAGTGAGCTCACAGTCTAAAAGAAGCAACGTGACCTAGTGTAGAGAGCCCAGGCCTGAAAATCAGAAGGACCTGAGTTCTAATCCTGACTCGGCTACTGGTCTGCTGTGTGACTCTGGGCAAGTCACTTCACTTCTTTGTGCCTCAGTTACCTCATGTGTAAATTGGGGATTAAGACTGTGAGACCCATGTGGGACACAGACTGTATGCAATCGGAATAACTTGTATTTACCCTAGCACTTAGAACAGTGCCTGGCACATCATAAGTGCTTATCAAATACCATAAAAACAAACAAAAAGAACAACAAAGCAGCCACTGAATGAACAGCTCTTGAAACTGCAAAACAGAGCCTGTGGTAGGAGTTTCTTGTTGTTTGAGGAAAGATTGTATATTTAAAATCTAGCTTTGTGCGATGTTTATCAATCAATCAATCAATCAATCGTATTTATTGAGTGCTTACTGTGTGCAGAGCACTGTACTAAGCGCTTGGGAAGTACAAGTTGGCAACATATAGAGACAGTCCCTACACAACAGTGGGCTCACAGTCTAAAAGGGGGAGACAGAGAACAAAACCAAACATACTAACAAAATAAAATAAATAGAATAGATATGTACAAGTAAAATAAATAGAGTAATAAATATGTACAAACATATATACATATATACAGGATATATATATGTACATATATCCTTTTTTGTCTTTCCCTTGAAGAAATAGAACTAGTTTTGATAATCCATGAATCAATCAATAGTATTTATTGAGTGATTACTCCATGCAGAGTAAGGTTCTAAGCACTTGGGAAAGTACAATAGAGTTAGGAGACCTGGTACTGATCCTCAAGGAACTTTCAAGCCAAGAGTCAGAAAGGTAAACAAATAGTATTCCTTTCCTAATAATAATAATACTAATACTAATTATGGAATTTATTAAGCACTTACTATGTGCTAGGCACTGTCCTAAACCCTGGGGTGGATACAAGCAAATTGGGTCGGATATAGTCCCGGACCCATGTGGGGCTCACAGTCTCAAGCCCCATTTAACAGATGAAGGAACTGAGACCCAGAGAAGTGAAGTGACTTGCCCAAGGTCACACAGCTGACAAGTGGCAGAGCCGGAATTAGAACCCATGACCTTTTGACTCCCAGACAGGGCTTTATCTACTATCCACTATGCCAAAGCATGATATCATGCATTTTACTCTATGTCACTCTGCACACAGTAACCACTCAGAAAATACAACTGATTGATTGATGTCAAAATGCTCTACTCTATTTGAAGAAAAATGACAGAAATGAGGAAAAGCAGTCTACATGAGAGAAAGACTATGGCATCTAGGAAAATTATTGGAAGGACAGGTTTTACATTCTTGCGGAGGATTATTCTATGGGTCAGAGTGATAAAACAACATGTTCTTGCTCTTTCCAGAAATGCATAATTGTTTTTCTCTCACCAAAGACCTTTGCAGGTAGAATCAATCAATCAATCAATCATATTTATTGAGCGCTTTCTGTGTGCAGAGCACTGCACTAAGCGTTTGGGAAGTACAAACTGGCAACATATAGAGACAATCCCTACCCAACAGTGGGCTCACAGTCACAGTCTAGGTAGAACTATATTGAATGATACATTGAATGCCAAATTATACTTCCCAAGCGCTTAGTACAGTGCTCTGCACACAGTAAGCGCTCAATAAATACAATTGATGATGATGATGATGATAAGCACCATGGTTTAGTGGAAAGAGCACGGGCATGGGAGTCAGAGGTTGTGGGTTTGAATCCTGCCTCTGCCACTTGTCAGCTGTGTGACTTTAGGGCACGTTATTTAACTTCTCTGTGCCTCAGTTACTTCATCTGTAAAATGGGGATTAAGACTGTGAGCCCCACGTGGGACAATCTGATTACCTTGTATCTACCCTAGCACTTAGAACAGTGCTTGGCACATAGTAAGCACTTAACAAATACCATCATTATTATTATTAATAAATACTATTGAATGAATGAATGATCTTAAAGGACATTGGCAATGGGGATAAGGACTGAAAATTATTTAGGATAAAAAATGGGAATCACTCTAAAGAAGGATAATTATAATATTTTAAGGAAGAAACCAAAGAGATGGCAAGTGAACTCTTAAGGGCTTGGAGAGCCTTCAGAGGAACCCACCCTGGTTAAATGGTTAAGAGGTCATGGGTGCAAATCCCGGTTCTGCCAATTGTCAGCTGTGTGACCTTGGGCAAGTGACTTAACTTCTCTGTGCCTCAGTTCCCTCATCTGTAAAATGGGGGTGAAGGACTGTGAGCCCCACGTGGGACAACCTGATCACCTTGTATCCACCCCAGTGCTTAGAACAGTGCTTTGCACATAGTGAGCGCTTAATAAATGCCATCATCATCATCATCAAGGAGAATCGGAAAGGTGGAGGGTGAGATGGAAATGTTGTATCTGCCCTCTTGTGGCCAAGTTTAAAGTCCGGTTTGTCTGGGTGTTTAATACAATATTTAGTTACTGAATCCATCACGAAATAATTCCTCCCAAACAACTCCTTTTCTCTCCCCACACTCCAAGAAAAAAATCACCTTGACTAAAGGACTGAAATAATGCAGAAGTAATAGGACATTTCAATACTAAGGTGAGATCATTAGGCCCTACTGAGAGCTCACCTACTCCAGGAGGCCTTCCCAGACTGAGCCCCTTCCTTCCTCTCCCCCTCGTCCCCCTCTCCACCCCCTCATCTTACCTCCTTCCCTTCCCCACAGCACCTGTATATATGTATATATGTTTGTACATATTTATTTCTCTATTTATTTATTTTACTTGTACATATCTATCCTATTTATTTTATTTTGTTAGTATGTTTGGTTTTGTTCTCTGTCTCCCCCTTTTAGACTGTGAGCCCACTGTTGGGTAGGGACTGTCTCTGTATGTTGCCAACTTGTACTTCCCAAGTACTTAGTACAGTGCTCTGCACACAGTAAGCGCTCAATAAATACGATTGATGATGATGATGATGATGATGATGATTTCAGAAGCACAAACTCATCTCAGATCTGACTGCTATCTTGCGGTAGGCAGGGGACGGGGTCGACCAAATCTGTTGTACTTTATTCTCCCAAGCGCTCAGTGCATTCATTCATTCATTCATTCATTCATTCATTCATTCATTCAGTTATATTTATTGAGCGCTTACTGTGTGTAGAACACTGTACTATGCGCTTGGGAAGGTACAACAATAAACAGTGACATTCCCTGCCTACAATGAGCTCACCGTCTAGAGTGGGGGAGACAAATATTGATACAAATAAATAAAATTACAGATATGTACATAATAATAATAATGATAATAATGATGGCATTTATGGCAGGAGGCCTCCCCAGACTGAGCCCCCTCCTTCCTCTCCCCCTCCTCCCCATCCCCCCACCTTACCTCCTTCGCCTCCCCACAGCACCCGGATATATGTATATATGTTTGTACATATTTATTACTCTATTTACTTATTTTATTTGTACATATTTATTTTATTTATTTCGTTTTGTTAATATGTTTTGTTTTGTTGTCTGTCTCCCCCTTCTAGACTGTGAGCCCGCTGTTGGCTAGGGACCGTCTCTATATGTTGCCAACTTGTACTTCCCAAGCGCTTAGTACAGTGCTCTGCACACAGTAAGTGCTCAATAAATACGACTGATTGATTGATTAAGCACTTACTATGTGCCAAACACTGTTCTAAGCGCTGGGGAGGTTACAAGGTGATCAGGTTGTCCCACGGGGGGCTCACAGTCTTAACCCCCATTTTACAGATGAGGTAACTGAGGCACAGAGAAGTTAAGTGACTTGCCCAAAGTAACACAGCTGACAATTGGCGGAGCCGGAATTTGAACCCATGACCTCTGACTCCAAAGCCCGTGCTCTTTCCACTGAGCCAAGTTCTGTGGGGCTGGGAGGGAGGAAGAGCAAAGGATAGATAAATTTACAGATATGTACATAAGTGCTTTGGGGCTGGTAGGGGGGAAGAGAAAAGGGAGCAAGTCAGAGTGATGCGGAAGGGAGTAGGAGATGAGGAAAAGTGGGGCTTAGGGTGGGAAGGCCTCTTGGACGAGATGTGCCTCTCGGGGGGTTGCGTAGCTAGTGCAGTGCTCTGCACATGGTAAGCTCTCGATAAATACAATTGATAGATAGTCCATAGCTCTCCATCTCCAGGGCACCTTTGGTAATTAATGTCGAATCTCCCTAACCTGTAAAACTCCTCCCTCTCCCACCTCAGCACTTCTGTGTCATCTAATCACCATGTAGTCCCAGGATCCCATAGCACATGTGTACCACATATCTTATTTATTACTCATTTATTTATTTATTTATTTATTTATTTATTTATTTATCTCTGTCTCCCCCTTTTAGAGTGTGAGCCCACTGTTGGGTAGGGACTGTCTCTATATGTTGCCAACTTGTACTTCCCAAGCGCTTAGTACAGTGCTCTGCACACAGTAAGCGCTCAATAAATATGATTGATGATGATGATGATGATGATCTTACTTGTACATATCTATTCTATTTATTTTATTTTGTTAGTATGTTTGGTTTTGTTCTCTGTCTCCCCCTTTTAGATGGTGAGCTCACTGTTGGGTAGGGACTGTCTCTATATGTTGCCAACTTGTAATTCCCAAGTGCTTAGTACAGTGCTCTGCACACAGTAAGCGCTCAATAAATACGATTGATTGACTGATTGATTGATTAAAAACCCTGTTACTTCAGCACTAACTCATGTGAATATCCCATCTCCTTTTCCTTCTTCCTCCTGACTGCAAATTACTGTAGTGTTTCCCTGCCAGTTGGTAAGCTCCTTGAGGAAGGGATCATGTCTATTTGCCCTACTGTACTCTACCCAGCCCCCGAGAACAGTGTCCTTTAAACACTAGACTGAATAATAATAATAATAATGATGATGGCATTTGTTAAGTGCTTACTATGTGCAAAGCACTGTTCTAAGTGCTGGGGAAGTTGAACAAGGTGATCAGGTTGTCCCACGGGGGGCTCACAGTTTTAATTCCCATTTTACAGATGAGGTAACTGAGTCACAGAGAAATTAAGTGACTTGCCAAAGTCACACAGCTGACAGATGGCGGAGCCGGGATTTGAACCCATGACCTCTGACTCCAAAGCCCATGCTCTTTCCACTGAGCCACGCTGCTTCTCAATAAATACTCTCAATAAATACTCAATAAATACTCTCCTTTGATGATGATAACAATAATATCATCAAGAGAAGCAGAGTGGCTCAGTGGAAAGAGTACTGGCTTTGGAGTCAGAGGTCACGGGTTCAAATCCCACTCCACCAATTGTCAGCTGTGTGACCTTGGGCAAGTCACTTAACTTCTCTGTGCCTCAGCTACCTCATCTGGAAAACGGAGATTAAGGCTGTGAGCCCCCCGTGGGACAACATGATCACCTTGTAACCACCCCAGCGCTTAATAAATTCCATTTAAAAAATAATAATGGTATTTGTTAAATGCTTACTATGTACCAGGAACTGTACTAAATGCTTGGGTGGATACAAGCAACTTGGTGGTCAGACACCTCAGGTCAGTCACTCTCTGGTCATTGTTGTGCTGTTTGCCCTACTCCTCTCTCTCCTTCGGCCCCTTCCAACGCAGAGTGGGGACCCAAAAGTTGCTCATGGCCACCCTGGAATATTGGGTCGGATCGTTAGATTGGATCGTCACTATCTGGAATATTAGACCGCATTATCAGATTGGTTCATAGATTATAAACTCCATGCTTTTCTTCTCACCCATTAACTTAGTCCACACTAAGTAGTTTCTCAATAAAACCATTAGCTGATTACAGAGTGGATGATTAATCAATCAATCAAACAATGGTATTTATTGAGCGCTTACTGTGTACAGAGCACTGTATTAAGCGCTTGAGAGAGGACAATGCGATAGAATGGGTAGACACACTCCCTGCCCACCAGGAGCTTACAGTCTAAAGGAGAAGTTTGCAGGTCTCACACCAACTGCAGGGTGGGAGGTATGTGTGTAATCCTCCATTTTGGTTTAAGTTTCACTCTTCGGTTTTTGGTTAAACCGACCTGAAAACGAAAATTCAGTGGACATTAGCAAGGTCGTCAAGGCTTCCTCAAAGGCGAGTGTTAAAAGACCAGAGAATCTCTGAGGAACTGAGGGGAGAACTGGTGCTGAACCCTAACCAGCTGCCTGGGGAGAGCTGATGCGCTTGGGGAAGTTTCCTCTTCCAGTTCAAAAAAAGGTCTGCGTCTCCAAGTAGCCTCTGCAAGCTAATTACCAGAAGGAAAGAAAATCTCAGTGCAGGGGGGAGGAGGTGTAGAATCTCTGTGGACAATGCTCGGCCTGTTTCTTTGGATGTTAACCATCGTGCCATGCCCCAGAGTGGTTCAGTTCCAAAGGAAGAATGTGTTTTGGATGGTTTACAATGCAAGTGTGTGATTCCATCGGTTTTTATTCCTTGATTTTTTTTCCTCCTCTCTCCAGGCATATCAAAATGCCCACGTCCAATTTGACGGAGAAGAGTGATTACAGGCAAAGATACGTTTCACAGAGTGCAGCTACCTTGGGCAATTTTGTGTCCCACATTATTGAAGGGTAAAAGTAACATTATTTTGGTGGTGTTTGGAAGCCTCTGTATGGATGGGTTAGATTGTAAATTTAGGTTCTTTATTTCCATTGGATTATTAATTCCTTGAGGGAAAGGATCTTATATTCTAATTCTTTTGTACTCAGAACAGTTCTCTGCACACCGCTGAGGTTCAGTCAATCGATTGATTGTATTTATTGAGCACTTACTGTGTGCAGAGCACTGTATCAAGCACTTGGGTGAGTATGATACAACAACAATGAACTTACAGTCTAGAGAGGGAGACAGACATTAATATGAATAAATAAACAATGGTTATGTACATAAGTGTAGTGGGGCTGAGGGAGGGGTGGATAAAAGATGCAAACCCAATTTCAAGGGCGACGCAGAAGGATGTGGGAGAAGAGGAAATGAAGACTTAGTCAGGAAAGCTTCTTGGATGAGAAGTGCTCTTAATGAGCACATAGATACTACTGATAAATACTACTGATTGATCAGTTGATCCAGGTTATGATTATTCTAGTTAATGAGCCAGGCACTGCCAGGAGGGACGTCTGGAGATCATAAAATTTACTTACTGTATGCTCTTACAGCCTGGCCCTCCCCTGCTTTTGAGCACTTTTGTTATGGAGTTTGGTTTAACTGGAATATCTGAAGCTTTTTCAACTTGGCAGCACTCGGAGCCTGGAGTCCAAAGATTTGTCTTTCAGGCCACGTAGAGGGAATGAGAAAATATTTTGGGATAGTCGAGGGGACACCAAAGGGGAATTGGGGAGTGGCTCCAAAGCTGTGCACTTCTAAGATGGGAGGGAAAGATCAGCGAGGAGGACTGTGAGTTTGAAAAGCTCATTGAGGGAGTGGTACAATTAGCATCTCCAGGTAAATACTGATGGGATCAGCCTCTAGACTGTAAGCTCGCTGTGGGCAGGGAATGTGCCTATTTATTGTTATATTGTACTCTCCCAAGCTCTTAGTACAGTGCTCTGCACACAGTTAGTGCTAAATAAATACTATCAAATGAATGAAATGATCATAAAAGTGGTCAGCAGGACTCATTTTACTCCACAGCCTTGAAACATTTGGAGAGGGCTCAGTAATCTATACACTCTACTATTTCCACTATTTGTAATTTATGTTAAGGTTTGTAGATTGTAAGCTCCTTTGGGGGGCAGATAGCACATCTAGCAACTCTGTTTTACTGTACTTTCCCAAGTGCTTAATCAAGCGCTCTGCACACAGTAAGTGCTTAATAAATACCGCTGATTGATTGATTGATTAATGGGGTAGATAGAGCTTGGCAGCCACTTAGGAACCCATTAGGCTATGCAGGAGCAGCCTAAGACTGTGAGCCCATTGTTGGGTAGGGATTGTCTCTATTTGTTGCTGAATTGTACTTTCCAAGTGCTTAGTACACTGCTCTGCACACAGTAAGCACTCAATAAATATGATTGAATGAATGCAGAAGCAGCCTAAGACTGTGAGCCCATGGGTGGGTAGGGATTGTCTCTATTAGTTGCCAAATTGTACTTTCCAAGTGCTTAGTACAGTGCTCTGCACCCAGTAAGCACTCAATAAATCCGATTGAATGAATGAATGAATGAGAAGGAGGGAGAGCAGGTATTTAATCCTCATTTTACAAATGAAGAAACTGAGGCACAGAGGCAATCAGTCATATTTACTGAGCATATACTGTGTGCAAAGCACTGTACTAAGTGCTTGCACTGTACTAAGCAAGCAAGCAAGCAAATATCAGAGCCGGGACTAGAACTCAGGTCTCTTGACACCCAGGCCCAGGATCTTTCCACTAAGCATATTGCCTTCCAAGTTGTACCTTTCCAAGTGCTTAGCACAGTGCACTGTTCCTAATAGGCACTCAGTGAATACTACTGCTTGCTTGTTTGATTAATTGATCGACAATCCAGAAATTTGCTCCCAAGCAGTTCTGGTTCTTATGGACAATGAGGAGAACAGGAATTCAATACTTAATAGCATCGGAGCTCAGCACCAATTTATCCATCTCCTCTGAAGAAGTAAATTTGGTAATATGCGAAGCAGCATGACTTATTGGAAAGAGTAGGGGAATCAGAATCAGAGGACCTGAGTTCTAATACTGACTTCGCCGCTTGTCTGCTGTGTGATCTTAGGCAAGTCACTTCATTTCTCAGTGCTTCAGTTACCTCATCTCTAAAATGGGGATTAAGATCGTGTGCCCTATGTGGGACAGGAACTGTGTCCAACCCAATTAGCTTGTATCTACCCCAGCGCTTCGAAAAGTGTCTGGCATATAGTAAGTGATTAACAAATACCATAAAAATCTTACTGTCACCATTTCTTTTTCTCCTCTTCGATAGGCAGAGGGGGTCCTGACTTAAAAGCTCTGCCTTCACTGCTGTGGATATCTGCCCCTATCCCCGTCTACTGCGTCATGCTTTCCAAATGTGAGGTCTGTAGAGTGTAACAGGAATTCATCTGCTTTACATCAGACTTTCTACCTAAACGTTAGCAGGAGAAGAGTAACTGGTAGACAGAAGAGCGTTTGCCATTGTATTCATTCATTCATTCATTCAATTGTAATTATTGAGCGCTTACTGTGTGAAGAGCACTGTACTAAGTGCTCTGGATAGCTGAAACTAGGGAAGATTTCCTCCTGGGGGTTTCTGAAGTCCTCAGGGGATATCTGAGAGTCAGGGAGGGGCCCGATCCTGTTTCCAGTCTTGGGTGGAAAGCAGGTGGTGAGGGTTTTGCATTCCCTCGTGGGGAGAGAGAGAGATAAATCAGTATTTCCCCATGACCCTGTGCTAGCCAGAATGCATGGACGAAATCACTGCTGGAGAATCCAGTATAAGAAGCAGCATGGCCTAGTGAAATAAGCACGGGCTTGGGAGTCAGAGGACCTGGGTTTTAATTCCGGCCCCACTACATACCTGCTGTGTGGTCTTGGACAAGTCACTTCACTCCTCTGGGCCTCAGTTCTCTCACCTCCCTCCTACTTAGACTGTGAGCCCCATGTAGTGGATTGAGCACGGGCCTGGGACCCAGAAGGTAATGGGTTCTATCTAATCCCGGCTCCACCACTTGTCTGCTGCGTTACCTTGGACAAGTCACTTAACTTCTGTGTTCCTCAGTTACCTCATCTATAAAATGGGGATTGAGACTGAGAGCCCCACATGGGACTAGGGACTGTCTCAACCTGATTTGCTTGTAGTAATAATAATAATAATAATCCACTTGTCTGCTGCGTTACCTTGGACAAGTCACTTAAATTCAGTGTTCCTCAGTTACCTCATCTATAAAATGGGGATTGAGACTGAGAGCCCCACAGGGGACTAGGGACCGTCTCAACCTGATTTGCTTGTAATAATAATAATAATAATGGCATTTGTTAAGTTCTTACTATGTGCAAAGCACTGTTCTAAGCACTGGGGAGGTTACAAAGTAATCAGGTTGTCCCATGATGGGCTTACAGTCTTAATCCCCATTTTACAGATGAGGGAACTGAGACACAGTACAGTGCCTGGCATTTAGTAAGCACTTAACAAATGCTGTTATTATTATTATCTGATTATCTTCTATCTATCCTAGTGCTTAGTACAGTGCTTGGCATATAGCAAGTGCTGGACAAATACCACAGTTATTATTGTTGTTATGTCCTTGTCTCCTAGTTTGGGATTGGTGGTCTCTTTAAGATCTTTGGCGATTGAAGGAAGCATCAAATGAAATCTTACTGCTGCATTCAGCAATTTATTTCCTCATTGTCAAGGTCTTCCCAAGGGCCAAAGAGATTTTTAATCCAACTCTCCCTCGGAAGGTGCCTGGAACAGCAAAAGATGCCAAGCCTGGGCTTTGTGATCCTCATTATAGTCCAAAAGCATAAACAGATTCATTGGCCTGATCTAAGCCTGCTCTTTCTCTGAATTCTAAGGTACCTCTGTCCCTTGCTTCTAATTTGGAATTAAGTTTTGAAACAAAATAGAAGGAAGATGGAGAAAGTGTGTGTATGTTTTGGGGGGTGGGGGAGAAGTAGAGTCAGAGGAAGGCACCCCCCCACACCTTTATCCCTTACTCCCCTTGCCCCAGACTCAAAGAGAGAGTGATTGTGTCAGGAAAGTTCCAGGCAGCCGCAAATAAATGGTGAGAGGTTTTTCAAGTAACTCTCAAGAGCAGCATAACAGCACGAAACACAAATAACTGTTGTTTTCCAAGGCCCCTCTTACCCCTCATAATCTTGCCTGCTGAAGCAGCTTTTGTTCCTGGTGACTGGCATCAAAGAAAAAAAGAAGGAGAAGAGAAAGAACAGGCCATCCAGAGGAGCAGAATCTAACTCAAAGAATAAAGGGGGCACTGTTAGGAGTCAGATAAAATCTTGCCTCAGTCAGGGTTTCTCAAATTGTGTATGTACTACCATCTAGGTCCTAAGGGAATGAGATACGCAGGCTTTTCTGATGAGCTGCAGATAGGTTTTTAAAGAGTATTGAAAAAAATTCTTCTTTACCTCAAATATTTAAATAAATGTGCATTTCTGCATATAATATTTTAAATCCACAGATGAGAGTGCCTGGTACTTTACTGACTCATTTAGAAATCAGTAAAAGTTGAACTATATGTGCATTATCAATCAATCAGTCATCAATGGTATTTATTGATCGCTATGTGCAGAGCCCTGTACTAAGCACTTAGGAAAGTACAACAGAATTAGCAGATACATGCCCTGCTGCTATCGAGTTTACAGATTAGAGAACAGTCTATCGGTCTGACAATCCAGAAATTTGCTCACAAGAGATGATGGTTCATATCATCATCATCATCATCATCAATCGTATTTATTGAGTGCTTACTGTGTGCAGAGCACTGTACTAAGCGCTTGGGAAGTACAAGTTGGCAACATATAGAGACAGTCCCTACCCAACAGTGGGCTCACAGTCTAAAAGGGGGAGACAGAAAACAAAATGGACAATGAGGAG
Organism: Tachyglossus aculeatus; assembly: GCF_015852505.1. Classification (NCBI taxonomy): domain Eukaryota; kingdom Metazoa; phylum Chordata; class Mammalia; order Monotremata; family Tachyglossidae; genus Tachyglossus; species Tachyglossus aculeatus. The sequence continues at coordinate 5,965,900 of NC_052074.1, forward strand.
GCCAGGAACTGAACACTTAGCAGCTTCTGATCTCAACATCAATCTATCCACCTCCTTTGTAGAAGTCGCTTTCCAGACTGAACTAATCCTCTTTTCCTCTGCTCCTCTTCACCTCCCCATTGCCCCTACTCCCTCCCTCAGCTCTACCGCCCTCCCCACCCCACAGCACTTATGTATAGATGTACATATTTATTATTCTATTTATTTTATTAATGATGTGTATATATCCATAATTCTACCCATTTATATTGATGCTATTGATGCCTGTCTACTTGTTTTGTTTTGTTGTCTGTCTCCCCACCTTCTAGACTGTGAGCCCGCTGTTGGGTAAGGATTGTCTCTTTGTTGCCAAATTTTACTTTCCAAGCACTTAGTATAGTGCTCTGCACACAGTAAGTGCACAATAAATACAACAGAATGAATGAATGAATAGTCTCAGGGCTTTGAAGCGAAGCCATATTTAGTGCTGCTGTTCTCAACTTTAACAGGTAGAGTGGGTCATAGCTCAACCTCAAGGTCAAAGTGAAAATTATTTCACCACCACGTTTTGGGGGGAGATGAAGGCCTAAGTTTTCTGCCATAGTACTCTGTTGAATTCCTTATCCTGTGTACATAATCTCTGCAAAACCTCCTTTTCTCCTCTAGCCTATATGCCTCTTGTGGGTAGAAGCGTACTTACTTACTTGCATACTTACTCTACGGTATTATACTCTTCCAAGCGATTAGTAGAGCGCTCTTCCTACAGTAAGCACTCAATAAATACCATTGATTGTTTGATCGTTCTCTCCCAGTTTGTGCAGTGCCCTGCACATAGTAGAGTGCTCAATAAATGCCATTGATTCATTGATTGACTGAGCCAGGGTAGATATGGTATAGGTACTGTTCAATGACTGCTTTTTTACTACTGCATATTCATATGTTTTAGCCCCTATCTCTGTACATGTATTTGCACAACTGGAGAAATTCCTTTTCCCAGACAGGACACCTGTGAATTAGAGGGTGGAAGACAAGGTCAATCCATCATCCAAAGCCTGAAAGAAATAGACATTATGAGCCAGCTTTCATCAGGAAAACACTACACATACCCCCAAATCTCCATAGGTTATTCCAATTCCTGCTACTTAGGCAGCATCCTGCCCAAATGCATAATAAAGAGAAGGCAAGACAGACTGTGGTGACAGTGGGGCATCAAGCTGAAGTGCTGAGAAAAAAAAATTTAAAGAGCTATATGAGCTCAAGCTATTATTTCTTTCTTAACCAAAAGTGAATGCTGGACTGTATAAGGTTCTTCTTCAGTGAGTCCCTCCAGGGTTTCTCATCTCTGCCCTCCCTCAGAGAAGCAGCGTGGCTTAGTGGCAAATGCAATTATCATCATCATCATCATCATCATTATCAGAGCTTCCTGCTTTAGCTCGTGGTGGGCAGGGTGTGTGTCTATCAACTCTTAGTACAGTGCTCTGCACACAGTAAGTGCTCAATGAGTACGATTGAATGAATGAATGAACTCTGTTCTATTGTACTAAATGCTTAATACTGTGCTCAGTGTGTGGTCAGTGTTTACTCACAAAGATTCACTTTTGGCTTGTTACAGGGGGTGAGTATAATCGAAGAGGTTCATTTCCCTTTCCCTTGTTTTCTGACCTAGTCTTACTGATCAATTCATTCTTATTTTGATTGTTTTGCTTGCTTAGGCTTGGGCAAGCTAGGGTGTTGAAATATCGTTATTACCTAAAATCAAGCCATCTGTCCCACAAATATAGTCACTTTCCTCCCTGCTCTAAAATCTCTGTCCTCTATCGACTGATAGTGAAGGTTATTCATCTTTCGCTCTGAGCAGTAGGAAATTGACTTTACATCAGAATGCTGCTGTGCCAACAGACACTCTCACTCCTGGTATTTGATTTTTTTTTTGTTTGTGTGTGTGTGTCTGTGTGTATGTGTAAGTGTGTGTGTGTGTGTGTGTGTGTGTGTGTAGGTGTGTGTGCGTGCAAGGGCTGAGTTATTTAATAGCCTCTGGCCTGCATCTCCCTGGAGACAACCCGTCACCAAATGCTGTGCCTTGTGTGGTATATTCTGAACGTGGCCTCACAATTAAGTGTTAGGGAGAAGGGCAATAGCGAATCTTTTTGGACTGGCAACTTCCCAGCCCCCACCCCCTTCCGCTCTTCTGTAACGAATGACTGGGTGGACATTCTTGGAACAAGGGAGAGGGAAACTCTGCTGAATTGAAAATTGGATGATGTGCATGACACTGGAGTTAGATTTGTCAGACCTATCTATGATTAAAACTTTCCCCATGGTTTCACACTCAGATTAATGTTTCCTCATATATATAAGCCAATTGCTCATGTTTTAGATTTCTCAACTCTACGGACCACAAGCTATTAAGTTTTAATGTGAAATTCTGCTCAAGGTCAGAGAGAAATCTCCCAAAGTTAAAGACTGTTGTTCTTATTTTGCCGTGGAGACTTAATGTAAAGGACAGGAATATGTTAATAATAATAATAACAAATATGGTTTTTGTTAAGCGCTTACTATGCGCAAGGCACTGTATTAAGTGCTGGGCTGGACACAAGCAAATTGGGTTGGACACAGTCCCTGTCTCACAAGGGGCTCTCAGTCTCAATCCCCATTTTACAGATGAGATAATTGAGGCACAGAGAAGTGAAATGACTTACCCAAGGTCACACAGCAGACAAGTGGCAGAGCCGAGATTAGAACCTGTGACCTTCTGATTCCCAGGTCCGTGCTCTATCCACTATGCCATGCTTGCTTCTCAGTCTTAATTCATCTACCATTAACCCATTATTTTAGTGCTAGGAGTCAATCAGTCCACTAATGGTATTTATCGAGCTCTTACTATGTGCAGAGCACTGTTTTTTTTTTTAATGGCATTTGTTAAGCTCTTCCTATGTGCAAAGCACTGTTCTAAGCGCTGGGGGCATACAAGGTGATCAAGTTGTCCCACGTGGGGCTCACAGTCTTAATCCCCATTTTACAGATGAGGTAACTGAGGCTCAGAGAAGTTAAGTGACTTGCCCAATGTCACACAGCAGACATGTGGCAGAGCCGGGATTCGAATCCATGACCTCTGACTCCAAAGTCCGGCTCTTTCCACTGAGCCACGCTGCTTCTCCAAACTCTAAGCTCTTCTAAGCTCTAAGCTCTGTTCTAAGCTCTTGGGAGAGTACGATACAAGCAAATTAGCAGGCATATCCCCTGCCCACAATGAGCTTACAATCTAGAATCCATTTCCAATGGCTATTTTTCCCATGCAGGAAAGTCCAGGTTTTACATTTCACCGCTGGGTAAAATGCAGGGAGTGAACTTAATTCTGCCCTTAAGAGGACCCCAAAGACTCACCAGTAAGCCCGGAAATAAGTCACGGCCTTTCCCCCATCCCCCTACCCATTCCCAGATTCCCCCTCCACTGGCTCTGCTCATTTCCAAAGAGTGAACTGCATCTGTAGCGCGAGTTGCCCCAAATGGGAAGTGATTGGTCCGAAGGGGGAATCGTTCTTCCTTTCCAGCACACCCCAGCTATTCATAGCCTCCCATCTGAAACTCATTTGTCCTGTGCAATTTATTCCATAAAGTTGCTGGGATAAACAATGCAGGCAAAACTCCTCAGATGTGTAGTCAGTAGGGAGTTGCTTGGCTGGCTGTGATTTTCAACTAACTCAGACCTTTCTGAGGCCCAAACCAACACTGGAGGATTTGAGGCGTTCTCCAGAGGATCTCCTGTTTGTAAACCAGAGTCTTCTTCTAATGATAACAATAATAATAACAGTTATCATAATAAAAATATTGGTCGAATCCTCACTACATGCCAAGCATCAAACTAAATGTTGGAGTAGATAATCAGGTCAGACACAGTACCTATCCAAAATGGGGCTCACAGTCTAAGTAGGAGGGAGAACAGCTCTCGATTCCCCATTTTACAGTAGAGGAAACTGAGGCACAGAGGATTTAAGTGACTTGCCCAAGGTCACATTGCAGGTAAGTCAGAGAGCCTGGATTAGAATTCAGGTCCTTTGGCTCCTGGTCCCATGGTCTTTCCACTAAGCCAAATTACTTCCAGCAGGCTTCTTGTCAATCAATCAATCAATCAATCAATCATATTTTTGAGCGCTTACTGTGTGCAGAGCACTGTGCTAAGTGCTTGTCTCTTTTTATCACCTGTGAGTGACAGTACTCAGTCCCAACCTGTTCCCGAGTTGTTCAAATACAATTTAAGGTGTTAGTAAGACTGAGGACAATCCCTTTATTTCATTGCCCAATTCAGATCAGCAATCTGTACAATTACAATTTAAGGTGTTAATAAGACTGAGAACAGTCCCTTTATTTCATTGCCCAATTCAGCAAGAGAGAAACTGCATTAAAAATGCAAGAAGAGCATGCTACATTGGGTTGTTTATCACTCTCCGCTCAACAAAGTCAAAGTCAGATGATATGCAGCTCTTTAACTCTATGGAACTCTCCCAAGTGCTTAGTAGAGTGCTCTGTGAACAATAGATTAATTGATTTGGACCATCAGGGGTCCGATATCATCCACAGTTGTCCCACTTGAACTTTTAGGCATGTGGTTGCTGAATCCTGAGTTGGACTTGCTCTAATCCTTCTTTACCTCACTATCCATAGCACAAAGTCAAGACTCCCCCAAACCCAGCGATCCCATTTGGGCTAGATCCCAACAAAGCACAAAAGTCACTGTTTGAAACAAGGAAAAATTTCAAAATTTGATGCTTCAGGCAGGGAGGGGTGGGTGGGGACAGAAACAGATGATCAGCAGTTGGAGGTCACATGTGGAAACATGTAGGGCTCTGGAATTCCAATTTTTGAATTTATCTAGCAAGGATTTCTGTTGGTTTGTTTATGTCTCACCTATACAGACCAGGTGTGGAACATAACCTTTCCTGTGTTCATTGAGTCAAACTGACCACAAAACAGTGTGTCGATGCTCACTTTAAAGCTACACATCCACCAGATGAATTTTTTTATGGTATTTGTTAAGTGCTTCTATGTTCCAAGCACTGTACTAAATGCAGAGTTGGATATAAGCTAATCGGGTTGGACACAATCCATGTCCTAACAGAGAAGTGACATGACTTGTCCAAGGTCACACAGCAGACAAGTGGCAGGGCCATGATTAGAACCCAAATCTCTCTGACTCCTAGGTTCGTGCTCTATCCACTAGACCATGCTGCTTCTCAGTTAATGATAAAGAATTCATTCAGTCGTATTTATTGAGTGCTTACTGTTTGCATGATTATAGAAGTCTGCAGCAAAGGAAATAATAATCATAATAATGGCATTTATTAAGTGCTTACTACGTGCAAAGCACTGTTCTAAGCGCTGGAGAGGATACAAGGTGATCAGGTTGTCCCACGGGGGGCTCACAGTCTTAATCCCCATTTTACAGATGAGGGAACTGAGGCCCAGAGAAGTTAAGTGACTTGCCCACAGTCACACAGCTGACAAGTGGCGGAGCCGGGATTTGAATAATAATTAATAATAATAATGGCATTTATTAAGCGCTATGTGCAAAGCACTAAGTGCTGGGGCGGATACAAGGTGATCAGGTTGTCCCATGGGGGGCTCACAGTCTTAATCCCCATTTTACAGATGAGGGAACTGAAGCCCAGAGAAGTTAAGTGACTTGCCCACAGTCACACAGCCGAGAAGTTGCAGAGCTGGGATTTGAACCCACGACCTCTGACTCCCAAGCCTGGGCTCTTTCCACAGAGCCACGCTGAAATCTAGGCAGCTTAAATGTTGCAGCAGTTTTCTCATTTTCCCTTCATTCTCTTTCTACTCATTGAATGTTTCTTTTCTGGCCTTAAAAACAAAGTTTCCAAATTCATGGCTGGTGAGTTATATTTTGCCTTTATTATTTAAGCTGCAGACCATTTTTCTGCTTTCCCACCATGCTGTCAAATTAAAGGATTTAAAAGATGACATTTTCCTTTTCAGACGAAGTTCTGCTAATGTCTTGGCAGGAGAAATAACAAATTAGAGGAACTCTATTATATTAAGGGTACAGGGGACCTAGGGCCCGGTGTCTGTTGCTTACACGCAACATTGTCTGGCTTCTTTTCCTGGTTGTTAAATTGGCCCAACCCTCCCATTTGCACGGTAATTTGATCCCAAACCCCTCCTATTTGTGCCAGCCCCTCCCACAATCTGACATTACCAGCTGATCACTCTTTAATCTAATCACTCTCACTTTAAGAAATGCTCCATAACGTTTTTGAGTCAGGAAGAGATGTCAAAGGAGAGCAACATTCTTCTGTCGGAATGGGCTTGCACAGAAAACAGAAATGGGGAGAAGGTGTGGGTGGATGGCTAGAAGACCGTTCATCCGTATCTACTTTTAAATTATAATGACGTGATGTCTAGAGCCTCTACCATCTAAGGAAAAGTAATTTAAGGACCCTCTGTGGTAAGGACCTCTTTCTTTTTACTGGACCGAGATTTGTCCATTTTATGATAGTAAACTACATCATCTTCGTTGAGTTTTTTCCCCTCAGTCAACATGTTCTCCTGAGCCAACGTAAAGGACATTAGAGTCTTTTTTTTATCGTATTTGTAAAGCGCTTACTTACTTAACTTACTTGCCAGGCACTGTTCTAAACACTGAGGTAGATACAAAGTCTTTGTATGGTCAACTCTTTTGGCTGCTTTGGAAGATGTGTCTGTTGCAGGAAAAGTAAGGAAAGGAAACTGCTATACTGTATTATTATTATTGTTATTATTGTATTTGTTAAGAGTTTATTCTGTGCCAAGCACTCTTCTAAACACTGGGGTAGAGACACATTAATCAGGTTAGACACAGTCCCCGTCTCGCATGAGGCTAGCAGTCTAAGAAGGACGGTTAACTGAATCCCCATTTTACAGATGAGGAAACTGAGGCACAGAGAAATTAAATGATTTGCCCAAGTTCACCGAGAGGCAAGTGGTTTAGCTGGGATTAGAAATTTAGCTGGGATTAGAAACCAGGTCCTCTGACTCCTAAACTGCATGATCTTTCCAATAGGCCATGCTACTCCTATATCTCAGGTGGTATTGTGAAAATTAAATAGAAATAAGCCTCTTTAAGCCAAGGCCCTCTCTCAAAACATTTGACAGTGACTCCAGACCAACAATTCACATTCAATTAAAAAATAAAACATCCAGCAAGTCAAGCTTTCCTCCTAAACAAAAACTTTCCCTTAATGCTGTCTGTATTGAAATGAATTTGACCCATTAACCTTTGGATATAGAGTGTTCTCGGCAAGTACATTTAACTTTCTCCTTAGTAGATCTCCATTTTGTCAAGTTGATCCGTGGTAGTGAGTAACAACACCGAAGGACTTTATTTATGGGAAAGTTGCTCAAAAGCTAAAAGGAAGCAAATGTCAAATCAGTCTTTTCTGTAGAGGGATAAGGTGTGCTGTGGTGAATCTTTTATGCTTATATCTGCAGAGGAGCAGAGGGGAAAGAGGGAGAAAAAAGTCTTCTCCATGTACTCAGCTTGACCAATCACACTGTGTCCCTTTGATTCCTGGGCAGGAATGTTCTCTAGTAACATGCTGGAATTCCAGTCACCCTTCTGCCACTTCCATAATGTATTTTATATTTCTTAACTTGACCTAGAGATGTTGTATGGAAACAATATGAAAAGTTTCTTACCCCCATTTAGGGACAGACAGATGTAGGCTCCCTCACTGTGACTGTCTCTCCTGAGGAGAGAGTTTCTACTACGGGGAGAGAGCATCATCTTTGGTGGTGGATTGGGTACTGAGCTTGAGCTAGCCCTTTCAGAGCGACATGGTCGGACTCTAGATTTTCATGGAAGCTTGTTTAGATGCTGAAGGCAATGCATTAGGAACTGATGGTGACTGATTATTATCCAATCAGTTCCTGATGCAGTATCTGCGACATCAAAAACTCGGCACGGTTTTGTAAAGCACCCTGGATTTTCACACATGAAGTCATCCCATTGTTCCCGTCCCTCCACTTCTACAGCTGCCATTAAGAACAGTATTCCCAGTAGGTCTGAAACCAGTATCTTCCAGATTTGTTTCCCAGATTCTGAGTAGCCGAAGATTTCCCCAGATTATCACCAGACACCATAGCTGTTTAATCTACTAAGCCTATTGAGTCATTTTATTTTCTTCATCACAAGTGGACAGGGGGGTGAATTAGTTTAGTCAACAGTGGTAAATGTCTTATAGAACTTCCTTTAAAACATTCAATTCTTTCTTGCATCGGCAGAAAACTAATTAACCAAACTGATTGGAAATGAGGTCAGTACAGATCACAGAAAGTTTGGTCAACCTAATCCAATAGGGTTAACATTCTCAGATGTACATCCAATTTGCTCAACTTATTCAAACTTTCTTTTCAGTCATCTGCACTAGTCTCAACTCCAGTAATTCACTGTGTGAATGACTGGCTCTGTAATTGGCTGTCTCTGGCAAGAGGGAGAATTTCTAGACTGTGAGCCCACTGTTGGGTAGGGACCGTCTCTATATGTTGCCAACTTGTACTTCCCAAGCGCTTAGTACAGTGCTCTGCACACAGTAAGCGCTAAGTAAATGCGATTGAATGAATGAATGAATGAAAGATGCTAAAACCAGGATTCTAATAGCGGACTCAGGACAAACTGACTGGGCCAGGAATCCTGGGCATTTTGAGTCTGTTTCTGTTCGATCTTATTTAGCCCTGGGCGAGCCCTCTGGGTCGAAGACATATCACCCAATGTCCGTCTCTACCCTGTTGCTAACCCAAATATTTCTGAAAGACAATATTCCCTCCTAAGGGGCTCAGATAGCCTTTTGTCACTAGTGATCAAAGGATCCCTTACAAGTCAGGGAGCAGGCAGACCTGTTCCCATTTCACAAATGGCTGACTGAGTCTCATAGACATAAGGCCAAATGTGCACCTTGAGTCTTAACTTACCTGACACAATCATCAAAGTTCAAGCAACATCAACAATGACATTGCAGGCAAAATCAGTAACCAAATAACCACATTAGGGTGGGGGTGGGATTATGGTTAGGATTATGTATTCAAAGGGTTATGTCATGAGGTACTCAGGAAGGAGGTTTCCCACTATACTCTGCACTGACAATAATAATAATCGTAATAATTATAGCAATATTTATTGAGTGCTTACTATGTGCCAAGAACTCTACTAAGCTCTGGGTAGATGCAAGATATTCAGATCAGACCCAATCCCTGTCCCACATGAGGCTCACAGTCCAGCCGGGTGTTGAATCCCCTCTAGACTGTTGGGAAATTGTAGACGGAACGTATCTACCAACATTATTGTATTGTACTCTCCCTAGTGTTTAGTGGTTATAATAATAATAATAATGATGGCATTTTTTAAGCGCTTACCAGTTGTCCTCTATATCAGCAAAGACTAGAGGAAACAGACTTAAATTAAAGCCAGGAGTGGGTGGATGGGTGGTTGAGTATTAGGGTTATATGAATAGAGCATGAAAATCTTTAAGCAGAGAACAGGCTTTCATCTGTCCTAGATGGTCTAGTTATTCTCTAGCTTGGAGGCAGAGGACTGGACTAGATGTCTTCTTGACTTCCCTTCCAGCCTTAAGATTCCTGAGTTATAATATTGCACCTCTTCCCTATAAAGCTAGTTCTTGGGAATTTATAGAAACAGGCTACCGTAATGGAAATATAAAATATACCCACCTCATCCCCACGGATTTCCAAGATTGTCCATCCATGTGCCGAGCTGCCATTCTGAACTCATCAGTGTCCCGCATTGTTTACTGTTGCTAGACACCATCGGTAAACAAACTCTGCTGGGTTTGCTCAACTAAGCAATCTGAAAGGTATGAGAGATCTTTCACTTGTCAGAGAAAAAGCTGTGACAATCGGCTGAGAAATGCAACTACGTATTTACAATAGTCATTCTTCAGTTGAGGGAGCCATCTCACAATTGTTCCTAGCATAAGGAAATATGACACAACACATTAATTTTTTGCTTGCATGACATACATACATAAATGCTCTTGAATGCTATTCAAATACAGAGAAATATTTTTCCTGTAATTTTTAGAAGACACTCTTTCCCCTCGGGGGAGAATGTAGTTGAAAACATGTTTATGGTGTGGAACCCCTCCCTGGAATTCTGGATGTGATCTTTGTTACTTCACATAAAACTCAGTTTACATGGTGTCAACAATTCCATTTCCATTGGAAAAGCTAAGTCAGTATTCTAGGCTATTCCAGTGTATGTCAGTGTAAATATTCTATGTATTCATCTACCCATCTATCTAGTCTAACCTCTCTCTCTCTCTCTCTCTCTCTATCCATCTATCTTCCTTGTGGGACTCTTCCACACTCAAGATTTCAACTCCTGCATCATCATGAATGACTCTCATCACTGGTCCCAACCTCTTTAGCACCTCAAACTCAACATACCCAATGTTGAGTTCCTCATCTGCCCTCCCAAATCCATTCCTCCACCTAAGTTTTCCATCACTTTTGACAACATCAACATCTTCCCCATTTCTCCAGCCTGCAACCTAGGCATTTTCCTTGATTCCTTCTCTTTCAATCCCCTTGTTCAGCCTGCTACCAAATCTGCAGGTTTTTCCTTCATGACATCTCCACAATCCGCCCCTTAATCTCCATCCTGACTGCTATCATACTGGTCCAAGAATTGCCATATCCCAACTCTGCATCAGCCTTCTTGCACACCTTCAAACATACTGTCGCTCCCTTCTACAGTTCACTCTTCACTCAAATTCCTGGATCATTTTTCTAAAATATTATTTTGCACATGACTCTCCTCTCCTCAAAAATCTCCAATAGTTGCCCATTTGTCTTGTTATCAAGCAGAAACACTACATCATAGGCTTTAAGGCATTTGATCAATTCTTTCCCCCAACTTATCCTGGTTCCCTCCCCACTGTAACCCAGCCCACATACTTTACTCCTCTAATACCTGCCTATTCTCTCAGCCTCATTTATGTCACTCTAGCCTTTGCCCTACCTTTCGCCTGGAACTCATTCCCCCTTCATTTATGGTCAATTCCTACTCTCCTCATCTTGAAGGCCCTTCTGAAATGACATCTCTTTTAGGAGGCTTTGATGAATTCCTCACCCACCTTCCCTCCCTCCCTCCTTCCACTTCAAATACTTTCATGTCACCTAGGAACTTGGGAATTCCCTCCATTCTCTCCTCTGAAGCACTTAGGTGCATGACTTTCTACTCCATTGCTTCCCTTGACCTGTAATTGATTTTAGTATGTCTCCCACAGTTGGATGGCAAGCTGCTGAAAGGCAGGGATCATGCCTACTATCAGTCAATCAATAATATTTGTTGAGTCCCTACTTTGTGCAGAGTGTTATACTAAGTGCTTGGGAGACTACAGTTCAATTGGGCAAGTCACTCCACTTCTCTGTGCCTCAGTTCCCTCATCTGTAAAATGGGGATTGAGGCTGTGAGCCCCACCTGGGACAGGGACTGTGTCTAACCCGATTACCTTGTATCTACCCCAGTGCTTAGAACAGTGCTTGATGCATCGTAAGCACTTAACAAAGACCATCATTGTTATTATTATTAGTAGTAGTAGTAAGAAGGAAGCAGCATGCCTTGGGAAGCACCGCGGCCTAGATGATTGAGAATGGACATGGGAGTCAGATGGACCTGGGTTCTAATCTTGGCTCTGCCATTTGTTTGCTGTTTGACCTTGGGCAAGTCACTTAATTTCTCTGTGCCTCAGTTATCTCATCTCTAAAATGAGGATTAAGACTGTGAGCCCCGTGTGGGACATGGACTGTGTCCAAACCAGTTACCTTATCTCTACCTCAATGCTTAGTGTGGTGCCTGGGACATAGTAAATGCTTAACAAATACCATAAAAAAAGAAGCCCACAGACTAGAGGACTCTGCCAGTGCTTAGCACATTGCTCTGCACAGGGAAAAGCCAGCTCCTTCACTTTCACTCTTGTCATGCATGATAAATGAATTCAAGTTTTCCTTCTTTCCTGTGTCATTTGACAAGAACTAAGCTTACTTATTCCCAGGGTGAGTTTTTGTCATTTCGGTTGAGTAAAGGGAGGTGTATATCCCTGATCCGCAGTGACATCAGGAATCGAAGTGTATTGCAGGGGATTTCTCTCTGCCGTCATTCAATTGTGAGTTAGGACCTGCATGAGGAATGAGGAAGGATGGCCCGGGAGGTGATTAGGGAATGCAACACTCGGAAGTTGCAGCTGAAGGACTGATGGGAGATTGTGCTACTTTTGGAATTTAGTGGAGCCTGAGAGAAAAATGGAAATAGCTTTCAGAAAATGATAGGCCAGGCCACCTTTACCTTGTTTTATACTCTGGAATAATTTCTTCCCTAAAGAAATGAGGCATCTAAAACCTAAGGAAAAGGACAACGAGTGAAAAAAATTCCTTAGGAAACACGATGTGTGGGCAGTTCCAAATGACAAAATTTAGCAAGATTGAAAAGAATCCGGTGGGTAAAGCGTCTGTTACATAAAATCTCTGTTGTGCAGGATAATGGAAATTCAAGACTCTTGATGACTGGGCATGACTATTGATTCTCAGGGGTAAGAAATTGCTGTGTTTAGCATAATCCCAGATGCCACTGTGGGAGAATTGGTTAGCATCTCACAGTTGCCAGCTGAGATTAAGCCGATTCACAGCCATCCGATGTCGATCTAGGAGTGGAATCACATAAGCTAAGCTCTTTTTCCAGGAGAATCAATACCAATCCATAGCTAGCACCCGACATTGGAAGGTCTGAATTGAAACATTCTGCACCAAGCCACTCTCTGCTATTTGTATATGTGAATTTATCCTGAACTGAAACCTTGTCATAACCTGAGCTCCAGAAATAGCAGCTAAAATACAATCTTTGGATGATAATTTAAGTTTAGGAAAGACCTAATCGACTTCCTGTTAGGTAAAGATTAAATTCTTCTAACCATAGTTCTCTCCACCTTCCTATTCTTCTTAAAAAGCCACCTCCTTCAAGAGACATTCCCTACTAATTCCACAGTTTGTTGGTGTGCCACAGCATCAGCTATGTGCTTTCAGATATTCATTTTTTGTTCATGAATGTGTCTATCTGGCATTTCAATTGCTCTAACTTGTTTATCTCATTCAATCAACGACATTTTTTGAGGGCCTACTAAGTGCTAAGCACTTTTCTAAGCACTTGGGATGGTACAATACTTGTTCTCCCTCTTACATAGACCCTGAGCCCTGCGTAGGACAGAGACTGTCCAATGTGATCATTTTGCTTCTGCTCCAGTACTTAGTACAGTGCTTGACACATAGTAAGCACTTAACAAATGCCACAATTATTTTATTATTTTATTATCATTACAACAGAAGTGAGACAAATCATATTTTTTTCTCTCAAGGGAAGCAGCATTGCCTAGTGGAAAGAACCAGGGCCTAGGTCTTAAAGGGCCAGGGTTCTAATCCCAGTTCAGCCACTTGTCTGCTGTGTGACCTTGGACAGGTCACTTTACTTCGTGTCTCAGTTACCTCACCTGTAAAATGGAGATTAAATACTATTCCTCTTACTTAGACTGTGAGCCCCATGTACGACAGGGACTGCATCATCATCATCATCATCATCAATCGTATTTACTGAGCGCTTACTATGTGCAGAGCACTGTACTAAGCGCTTGGGAAGTACAAATTGGCAACATCCAAACTGATTATCTTAAATTTACTCCAGCACCTAGAACAGTGCTTGACACATAGTAAGCGTTTAACAAATACCATAATTATTACTATTATTATCAAGGAACTTAAAATCTCCCCTCCCCATTCCTTCCCTAATTGACCCCTCTTTTCCATCTTTGCCCATATATGATTTAAAATACTTTAGCAATTGTATATAAGGTTATTTATGTAAATTGTTTTCATCATTTGGTTGTAAATTCTTGCAGGGCAGAAACCATGATTTTTAAATTTCTGTTGTATGCTCCCAAGTACCTATAAGGTTTTTATGTTGATGATGATAATGAAGAAGAAAATCAAATAAATTCAAGGGAAATGTTCAACCAAACATAGTATAAACTTAATAATAATGATGGTATTTGTTAAGTGGTTACTATGTGCTGAGCACCATTCTAAGCACTGGGATAGATGCAAGGTTATCAGATTGTCCCACGTGGGGCTCACAGTCTTAATGCCCATTTTACAAATGAGGTAACTGAGGCAGAGAAGTTAAGTGACTTGCCAAAAGTCACACAGCCAACAAGTGGCAGAGTCAGGATTAGAACCCATGACCTCTGACTCCCAAGCCTGGGCTCTTTCCACTAAGCCACACTGCTATATCCGACAAGGATGGCAAGGTTATGGAGAATATTTCTAAGAAATGAAATAATTACTGTATATAGGAATGGAGGTGTATACAGACTAGCCTTAGCTCAGTTATTTGGAGACAAAGGGAGATGTGGGTTCTAATTCAAGCTCTGTACTTTATTAGTAACATAATTTATCTGCATCATTAGCACTCGTGGAAAATAGAACATTTTAAAGAGTTGTTGCTTATTCTGAACTTGGAAAATGTGAATGTCTAATTTTAGTATTTGGTTGATTCTTGAAAATCTGAAAAGGGTATTTTTTGAAGTCAAATTGCAATCTCATGGGTAGAAATAGAAATAGAAGTGAATCACACTGATACATCTTTTTATTATGGGCATCCTAATTATTCCCCATTTGTTTCTTTTTTATACCTTTAATCTGTATCTCCACATTTCTTGTTTTTCTTGGCTATTTTCTATTTTCTTTCTAATTTTCTCTTTGACTCTTCCTTTGGTGTCCATTCTTTTTTCTTTTATCCTTTCCTTTCTTCCTCCTGTTAAGTTTACTTATTTTCCCTTCCTAAATTTTTTACTTTTCAATTTTTCAGGTTCACATCTCTCCAGATGGGTGAGAGAAAAACTCAAGCAGAGAGCATTAAGGCACATGTTTCTGTGTTTTTTGACTGAGGAGGAATAAATGCAGAACAGGGCCTGGAGGCTTGTTGTTTCTACATTAATGAACCTGGATTATTATTATTATTGTATTTGTTAAGTGCTTACTTTGTGCCAGGCACTGTTCTAAGTATTGATTGATGGTTGTATGGTATTCCTACAATTCAGTTCTCTTGTTTCCTTGGAATTTTGTGGGGATCTGGCTGGTATCAAGATTTTGACTGACACCATGGTATTCAAAGCTGAACTGTACAAGCAGTTTGATGTAGCACTGGTACACTATAATACCATTTATTTATAATTCTATTTATTTATATTGATGCCTGTTTACTTGTTTTAATGTCTGTCTCCTCCCTTCTAGACTTTAAGCTCGGTGTGGGCAGGGATTGTCTCTATTGCTGAATTATACTTTCCAAGCACTTTGTACAGTGCTGTGTGCACAGTAAGCACTCAATAAATACATTTAAGTGAATGAATGAATGAATGAATGGATAGAAATTTAGTACACTTCATTGTTTTCTTCCTTTAGGCTATTCAATGGCAGTCTTTTTTTCCCCATCACTTTCTTTTCCATCCATCCTGTATATATATACATAGATATTCTCAGAAATGAAGAGGATCTCTTAGACCCTAAGTAATCATAATAATAATAATTGTGGTGTCTGTTAAATGCTTCTATGTGCCAGGCACTGTACTAAACACTGGTGTAGGTGCCAGGTACTTGGCTAGGACACAGTCCCTGTCCCACACTGGGCTCGCAGTCTTAATCCCCATTTTACAGATGATGCACAGAGAAGTGAAGTGACTTGCCCAAGGTCACACAGCAGCCAAGACAAGATTAGAACCCAGGTCCTTCTGACTCCCAGGCCTGGGCTCTATCCATTAGGCCAAGCTGCTTCCCTGATTACAAGTGATCACATGACACCAAGATGAAGCGCTTAGTACAGTGCTCTGCACACAGTAAGCGATCAATAAATGTGATTGAATGGATGAATGAAAAAATAAATCGTACCAGCGACTGTCAGTACTGACTGGAGGTACTGACTCTAGACTGTAAACTCACTGTGAGCAAGAAACATGCCTACCAGCTGTAATATTGTACTCTCCCAGGTGCTTAGAACAGTGCTCTGCATTCAGTAAGCACTCAGTAATTATGATTAATTCATTACTGATGTAAAATGTAGAAAGGAATTATAATCAGTCTTATCAGTCACCCTCAAGTGCTCAGTACAGTGCTCTGCACACAGTAAGCGCTCAATAAATATGATTGAATGAATGAATGAGCTATACTGATAAAATTGCAATGACTTTACAAGAGAGCAATCTCCCAACCTACATCCTATCAATCAGTCAGTCAATCATTCTACCTGACTATCTATTCATTTTTCAGTCTAGATATTAGCTATCCTTTTTTTTTTTTAGGAAATGACGGTACTCAAACTGAGATGCTATCCTTGTGTGTGTGTGTGTGTGTGTGTGTGTGTGTGTGTGTGTGTGTGTTTTATGGTATTTTTTAAGCACTCCTTCTCAGGATCAAACCTAGAGACTTTCCAGTACTCTACAAGTCTCAGCTATGGGAGGGACAGTCAAGCAGAGGCCTACCCATTCCTAGCTTGGGCAGTGGCTAGTGAGTGGAAGGCAATCTGCTAGAAGGCAAAACTCATCTCTGCTGGGCAGTAGAGGTATGGGAGAGAGATAATAATAATAATAATAACGACATTTATTAAGTGCTTACTATGTGCAAAGCACTGTTCTAAGCGCTGGGGAGGTTACAAGGTAATCAGGTTGTCCCTCGGGGGGCTGCCAGTCTTAATCGCATTTTACAGATGAGGTAACTGAGGCACAGAGAAGTTAAGTGACTTGCTCAAAGTCACACAGCTGACAATTGAGGGCGGAGACTCAGGTTTACTGCACGGAAGAAGGCATTTCTGTATTTTTACCAAGAAAACTCTGTGGATAGACTACCAGAACGATTGCAGTTGGAGAGTGGGGCGTTTTGGGAGAGATGTGTCCGTGGAGTCGCTATGGGTCAGAGACGATTTGACAACACAAGACAAGGCAATTTGTTAAGCGCTCACTATGTGCCAGGCACTGAACTAAGTGCAAGGTTGGACACAGTCCATGGGGCTCACAGTCTTAGACCCTATTTTACAGATGAGGTAACTGGGGCACAAATAAAGTTGAGTGATTTGCCCAAGGTAACCCAAAGATTAGAACCCAGGTCCTTCTGACTCCAGGCCCGTGTGAGAGAATGGTGGAAAAGATTTGCAGGAGAGCATCACAAGGCATTATGCAATAGCTCGTAGGAGTTTGACAATTGTTTGGCCTCAAACTATTTTCAACAAACATTTGGCCGAAGCTCCCAGTGAGAATTTTGCTGGAATTTTGCTGAATGCTAGAAGTAGAATTTTGGTAAAGCCACCCTGAAACCATCTATTTCACGTCAGTCCTCTGCTTGTTTACGAAATGCATATTTTCTGGGTTTCTGTGGGAAGGAGAGGTCAGGAAGAGGAGCATGAGTATTAGGAAGTCTTACTTTTTAAAAAAAGGGATTCATAGAGAATGATGCTCAGAGATAAGAGAGCAGGAGTTACACGGAATAAATGAGGGTTGGAGGGGTAAACAACTCCTTAAGATGAGCTGTGCCCTAGCCCGAGCCCAGTTTGACTTGTTTGAGACACAGGTGGAAGGAACTTAACTGCCAGTGGGGAGTACTGAGAACATGAGATTGTAGATTGTAAACTCTAGACTATACGCTCGCTGATGGCAGGGAATGTGTCTACCAAGCACTTAGTACAGTGCTGTGCACCCCACCGTCCCGGACTGTTAGCTTGTTTTAGGCAGGTAATATGTCTGTTCCTTATTATACTGTACTCTCTCAAGCTCTTATTAAGGTGCTCTGCACTCAGAAAGTGTTCAATAAATACAAGTGAATGAATGAATCATCATCATCATCATCAATTGTATTGAGCGCTTACTGTGTGCAGAGCACTGTACTAAGCGCTTGGGAAGTACAAGTTAGCAACATATAGAGACAGTCCCTACCCAACAGTGGGCTCACAGTCTAAAATGAATGAATATTTATCTTTACTTGGGCTTGAACCTGTAACCCTCAAGCTTCATTGGGTGTCCCCTTCAGCAGAGTGGGATGAGATTTGGTAAACAATAATTCTGTGTTTACCCTTTCAATACCCTTCAGGGTATTATAGCCTCAATCATCTCCCTCTTCAAACTGATCTTTGAGCTTTCCAGGTTGAAGATTTCAAATCTCTTTTTTGGGGAGCGCTCCATCACTCTGATCATTTAGATAGCCCTTCACCATAACTTTCTCCAGCTCTGTTATTTCCTTCTTAAAATGTAGCCACCAGAGCTACAGTTTCTACTCCAAGTGCTGCAAACCACGTTGTGGTATAAGGTTAAAAGTGCCTTTGTGTTTTGCCTTTGTATCATGCCCTGATGTGGTTTGGCCTGTCCATTAGTCCTATTTCATTGGCTGCTGCCAGAGCCAAAAACAGGTACAGCCTGCCAAAGGCAGGCTTTGCATTCTGTTCTAGTTGAAAATTAGGGGATTTCTTACTCAGTGGTGGTAAATGCAATAGTACTACTACTACTAATAACTGGTATTTGCTTAGCGCTTACTAGGTGCCAGGCACTGTACTAAGCGCTGGGGTGGGTACAAACAAATTGGGTTGGACACAGTCCCTGTCCCACATGGAGCTCCCAATCTTAATCCCCATTTTACAGTTGAGGTAACTGTAAAATGGCACAGAGAAGTGAAGTGACTTGCCCAAGGTCACAGAGCAGACAAGTGGTGGAGTGGGATTAGAACCCAGGTCCTTCTGACTCCCAGGCCTGACTGCTCCTCTAAATATAGCCTGTCCCTACCCTAGAGGAGCTGATCCAAAGCCGTGAGCATTTACATGTATATGCATGGATAGAGAAGCAGCATGGCTCAGTGGAAAGAGCCCGGGCTTTGGAGTCAGAGGTCATGGGTTCAAATCCTGGCCCTGCCAATTGTTAGCTGTGTGACTTTGGGCAAGTCACTTAACTTCCCTGGGCCTCAGTTACCTCATCTGTAAAATGGGGATTAAGACTGTGAGCCCCCTGTGAGACATTTTGATCGCCTTGTAACTTCCCCGGCGCTTAGAACAGTGCTTTGCACATAGTAAGCGCTTAATGAATGCCATTATTATTATTATATGCAGATTTTTATTGTGTCATTTATCTGTCCTGTATTTGGAAAGTAAATACATTGAGTGACATTATGCAGGAACAGGATACTGGATAGCAAATGGCCAATGCTTCTTGGATGATTGCTGGCAAATCTGATGGGATTGACCAAGTTCCCTCCTGTGAGGAACTCTCCCTGAAGGTCAGTCAGGACCATAAACATGAGAAGCAGCGTGGCTGGCTCAGTGGGAAAGAGCCCGGGCTTTGGAGTCAGAGGTCAGGGGTTCGAATCCCGGCTCCGCCAATTGTCAGCTGGGTGACTTTGGGCAAGTCACTTCACTTCTCTGGGCCTCAGTTACCTCATCGGTAAAATGGGGATGAAGACTGTGAGCCCCCCGTGGGACAACCTGATCACCTTGTAAACTCCCCAGTGCTTAGAACAGTGCTTTGCACATAATAAGTGCTTAATAAATGCCATTATTATTATTATTATTATTACAAACCCTTTCATTCACTAACGTACAGTGCACTGGACAGAAGTTTACTCCTTGGGTATTAGAAAGCTGCATGCTTGATGCTCTTTGTCAGGAGGGACTGAGGAAACCCGTCAGATTTTCCATACAGATACATCTACTTTTCATTCAATCATATTTATTGAGCGCATACTGTGTGCAGAGCACTGTACTAAGCGCTTGGGAAGTACAAGTTGGCAATATATAGAGACGGTCCCTACCCAACAGTGGGTTTTCTACCCTGCCCTTGAATATCCCTCACTTTTCTTTCCATTTTGATTTTTGATTTGTTCTGCAGTGATGCTTAGTGATTTCCTGCTCAGAGTTGTCACTTAAAAATAAGATATGGCCGAAAACATTGATGAATGAGGTACACGCCCCTCTACAGTGTACATATGTAACCTGCTGTTCTTTGATTTTCTGATGGAGTAGCTGACGTTGAACCCGGGTTCTCATTCACAATAAACAAAAACACAGTTATACAGTGGCATTGAGTATAACCAGTTGGCCGTATCAAAAATGTGCGTTGTGCTTAGAGCTTTGTAACCTAACACTTGCCATACTGGGTTGAACTAATGGCTCATTCAGCCCAAGTACTGGCCTTGACAGTAGCAATGTGGGAGGATCCATGAAGCAACAACATAACAGTTGCCCTTTTTGACCTTTTAAGTAGAGGTAGAAGGGCACTCAAAGTAAAATGAAACTGGAAAGCAGATCTGAGTGTCATGGTCAGGCGATGTTACAGGACAGAAATGCGTTTACATGGCTTAACCAGTTCTACCTTCTATTCACACAGCAAAAAGTGGAGAATCAGTTATTATGGTAATGCTATCGATTTGGTGCTTATACCATATTTAGCACTTTTGGTCTCAGGGGGACTGCCTGTCATTCTGAGTGCCATGAAGTATTTTGTGCCCAATGCTTTAATTTAGCTACCTGTTTTTCTCTTGGTGTCATTTTCTTTCAGTTATTTTGTTCTATGGGCCAGAAATCATTACCGCAAGAAGGAGAGCATAAAACCCAAAGTGATCATGGGGCTGAAAAGAACCCCTTGGTGTTTTCAGATGATAGACTCAGGCATTCCATAAGGCTTGCTCTGCTCATTGGAAGATTAATACATTAAAACCAAGAGAATCAGCTCTGCCTTTCATTTTACTGTTGGCTGTAATATCAGGGCAAAGAGCATTTCACAATATTTAATATCCAGAATTTAGATTGTCCAGAGTCTTGATTTTCCTGCTAAATATAAGAAACATCTCAAAGAGGAGCATAAAGGGAAGACTTTAGAGATATTCTGCACATCGACCAAAGTGAATTACCCACTTTCCTGTCCACATACTATTTGGATTATTGTTAATGAATCCGATCCAAATAAGGATAGTTTTGGTTTTTCTTGTGCAGGCTGGTTGCCCTATTAATTTATTCTAGACTGTAAGCTTGTGGTGGGCAGGGAATGTATCTGCCGATGCTGTTATATTGCATTCTTCCAAGCTCTTAATAAGCGCTCAATAAATACAATTGATTGATTGATGATTTATACTTTCAGGAACATACCAAATGAGAAGGTGGTGATAAATTTCAGCAAAAATATGAATTATTGTTCGTCATGTTTGTACCTCCCTAATTCTTCCAAACACAAGCCTTTTCTCCCTCCAAACTAGATTTGCCTATTTTTGCTTTCAAAAGGACCAAGTGATTAGCTCTTAAAACCCATCAACGTATTAAAAAATGTTCTTTTCCACTTTTCAATTCATAAATGCCTGTTGAGGTCAACCCTGAGGAAAGAAACTCCTCTTTCAAAAAAAAAAATCATTCCCTCCCTGATGTTTCTGGAGACAGTTTCTGCAGGATTCATAGACACATTGTAACTATTTATCAACAGAGGGTTCCCCAGCGTTTTGAGAAAGAAATGAGTTGATGCTGTAAACCCAGCTACCCACAGCCTGATTTCATAGCTTGGTGGGTGTGACCGTTATGAGTAATTTAGGTTCGGAAGTTTAATTGAAGCCAAAGTTCATGACAGTCAGATCTTTTCAATCTTACTCATTTCAGGTTTAAGTAGAAGTTACCCAGGAAAACCAGATATTAAAGAACTGCAAACTAGCTGTTTTGTTGCCTCACAAAGCCAGATTGCAGAATCTCTACAGGTAATTGTGCGATTGCTACCGTGACACCACATTTGCCTGCAGAGATTTCCCAGTCTGCGATTTACAACCAGGTTGAGGTGGGGTGTAGAGAACTGCTGCGATTCCATTTTACTGTGTTCCTTCCAGTTTGGGAGCCTGCAAATCTTGCAGATATAACTCTGGGGCCCAAATTGGATGGGTTAAAGATGGGGAAGTGGATCTCAGGGTACCAAGGGGGTTCTGAAGAGATAGGAGTGAGAGATAGCAGGCAGCTCCTGCTCCTGTTTTTGCATCTACTGCAAGTTTAGTTAATATTAGGGAAGTGTGGGAGGCTTAGAACCTTGCAGGAAAATCTTTAAAGCCTTGTTTTTAAGTGTTGGAGCCAACCAATACCAAAAAATCAAATCATTAGTCCAAAATGCCCAGAAGAAATATGTTTTGGAGGTGAGTTAACTAGCTTGACATCAAAGAGGTATATTCTGGAGATGAGTTAACTATGTTGTCTCTAAAATCCTTGTGGGCAGGGAAGATGTCTACCAACTCTGTTGTATTGTACTCTCCCAAGGGCTTAGTATAGTGCTCTGCACACAGTAAGTGCTCAATGAATATGATTGATTAATGTCTTCGCTATCCCTCAATTATAACCCCTAGAAATAGAACAGGGAAAGGGTTGGGAGAGGGAGAAATAGTGTTCACTGCTAAGTTCGTCAACTGTGTTCTACTTAAAATGTAGTCAGTGGTATGGTCTGCTTACTCTATTGTGCTCACCCAAGCTCTAAGTACACAGAGCACACAATAGATGCACAATAAGTTCTTCTGATTGGTCTATTAGTCGTAGGCTTTCAGTGTCTTGGATTGATATGTGATACATAAATTTCACAATGAAAAGCTCAGACATCACGAATGTTTGTGAAGGATTCAGTGATATCTTCAATTCTGAAATGTTTTTCATTCAGTAGCCAATCACTTTTTTCTTTTAAAAAGCAATGAATAGATCAGTGTCAACATAGTTCAGGAGTTTCAGGATCTTTGCGGATACATACTAAACTTTCTAATGGAAACAAGAAAATCCCAGACCATCAGATATGGTAGCATATCTCCTCCAAGAGGCCTTTCCCTGACTAAGCTTTAATTTCCTCTTCTCCCACTCCCTTCTGAGTTGCCTTTGTACTTGGATTTGCATCCTTTATTCACCCCTCTCTCAGCCCCAGAGCACTTATGTACGTGTCCATAATTTAGTTATGTTAATATCCATCTCCCCCTCTAGACTCTAAGCTCGTTGTGGGCCGGGAACAGGCTGTTATAATGTACTTTCCCAAGTGCTAAGTACAGTGCCCGGCACACTGTAAGTGCTCAATAAAGATGATTGATTAATTGACAGCAAAATGGGCATATTAAAATTGTATAGTATCTATCTTGCTAAAGCAGAATCAGCTTATCAGTCAAATAAATTATTTAGGACTCTATTAAACATCTAACTCTTTTAACTGTATCTGGCACACACAAATCCTTTGGCTCCAAGACGACATCAGTGAAATCACTGTGATTCTTCTCGATTAACCAAAATAACCCCTCTGTTAACATTAAACCATTTGCAGGAGCACACAAGATGCATCATAACAGGTGGACCTGATCGGATGTCAGTTCAAGTAAAATAAATGTGTTGTAATGATCGTAGCTTGGGGAAATAGGAACCATCTGGTTTTCAAAGCAGAATACTGTAGTTCAGTCATTTTTACTGCTTTCCTCAGAGGGAACTGCATTAGTCCAAATGATCTGGGGGGAAATGGATCATAGAAAAGAATTCATGAGCTGGATTCTCCCCTGCATGGACTGGAGGGCCCTAGCAGTCCATTCATTCAGTCATATTTTTTGAGCGCTTACCATGTGCAAAGCACTGTACTACGTTCTTGGAAGAGTACAATATAACAATAAAAAGACACATTCCCTGCTCACAACTAGTTTGCCATCTAGAGATGAGCTTATGGAGGGGTGATTTCCTATTTCCTCTATTTCCCTTCTCATGTTTTTTCCCAGAGGCTTCCTGAGGAGAAACCTCAACCTGTGGAGCTTCTGGAAAAGGGATCTAGGCACACCTTGTTAGTGGTTATTTACAGGTAGCCGAAACTGATCCGAGGGAAACAGAATCTCCAATTATATGCTCCTGCTGGTTCTGCCCTTTCCAGGGTTACGGGTCTGTGGCGATTTCTGTCCTGCGGAAAAGTGGGAGAGGTTTGGACTGGCCTAGATCGGAAGCTTGTTGTGGGCAGGGAATGTGTCTGTTATATTGTTCTACTGTACTCTCCCAAGCGTTTAGTACGGTGCTCTGCTCACAGTAAGCGCTCAATAAATACTATTGACTGACTGAATGATCTTTTACTTCTATCAACCCCCATCTGGGACTCCTGGAAGATGGGGGAAGGAAGGAAAATCATAGTGTCTGAGGTGACATAGTGGCATGAGTGGGGCAAAGCACATGTAAGACCTGGAGATCTTTCTCACCAATAATAATAATAATAATAATGAGACAAGAGTATTTGTTAAGCACTTAGTTTGTGCTAAGCACTCTATTAATCGCCATTAGATACAACTCTGTTATATTGTACCCTCCCAAGTGATTAGTAGAGTGGTCTGCTCACAGTAAGTGCTCAATATATATGATTGATTGAGGGCTAATCAGAAACATGCTACCTGTGCCTTATAGCACTGGGAAATGTCAGAAGCTAGTCTTCTCCCTATTTTGCATACTGGTGAGTTATTTTCATTTAACTGTAGAATGGTTAGTTTAAACAGAGGGGAGTCATTAGGCAGAGATGGCAAACCCAACATCCTACAGGGACAACTGAGCTTGCTGCATATTGGGCATTTGAGGTTCTGCCACAGCGCCAGTTACATCAGGCTCCACTGACGCTCCTGAGGCTCAATGTATTCTAGGTTGGGCCCTGAGCCCCGGATTTTAGACCTGTGCCAGGCTCTCTTTGGATAGAGAGATTCCTTTCCCTGTGTCCAACCCAGTCATCAATCAATCAATAATATTTATTGAGCAGCTTCTTTGGGGGCCTAGAATCAAATAGACCTGACCTTTGCCCTCAAGTAGCTCACAGTCGAGTGGGAGAGACGGAGACAAAAATAATATAAAAAAAGGCCTCCTCCAGGAGGCCTTCCCAGACTGAGCCCCTTCCTTCCTCTCCCCCTCGCCCCCCTCTCCATCCCCCTCATCTTACCTCCTTCCCTTCCCCACAGCACCTGTATATATGTATACATGTTTGTACATATTTATTACTCTATTTATTTATTTATTTATTTTACTTGTACATATCTATTCTATTTATTTTATTTTGTTAGTATGTTTGGTTTTGTTCTCTGTCTCCCCCTTTTAGACTGTGAGCCCACTGTTGGGTAGGGACTGTCTCTATATGTTGCCAACTTATACTTCCCAAGCGCTTAGTACAGTGCTCTGCACACAGTAAGCGCTCAATAAATACGATTGATTGATTGATTAATATACGGGCAGGAGGAAGAAGGGAATGCCATTTCCCAGCGTGCTTTATGCTGACCCCTTTTTCCTCATAGGGAGGTGACAAAATCAGACTCCATGATCTAACAAATCTCAGATACCCTGAAACAACCTGGTCAGAGATTCTCTTTCCATACACTGCCTCCCCAAGTGACTAATGCCTCAAACTCTGTGTGTCGGGTTCTGCGATATCCCAGGGCCAGTTGGAGCTGTGAAAGCCATTATTTGAGAGAGATGTGGATCAGGGTTGACTGCTTGGATGTCGCTCTGTTGACCAATGCAAATCAATCAATCAATCAATCAATCATATTTATTGAGCGCTTACTATGTGCAGAGCACTGTACTAAGCGCTTGGGAAGTACAAATTGGCATCACATAGAGACAGTCCCTACCCAACAGTGGGCTCACAGTCTAAAAGGGGGAGACAGAGAACAGAACCAAACATACCAACAAAATAAAATAAGTAGGATAGAAATGTACAAGTAAAATAAATAAATAAATAAATAAATAGAGTAATAAATATGTACAACCATATATACATATATACAGGTGCTGTGGGGAAGGGAAGGAGGTAAGACGGGGGGATGGAGAGGGGGACGAGGGGAGAGGAAAGAAGGGGCTCAGTCTTGGAAGGCCTCCTGGAGGAGGTGAGCTCTCAGCAGGGCCTTGAAGGGAGGAAGAGAGCTAGCTTGGCGGATGGGCAGAGGGAGGGCATTCCAGGCCCGGGGGATGACGTGGGCCGGGGGTCGATGGCGGGACAGGCGAGAGCGAGGTACAGTGAGGAGATTAGTGGTGGAGGAGCGGAGGGTGCGGGCTGGGCAGTAGAAGGAGAGAAGGGAGGTGAGGTAGGAGGGGGCGAGGTGATGGACAGCCTTGAAGCCCAGGGTGAGGAGTTTCTGCTTGATGCGCAGATTGATCGGTAGCCATTGGAGGTTTTTGAGGAGGGGAGTAATATGTCCAGAGCGTTTCTGGACAAAGATAATCCGGGCCGCAGCATGAAGTATGGATTGAAGTGGAGAGAGACACGAGGATGGGAGATCAGAGAGAAGGCTAGTGCAGTAGTCCAGACGGGATAGGATGAGAGCTTGAATTAGCAGGGTAGCGGTTGGGATGGAGAGGAAAGGGCGGATCTTGGCAATGTTGCGGAGCTGAGACCGGCAGGTTTTGGTGACGGCTTGGATGTGAGGGGTGAATGAGAGAGCGGAGTTGAGGATGACACCAAGGTTGCGGGCTTGTGAGACGGGAAGGATGGTAGTGCCGTCAACAGAGATGGGAAAGTTAGGGAGAGGACAAGGTTTGGGAGGGAAGACAAGGAGCTCAGTCTTCGACATAAGGTTGAAACCCAGAAATGACCAGGGTGAGAACCACTCACCCTTAACATCCACAGCACAATCTGACCCAGAACAATCTAACCTGGTTGGAAGCTTCCCCTTTTCCATTAGGGCCGAGGCCCCTCTGGGGCTGTCAAAGTGGAAGAAACAATGAAAAGACATAATGGATAGACGGAAAGGCAGGTGAGAAGGGTAACTGATTGAAAGAGCAGTCCTGTTCCACTCTTGAGCCCTTTCCTTTTTTCCCATTTGACCTGTTCACTGGTTCCCCTGGACCCAAAGATCCATGGATAGCTTTTGATGGGGAGAGAGCTTTGGTGGTGAAAAAGGAAACAAAAATATAAACTTCCACCAGAGCGGCCTTGCCTGCTGGCTATTGTTTCCTGTTGATCTACAACAATGACTATTCAGGAACAGCTGGCCCATGTCTCCCTCAGACAAAGCCACCGTAAGGTTGAAGAGCTCCTATTGGTGAACCATAACTGTTTCCCTAGTAACGGTTAACTAGCACGTGTTTTATTGTTTCTAACTGCTTTCCTGGGATATTTGCAGGTGGTGGGAGTTGGTTCCTTTAAAAAGAGGGGTCATACCCTCCTGAACTTTCAGATGTTGCAACAAATTAGGGGACAAAAACAGTTTTCTTTAAAGTAGATTAAATAAATCTTATTGTATGCTATTTACAGGATGGATATAACCCAGCAGTTTGATTTATTTTTGCATTACTTCCAGATGGAGATATCCTCCTATCTGAAGTCACAGTTTAGTTTTCCAATTAAAATCTCGTGCATCAGAGTCAGTGAAGCTTATGGATGGATTAAGGTATATTTTTAGGTTTTTTTTTTCTTGTTCATTTTCTTCTGTGCCCAGTGGGCATTATTTGAGGTAGGTGGCTGTCTCTGATTCTTTCTAGTATTCAGATGCTGGGTAGTTTGTTTTAAAATAACTTACACCCGCTTGTGATCGTAGTGTTTTATTTTTGTTCACTGTGTTTGCCTTTCTTGGTTGCTTTCCCACGGAATTTTATGCGCAAGTAAATTTTAATATTGCTATAAAACAAAAACAACTCAATGAAACAGGACCTCTGATCTCAAAAAGGATTCCCGGTGGGAATCTCTCTCCACGCATTTTCCAAACACGCGGCTCCCTCTCCTGGTTGAATTTCAGAATTCACAGAGCAGGACAGAGGCCGATTTGGATTGTTATATATAAACGTGAGCTCCTTTCTCTTCAAATCTATTTAAAGCTCATGTGACAACTTCAGATGGTCTTGCAGTTCATAACACTGCCTAGAAGAATACAAGTCGGTCTACCAATCTGACCACATTTTCAGTTGGGAGGAACTGAACAGTGACAGCTTAGGCCAGCCACCTGGTATTTTAATAATAATAATAATAATGTTGGCATTTGTTAAGCGCTTACTATGTGCAAAGCACTGTTCTAAGCGCTGGGGGGGATACAAAGTGATCAGGTTGTCCCATGTGGGGTTCACAGTCTTAATCCCCATTTTACAGATGAGGGAACTGAGGCTCAGAGAAGTTAAGTGACTTGCCCGAGGTCACACAGCAGACATGTGGCGGAGCCGGGATTCGAACCCATGACCTCTGACTCCAAAGCCCGTGCTCTTTCCACCGAGCCACGCTGCTTCTCTTTTTTTCCATTCCTCAGCATGGAAGGCGTTCAGGGAACATTGAAAGTTGCTTTTCCGATCAGGACTTTCATAGGTGCGCTGAAGTGATCTTGCTGTACATTAGCTATTCTCTTAACTCGGAGACATTAATGTGATATGAAGAAGTTGGAGTTACCTGTGTGAATAATGGGCAACCGGGATTAATTACCTGTGGAATCTGTGCTGCAAGGATGAGTCCTGCTGTTGGTCAAAATACTTGTTAAGCGCTTACTTTGTGCCAGGCACTGTACTAAGCGCTGGGGTGGCTTCGGCCAAGTCAAATTGAATACAGTCCCTGTCCCACATGAGGCTCATAATCTTAACCCCCATTTTACAAGTGAGGCAAGTAAGGCACAGAGAACTCATTCATTCCATCGTATTTATTTAGTGCTTACAGGGTGCAGAGCACTGTACTGAGCACTTGGGAGAGTACAGTACAACAATAAGTGGACAGGTTCCGTTAAGTGACTTGGTGACAAGGTCACGCAGCAGACAAGTGGTGGAGCAGGATTAGAACCCAGGTCTTTCTGCCTCTCAGGCCCTTGCTCTATCCACTAGGTCATGCTGCTTTAGAGCCCTACATTCTCCTTCCAGTTATGTCTGTAGCTGGCTAGTATGGGCAGGCTGCATATACCACTTTTCAGTGTCCTGCATCCTTTCCTGGCTCCTAGGTTGTTGCTCTCTGTGCCTAGCTGGAACTAACTGGCCAGAATGGCAAGTGTGTGAGTGGCACTGTAATTCATTCCTCTGAGGAGGAGTTAACTTCACCTGTGGTTCCTGATTGTGAATAATCTGAATTATTCAGATTAAATGAGCTCCCCCTACTCTTCCTCTGGTGCCAAATGTTTATGAGGCCTGAATGAAGTGGATATACTTTTTTTCCAATCAGTTGTATATTTATTGAGCACATACTGTGCACAGAGCACTGCACTAAGAGCTTGGAAGAGTTCACTATAACAATATAACAGACACATTTCCTGCCCCAGACGAGCTTACAGTCTAGAGGACTTTTTTATGGTATTTAAGTGCTTACTATGTGCCAGACACTGTATTGAATACTGGGGTAGCTATAAGGTAAGGGGGTTGGACAGTTCCTGTCTACAAAGGGCTCACAGGCTTAATCCTAATGCCCATTTTACAGAAGAAGTAACTGAGGCACAGAGAAGCGAAGTGACTTGCCCCAGGCCACACAACAGACAAATGGTGGAACAAGGATTAGATCCAAGGCCCTCTGACTTCTGAGCCTGGGCTCTTTCCACTAGGCCATGCTGCTATGTCATATCTCACTGGAAGAGTGATATCGCCTCACCCTTCCACTTCACTTTGCCTATGTGAACTTAGCCCGACGCAAAAGTATAGTGACAGAGTCCGCTTTGCAGAGCAATGGGTGATGGGGTTGGTTGATCCACTAAGCGCTTAGTACTGTGCAAGTGCTTAGTACAGTGCTCTGCACACAGTAAGCGCTCAAGAAATACGATTGAATGAAATGAATGAAAGAAATAGAATGAACTTTCGCACTCCCTCTCATTTCAATTTGTAAAATGTAAGAGACAATCACCAAGGGCAGTGAATTTTTCAATGTCAAGAAACAATTGAATATCATCAGAACCAGAATATGACATAAATACCCATCTGAGCTTTTAAAATCCACTTAGTCAAGGAAGGTCAATCCACCAGCTGACGTTTCTTTACAAGAATAAGAGTTTCATTTTGAGTGTTACTGGATGCACATAAAAGGCTTCAGGGAAGAAATCTTTTGCAGGGAATTTTCCTGCCAATCCTTTTCCTTTCTTCCCCTTGTTCTTCCTTTTTTCCTCCCTCGTGAAGCAAGATGATGTGTTGTAAAGTGGTTCTGGCTTAGCCCCTGGTGAATAAACTGGACTGAAACATGATCAAGCATTTTTGTGTATCCTCTTTCCTAGTGGAAACCTGTGATTGGGCTCACAAACTTTGCAACTCTGACAAACTCTAAGATAGTCCTGTAGGCTGGGGATGGGGAGAAGGCCAGGGATTTATAACTATGTGCTTGGACTTGTCAAAGAGTTTTTACTCTTTGCCATCTCCCAGTTCTGCAGGTCAGCTGCCAAAAATGAGAGAACAGTCTTAGCTATTTTGGCTCCTTCAGTCCTCGACAGTAATTATTTTTAATGAAATATCAGATGCTCCCTTTCCCCCGAAGAAATGGGAAGCGTCTCCATCAAAGCCCACCCAACATTCAGATGAAACCAAATTGATCCAATGGGCACGCATGGCCTAATGGAGAGAGCATAGACTGGGGAATTAAGAGATCTGGGGTTCTAGTCCAGTTCTAGAGAAAGCAGCATGGCTTAGGAAAGAACATGGACCTGGGTTTTTAATCCTGGCTCTGCCACTTGCCTCCTGTGTGATCTTGGGCTAGTTACTGCACATCTCTGTGCCTCAGCCATCTTTAAAACGGGGGTTAAATACCTGTTCTCTCTCCTCCATAGTCTGTTAACCCCATGTGGAAAAGGGACTGTGTCCAGCCTGATTATTTTCCATCTACCTCAGCATTTGGTACAGTGCTTGGTATACACTATGCACTAAACACTACAATTATTATTACTATTAGTCCAAGTTCAGTCACTCACTTTCTGTTTGATCTTGGGCAAATCCCTTAACCTCTTTGGGTCCAATCTGATTATCTGGTAACCACTCCAGTACTTAGTACTGTGCTTGGCAGCGTGGTCTAGTGGAAAGAGCACAGGCCTGGGAGTTAGAGGAAGTGGGTTCTAATCCCAGCTCTGCCACTTGTCTGCTTTGTGGCCTTGGGCCTCAGTTACATCATGGTAAAATGGGGGTTAAATCTGTGATTCCCCCTGTGGGATAGGAGCTGTGTCTAACCTGATTATCTTGTATCTACCCCAGTGCTTAGTACAGTAGCTGGCACAGAGTAAGTGCTTGACAAATACCATAAAAAGTACCATCATTATCAATATTACTATTAGCAATGAAAACCAATAAAAACTCTCTTAGGGTGTCAGCCCAAGGCCTTAGGAGGAAAACGGAAAACGATATCTACCATGGAAGGAAGCACAGAGTCCTGTAAAATTCACCTCAGTATGTAACTACTGTTCTCAGTTCAGTCTCTCTCTTTTTTTAATGGTATTTGTTAAGCATAAACTTTCCCTCTGTGAGTAATTTGTTAAGCTGACTATTTGCCAGGCACTCTACTAAGTGCTAGGATAGATACAAGCTAATCAAGTTAGACAAAGTCCATATCCCACTTGGGGTTCACAGTCTTCATCCCCATTTTACAGTTGAGGTAACAGAGTCCTAGAGAAGTTAAGTGGTTTGCCCAGGATCACATAGCAGACAAGTGGCAGAAGCAGGACTAGAACCCAGGTTCTTCTCACTCCCAGGCCTGTGCTCTATCCACTAGGCCACTCTGCTTTCCTGTTTAACGAAGGACTGGGATAAATCCAACCATTGACTTTCAAAAGCAAGGGCAATTTTTTTTTTGAAAGAGTGGTTTAGAGTGCATTGAAATTTCTAAATTCACCTCAAAGAGGGCGGATCAGTTTTTGGTCTTCTCTGTGTGGTAGGCTGACTGTAGATTGTGAAGAGACCATGTCTGATTTGATGAATTTTGTCCTTCTGAGCTTAATGCAGTGCTCTGCCTCTAGTAAGGGCTCACTACATGCCACTGACTGCTGATTGGCACAGAGTAAGCACTTGGTAAATGCCACAATTGCTATGATTAGTGGCATTCAATGCCCGGCTGGTGTAAAAGATAAAGGGAGTTGACCCATCATTTCACTTCCCAGGGTGTTGTCTAGACTGTGAACCCATTGTTGGGTAGGGATTGTCTCGATCTGTTGCTGAACTGGACTTTCCAAGTGCTTAGTACAGTGCTCTGCTCTCATTAAGAGCTCAATAAATACGACTGAATGAATGAATGAATGAACTTTCCCTCTGTGAGTAAATGTGGTCTTTTTGAATCATGTTGGCTTTGAAATAAATGGATGGGGGTCTGTGGGCCGCACCAACGACTTATAGAGAAAATGCCCCAAGTCTGCCCACCACGTTTCCAGGCTTCAAAAACGATTGAGCAGCCACATCAAAAGATGGCAGGCACCTCTGTTGCCCACAGATCTCTGCGAGCCAGATAGTAAATGGGGGGTTTATTATTTCAACATGTCCTTATAACGGTATTTAAAAAGCTGAACGATAGTTTCCAGTTGAATCACTCCCAACCCTCACTTCCATAATTCCAAGGACGATTTTTATGTTTCAGAAAAAGAAATATAATTGAAGAAACGAGGAACTCGTTTGAAGGAAGGAACAGCTTTAAATTATAATTTGAAATGCATGCAGGGATGTTATTATTATTATTCTTAGGAGCTGAACTAGTAAAGTACTGCTAAACTCTTCTTATGTGTTTTTAAAGCAATACATACATAAATTAGTCACAGACACAAGGCCATTAGCAGTCTGTTTTAAACTTACCTCTAGGTACTCCCCAAGGAAAATACCAGACTTACCAGGAAAAGCAGCTATAAGGTGCAAAATAAACGATGATTTCTGTTTCCATCAATTCCCGAGTTCTATTTCCAACCTCATCGGACCACTTTGAAGACGGTAGGCAAATGGATGGGGGAAAAGTGCTTGTTAATATAAACCCCTTCCCCCACCAAAAAGAAAAAAAAAAGTCCTAAAATCGTTCTGTGTAACCTCATGGCTATTTTACAGCGAACAGCATTTTCTCTATTCCCAACTGTTCCGAAGTTGGGGAAAGAAATTTCCCCAAACCCAAAGCCTTTTCGAAAAAGATTCAGTTGGCAGTCATCTTCATTCAATTTCTTGCCGAAAGGTTTAACTTTAGCTTAAAGGAAAAGTCACCCTCTCTCTGGCAGACCTCAAATTCTTTTGAAGTCAGGAAACCATGCCAGAGAAATTAAAGAGGGGAGAATTTAACATGGTTCTGGTGCACTTTCTTTCACTTCGCAAGAGCTCTCTTTCCAAGAGGTTCCCTACATAGTGTGCATCTGAAACCCTGCTTTTTTCTCTAGAGAAGTGATTAAATCGCCTGAAAGATGGTTCCGCCTGACTCGTAAAGTCCAAGTTTTGTATAGGACACAGCCTGGCAGAGTACACTTTGTTATTCACTTGATAGACAGAGTCTTTTTGACAGTTCTAACCTTCTAAACTCTAGGTCCCGCTGGGCCCAGCAGGAAGCAGAAGCTGAGTACCATCTGTCAAAGCTTAAGTTTTTCTTTTCTTCTTCTTGTCCACGCCTTTACTCTAACTGCTGAAAAGGGTCTTGAAAGGAAGTGGCTCATTCCCCTTAAAGTTGAGAATGTTGCGACGTTACTAATGTATTTAAGTGCAAAAAATTTAGAAATTTGTTATGTAATAGATTGCTCAGGCGATTTCCTTCTCCCAAAGTCTCATGTTACGTCCCCTTAGAGGTGTCCACTGGTGAGAATAAAGATGCGGAGTTTCTGAATGCTTACCAAATGGAGAAGAGGAAAAATATAATTATACCCACTTTTCTGCTCCAAATGTAAGACAAGGAAGAAACGAGCTTCATTGAAATGTACTAATTGCTGTTAGCCATCTGTGATTACTTTCTGTAGTTTAAAATGATAAATGGCTTAAGCATCATTTAATTTGTCTAAAACAATCATTTATTCTTTATGCAGTTTAATTAAACATTTACTGAAAGCAAATCCAAGTGACCTCACCTGGAGTCTGAGTCTTTCCTAAGCCCCAGTCAATTGAAAAGTTTAATGAGTTTAAATGTTTGCTTTTTTAAAAAAAAAATCAATTCAGACCTTATTCTGGGGTACTCAACTCTCCAAAATAAATCTAATCTCTTGGGAAACCCAATTTAAATTCACTACGGTGCTAACTGTTCACTCATGTTTAAACTTGGATGGAGAACATCCATTAATAACAATGAATAATTGTGGTATTTGTTAAGCACTTACTGTGTGCCAGGCACTTTACTACGCGCCGGGGTGGACACAAGTGAATCAGGTTGGACACAGTTCCTGTCCCGCATGGGGCTCAAAGTCTCAATTCCCATTTTACAGATGAGGGAACAGAGAAACAGAGAAGTGAAGTGACTTGCCCAAGGTCACACAGCAGACAAGCGGCAGAGCCGGGATTAGAGCCCACGACCTTCCGACTCCGAGGCCCGTGTTCTAGCTACTACGTTATGTGTGTGGGAACTAGGAAATAGCAGGGCTCCTTTTATGCCCTGAATATATTTACGATTGTAAATGTTGCTGAGGACAAAAATAATTGGTGAAACAAAAAAACAACAACCCCAAAGCCAATATGAATTCAGGATATTCTATTCTTAGCCAAATATTCAATTTTACATTAAGATCAGTCATTTCTAGGACGCATTGGCTAGGTGCTTCTGAGGAAAATTACTTGGTAGAAAAATCAATTTTAGACATGAATTTTCCCCGGGGCAAGCCTAGTGCTGAGCATCATTGTAAAGTTTTCAGGGATTGGTCTGCGTAAACTAGACAGGCATTAAACAGCTGCATATGTTAGTCTCTGCTGTGAATCCTCTTTTGGAATCTCAGTGTCTCAGCAGCTCTGTCTCTGGAAATAATAATAATAGCAGTAATAATGATAACAGCAATTATGGTATTTCTTAAGCACTTACTTTGTGCCAGGCACTGTTCTAAGCACTGGGGGAGGTAGAAGATAATCACGTTGGATATGGTCCCTATCCCAGTGGGGCTCACAGTCTAAAGAGAAGAGAGAGCAGGAATCAGGAGACGGCTGTGTGACCTTGGGGAGTCATTTAACCTTTCTGGGCCTCAATTTCTCTGTCTGTCAATGGGCATAAGATACTGGCAATCAGTCCATCAATTGAGCATTTATTGTGTGGAGAGCACTGTACTAAGAGCTTGGGAGAGTACGATACAAGAGTTGGTAGACACACTCCCTGCCCAAAATGAGCTTAAGAGTCTAGAGGGGATTAATAAATATATATAAATACTTCCTTCATCTTAGATTGTGAGCCCTGGGTAAGACAGGGACTGTTTCTGTTCTGATCATCTTACATCTACCTCAGTTCTTAGCTCATAGTAAGTACTGAATACATGCAACAACAACAGCAATAGTCATAATGGAAAAGCAGTAGGGCATAGTAATAATAATGATGGCATTTATTAAGCGCTTACTATGTGAAAAGCACTGTTCTAGAGCAAGAGCCGGAGTGTCAGACGGTTATGGGTTCTGATCCCTGCTCTTCCCCTTATCTGCTGTGTGACCTTGGGCAAGTCACTTTGCTTCTCTGTGCCTCAGTTACCTCATCTGTAAAATGGGGATTGAGGCTGTGAGCCCAATGTGGGACAGGAACTGTGTCCAACCCGATTTGTCTGTACCCATCCCAGTGCTTACTTCAGTGCCTGGCACATAGTAAGTGCTTAACAAATACCACAATTATTATAATAGCAATAATGATCAACCCAGAGTGTTTTGGGTTTCCCTGCCCCTTCATCTCTGTTGGCTCCAGTAATTGCTGTAATTTATTTATATTAAGATCTGTCTCCTGCCCTAGTCCTTAAGCTTGTTGTGGCGGGAAATGTCTCTGTTATATTTTTCTATTGTGCTCTTCCAAGTGCTCAGTACAGTGCTTTACACACAGTAAGTGCTCAATAAGTACGATTGACTCTCATTGTCTGACTGAGAGTTGAGGGCAATCCTGGGGTTGCAGATTGGATTGGCACAGGATTACCAGGAGTGTAAGATTTGTTTCCAATCAATCAATCAATCAATCATATTTATGAACACTTACTGTGTACAGAGCACTGTATTAAGCACACGGGAGAGTACAATATATCAGAGTTGGTGGACTCATTCCCTGACCACAAGGAGCCTGCAACAAGAGCATTTTCCCTCAAACCGTGCCCTGTTTCTGATATTTTTTTTTTTTGCAAATTCTCTCCTAAAAATATTTATCTGTGTATGTGTGCAGTATGTTGATCTGAATTATATTTCAAGTAATGGATAATCCTGAATGAAATGGTAGCAAATAATTATAAACATAGTCCAGAGGATGATCCCCTTAGCAGAAAGAATTTCAATTCTCTATAACAATGCTACAGTAATTTTTAATTGCCCCATTATTGGAGCTCCTTTATTATAAATACACACCAGCAATATCTGATGATAAAGTGAAATTTTTAAAAATATGAGAAGTGATGTGCCCTAGAGTGTATGGTTTACAAGTCTACCTTGCTGTGGATTTTTCTCACACTCTCCTGCACGCTTTCTGAGTATTCCTCATCGGTTAAAATCTTCCTAAAAATCCCAGAATCCTTTATGCTGGGAGCTGCTGCTGCCAGGAGTGTCTTGAGAATTTTTCCAGGCTGCCAATCTTGGATTTCACCACTTATGCATGGGTCTCCTCCTTCACTTGAGGATACACGTGAGCATGACTGGTGACATCAAAATTAGAGGCACCCAGAACTGGGGACCCCACTGCTGCCCAAAATAAGACTCCATAGTTGTGGTGGTAAGCTGGAAGAAGACACTAGTTGGTATGCCCTAACTAGACTGTTTGTTCAGTGCCGCGACCACCAACCAAACAAGCTACTTAACCTCTCTGTGCCTCAGTTACCTCATCTGTAAAATGGAGATAAAATACCTGTTCCCCTTCTCTGTTCGATTGTGAACCCCGTGTGGAACAGGGACTGTGCCCGATCTGCTTGTATTGTATCAATTCTTTATGCTTAGTACAATGTTGGCATGTAGTAAGTGCTTAATGAATACCACAATTATTGGTATTATTAATAACATAGTAGCCCAGACCAACGAGGCTTAGCACATCTACAGGGAAATGTCTACCACATTCCCTGGTTTGGCCGTGAACAACAATGCTGAGTTGTCACTGAAACCACTTTTCCTTCCTTGGGTGCCCACACAGAATCCTGAGGAAGCAATGTCTTAAAGCATGTGTGTCCTGAAAATAAAGTAAGAGGGCAATTGAGGTTACCAGCTCAGGGAGATTCTGCTCCTGGACAGACAGAACCAAGATGATGGCATTGCCCACGTAGGGAAGACAATTGGAGAGAGCCTCAGGGCCTTTGGCCTGGCTTCTTAAAACTGTCTGAAAGCCAGTGCACCTGTTCTTTGCACTTTCCTGCTGGTTTCAGTTGTTTGCAACCACTGCCAGAGGGGCCCCACAAAGACTACTGGAGTCTTGTCAGGGAACAAAAAAAGCTTTGAGTATGTGGCAGTTGCTTCCCAAACATGTTGATGCTCATTCTCACAGTGGGTGTCCCTGAACCCTTGAACGTGACCGTGAGTCTCATGTCAGGGTGAAGGGTCTTGAGACTGGATTGCTGAGGTTGGGAAAAGCTGAATCAACATCCTCCCTCTTTGCATTTTGTGAAAATAAAGGTCACTCGTTGGAAAAAGAGGGGAGGAGACCTTTGTGGGATAAAATCTGACATTGAACCGGGTTTTAATAAGATCAGATCAGAGGGAAACTGTCCTAAAGGTTTCAGATGCGTGGGAGAAATCTCCATAAACCAAGAAAACAGAAATAGAGTATGGGTGCCTTTCTGTGTGAGTACACTTATTAGGATCGATATTTGAAAAATTAACACTGTGAGGAAATCTTCCAAGTGAAAAGGAGGTAAAAAAGCATGTTGTGCTCTGAAAGCCTTCCTGATTGGATCATTGTTCTAATACTTTATTTTTTATAGCAAATAACTGGACTTAATGCCTCCTGACAAATAATAGAAGGTGTATTTTAAAATGGCTTTTAACAGATTTTTATTTTAATCAAAGCCTGAAAGAGGTTTTCCAATTTTCTACATACCGTTTCTTAGCTCATTCTGAACACTGGAGAATTTGACGATTAGAAATACACTTTTGTTTTTGAGCTCCTTGGGGGCAATACTTGACTCTCTACTGGACATCTGAAATTCTGGCAAGATTAAATGGTGAAATCAATCAATCAATCAATCGTATTTATTGAGCGCTTACTATGTGCAGAGCACTGTACTAAGCGCTTGGGAAGTACAAATTGGCATCACATAGAGACAGTCCCTACCCAACAGTGGGCTCACAGTCTAAAAGGGGGAGACAGAGAACAGAACCAAACATACCAACAAAATAAAATAAGTAGGATAGAAATGTACAAGTAAAATAAATAAATAAATAAATAAATAGAGTAATAAATATGTACAACCATATATACATATATACAGGTGCTGTGGGGAAGGGAAGGAGGTAAGACGGGGGGATGGAGAGGGGGACGAGGGGGAGAGGAAAGAAGGGGCTCAGTCTGGGAAGGCCTCCTGGAGGAGGTGAGCTCTCAGCAGGGCCTTGAAGGGAGGAAGAGAGCTAGCTTGGCGGATGGGCAGAGGGAGGGCATTCCAGGCCCGGGGGATGACGTGGGCCGGGGGTCGATGGCGGGACAGGCGAGAGCGAGGTACAGTGAGGAGATTAGTGGTGGAGGAGCGGAGGGTGCGGGCTGGGCAGTAGAAGGAGAGAAGGGAGGTGAGGTAGGAGGGGGCGAGGTGATGGAGAGCCTTGAAGCCCAGGGTGAGGAGTCTCTGCCTGATGCGCAGATTGATCG
This sequence comes from Tachyglossus aculeatus, assembly GCF_015852505.1. NCBI lineage: Eukaryota > Metazoa > Chordata > Mammalia > Monotremata > Tachyglossidae > Tachyglossus > Tachyglossus aculeatus. The sequence goes on from NC_052074.1 coordinate 6,004,764, forward strand.
GTAGCCATTGGAGGTTTTTGAGGAGGGGAGTGATATGTCCAGAGCGTTTCTGGACAAAGATAATCCGGGCAGCAGCATGAAGTATGGATTGAAGTGGAGAGAGACACGAGGATGGGAGATCAGAGAGAAGGCTAGTGCAGTAGTCCAGACGGGATAGGATGAGAGCTTGAATTAGCAGGGTAGCGGTTTGGATGGAGAGGAAAGGGCGGATCTTGGCAATGTTGCGGAGCTGAGACCGGCAGGTTTTGGTGACGGCTTGGATGTGAGGGGTGAATGAGAGAGCGGAGTCGAGGATGACACCTAGTTTGCGGGCTTGTGAGACGGGAAGGATGGTAGTGCCGTCAACAGAGATGGGAAAGTCAGGGAGAGGACAAGGTTTGGGAGGGAAGACAAGGAGCTCAGTCTTCGACATGTTGAGCTTTAGGTGGAGGGCGGACATCCAGATGGAGATGTCCTGAAGGCAGGAGGAGATGCGAGCCTGGAGGGAGGGGGAGAGAGCAGGGGCAGAGATGTAGATCTGGGTGTCATCAGCGTAGAGATGATAGTTGAAGCCGTGGGAGCGAATGAGGTCACCAAGGGAGTGAGTGTATATTGAGAACAGAAGGGGACCAAGCACTGAACCTTGGGGAACCCCCACAGTAAGAGGATGGGAGGGGGAGGAGGAGCCTGCAAAAGAGACTGAGAAAGAACGACCGGAGAGATAAGAGGAGAACCAGGAGAGGACGGAGTCTGTGAAGCCAAGGTCAGATAACGTGTTGAGGAGAAGGGGGTGGTCCACAGTGTCAAAGGCAGCTGAGAGGTCGAGGAGGATTAGGACAGAGTATGAGCCGTTGGATTTGGCAAGCAGGAGGTCATTGGTGACCTTTGAGAGGGCAGTTTCCGTGGAATGAAGGGGACGGAAGCCAGACTGGAGGGGGTCGAGGAGAGAGTTGTTGTTGAGGAATTCTAGGCAGCGCGTGTAGACAACTCGTTCAAGGAGTTTGGAAAGGAATGGTAGGAGGGATATGGGACGATAACTAGAAGGTGAGGTGGGGTCAAGAGAGGGTTTTTTTAGGATGGGAGAGACATGGGCATGTTTGAAGGCAGAGGGGAAGGAACCAGTGGAGAGTGAGCGGTTGAAGATGGAAGTTAAGGAGGGGAGAAGGGATGGAGCGAGAGATTTCATAAGATGAGAGGGAATGGGGTCAGAAGCACAGGTGGCCGGAGCTCTTCAGTGAGCTCTTCAGATATTCATAGAGAAGAGAAATCTTACCCTCATCCTGGCTGATGCCTTGCAAAACGGAACTAAACTTAAAACTCTATAAATTAGCTCAGCTTAAGCCAAACTACTTGCTAGACCTCAATCACTCTTACTTTATGTATATTGTAGAATTCTTTAATTTTCAATTTTGATTATATGGTTTTAGGGACTTTTTCCTTGGCAGTAAATTTAAATATCCCTGCTGAATGCTTATTTTTCATTTTCTGGAGTGAAAGATACCTTTTCAGAAGGTAACTGACAGCTAGAATCATTGCAAAATGGATCCAACCTGCATAATGAGAAATCGGCTCCTACTTGGCTTTTCCTTGCCCTTTTGACCTACAGATCATTATTGGGTTTTGGGCAAGCTGGTTTCATTGCTTCCTTTGTTCCAATTATTTGTAATGATTAGAAGTTTGAGATGTCTTTTAAAATTTATTTCTGACTCTCTTCCATGGGCAATTATGCTATTAGATGAAAGTTAAATTAAAATCAGCACATTCGACCAGGAAAATTGCCAGTAATCTTTCCCCTTGCCCATTTTAGTTCTACCAGGTGCCTTATTAGAAGTCTTTCCATTTAAATGGCTGAAAACAGACTCAAGCCATCTGTTCTCCTGGGGACAGGAAGGAAAAGCCCCTCTTGCAAGCTCACCTTAAAAAAAAAAAGAAGCAAGGGTTTGCCCCAAATTGTCTCAGGCTAGAACTGCAAACTGGAAAATATGGTTGTTCCCACAGGAGTTTTGTGAACCCTGGGCAAATGCTTCAGATAACTGGAGTTGTTTCAAAATGGTGGGATTGGATCCTGCTGCTTCTGATGGTGCTCAAATAGACATCGGGATTGAATCCGGCAGGAGGAAACCCTGGATGTGTTCCCTCCTAGTGTCAAGAACAGCCAAAGAAATACTTGGATACTTGGAGGAAAATTCAACCTGACTCCCTACCCTGATTTTGAGAGGCAGTCTGTCCTAGTGGAAAGAGCATTATCTGTTCTGGAACGCCCTCCCACTTCATATCCAATGGACGATCACTCTCTCCACCTTCAAAATCTTATTGAAAGCACCCTCTCCTCCAAGAGACCTTCTCGGACTAAGCTCTCATTTCTTCTTCTCCTGCATCCTTTCACTTGGATTTCCACCATTAATTCACCTCTTCCTCAGGCTCACAACACTTACCCATGAATACTTATATTCATTCATTCAATCGTATTTATTGAGCGCTTACTGTGTGCAGAGCACTGTACTAAGCGCTTGGGAAGTACAAGTTGGATTAATGTCTGTCTCCCCTCTAAACTGTAAATTCACTGTGGGCAAGAAACATGTTTACCAACTCTGTTATATTGTACTCTCCCACACTCTGCACACAGTAGTTAATAAATATAACTGATCGATTGATTGGCTTTGAAGTCAGGAGACCCTGACTCTAGTCCCAGCTCTGCCACTGGCCTGCTGGGTGACCTTGGGCAAGCCAAATAACCTCTCTGTGCCCTAGTTCCCTCTATGTATTTACCTATGGGTACATATACGTAAATAAAAATACCATCAATATTATACATATATTTAAATGGTATTTGTTAAGTGCTTATTTAAATGGTATTTGTTAAGTGCTTACTACATGCCAGGTACTCTTCTAAGCTCTGGAGTATATACAAGGTAATCAGATTGGACACAGTCGCACCTAGGGGTCACAGTCTTAATCCCCATTTTACAGATGAGGTAACTGAGGCTCAGAGAAGTCACACAGCAGACAAGTGGTGGAGCCGAAACTAGAACCACAGTTCTTCTGAATCCCAGGCCCGTGCTCTACCCACTAGGCCATACTGCAATGCGGATAGAACAGATTGTGAGCCCAGGTGGTTTCCAATCTTATGATCTGGTATCTACCGCAGATCTTAGCAAATAATAAGCACTTTATAAAGACGGTAATTAATTTTGTGAGGCATTTACTTGAAAGTCTCGCTGTTCACCCTGAAAGCTATATTAACCAATGAACAGGGAAGATTCCTCATTTTAAATTCATGGGAACTGATCTTATAGAGGGGAGGGGCATACCATTCATTCATTCAGTCATTAAGTGCTTACTGTGTGCAGAGCACTGTACTAAACGCTTGGGAAAGAACAATACAACAATAAACACTGACAGTCCCTGCTCAGAATGAGCTCACATACTTACCTTAGTGCCATCTTGTTCTCTCCCCACACCCCAACCACATAACAACAGGAAACGTCATTTGTCCCCATAATATGTCTTGAAATCTTGGATGATACATTAAAAAAAAGTGGTTGGCTCCTTAAACGTGGGATAAATGACCACTTTTCCATCAGATTGAAAGTTACTACAGGACCAAGATAGAGGGCAAATTTTTCTCTTTATTGAAAAGTAAAATCAAAACTACAATTCTTTGTTAGACTAAGTTGGTTTGGGGCTTTTAGAAATGCCTAACAGAATCTATACTGACTAGAGTTAAATGCCTTGGAAGCCTCCTGAAAACAAAGAACACGTATTCATTTGTAAGCTCATTTAGTAATTGACTTAAGGAACCTTTAAAAATGGGCTGTCAGTGTAAAATGCTGTTTCATGACATTTATGCCACTTACAGAATAGATTTCCTTCTTGCAGTATCTTTCCTCGTTATTTGAATGGCATCATTTATTTGGGTGTGTTTTATGGAATCAAGCAATTTCTGAACATTTTTCATGGCAGATGACACAGGAACATTGACAGAGGTATGGCGTGATTAAGTTTATATATCATGGGAGTAATGGTCATCGAGACCCAACTTTCAGCTTCATGCAAATGAGAAGCCTGCAGTTTGATGCAAGTTAAAATTACTGACCTTTCAAATGTTCATTTGGTTTCCAGTGTCCGAAGTAATCAATATTTGCATCATTGTCTATATTTTATGCCACTGATTCCATTAGCGCATGCCTCCGGAGCGCTAGCACAGAACATTAGTTCTGTGGGTTCCTGTGTATATAGGGTGCTATTTATCAACCGGAGCAGCAGTATTTATTGACTTCTGATAGTTTTTTGAATTTCTCGAGTTCAATGTTTCATGAGCTGCTTATTAGGATTTGGTAAGTGGGGCTTTTATTACTCAAAAGCCTCCTCAATGAAATAATAATGAGCCAGTTTGTTAAAAAATGGACGCTTCAGCTAGCAGACTCATGAACTTTCCCCAAAAATGGCATGAAAAAGAAATAATGGGTGGAAAGAAGAGACAGAAAATGGTGTTCTTCTGCTGCTTGTTGGGTCGTTTGGTCCACATTTCTCCCTTTCTTTCCCCCCCCTCCCCTGCCCCTTAATCCTGCTAATATCATAAGCACAAAAAACTTACCAAATAAGACAATTAGTTAATCAGAACTCAGCTCAATGCACCTAGCATCAGTTGTTAACCATCTCAGGGGAGTGAGAGAAAGATTATTTGCAAGAATTCCTTATATAATTATATTTAGGATTGATTTATATTCTCTCTCTCTCTCTCTCCGCACCTCCCTCTCTTAGATTATGAGCCCCTTGTGGGGCAGGTACTGTATCTGATCTGATTATCTTTTATCTGCTCCATGTTTGGCATTGAGTAAATAATAAGTACAAAAATTAACTCTCTGTCACTGTCTCTGTTTCTCTTTTTCTCTTTTTTAAAAATGCCTCAACCTCTCTCTCTCTCCCACCATCCCAGCCACCGAGTGAAAAACATCACCTGTTCCTTGGCCAGAGACCCAACTCTCTCTTCATCTATTGAGCAAATAGAGGACAACAATCCCTCTTGGCATTTATTCATTTTCTTGGCAGGGGTTTACCAAGTGTTATGTTTTGGATTCCTTGAAAATTCACAATAAACCCAACTGTCAGATGAAAGAAATCCTGATTTAGGTGAGTTGTTTCCTTGGACCAAACAACCCAGCTTCTGACACGGTTCTTCATTACTGAGGCTGAGAAGACTATGCCATTCAGAATTCGTTTTAGCGCTACAAAAACCAGCCACAAGTAGAAAGGAAAAATAGATGCAAATTCCACTCCCGCTACCCTAGAAATGGACACAATGTGACTTTACTCTCATTTTCAGCACACTTATTTAAGTGCTGCTGTCCTTCCTTAGTTTCCCTTAAGCTTTATTGATTATTCAGTGAATGTAAACTGAAGATGCAGTTTTCTTACTAAAAACAGATAATCAATGTAAAATGCTGGTTGTGATAATGTACTCCATACAGCAAACGTCTACAGTAAGAACCGAAAAAAATCTTCATCTTTAAAAAACAACAGAAACCCCCGCCCCGAAAAAGAGTCCAAATCTGCAGTGAAAAATGGTTAAGAGAAGAAGCCATGCAATTCTGCAGCCACATTTCTTTACATGTTAAAACAAGGAGTAAATTAAAATTTGGTATTTCTCAGGCACACTGGAAATGTTTATTCCAGAACATTGTCATTTTTCCACCCAAAGTACATCTATAGGTTACCCAAGGCATAGACTCTCCCCAGGAGCAAGGTAAAAATGAGAAAAATTTGGAAGTGAATCAGCATCCTTCAATACAGAGCATCTGAAATGTCTGCAAGCTAATGCAAGCATCAGAAAAGCACATACAGATTTGTCAACTATTTGAAACCTGGCATCTAATTGAAAGAGAGGAAATGTTTTCATATTTTTCTTACCTTGGCTTTGAAAAACTGTCTCTCTGCTCTTTCTATCATGCATTTCTCAGATCCTTTAAGAATCTGTTTTTCTCAGGTCATTCTTACTTATCTTAGATTATAAATATGAATTTGCCGTTAACAGCTCCGATACCTGCTGCAGCACATGATGAACCAGAATAAAATAGTGTAAGCAAGTTATTAGCACTTCAAGGTTGACCCGCCCTTTATCCCAGATCCCTTTTGTACGTATGGCTCCTTATTGATCAGACTTATGCAGCCTTTCACCGCCTGGGAATTACCAATTCAGTGTTTTATTTGGCCATTTATCTCTTTAGCAAAATTCTTGCCATATCTTTGACCTTTTAAAATGTTTATGACAAGGTGTTTGCAGTTAATTGTCCACACGGAAGACTAAAAACCTCCGGGTCAGAGCTAATATGCTCCAGAAGGAAAGCAAAACTTTCTCAGGAAAGAAAAAGACCTTTCAGAAAGCAAACTTATTATTATTATGCCACATGGTTATGGGAAGTTTCTGTTTTCCACTATATAAATCAGTTAGGGATATGAGAATGTGCACAGATTATCAAACTGAAAGAAACAACCCCTGATCTTCTAAGTAGGATAGTCACTGATCCCTTTTGCAAATACCTGAGGAAGTTTCCAGTGCTTAGAACAGTGTCAGTGCTTAGAACAAAAATGTTTGGGTCATAGTAGGTGCTTAACAAATACCATCATTATCGCTTCACACCTGACATCATATGGGTTCCATTGGGGTACATGGTGTGTTGTGATAACAATGATAATTGTGGTATTTGTTAAGTGCTTACTATGTGCCAGGCATTATGCTAAGCGCTGGGGTAGATACGAAGTAATTGGGTTGGACACCTTGGCTGTCCTACTTAGGTTGCTACATGGTAACTTCTCTGTACCTCAGTTACCTCATCTGTAAAATGGGGATTAAGACTGTGAGCCCCATGTGGGACGGAGACTGTGTTCAGCCTGATTAGCTTGGATCTATCCCAGTCAATCAATCAATCAATCGTATTTATTGAGCGCTTACTTTGTGCAGAGCACTGTACTAAGCGCTTGGGAAGCACAAGTCGGCAACATAGAGAGACAGTCCCTACCCAACAGTGGGCTCACAGTCTAAAAGGGGGAGACAGAGAACAAAACCAAACATACTAACAAAATAAAATAAATAGAATAGATATGTACAAGTGCTTAGAGCAGTGCTTAACATATAGTGCTTAACATATAGTAAGTGCAGAATGAATACCTTTATTAGGAGTATTATTATTATTACCTATAAAGCACCTAGTAGGTGCCAAGCCCTGCATTAAGCACTGTGATTCATAACATGTAAACCTATCAGACACAGTCCGTAGCCCTCACAGGGCTGACATTTCCTGTTTCAGGAGGAGGATGATCCTGGCGCAGCAGTCAGACCTCTCATGGGTTGCTGGTAAGCCCAGCTGCCCAGCTGATGAATCCAGAAGTGGGATCAATCAATCAATCAATCATATTTATTGAGTGCTTACTGTGTGCAGAGCACTGTACTAAGCGCTTGGGAAGTACAAGTTGGCAACATATAGAGACAGTCCCTACCCAACAGTGGGCTCACAGTCTCTAAGAGTGGACTCACAGTCTATAAGAGTGGGCTCACAGTCTATAAGATGTCTAGAGATACTCCAGCAAGGGGTCTCTGCCTGGAGTTGTGGAGAGGGGGTCCTATCCATCCCCACTTTCTCTCAAAAGCAGCAGGGACTGACGGGGCCACGCTAAGCATGCCCCCCTTGTTCCTCCGCAGGGTGTGGCGTAAGGGTAAGGGTCAAAGGGCAACCACTGTAAGGTCAATTTTAACCCCACTTAACAATCACTCTCCCTGGCTGATCATATGAAACTGTAGTTCTCTCACAGGAAAAAATCATGTTTCTCAAAGCCACCCTCTCCGACGTTGGTGAAGCGTTCCAGTCACTATGGTCAGGTAAAGCGTCGGCCAATGCTGTTGTATTGTACTCTTCCAAGTGCTTAATACAGGTCTGTGCACATAGTAAGCACTTAGTAAATGTGATTGATTGATTGAAAGAGCCTTCCTCTAGCTACAGTCCTTCAGGAAAGAAACCTTGTGACTTTCAGGGATCACTGTACACAGGAAACACGTCCTCCAACTCTATTTTACTGTAGTCTCCCAGGTGCTTAGTATAGTCTCTGTACACAGGAAGCGCTCAATAAATACAATTGACTGTTTGATTGGATCATGTCTACCTACTCTTCCCTAGCACTTAATACAATATTCTGCACACAGTAAATGCTTAATAAATACTGTTACTGTTATTTTATTGTATTGCACTCTCCTAAGCACTTAGCACAGTCAAAGCTCAGTAAATACCATTGGTTGAGTGATTGATTCTGCCAAATTGGGAACCCTGTGGTTGCCGTTGTTGGTGAACATTGGAGTCTGTGGCTCTCTTCTTTTCATTTTCACTAACTTGGTTTGGGGATTCATGAAAAAAGTGAGACCTTCCAATCGAGCTACGCCCAATTTGTAGATGCTTCTGAGGCAGAGTTCAGCCTTAGACAGGGACAGTCTGCAAAGCAGTGTGTCCCCCACAGCTCAGTTTTCAGTCCTGCTAAACCAGGAGAAGGCCTAATTACTGGAATCCACCCTGCAGTTAGAAATAGGACCCAGGAGTCCCTGGCTTGCCTCCAGGACCCAGAACTCAGTTCATTTTTTAACTTTACCTCCTTCTGTGGACTTGAAGCTCCTTATAATGATAATAATAATAATTGCGGTATTTTTGAAGTGATTACTATGTGCCTGGTACTGTCCTAAGTACTGGGGTCTTGTCTTGTCTTATGCCGTCGAGTCATCTCCGACCTATAGCGATGCCATGGATGCATCTAGAGACAAGCAAATTGGGTTGGACACAGGCCATGTTCCCAATCTTAATCTCCATTTAACAGATGAAGTAACTGAGGCACTGAGGAGTTAAGTGACTTGCCCAAGGTCACACAACAGACAAGTGGCAGAGCCGGAATTAGAACTCAGGTCCTTTTGACTCCCACGCTCATGTTCTATCCACAATCAATCAACCAATCGTATTTATTGAGCGCTTACTGTGTGCAGAGCACTGTACTAAGCGCAAGTCCATGCTGCTTCTCTGTGGACAGGGGGATTGTCTACCATCTCTGTTGTACTGTACTCTATCTAGTGCTTACTATAGTACTCGCCACATAGTAAACACTCAATAAATACTTTTGATTGATTGATTAATTCTCCAAACCTGGACATCCAGGGCATGAAAAGATCCTCCCCACTGTGTCCTCCACTGCTCAAGTGAGAGTTGGTCAGTACAGACTCCTTTCTGCCCCTTTTTGATCCACCCCAGGATTTCCAAGTTCCCATTTCAGGTGTTGAACATATAGAGGACCCCTGGCACATGGAAACTCCACTTATTCAGCAAGTGTCCATAAGGGGAAATCATCCTTTCTTTTCCTTCAGCTGTGGTGGAGCTACAAGTCTTTGCCTCTGGCACGAGTCTTGCCACTCCTTCCCCTTCTGGCTCCCCTCAATGCGGATAGAAGAAATGGTGGCCCTTCAGCATTTGGCTCTAGTGGGTGCTACTGGGGAAAATCTAGAGAAGTCACAGATCTCAGTCTCCCAGAATGAAGGAACAAAGATGGGGGTGGGTCAGGTTAGAGCAGCCCAAACCTGAGGTTATCTGCTGACGCTTAGGGCAGAGAGGGAGATGGGCAGAGTGCCCAGTGGTGGGGAATCTGAGCTGGATTTCGGGGGGTTCTTTCTTAGGGAAGGAACAGGGAAGCAACATGGCATAATGGGCAGAGATTGGGCTTGGGAGTCAGAAGGTCCTGGGTTCTAATTCCCGCTTTGCCGCTTGTCTGCTCTGTGAACTTGGGCAAGTCACTTCACTTCTCTGTTCCTCGGTTGCCTCATCTGTAAAATGGGGATTGAGACTGTGAGCCCCACGTGGGACAGGGACTGTGTCCAGCCTGCTTTCTTGTATCTACCTCAGCGAATAGTACAGTGCCTGGCATATAGTAAGTGCTTAACAAATACCATAATTATTATTATTATTCCTTTAAGATTTCGGTCCTTTCCAGGTGATTCAGGTCTATGAGTCTTTCCAAATTTTACCCCGTTGGTTTTCCTGGAGCAACTGGAAATCAGACCCAAAAGAGCTGCTAATCAGTGAGGCAGGAGGCTTTCAGTCCATAGCTGGGGGTGGGTGGGAAGGTGGACAGGGGCTGACAGATTAACCCCTTCCCATGTTCCTCCAGGATCTCCTTTCCGACCCCCATCCCCAGAGGGCAGCTCTGGTGTTACTAAAGCAGCTGCCGCTTCTCCACTTGTTCCCTTTCCCACGGGTAGCTGGCATCCAGTCACCTCCAAGGCCCCACTTCCCTTGATAAGGGTGGAGGTGCACAGCTTCCTCACATCTGCTGCTTTCCTGGAGGCCTATCAAACAGCCCTTCTTTCCCAGAGCAGAGGGAGTCTTGCAAAGAGAAACAATTATTTCAGCTGAAAAATCTATTGATCTCCGTGGCTCAGTTCATCTGGTGTTTGTGGGGGTGGTGGGGAGGCCGGGATCAATCTGAGCGAATGTGGATGAAGAAATGCCAAGGAGAGCCCTGCCTTATGAATTTCTATGATTATGGGTGGCTGCCATGGTTAGGGGACGGAATTAAATCATCCTGAAGTGTCCTGAGGCCCTCCCACTTCATTGGTTGAATTGTTCGCACAGGCCCAGGTTATGGGACACTAAAACAGGCCAAAAATAGCAATGGGAGCCTTGGAATTTCCCTTTTCTAACCACCTCTGCACTTTCCCCTGTTGCTGTAAATGGATGACACGTTCTGTGCCTCCTCTGCTGATCTGGAAGTCATCTGGAGCTGAGGGGATGATGTCACTCTGCAGAGAGCATGAAAATCCGCTGCTGGTTTTTGTATTCTAGACCACCAATCCTTAGGTCAGTTGTAACGATGCTGGGTTGTGCTGAATCCTTCAAAGGGACGCAGTGCAAGGGTGATATTCTAGGAGGACTACTACTTTCGTGTCTCAGAATAGTCGGGGGCTGGGGAGAGCGGACTAAATTGACCTTCCCAGATCAAGCCAAGAGCCCCATTTGCGAGAAGTTCCTTTCAACCATCTCCCTGATGAATTCTTTTTGACCAAAGTTGCTAAAGTGAGAAGGAACGTGGCCTAGTGGAAAGAGCACGGGCCTGGGACTCGGAGGATCTGGGTTCTAATTCCAGTTCTGCCAGCTGTCTGCTATGTGATTTCACTTCTCCGTGCCTCAGTTATCTTATCTGTAAAAATGGTGATTAAGACTGTGAGCCCCATGTGGGATATAGATTATGTCCAATCTGATTATCTTGTATCTACCCCAGTGCATAGTACAGTGCCAGGCAAGTAGTAAGTGCTTAACAAATATCATTAAAAAAAGTGCCCCCCACTAGCCCCCCCATGTCTAGGGGCTTCAACTCTCTTCCCTTGCCCCTCACATTATCTGCTGGAAATTCATTCAATTGTATTTGTTGAGTGTTTACTGTATGCAGAGAACTGTACTAAGCACTTGGAAGAGTACAAAATAACAATAAACAGACACATTCCCTGCCCACAATACCTAGAACTAATGAAATCATCAGAAGACAAGCAGGGGGAGAGAAGGAGAAGCCCAAGACCTGTACAATCCACTGACAGGATGACTAGTTATTGAAGAGTTAATAGTATTTATTAAGTGCCTACTATATGCTAAGCACTGAGGCAGATACAAGATAATCACCTTAGACAAAGTCCCACATGGGGCTCACAGTCTAAGTGGGAGGAAAAATGGGTACTGAACCCCTATTTTACAGACGAAGAAATAGAGACAGAAAGCTTAGGTGACTTGCCCTGGATCACACAGCATGCAAGTGGCAGAGATGGGATTAGAATCCAGGTCCTCTGACTCCCAGCCCCGTGATCTTTCCATTAAGCCACACTGCTGGAGTTGAGAGTTGACTGGATTCTGGGCTTAAGGTTTGTCTTTTGGTGTTTTATGGGGAATTAGGCTTGTCGGGGACCTCAACGATTTTCATATTAAGACAACATGATTTGGGATAGGTATTCAGGTAAAGAACATAAACTGCATACGGGAGAGGAGATGTTGAGCCTTCTTTCTTTTCTTTGCCAGACTCTGTCTCCTCATGGCTCCCTCCACAGTTTCCTTCCCCCGGTACCTCGTTGGTGTGATGGCCAAGCCTCTTGGGGCTCCTCCCGCTAGGGAAGCCCAGATGTTGGGTCGCCTGGGAAATGCATTGGCCATGGCCTGCTGGGGTCCAGACGGGACCTCCCAAATCCACTCCCCAGCTCCCTGGAGCTGGAGGATTTGATTAAAGGTGGGAGTTAGTGAGGTCCACACTGAATTTCCCTTTGGGGTTCCCTAGCACCCTCAACTCCTAAATCTAAGGGGTCTTGTTGGCTGTTCGTGATACTTGGCAGTACAGTTTCTCCCCAGAAATTCCTTTACTACTACTCCCACCACTACTACTATTACTACCACTACTGCTACCACTACTGTCACTACTACTACTACTACTAGGAAAGCAGTGTGGCTTAGTGGAAAAAACATGGGCTTGCGAGTCAGAGGTTGTGGGTTCTAAACCCAGCTCCACCACACATCAGCTGTTTGACTTTGGGCAAGTCTTTTAACTTCTCTGTGTCTCAGTTACCTCCTCTGTAAAATGGGGACTAAAACTGTAAGCTCCATGTGGGATAACCTGATGGTATCTACCCCACTGCTTAGAACACTTAGTAAGCACATAACAAATACCATCATCATTATTATTACTACTACCATTATTACCACCACCACTACTACTATTACTGCTACTACAGCTAGAGAAGCAGCATGGCTCAGTGGAAAGAGCACGGGCTTTGGAGTCAGAGGTCATGGGTTCAAATCCTGCTCTGCCACTTGCCAGCTGTGTGACTTTGGACAAGTCACGTAACTTCTCTGAGCCTCAGCTACCTCATCTGTAAAATGGGGATTAAGAGTGTGAACCCCCTGTGGGACAACCTGATCACCTTGTAACCTCCCCAGCGCTTAGAACAGTTCTTTGCACATAGTAAGCGCTTAATAAATGCCATTATTACTATTATTATTATTATTATTATTACAGCTTGGCACATAGTAAGCACTTAACAAATACTATTATTGTTATTATTATTATTATTATTGTTTTCCATTGAAATCTTTGATAACTTGCTTTTATCTTAACCCCTTTCAAAAGTGAAATTTATTTTTGCCTTTAAACACTAGAATATGGGCTACATGCCCTATCTTCCCATAAACTCCAGATGATTTTAGTTCATTTTTTAAGTCTCTTGAAAGGGGCAGGACTGATTACTCCGATAAGGCAAGTTCTCAATCTAGATAAGCAGTCCTTCTAATTAGAATGACCATGCAGGGCTCTGTTAATTAAACAAGCTGTTATTTTTAGATTGGTGTGTTCATTAACCCTCCCAGAGCATCTTTTCCTTGAGTCTTTTTTTTTTGTTAAACCAAGTTAATTTACATCCTGGTTAGAAGTCATTAGCTGTTTGTCTTCACCTTGTTCAGCAAAATCACCGAGGAACTTTTATTGGACTTCTCTCCATTGCTAGAGTAAACAGGCTGAAGACAAGCGTGGAAATGACCCCTTGTTCTAAGTGGTCTTTTCTTTCCATAGTGACCTCTCTTCAGAAGTAAGAAACCCCTAAGAAAGGACCATGAAGATGTGTTTCCAGGCAAAAGCTACTGGTGAGAGTCATTTTCAGGTCTTTGAGCTGCCAAGGCATTTTCAGCTCACACTGCAGTACCAATGGGACTAATTCGCTCTCCTGGCTAGGTTGTGGTTAATTTATCCCTAGGGCTGCCTCTAATGCCTGAGCACGGACTGGTGAGAATTTATCTTACATGTATTAAGGCGAGGCAATTCTGGATTTAGGGCTGTGTGTGTGTGTGTTTGTGTGTGCGCCTGTGTGTGTTCTCTGAAAAGAGCACATGGGGCTGAAAGTGAAAAGAGTGAATCAAGAGCCACTGTCCCATATGAACTGATCCATTCACATCTGTTTTGGAGCACTTTCACACACCTACCACATTTTATATACACATGTGTTCAGATTTATGATAAATCTCTTTCTTGGTGCTTCATTCTTTCCATTTGGAATCTTAACCCACTCTGTTTAACCTCAGGTTGAAATTCAAGTGGTGTGTCAAAGACTCAAGTTTAAGTAATTTCAGCCATGGCTCCTCAGAATCTTTGTTTTTGGAAATGAGGTGCCGTGTCTCTACACCACTGAGTCTTTGGACAGCTGGGAGCCCTGGGGTCACCATCTTTACATTTTGGGAAGAAGGCTTTTAGACAGCAGAGACAGTATCCATTGGAGGTTAGTGTTGAGGATAGAACAGTATTTGACACATAGTAAGCGCTTAACAAATACCATTTAAAAAAAATAGGATCTGGTGTTGACCATGATGAAACAGTGTGGCCTAGTGGAAAGAACTTGGGCCTGGGAATCAGAGGACCTGAGTTCTAGTCCCAGCTCTGTCACTTGTCATCTGTGTGCCATTGGCCAAGTCACTTCATTTCTCTGTGCCTCAGTTTCCTCACCTGCAAAATGGAGGTTAAATGCCGGTTCTCCTGGCCCAGTGGGAAGAGCACAGTTCTAATCCCGGCCCTGCCAGTTGTCTACTGTGTGACTTTGGGCAAGTCACTTTACTTTTTTGTTCCTCAGTTTCATCATCTGCAAAATGGGGATTCAAAACCTTTTCTCCCTCCTATTTAGACTGTTAGCCCCATGTGGGACCTGATTATCTGGTTTCTACATCAGTGTTTAGTACCATGCTTGGCACCTAGTAGTTACTTTCCAAATACCATTATTGTTATTATTACTAGACCGTGAGCCCAAGTGGGACAGGGACTGTGTTCAGCCTTATTACCTTATATCCAGCACTTAGTACAGTTCTTGGCAGATAGTAAGCGCTTAACAAATATCACCTTTATAATGATGATGATGACGATGATGGTCATGTCCATCAAACAGTAATTATCCTGGGGATTCTACTCTTGTTTGTGCCTTTCCAGAATGCTTTTCAACCATTGTCAGTTCTTTTTCTCATGAAAAATTACACTTTGAAATCTTTGTTGATTCAAAGAAGCCTGGGAAATACTCCACTATATTTTTCTTGAAATTTCAGGGCTGCCAAATCTTGGTCGGATGGGGTAGTAGACAGTCAATCAATCAATCAATCAGTCAATCAATGGCATTTATTGATTGCTTACTTATTGCTATTATTATTTATTATTACTATGGTACTTAAGCTCATCATCATCATCAATCGTATTTATTGAGCGCTTACTGTGTGCAGAGAACTGTACTAAGCGCTTGGGAAGTACAAGTTGGCAACATAAGCTCCCTCTCAGGATCACACCTGAAGTGTTTCCAGTACTCTACCAGTCTTGGCTATGGGAGGACGAGTCAAGTACAGGCATACCCATTCCACTCCTAACTTGGGCAGTGGCTAGCAGCTAGAAGACAATCTGCTACTAGTTAAAACTCTTCCGTGCTGGGCAGCAGCGGTGTGGGAGAAAGTCGAGGGTGGAGACTCAAGTTTACTGCATAGAAGAAGGCAATGGTAAGCCAATTCTGTATTTTTACCAAGAAAACTCTATGGCTACATTACCAGAATGATTGCAGTTGGAGAGTGGGACATTCTGGGAGAGATGTGTCCATGGAATCACTATGAGTTGGCGATGACAGCATAAGACAAGACTTGTTAAGCGCCTACTGTGTAGAAGGACTGTTCTAAGCACTGGGGCAGATACGAGTCAATCAGGTTGGACACAGTCCAACCTGGGGCGCACACTCTTAATCCTCATTTTACAGATGAGGTAACTGACGGTAGGGACCATCTCTATGTGTTGCCAACTTGTACTTCCCAAGCACTTAGTACAGTGCTCTGCACACAGTAAGCGCTCAATAAATATGATTGAATGAATGAGGCCCAGAGAAGTTAAGGGACTTGCCCAAGGTCACCCAGCAGACATGTGATGGAGCTGAGATTAGAATCCAGGCCTGTGCTCTTTCCACTAAACCACGCTGCTTGCTGTGAACAGAACACTGTACTAAGTGCTTGGGATAGTGCAATGATCATGGAGTTGGTAGATCTGATCCCTGCCCTCTAGAAATTTGCAATGTGGTGGAGAAGACAGACGTTAAAATAAATGACAGATGGGGGAGCAGCACCAGACAAGGATACAGACATAAATGCTCTGGGGACGGGGTTTGGGTGCTGTCCACATGTTTTGTTGCCTGTCTCCCCCTTCTAGACTGTGAGCCCGTTGTTGGGCAGGGACCAACTCTACATGTTGCCGACTTGTACTTCCCAAGCGCTTAATACAGTGCTCTGCACACAGTAAGTACTCAATAAGCGCTTAAAAGAAGCAGCGTGGCTCAGTGGAAAGAGCCCGGGCTTTGGAGTCAGAGGTCGTGGATTCAAATCCCCGCTCCGCCAACTGTCAGCTGTGTGACTTTGGGCAAGTCACTTAACTTCTCTGGGCCTCAGTTACCTCATCTGGAAAATGGGGATTAAGACTGTGAGCCCCCTGTGGGACAACCTGATCACCTTGTAACCTCCCCAGCACTTAGAACAGTGCTTTGCACATAGTAAGCGCTTAATAAATGCCATAAAAATAAATAAATACAGTTGAATGAATGAGTAAAAAACTGCTTACTCTGTCACCAGGAGTCTAACTGTGAACCGTTTGGGGTTTGGTATCGTGGCTTTGGACTGAGTGGAAACAGAGTCATTCTGGGTCGGGGTATTGCCCTACAGTCTAGAGGGAGCTTGATGGTCTAGGGGGAAGCCCTCTATAAATACAATTGATTGATCGATTGACTGTCGGTTCTCCATTGTTGGCATCAGCTGTAGTTCATCTGATGCCCAGTTGAACTGAGAATAACTGGCTCTTATCACAGTGGTGTGATACCATTGGGTAGTGTGATCTAGTGGGTAGGGCACCAGCCTGGGTTCTAATCCCGGCTCTGCCACTTGCCTGATGGGTGACCTTGGGCCAGTCACTTCACTTCTCTGTGCCTCAGTTCCCTCATCTGTAAAATGGGGATGAAGACAGTGAGCCCCATGTGGGACAGGGACTTTGTCCAACCTGATCTGCTTGTATCCACCCCAGCGTTTAGTACAGTGCCTGGCGCATAGCAAGAGCTTAACAAATACCACAATTATTATTAGCTGTTCCCTGGCAGACTCCCAGGGTGATGTGTGACTAGCAGATGGTGAAATAGTTGAACAAGGCCAAAGGCTGAGTAATTCTGCTTGTGATTGGGTGCTTCCCTGTCACCTTTTTGATGTGAACGGCTAGGGCAGACATTCAGTAACTATCATGCCATGTCTAAAAATATTAGCGATCCATTATTCTTCCATTTACTCCTACCTAAATTGATCGTCCTCCTCATCTACCATGCATCATTGTGATTTTTCTCTTAAACCACGTATTTCAGAATAAATTACTGTATGCTTCTTGCTGAGTTTGAGGATTTGATGTGCTGAGTACATTTCATTCAAGAAGCTGACCTGCAATTTCCCGATTGATAATGGAGATTTTAATGTATCGCTGGCCTTGTTATTTTTGGCCTAACGTGAGCTAATAGATGGAATCATTAGGTGCATCCCATAAGGTGTTCAGGCAGAAGGTAAAGGAGGTGAACTCTATTTTTCATGTTAATTATCCTGTTGAAAAAAAATGAACAGGCTGGAAAATTCCATTTCATCTAACAATGCCTAACTCTGTACAACTGAATAGCCTCTCCCTCTCCCAGCTCTGAACCTCTAGCGAAGCAATTCCCTAAGTCTGGGACAGTCTTTTGGCTTCTATTTGCCCCATCGTGAGTCTCTCTGTCTTTATATTTCTGCTCACAGCCTGCCTCCTCCAGAAAGCTTTCCCTGATTGACCCAGCCTTTCTATCACTCTCCAGGAATATCCCATGACTCGCCCCACCCCGTTGATGCTTCTGAATATCCAGGTGATCAAATTGATGTTGATTGCATGCCAGTCTGCTCTGTGTCTCCTGTTGGGCAGTAGATGTCTCAAAGGCAGGGATTTTCTCTGTTTCCTCACCTGTAAAATGGGGATTTAATACCCATTCTCCTTCCTACTTAGATCGTGAGCCCCATGTGGGACAGGGACTGTGTCTGACTTGATAATCTGTAACTGCCCCAGTACTAGAACAGTGCTTGACGCGTAGTAAGCACTAAACAAATATAATAATAATAGCAATACTAATAATAATCCCACACCTGGTGTAGGGGATGACTGGATCTACTGCACTCCATCCTCCAGAATCCATTTTATTCATTCATTCAGTCATATTTATTGAGCGCTTACTGTGTGCAGAGCACTGTACTAAGTGCTCCTTATCCATATTTCCATCAAGAACCACCTGCCCTGGTGAAGGTTAATTTTTTTTTTAAATGGTATTTGTTAAGCACTAACTATGAGCCAGGCTCTATACTAAGCACTGGGATAGATACAAACTAATTCATTCATTCATTCAATCGTATTTATTGAGCGCTTACTATGTGCAGAGCACTGTACTAAGCGCTTGGGAAGTACAAGTTGGCAACATATAGAGAC
Source organism: Tachyglossus aculeatus (assembly GCF_015852505.1). Classification (NCBI taxonomy): domain Eukaryota; kingdom Metazoa; phylum Chordata; class Mammalia; order Monotremata; family Tachyglossidae; genus Tachyglossus; species Tachyglossus aculeatus. The sequence continues at coordinate 6,023,331 of NC_052074.1, forward strand.
AGTCCCTACCCAACAGTGGGCTCACAATCTAGAAGGGGGAGACAGAGAACAAAACAAAACACATTAACAAAATAAAATAAATAGAATAAATATGTACAAATAAATAAATAGAGTAATAAATACATACAAACATATATACATATATACAGGTGCTGTGGGGAGGGGAAGGAGTAAAGGGGGGTTGGGGAGGGGGAAGAGGGGGACACAGTCTCTGTCCCACATGGGACTGCCAATCTTAATCCGCATCTTACCATAAAGCCAGAGAAATTAAGTGACTCACCCAAGGTCACACAACAGACAATTCTCAAGTGGCCTACTGGAAAGAACATAGGCCTGAGAGTCAAAGGACATGGGTTCTAATTCTGGCTCTGCCACCTGCTTGCTGTGTAACCAAAGGCAAGTCACTTCACTTCTTTGTGCCTCAGTTACTCCTTGTAAAATGGGAATTAAATCCTTGTTCTCTCTCCCTCCGATCTGATTGTATCGTATCTACCCAAGAGCGTAGTACAGGACTTGGCTCGTAGTATTATTAACATGTAGTTAATCAATCAGGCCTATCTAGTCAATTGGTCAGTGGTATGTATTGAGCGCTTACTGGGCACAGAGCAGTGTAAGTGATTGGGAGCAGAGTGGAAAGGGGGAACATGACCTGGACATAAAATGATCTGGGCTGTAGAGTGAAGTATGGATAGGAGTGTTTCCCTATGTTTCCCTCCACCCTTACCATTACTGCTGCCAGCCCAACCTCCTTGTAAGTGGACTGCACTGGTAGCCCAGCGGGTGGGGAGCAAGGGAAATCCTGCCCAAAAGGGTCAGTCAGTCAGTCAATCGTATTTACTGAGCACTTACTGTATACAGAGCACTGTACTAAGCACTTGGGAGAGTACACTTTAACAATAAACAGACACATTCCTCTCCCCCTTTTGACCCTTTATCCTGGAGGTGAAAGAGCAACAGGCAAAGGGCACAATGTCAGGATTAGCATTAATAACAACAATAATAATAATAATTGTGGGATTTTATTAAGCGCTTACTATGTGCCAAGCACTGTACTGAGCACTGGAGTGTATATAAGCAAATCAGTTGGACACAGCCCCTGTTCCTCCTGGGGCTCAGAGTCTAAATCCCCATTTTACAGATGAGGTAACTGAGGTACAGAGAAGTTATGACATGGAACAGGCATCTAATATGTGACAGTTATACCTGTCCTGGGAAAACTTAGCAATATAGAAGTGCAGGCTACCCAGAACACGAGGAACTGCCTCACCTGAAGAAATCTTCTACCAACCCCCTCTTCATCTAGCATCTAGTGAGCCCTCTCAGAGGTTTGTCTTTGGTAGAATATAAAATCCTCCCACTAGATTGCAAATTTCTTATTACTTGTAGAGCACTGTCCTAAGCACCTGGGAGAGTACAATTCAACAGAATTAGTATCCTGGGTGAGGGACCATATGGAGCAAACTCAAGTTGCATTACAGGTGTCCATTCTGCATGCGGTTCTTTATTTCACTCAGTGACCTCTCTGAGGTATTCATTACCCTCTTATTAATCAAAGGGTCTCTCATGGACTCAGTAAATACTTTTGACATCCACTTCCAACTCTCCTCACGTTTGCCTCTCTCTCTCTCTCTCTCCTTGATGGAGCCAACCAGTCACACAATTTTGACCTCAGAGAACTGCCCCCCAACTGCCATTACTGTCTCTACCAACTCTGTTGTACTGTGGCAAGCTGTCTCCCCTTCCCTGCCAGTCTTGCCATGAAGAGTTGTGCCTGCTGGACTGGCTGTGACAGTCAGTCAATCATATTTTTTGAGCACTTACTGTGTGCAGAGCATTGTACTAAGTGCTTGAGAGAGAACGACATAACAATATGAGACACATTCCCTGCCCACAATGAGTTTACAGACTAGAGGGGGAGATGGATATTCCTATAAATAAATCAAATTACAGATATGTCAGTAAGTCCTGTGGGGCTGGGAGGAGGGGATGAATAAAGGGAGCAAGTCAGGACAACGCAGAAGGGAGTGGAAGTAAAGGAAAAGAGGACTTAGTCAGGGAAGGCCTCTTGTAGGTGGTGTGCCTTCAATAAGGTTTTGAAGGTGGGGAGAGTCATTGTCTGACAGATACAAGGAGGGAGGGTGTTCCAGGACAGAGGTAGGATGTGGGCGAGAGGTCGGCGGTGAGAGAAGGGTTTGAGGTATAGTGAGTAGGTTGGCATCAGAGGAGCCAAGTATGTGGGCTGGGTTGTAGTAGAAGAGTAGCGAGATGAGGTAGAAGGGGCCATGGTGATTGATCCCTGCTCGGATGAGCCTCGGGAGGACTCGGGAGGGGGTCATTTTTAACGGAGGTCCCCCTGATTGAATAGAATTAACAATAATCATTTTGGACAAGATTCTTCCCGCGCACCAAGACAGACACAGAGAGACCAGCTCCATCTCAGCCGAGGCCATCTGAGACAGGACCGACGGATGAGGAGGCCACGTTTTGGCCTGAAATAAAATGAAACCCAGATGTTTGGTGGGACCCAGAGGCCTCTGTTTTCTTTAGGACTCTCAGGAACACCCCCTCAGGGGACAAACGGGAGCTGGGGAAATTATGATTCTCCAATTAATTGAATAGGAAAATGGGGGAACAGATGCCGTTCGCCACAATTGATGTCTTTTCTGTTTAAGGGCTGTGTAACCTTTGGTGAATCCGGTACACTAAATTGATTTTTTGGGGAGAGATTAAGCTAATAGATGGCAGCGTGATTAACCAAAAGCCAAAAAAGCCGTTTGGTTTTTCATGCTGGATTTGGGGACGGAGGTTAGCGTCGTATCTTCTAGAGGGTACATCTGGCCTTTGCTTTGTTAAAAAATGAATAATAAAAAAGGACAACGGGACATGAAAGCTGAAGGTCATCTATACAGTTGTCTTGATAGCAATCTGTGTGACTTTAACCCTGTTGAGGAAAAGTAATTACCCTTTGGCTTCCGGTGACCTCAACTAACCTTTATTGAAGGAGCAGAGAAAATAAAGGCTGACCATCGGCTTGGCCTAGCTGCCCTGGGTTTAACCTGCTGTGTGAATGAAGAACAACCAACAATAGGATGGGAGAATGTTGCCATGGAAATCGCCCCGGAAGAAGGAGCAAAAATCGGAAATTTATCACAATTAATAGTTTTATTAGGAACCTCTCTGAGAATAGTTAACCCCCGCGAGACACTCCCTCGCTGAGATCGGGCGAGAGAAATTTCTGCCTGAACCAAAGCAATGGCGTCCTTAAAACCACTGTGAGCTGTCGACAGCGTTCGAAACCTCGGCCCGAGATAGAGCAATCTATATCACCTCATAATCTATAAAGACACAAATGAGATTGGTCCTAGTGAGTTGTGGGGCTTGCCATCCGCTAGGCCTTAGAGCCGGAATCCTGATTTTAGAAACACTTTGCCTTTTGTGTACGCCTAGGCCATTTATCCTTTTTTTTAAAGATTTTTGCTGCTCGGGCGCCTTTGCTTCAAGCACAGTGGCATGATGGGAAAATGCAGGTAGCCTCCCTTCTGCAAGGCAACAACTAGGAGATCTATTTTGCATATCCTTTCTACCAGATGCATTTCTAGGACATTAAGCTTGCTTGCGAACTGGAGCTATAAGGTTGGGAAAATAGGGTCTTGTTGCTCAATAATATTCAGGTGAAGCTTGTTGTGATATGGAACATAGTGGCTGCAGTAGGGGACACAAAAGGAATAGCTTTTCTGGTTTTGATCCACAAAGTTTGCCTAGAGCATAAGCAGATTTATTTCCATGTGAGAATTTCTGGCTCTAATATTAGAAAAAATTCCCAGGTTGTTTTGATTTAATGGGTAAACTGGACTCTAAAAAGAAATCAATAACTATGTGCTTTGTTATTCTTCCCTTTTCACCAAGAGGAATGAGCGATTGGATAGTAAATACGAATTAGATAAAAGCGTTTATCATTTTGGCTGATGCTTGACTATCAACTTGAAATACCACATTTGTTTTGTATTCTAAACTATGAGCGACTCCGATTTGGTTTTTAAAGGAATTCAAGGTACTAAAATCAGAAGGCAGTCGAGCCCTAGATATCGATTTCCTCTTTAATACCTATTTTCTTCAGTGAAATTTTCCATCTGTGAATGGAATTAAGCTTCCGCAGTACTCTTCTGAAGCTTCTTCCTCACTACTGATGGGCTTCTTTCTTTCTTTCTTTCTTTTTAATAACATTTAACTCCAAAAAATGCTTACATCTTTAACTTCAATTATTTGTTAAAGGCAAACCTGAGACTTCAGAAGAGAAGAGTAAAAAGGGGCAGCTAGGAAAAGTTATGCCTGATGGAAATGAACTTTTTGACTCCAGGTCCCTGAATGTACTAAATGTCTGGTGCAGGCTGAAATGAACATGAACTGCAACTTTTTGTAAAGTACCCCGTGATCCACTGGCCCCACTTGCTGCATTGCTAATTCTGCCTCCATCGACTCCTGGGTAGCGAACATTAGATCTCCCATCTCCCAGAATATAATTATATTGATAATGCTCTTCCAAAACATATTGCTGGGATAACAGGCAAAGACTTCTTCTCTGGGGACCTTTGTGAGATTTCAATCAGTCTCCTTCTGCCAGAGCTTTTCACAAAGGGCAGACCCAAACTAAAGATGAATCAGGAACTAGGAACTGGGTGAGGCACTTCTGTTGAATTCTAGCATCACAGTGCTCTCGTTCACCCCTCTAATTTTCTACATGTTCATTGTTCAGAATCTAGCAAACCTACCTGGCCTCAATGTCGCCGAGACATGTCACTCTTCATTCCCTGCAGGATGGTGCCTGGTCTCTTTGGGGGAATCCATCAGAGTCCAAATGATTCCAGTCTTGGGCAAAGTGGGCTGGAGACCAGAAAAGAAAAGTGAAGTGTATTATGGCCTGGATCACCGATTCCTTTGTATTTCCAGGTTGGATAGCTATTAGAGGACAGGAGGGAGAAGAACATGAGTCTGACACCAAAGTGAAAGAAAGACACGAGTGTTTGCTTTACTCAGAGGTAAGCCGAGATACTTCCCAAGTGCTTAGTACAGTGTTCTGTGCACAGTAAGTGCTCAATAAATACGATTGAATGAATGAATGAATGAAATTCACCTCTCCCTCATTCAATTCATCTCAGGAAACTTTGGTGGTTCCCAGTGTTTCTTTCTGTTCTGTAACAATCTGGGGTTTAAAATACAGGTTCCATGTTCCTAGTTAGTGTATTTTATTGGTTACTACACAATGATGAGTGTTAGCATCATTTTCCTTTTTATATAGCAGAATCCACAAGACTATTCTGAGCACAAGGGTATGGAATACATTTTTTCACAGGCTAGATATTTGAATGAATGAGAGAAATTTGACAAAGAAAAAGTTTGGGGTCTTTTTTTTATTTAACTGATTCAGAACCAACAAAGCTGCAGGGGATCTGTTGGTCAAAATCATTTGTTATTGAATTCACTGTGGGGCATGACATCTTTGTAAAAACCAGGAACAGTCCTATGTGGTGACCTTTATGTGATGCTTTTTAGACATTTTCTTGTATTTGTCACGGGTTCTAAAGCCCAGTACTCTGTTTTGTAGTCAACTAAATTACTTATTCCATATGTTGTAGATTTGTAGTATGAAGGAAAACTATGTCATGGATTCCAAACATTTTTATCATTCTCCATGTGAGACTTGCTGAGGATGTTCTAGCTGAAAGAAGGGTAACAAATGAGAGAATTCCAGTTCACCTTCCTAGGGAAACACTAGGCACTGCCAATCTTTCCTCCTTATAGGTAAATAATGAAAAAATGATATGCTGGTTGTTTAAGAGAATCCAAGGAAGATGAATTGACTGCTATTTTCTACAGAGCCAAAGAAAAGGAGGATATTTTAGCAGTAAAGCACCAACTCAGAATTCAACATAGATCGCTCTTCAGGATGTGAATATTTGGCTTCTGTTTTGGCATGGGCAATAGTTTAAACAATCTCTCCAAGGCTAGGGGATCACACACCACCTTGTCATATACCAAATGTTGCATTTCAGGTGTCTTTTAGGCGACCTCCTATTGTTAGAGAGAGGACTGAACCCATCTCCCACACACTAACATTGTTCAAGGGTTAGAGATGATGCCATATTGTAACTAAGTCCTATATTTAAAAGAAGCATCACTGCCAACATCAAGAGCCTGACAGGAATCCTAATGCTGTCGAGCTTACTTTAATGGCAAGGTATAATGCAGGATGCACTCCTGTGACGGCAGGATTCTGAAATATGTAAAGACAATTCAAAAACTGAATAAATGTAGGGGTGTTGGCCAAACCAGGATTTCCTGTTAACACATTTACAAAAGTCTAGGTTGATATTTGTTCACAAGAAGGCATTTTTGTCAATGGCTCTGACATTGTAGAGCAAACGATGAACACAATTTCCAGTCACAGTTAAAATATGTTTTACAATAGAGCGCATTCAACCCCACATGTAGCTGGGGGAAGTGTTTTTTATTTCGGTACCCAAGACCCCCCCAAGAATAGAACAGTTAACATTTAACCTCTGATCTCCGGATTCTTAAGCGACAATAATAATGACTGCCTTAAAAGTTACCTTAATGATCAAATACCTTTAAATGTTGAATCTCCCTGGTAATCCAGTTTACCAAACTACGTCCTCAGCAGAAACTCCTGGGGATAGAGTAGTTTTCTTCTGTGAGCTCCTCCTGCTTGCCAGATCATGAGGCAGTGCTGATATATCTTTATCCTATTGAGAATTTGACTTTCTTTAAACTATTTCTTGTTGCCCCACTGTCTGGTCTCTAGTAGTGTGGAGATGACTGGAAGCTTGGAGAACTGCAGCCCATCTACCATTCTTCGTTTTTTACTGGACCTTAATATTAGCATAGCATCATCATTCTGAGGAAAGGAGAGCAAAGCTGATCCATCATATATTCCACAAATTGGTAAGCTTCCCTTATGTCCTGCAGTTGCTGGAGTGGGGGATTATTGCAGCAGAATAAAAAATCTGGCCTTACTCTAGGAATAATCACTGCAGTTCAGATCACTCCCACCTCTTTCTCTCTCCTCTTTCTCTTCCCCTCTCCCCCCTCTCTCTCTTTCTCCCTCTATCTTCCTCTTTCTGTCTCCTTTTCTCTCCCCCTCTCCCTCTCTCTCTCTCTCTCACACACTCTGAGGCCCCAGCTGATTCAGTCTGCATCCATCCATACATAAATCATTCCCCTTATTCTATTGGTTACATGGTACATGGCAAGTATTGATTTTTTCCGTTGCCTCATTGCTGGAGAACACTTGGTTTTTGTGAGACTGAAAAAGAAAAAAAAATTGCTGGAGTTTTGTCTCGAAACGAAAATGTTCAAGCAGGGTTGAGCCAGGATAATGTCTGTCTTGTTTTTAGAAACAACACCCTTTCATATTTTTGCTTTCTGTTTGCGAGCCCCCTTTTCTAATTTTAAAATCATTATCAGGTTGGGTGGGTTCTGAGGTGCAGAGAGGGAAGACCTTATAGTTCAAGGGAAGGCGGTGCTTAATTAATCACCGTTCACATCAAGAGGGAAAAGTTTAGTCAAAACCCAAGGCTATCAAAAAAAAATGGCAAAAGAAAGGCGACAACAGTGTATCCCAGCCAGGTGACATTTTAGAGGCAAGGGGAAGGGGGCCCTTAAACAGATTATCATATGATGACAGAGAATGAGTAACAGTGCCCTTCCCCTCTACAAGATGGATAAATACAAAAGAGGCCTCAGCCTAATTTAGATACAGGAAATATTGATAAACTACTAAATCTTGGTATTAGGATGCTGAAATGAATTCATTTATTAATATTCACTGAGTTCCTCCTGTGAACAGAGCACTGTGCTAGACACTTGAAAGCTCACAATGATAGCAAAAGACACAGTCCCTGCTCTCAAGGCACATACAATCTAATGGGGCACATTATTGGAGGGCAGTGCTTGGAAGTTGTTCAAATCCCAAGGAAAGGCCCCTTTTGCATGAATTTCTGCTTTCATTGGGCACTCACTCTCCTTACATTCAAAGCCTGATTAAAATCCTAACTAGTCCCTGAGGCCTTCTCCAGCCAAGTCCTCATTTCCCCTACTCCCTCTTCCTTCTGCATGGTCTTTGCATGTGGATATGTGCCCTTTATTTACCCCGACCTCAGCCCCACATTAATGATAATAATAATAATAATAATGATATTTATTAAACACTTAGTATGTGCTGGGCACTGTACTAAGTGCCGGGATGGGTACAAACAAATTGGGTTGGACACAGTCCCTTTTCCAAAGGGTGCTCACAGTCTTAATCCCCATTTTAAAGATGAGGTAGCTGAGGCACAGTTACTGAGAAGTGAAGTGACTCGCCCAAGGTCACACAGCAGACAAGTGGTGGAGTGGGATTAGAACCCACAACCTTCTGATTCCCAGTCCCGTGCTGTATCCACTACAGCATGATGCTTCTTATTACTTACATACATATCCATAATTTACTTTAATGTCTCTGTCCCCCTCTAATCTGTAAGCTCCTCATGGGCAGGTAATGCAAGCTACTAACTCTGTTATATTATACGCTCCCAAGTGCTTAGCATTTTCTCCCAAGCGCTTAGCACAGTGCTCTGCATACAGTAAGCACTCAACTGCCTCTTGAAAGGAGAAGATGTTAAAAGCAATGGATGACATCACCTAAATGCCTGGAGGAGACCAAAGAGATTCAGCTCATTCATTCATTCAATCATATTTCTTGAATGCTTACTGTGTGCAGAGCACTGTATTAAGTGCTTGGGAAGTACAGATAGGCAACATATAGAGACAGTCCCTACACAACGGGCTCACAGTCTAGAAGGGGGAGACAGACAACAAAGCAAAACAGGTAGTCAGGTGTCAATACCATCAGAATAAATAGAATTATAGCTATATACACATCATTAATAAAATAGACTAATAAATATGTACAAATATATACAAGTGCTGTGGGGAGGGGAAGGGGGTAAGCTGGGGGGTGATGGGGAGGGGAGGGGGAGGAGAGGAAAAGGGGGGAAGGCCTTCTGGAGGAGGTGAGCTCGTTATTTGGGTGGTTTTTTTTTATCCTGAGGTTGTGCCAAAAATGAATAACCCCTAGATCCCGATATTGGTGAAGTCCCAGAGGCACAGACTGAAGCATGTTATAACCCTTTTTTCAAAAAACCATTTTATTGCTTATATAAAGGGGAAACCCATTGAAATTCACAATCTTTTTTTTAGGGGAAATAGTTTTAGCATTCGTGTTTTCTTACAGATCAATCATTTGATCAATGATATTTATTGAGCACCAACAGGGTGCAGAGCACTGCAGTAAGCACTTGAGAGAGTACAATGCAACAGAGTTGGTAGACACATTCCCTGCCCACAGTGAGCTTTTAGTCTAGAGGGGGAGACGAAGGTGCGTGATATCCTTAAGGGCTTTTGTCTTTTTTTTCCTCTCAGGCTTTCTTTCCTTAGTCTCCCCTCTCTTTCCCTTCAGTTCCCCATCCTTCTCCACCAATGCCATCTTTCAATCAATCAGTCATATTTACTGAGCTCTTACTGTGTGCAGAGCACTGTACTAAGAGCTTGGGAGAGCACAATATAACAACATAACAGACACATTCCCAGCCCATAACAAGCTTACAGTGTAGAGGGGGAGGCAGACATTCATATAAATAAATAAATTACAGATATGTACATATGTGCTGTGGGGCTGGGTGTAGGGATGAAAGAAGGGGCCAAATGCAGAAGGGAGAAGGAGAAGAGGAAATGAGGACTTAGGGAAGATCTCTTGGAAGAGATGTGCCTTCAATAAGGCCTTGAAAGGGGGGAGAATTGGATTTGAGGAGGGAGGGCATTCCAGGACATGGGTGAGGGGTCAATCAATCAATCAATCAATCAATCGTATTTATTGAGCGCTTACTGTGTGCAGAGCACTGTACTAAGCGCTTGGGAAGTACAAGTTGGCAACATATAGAGACAGTCCCTACCCAACAGTGGGCTCACAGTCACAGTTGGCGGGGAGATAGATAAGATTGAGGTACAGTGAGAAGGTTAGCATTAGAGGAGCAAAGTGTGCAGTCTGGATTGGAGCAGGAGAGTAGTGAGGTGAGATAGGAGGGGCAAATAAGCATTATTATCCAGAAGGAAGCTGCGAGGATTAGGCCTGGCAGAAAGGAGCAGGCAACTGAGGTCAGTCATTCCCACCTGTTGACTTACCCTGGGCCCAACCTTCAAACTAGGAGCCTCACAATATGGCCACCTACCCCTAATGACAAGGGGAACCAAGCCAAATGAAATAAAGCCCTTTGGTTTTCTTACCTGGAAAGAACTGTATCTTGGTCTCCTGTCCCTCTGGTTCCCACTTCCCCATCTTCCTCCCTTGACTTCTACTCCCACCGCTCCCTCTGGCGGGGTCCATGGCGGGGGAGCCGTGCCCCTCCTTCCACCCTGGGAACCGAGAGAGCCTCCATCTTAGCCCAGCCCTGGGGAAACCAGCCCTGACCAAGCTCGATAACACAGCTGGCCGTGGGTAGAAAACCCAAATTTCAGATAGGCCATTCCAAACATGACTCTTGCCTTCATTGTGATTCCTGAAGTGTTGCCAGGGGGAAATGGGAGGAGGCACGTGATAATGGGAAGAGAGACTTTCCTTCATCTGCCTTCCAGGAAAGCCTTCCCTGACAGGATCGAGGAGTAGAGGGAAGACAGATTCAGCTCAGCTACTGCCCATTTGTGACAAGCGTTGTCTGAAACAGATGACTGAAAGTGATTCTAAAAGTATATAGTGTTGGCTATCCCAGCTAATATCACCTCTGTCCCCAATCCTCAATGCTGGCAGAGTTGGTCTAACCTTCAGGGATAGAGTTGGGAAACATTTATTATTATCATTATCATTATTATTCATATATTTGTTAAGCACTTACTATGTGTTATACACTATTTTAAGTGCTGAGGTTGATTCAAGTTAATCAGGTTGGATACAGTCCCTGTCCCATACGTGACTCATGGTCTAATTAGGTAGGAAAAGAGGTATTTAATCCCCATTTTACAGTTGCGGAAACAGAGGCATAGGGAAGTGAAGTGACTTGCACCCAGAAGGCAATTGGCAGAGCCGGGTTTAGAACCCAGGTCCTCTGACTCCTGGGCCTTTGCTCTTTTCACTAGGTAATTCGCCTTCACCAAATCCTTGCAGAAAGATCAGTTTCTCAAAGTCTAAAGAAAATGCATCCACCTCAGCATCATCACTAGAATTTACTGAGCTCCAAATGTGGGCAGAACACTGTAGTAAACACTTGGGAGAAGACAGTAGTGTTAGTTACATGATCCCTGCTATCAAGGAATTTCCAATCTGACAAGGGAGATGTCTCGCCACCCCGGAGAACACCCGAATGGCATTTCTGTCCAACACCCAGTCCTGATCCTGGAAGGATATTCCAGACCCTGGGCAATTGGGAGGCAAGTCAGCATAATTGCTGTTTTACTGAAACTAAACGTTGGCTACATGGACACCAACCAGCCCCAGGCTTAGTTGTCTCCCAAGCGCTTAGTACAGTGCTCTGCAAACAGCAAGCACTCAATAAATGTGATCAATTGACTGACTGATTACTCTCCAAGTCTCCAGAGGGAATTTCCTAGCCTGTAAGAGAAGGAACACCAAAACGAAGAGCAACAAGCCACCACCTCGTCTTTGACAACAGGATCCCATCCTTGCGTTAAAATCATAAGAAAAGGTTATTTTACCTGAATTTATCGCTTAGCAACCAAGAATCTACCTCCAGAGAATGCTGTTCTTTGGGTTACCAAGGAACTGACCGTGACAGTTACCGCACAGCTGGCTCGCTAATCTACATACCCTTTCACCTCAGTCAGCTAAAAGATGGGCCAGTGACAGCTAATAAACAATAGAAACACACCCTAATATTTTATTTAAGAGCTGAGGGAAGGCACAGCTGTGTGGATACTGCAGTCAGTTGGGCTTAACCGTTTCAACTGGAACACCTCTTTCCACAGAAATGGTTACTTAAAGCACTGCTTCAAGAGATGCTGAATCAGGGGAGATGTTAAAAACTATTCATATTTGGTATCAACCCCTTGAGTATGTCACATGGGCGCTTAATTTAACAGCCAGGTGGAATCAATCAATCGTATTTATTGAGCACTTACTGTGTGCAGAGCACCGTGCTAAGCATTTGGGCGAGTACAGTATAACAGAGTTGGTAGACGCATTCCCTGCTCACAAGGATTTTACAGTTTAGAGAAGAGAGGGAAATTGGAATATAAAGTAAGAAAGCAAGCTGGCCGTGTGTACAGTCTTGAACCTTAAAATAAAATCCTTTTCTTTCCACTCTTTGTTCAGTTAAACATATTTGTTTATATGTTCTGTCGATATAAATGGTAGTTGAGAATATATGGTATTTCTGCTTGCAATGAATTGCAGTTTCCCCTCAAATCTGTCACCTCTAAACATTTTCACCAGCCCTACTTCTACTTCCTTCTCACTTTCTCTTCCCACCACAGTCCCTTCTCTCTCTCTTTTCACACCCAGCCAAGATTCAAAATTTTTTGCAGTACTAACCCAGCGCCTCACATATGTTCAGTGAGGGTAAACACGCAAAGTAATGTCTTTTGAAATACATTTTTATTGTTCTGGGACCAGTAACCCCCAAACCGAATCCTCTGGAGGGAGGTGACTGAAAAATGTTTCGAGAAGCTCAGCTAATTCTTTACCCAGAGGAGTCAATCCACTCTGTTTTTGGAATGGGCACTGACTTATTCCTAATTCTCTGAAACTTTTTCTTCGTTTGGGGCATTTTAAGATCATGTCCATATAAGTGCCTGATTCTTTGCTATGAAATTTTATTGAACAAGCAGCAAAAAGAATATGATCATTATTTATTGCAGAGGAGATTTGTGTGGGCATTGGAGTTCTGAGTTCCAAGCTTCCCCTGAAGTGAGGGTGCCATCACTAGCAGGAACAGAATTTATTGAATGCCCTCTGAGAGCAGTGCACTGCACTAAGCACTTGGGAGACATAAAACAGAAACGACATGTTCCCTGCTTACAGGAAATGATGCCTCTTTTCCCTTGTGTTCAAAGGAGTCATGCAGGCTGTATGCCCTTTTGTCAGCTCTGGACATTACACTCAGTGGACACTTAGTAGGTACCATTACTCCGACTACTACTATTACTACTACTATTTTTTATGGTATTTGTTAAGTGCTTTCTATGTGCCAAGCACTGCACTAAACTCTGGGGAAGATACAAACTAATCAGGTTGGATACAGTCCATGTCCCACAAGGGGTTCACAGTCTTAATCACCTTTTTACAAGTGAGGTAACTGAAACACAGAGAAGTGAAGTGACTTGCCTAAGGTCACACTGCAGGCAAATGGAGGAGCCAGGATTAGAATCCAGGTCCTTTAACTCCCAGGCTTGTGCTCTATGCACTAGGCCACCCTGCTTCTCTTCTACTACACTGACACTGGGGTCTGAGGAGGCTCAGAGTCTTCTGCCTTTTTTCCCAGCTCCTATAACAGTGCTGTTCTTATGATCTTCCTCTCATCACCATCTCTGCCACTTGGTGGGTTTGAGTGATGTGACTGGGGTTTTTTAAAAATGTGCCTCAAAGGCACATGCCTCTTCAGCTGAGTAAGATTTCTATGAAAAGCATGTGGAATTCCAAAAGTTTCATTAGACATCTTTAGCCAAATGAAAGGATGTTGGAATTCCATACATCACGTTTAGCCAGCATGTAGCTTTATTCTAGAGGTGTGCTGAGTTTCTCTTTATTGTCCCTCGGTGAATTTATAAACAGTTCTGCTATTTTCTTTCGATCTCGGGAATTGGTTATTCATCAGTTTTAAAGGAATAACTCAATCCCCGTGTCATTTCAGTGTGGTCAGATAAATCTATTGAAAGTAGTGTGTGTGTGAGTGTGTGTATGTGTGTGTGTGTGTGTGTGTGTGTGTGTGTGTGTGTGTGAGTCTGTTATTGAAGGAAAGAAGTATCATCTGGGATTTCTTTCAGAAAAATGATCAGTCATGGATTCTCTTTTTCCACATAAATTTATTCAATCTTTTTTATTTTGAAGAAAAACATTGAGAAATGACTCCCAAATAAAAACTCTTCATTCCAAACCCAACCACTCTACTATTATTATCTTGAACGTGTCCCCAAATTTTCTCAAAAGAGCAGTTTTTCCAGCCCAGGGTAGGTATTCATGGGGACCATGAGGTGTTTCCAGAAACCCCTAAAGATCAAAGCTGTGAATCAGGAGTATTCCAATCAATCAATCAACCAGTAGGACTTTTTGAATGCTAACTGTGTACAGAGCACCGTACTAAGCACTTGGGAGAGTTCAATATAACAGAATTGGTAGACACATTCCCTGCTCACAAGGCGTTTACAGCTTAGAGGGGGAGACAGACATTGAAATAAATTACGGATATTTCCGTAAGTGCTGTGAAGCTGAGGTTGGGGTGAATAAAGGGTAGTAATTCAAGAACAAGGGTGATGCAGAAGGGAGAGGGAGTAGAGGAAATGAGGGCTTAGTCAGGAAAGGCCTCTTGGAGGTGTTGTGATTTTAATAAAGCTGGGGCTGGTTCCATTGAATTCCCCAGTGTCTGGTGTTTCCAGGCCCCTGGAGGGAAAGCTGATGTTTGTATGGTATTCCCTGACCCCTTGCTAAATTAACTCTTCCCAAGGGCACCCCTTCAGCTCACAGAGTGGGATGGCCTTCCGAACGACAATGCAAAAGTGTCGATAAACAAACCAGGTGGAAAAGGTTAATGAATTTCAGGTTCCTGTAAGCAGAGCGAGCCCAGGGCTTTTGTGGCTCAAGAGAGCCAAGAATGGAATGACATCAGAGAAATAGTTCTTTTAGGAACTTGGTCTATAGGAAGGAAATCATCATTTAGTCATTAGTTCTAAGGACCCAGTTTCTGGTCAGTAGTGTTTTCCTTCCACCAGTTCATAAGCCATCTGAAGAGGGAGAGAGGTACTATCTGTTGTTTAAGGCTCCTCCCCCTCTTCTTTCTGCTTTCCCTTTCCTTTTTGCCTCCTCTTCCCACAGATGGGCTTGGGCCAACTTTAGGAAACACTTGAAGCTTATAAGAGAAACGTTGTAGGTTTGGGTGGCCTCAGAAGGGCTTCCACAGAACTGTGCATATGTCATCATTAGGTTACACTGCAAGGCCAGCGTGATAATAATAATTGTTGTATTTGTTAAGCCCTTACTTTGTGCCAAGCACTGTACTGAGCACCGGGATGGATACAAGATAATCACGTTCCACATGGGGCTCACAATCTAAATAGGAGGGAGAACAGGTATTGAATCCCCACTTTACGGATGAGGAAACTGACACCGAGGGAGAATGTCAGAGCTGAAGAAAAGCACTCTGGCAAGAAGCCTGGGAGTGCCAGGTTGCAAAGCATCTGTGTGAAAAGCTTTTATATATATAAATAATATATAATAATATATATTTTATATATATAATAATGGCATTTGTTATGCGCTTACTCTGTACAAAGCACTGTTTTAAGCACTGAGGAGGATAGAAGGTGATCAGCTTGTCCCATGTGGGACTCACAGTCTTAATCCCCATTTTACAGATGAGGTAACTGAGACACAGAGAAGTTAAATGACTTGCCCAAGATCACACAGCTGACAATTAGCAGAGCCGGGATTTGAACCCATGACCTCTGACTCCCAAGTCTGTGCTCTTTCCATTGAGCCACGCTGCTTCTCATATGTATATATCAATCAATCGTATTTATTGAGCGTTTACTGTGTGCAGAGCACTGTACTAAGAACTTGGGAAGTACAAGTTGGCAACATATAGAGACAGTCCCTACCCAACAGTGGGCTCACAGTCTAGAAGGGGGAGACAGAGAACAAAACCAAACATATTAACAAAATAAAATAAATAGAATAGATATGTACAAGTAAAATAAATAAATAAATAGAATAATAAATATGTACAAACATATATACATATATACAGGTACTGTGGGGAAGGGAAGGAGGTAAGATGGGGGGATGGATATATATATATATATTTATACACGCATATACATATATATGTATATTTATTTGTGGTATTTGTTAGAAAAAATACCTGTCAGAAATACTTGTTAGAAAAAGAGCTGTCAGAAGTCCTCCAAAAATCCTTCTCAGCTACACTCCTCGGCTTGACCCAATGCCAGCTCCTGAACACCACTGATTGTTCTCCCGATCTTTGGCCGCATAGTCTCCGGGTGCTCTCGGAGCCCAGCTTGGCTGTTACCGAACCGTTGAAGATGGATTCTCCCTCCGATCGATGCACGGCCTGCGACTCGCTATCTTGCCTGAACACAAAGAACATATTGACCTGAGAACGGAGCCTTTGTTTTTGATTTTGCCATTGATTTCTGGCTCTCTTTCCCACCCAGAGTCATAAAGGAAGTCGACAACAAGGTTGGGGGATCTGGACGTAGGAATGATGTCCCCAAAAGAGGAAAATGACGGGCAGAGGTGTTGGAGATGTCAAATGGGATCTAATAATAATGGCATTTGTTAAGTGCTTACTATGTGCAAAGCAATGTTCAGGATACAAGATGATTAGGTTGTCCCACTTGGGGCTCACAGTCTTAATCCCCATTTTACAGATGAGGTAACTGAGGCTCAGAGAAGTTAAGTGACTTGCCCAAGGTCACACAGCAGACATGTGGCGGAGCCAAGATTCGAACCCATGACCTCTGACTCCAAAGCCCGGGCTCTTTCCACTGAGCCAAGCTGTTTCTCTTAGTTGTTTCTCTATTTTTTTTAATGGTATTTATTAAGCACTTACTATGCATCAGGTGCTGTACTAAGCACTGCGGTAGATACAAGGTAACAAGGGTCGACACAGTCCATGTCTCACAGTTTAAGTAGATGGAAGAGCAAGTATTTTATATCTATTTTTACAGATGAGGAATCTGAGGCAAAGAGAAGTTGAGTGACCTGCCCAGAGTGAAACAACAAGCAAGGGATAGAGCTGATATTAGAACCAATGTCCTTTGTCTCCCAGGCCTGGGCACTTTCATTCATTCATTCAATCGTATTTATTGAGCGCTTACTGTGTGCAGAGCACTGTACTAAGCTCTTGGGAAGTACAAGTTGGCAACATATAGAGACGGTCCCTACCCAACAGCGGGCTTACAGTCTAGAAGAGGGAGAACAGACAACAAAACATATTAACAAAATAAAATAAATAGAATAAATATGTACAAATAAAATAAATAAATAGAGTAATAAATACTTCACTACGGCACTTTCCACTAAGCCATACCTGTTATAATAATAATGATGATGACGGCATTTGTTAAGCGCTTACTTTGTGCAGAGCACTGTTTTAACCTCCCCTATATGAGGGTGAAGCCTCAGGTGGGATAGGCACCATATCTGACAGGTAGATATCTTGTATCCAGAAAAGCAGCGTGGCTCAGTGGAAAGAGCACAGGCTTTGGAGTCAGAGGTCATGGGTTCAAATCCTGGCTCCTCCTCTTGTCAGCTGTGTGACTTTGGGCAAGTCACTTCACTTCTCTGGGCCTCAGTTCCCTTATCTGTTAAATGGGGATTAAGACTGTGAGCCCCCCTTGGGACAACCTTATCACCTGGTAACCTCCCCAGCACTTAGAACAGTGCTTTGCACATAGTAAGCGCTTAATAAATGCTATTATTATTAGTATTATATCTACTCTAGTGCTTAGTACAGTGATTGACACATAGCAAAGTGCTTAATAGACACCACTATTATTATTATTAGTAATACAGTAATAATAATGATAATTATGGTATTTGGTAAGTGCTTACTGTTTGTCAAGCACTGTTCTAAGCGCTGGGGTAGATACAAGGTAATCAAGTTGTCCCTCGTGGGGCTCACAGTTTTAATCCCCATTTTGCAGAGGAGGCAACTGAGGCACAGAGAAGTTAAGTGACTTGCCCACAGTCACACAGCTGACAAGCGATGGAGCGGGGATTAGAACCCACGACCTCTGAGTCCCAAGCCCGGGCTCTTTCCGCTAAGCCACGCTACTTCTCTATAATAATAATGGTGTCAACTTCGCAAGAACAGGAATTTTCATCACCTGGGCATTCAGACAAGGTAATTGGCAGGGGGGCAAGTTCTGGAGCTAAATAGAAAATTTCTCACGAAGTAGTAAAATTTTCCTTTGGTTCAAAGCCAATGCTGCCAGTAGTGAGACTGCACTGATGACTGCAAGCACATTTGAAAGTCTTTCTTATACTCTTGCATGCTTTGCCCCCCCAAAACACAGTACTACACTTTTTCCTGGTCTCTTGACATTCATATGAGATGTGTATGCACTGGCAAACATAAGGCACATTAAAAAAATTCCTTATCAAACATCCCTCTCTTATTCTGCCTGGAGAAAGGCAATTATTTTGCTATTGGTGTTGGTTGCCTCTAAAGGCTCATGCTGAATTGCTCCTTGCCTACAGTTTTGCTTTCACAGAGGTTTTACAAAACCTTTGTAGGTTTTGGTGTCACCTTTGATTTTTTAGCAATCATCACTGCTGTCTCCTATTTACCTGAGTGATGTTCAGAAGATGTTGAGAAGCAGCGTGGACTAGTGGATAGAGCACGGGCCTGGACATAAGGAGGACCTGGGTTTTAATCCCGGCTCCATCACTCGTCTGCTGTGTGACCTTGGAGAAGTCACTTGACTTCTCTGCACCTCAGTTACCTCAACTGTAAAATGGGGATGAAGTCTGTGAGCTCCATGTGGGACATAGACTGTGTCCAACCTGATTAGCTTGTATCCACTCCAGCACTTAGTACATTGCCTGGCAGATAATAAGCACTTAACAAATACCATAAAAAAGAAGACCAGGTTGAGGGTCTAGGCTGTAAATGCGTTGTGGGAAGAGAATGTGTTTATTTATTATTATATTGAGCCCCTTCCTTCCTCTCCCCCTCGTCCCCCTCTCCATCCCTCCCATCTTACTTCCTTCCCTTCCCCACAGCACCTGTATATATGTATATATGTTTGTACATATTTATTACTCTATTTATTTATTTATTTATTTATTTTACTTGTACATAGCTATTCTATTTATTTTATTAATTTAGTATGTTTGGTTTTGTTCTCTGTCTCCCCCTTTTAGACTGTGAACCCACTGTTGGGTAGGGACTGTCTCTATATGTTGCCAATTTGTACTTCCCAAGCGCTTAGTACAGTGCTCTGCACATAGTAAGCGCTCAATAAATACGATTGATGATGATGATGATATTGTACTCTCCCAAGTGCTTAGTACAATGCTCTGCCCACAGTAAGCACTCAATAAATACGATTGAATGAGCGAACGAATGAATGAATCAATGAATTAGGACAGCATTGGTCTAGAGGTGGGGCACCAGACAAAGAGATAGATTCAGGTCACCATGGTAGCAGTTATCCATGACTTTCAGTTGAGTCACATTAAACAAAGGACGGTGGAAAGGCAGGAGGATTTGTAATCATAAATAGTAATTGATAGAAGATGAACAGTCAGTACAGTGCTCAGGATTTACCTAGGGAAGAGAGGCCCATATGGTGTTGAGCCAATGGAAAATTGGAAAATTCAGTGTAAAAATCAAGCATTGAGCAAGTTTACAAAGATATAACCTGCTGGATCCTATCAACAGAATAAAATTTGTGAATGCAGTGAATGGCTGGGTTAGGAAGTGTCCCTGGAGAAAATGCCAAATAATATGCCAAAGGGAGATAAAATTAAAACTGTAAAATAGGACCTGAAAAGATAAAGAAAGAACCCTAAGTGCTCATTAAAATGGTCTGCACACCATAGGCACTCAATAAATATGATTGATTGATTGATCATGTCTAGATATTGCTCTTGAACACTGGGAAATTGAGGGCATGTGCCAAATCTGATCATAATAGTAAATTATGTATTATATTTTAAAAAAGAAATTTCTTATTTCAAAGAACTTTCTCAGGGGATGACTCTGGCCCAGATTCAGTTGTGAGAGACAGTTTGGAAGTGGGCGGGACTGGATCACGTGTTATGGTAAGGAATTAACTGAGAGATTTTTGGATAGCAAACAGTGAATTTTTTTGCCAAGGAGAGTGTACAGATGACTAGTGCTTCCCAGGCCCTTCCCCAAAGAGACTCTTCTTTAGACTGTAAGCTCTTTGAGGGGCAGGATTCCATCTTTTACCTCAGTTGTACTACCTCATATGCTTTCATTCATTCATTCATTCATTCAATCGTATTTATTGATCACTGACCATGTGCAGAGCACTGTACTAAGCACTTGAGAAGTACAAGTTGGCAACATATAGAGACAGTCCCTACCCAACAACGGGCTCACGGTCTAGAAGGAGCTACAGTGCACTGCACAGAATAGGAGCTCAATAAATAATATTGACGGTGAGGTTGACTAGCTGGGTACTTTTCTTACAGTATTTGTAAAGTGCTGGCTATGTGCCAAGCATTGTTCTGACATGACTGGTGCGGGAGGTTTTGGTCTCCCTGTGAGTAAGTAGTAATAGTAATAATGCTATTTATTGAGTGCCCACCGATAAATAAATAAAAGTGTACTCTACTAAGTGCTTGGGAAGGTAAAACAGAAACACAAGACATGTTCCAGGCCTACAAGAAGCTCACATTTTAATAATAATAATAATAATAATGATAACTGTGGTATTTGTTAAGTGCTTACTATGTGCCAAGCACGGTACTAAGTTCTGAGGTAGATACAAGGTAATTAGGTTGAACACAGTCCCCGTCCCACATGGGACTCACAGTCTTAATCCCTATTTTACAGATGAGGTAACTGAGGCATAGATAAGTGAAGTGACTTACGCAAGGTCACAGAGCAGACAGATGGCAGAGCCAGGATTAGAACCCATGACCTTCTGACTCTCAGGTCATTATTACTCTATTTATTTATTTATTTTACTTGTAAATATTCTATTTATTTTATTTTATTAATATGTTTGGTTTTGTTCTCTGTCTCCCCCTTCTAGACTGTGAGCCCACTGCTGGGTAGGGACCGTCTCTATATGTTGCCAACTGTACTTCCCAAGCACTTAGTACAGTGCTCTGCACACAGTAAGCGCTCAATAAATACGATTGAATGAATGAATGGATGAATGAAAAGGTCCTGGTTACCTGGTATCAGAACCTGCAGCTTGTGACTAGGTTTCTTACAAAGTCCCGACCAGTCAACCGGATTTCAGACTCCTTACACCCACCAGATCCATACTTTTCCCTCCTCTCCATGTGGTCTTTCTTTAGACAAGATAAGTGTATGGGAAGGATTTCTACCCTTTGTTTTCCCACATGGTCCCTGGGTTTTACCTAGCCAGTTCGTCCTGTCACTCACAAATTCAATTCATGGGGCTAATCTCTGACCTCCCTATTGTTCAGTTTTACCTTGGGCACGTTGGTCGATGCTCCTTTGGGCTAAGGCGTTGAGAGGGCCTAACTGAGACCAACGTGGATCTAAACAAATGCCTTTATTTCCTCTTTTATTTAACAAGTACACATTTGACTAGGTCATGATTTATTGTTCAGCTGGATGATAGATGGGAAAGCTACATATTCACGGAGGGGTATATTTGTATAATGCGTGGTTAGGAATTAATCAATATTTCATTTCTATTTTATAGGCACTGGATAATCACATGGGCCTTTTCGGTTGTTATTTTGTATTCCATTACTTCAGTGCAATGTGTTAGGAGCTGTGATATTTGCTCTGGGAACCCTTAACTGAATGACTGGTAGGTCATTTATCTAGTGTTGCCACAACATTCCCATTGCTTTGTCACTTTTGAGTCCCTGTTTTCCCTCCAAATTCTCCTTCCCCACCCAGGCTCCTCTCTCATCCCATTCACCCCCAGTTTTGCAACATCAGACCAAGTGAGTCATGGTAATCAGTGGTATTTATTAAGCTCTTACCGTGTGCAGAGCACTATACTAAACGCTTGGGTGACTACATACAACAGAGTTGGTAGACAGGTTCCCTGCCCACAGTGAGTTTACAGTATATTAATAATCAATCAATTGAGCAATCAGTCAATCAACTGCATTTACTGAGTGCTTACTGCGAATATTAAGCATTTGGAAGAGTACAATTTTAACAATATAATAGAGTTGGTAGACAGATTCCCTGACCGCAATGAGTTTCCAAAAACGTTCAATTCAGGAGCCCCTATACTGTTGCTAAGTGTTCAGAGAGAATGACCATATTTTTCTCCTTGACCCCACCATTTGTCTGCTTTGTGACCTCGGGTAAGTCACTTAACTTCTCTGTGCCTCAGTTCCCTCATCTGCAAAATGGGAATTCAATACCTGTTCTCCCTCCTACTTAGACTGTGAGCCCCATGGGAGACCTGATCACCTTTGTACCTACTTCAGTGCTTAGAACTGTGCTTGGCACATGGTTAGCACTTCACCAATACCACAATTAATTATTATTATTTTTTCACAAGGAGAAAATGCTTGGGAAGCTTTTATTGGACACCGAAACCAGAAAACTTTTATAGAACTTGAGACATGCTGCAGGACTGGACTAACTGTGTTATACACACACACACACACACACACACACACACACACACACACACACACAAGCACAAGAAGACAAATGCCTTCATTTTCACATTATAGTGAACTTCAATAGGTCACTTTAAAAAAGGAAGTTTTTTTTTTCAATATTTCATGGTGGCTTTAGCTCTTGCATTGCAAAACCTCATAAAAGATTCCATATGCTGGTCTCCGCAGATAAATTTAATTTCCTTTAGTTCTTTGGGTGGGATATTTGATTTCAGCTGGAGCTTCACCACTATTCTTCTTCAAATAATGTCAGTATTCAAATACATCATGATTTATATTCCAATCTGTCTTTAATAAGTGTAAGAATATTACATTCTTACAACCTTAGATATAACACGGTCTGTCCAGCAAATTACGATCTGCAAAATCAATTGGACCCGAAACTCCATTTGCTTTAGTATTTTGGCAGTGTGATTGCAAATTTTTTAAAACTGGAGAAAATGAAAAGAAGTGTTTAAACAAAGGGAGAAGGCATTCGACGCTAACTCTGAGGTGATGGCCTATAGTTTTGACAGACTTGCTTGTTTCCACTATTTGGTAGCATAATAAGTAATTTCAGTAATTTGTTAAGCATTAACTATGTGCTGTTCTAAAGGTTGGAGTAGATACAAGATTATCAGGTCTGACAGACAATTGAAAAGCCTCTGTGAAACTTGAAAGTGATAGCAGAGAGACCCTGTCTCAATCAATCCATTACTTATTTTGATTAGTTAGCTGTGTTTTTTGAATTTGGAATTTTATTCCTCTAATAATGGACTGCTTCTGGGTCAAGCAAAGCTACAAAAGGGAGCATGTGTGCTCCTTATCTGCCTTTGCATGTATATTTGAGAAGCAGTGTGGCCTAGTGGAAAGAGAAAAGAGTCAGAAGGACCTGGGTTCTAATCCTGACTCCAACCCTTGTCTGCTTTGTGACCTTGGGCCAGTCATGTCAGTTCTCTGTGCCTCAGTTTCCTCATCTGAAAAATGGGGATTCAGACTATGAGCCCCATGTGGGACAGGGAGTATGTCCAACTTGATTATTTTGTATCTACCCCAGTGCTTAATACAGTGTCTGGCACATAGTAACCACTTAACAAATATCACAACTAACAACGAATATTCTGGAACAGGAAGCAAATGCCCCTCAGGAAATCATGGCGACTCAGGCAGTCTCATCCATCAGCTCTGGCGGATTGATGCTGGGTTTACTGGGTTTTGGTAATGAAAGGAATTGGACTGGGTATGATCAATCCCACCAGTCTACCTACATTTCCTAATCAATAGAGAAGCAGCGTGGCTTAGTGGAAAGAGCCCGGGCTTTGGAGTCAGAGGTCATGGGTTCAAATCCCAGCTCCGCCACTTGTCAGCTGTGTGACTTTGGGCAAGTCACTTCACTTCTCTGGGCCTCAGTTCCCTCATCTGTAAAATGGGGATGAAGACTGTGAGCCCCCCGTCGGACAACCTGATCACCTTGTATCTCCCCCAGTGCTTAGAACAGTGCTTTGCACATAGTAAGCACTTAATAAATGCCATTATTATTATTATTATTATTAATCATCTTAACCACTGAGGAGACCGACCCTGGGACCTGTTCAAAAGAGAAAAATGAGGAATAGTCGCTTCTGGGCAGATGACACAAATGATGGTTTGATGATATAGTGGGTGTCACTTTTCCATTAGAAATTAGAAAAGCCAAAAACTGTGGAAAGGTGAAAGAAAAACAAGGCCCAATGGAAGACCTGCCTTCTGGGCTCATTCATTCATTCAATCGTATTTATTGAGTGCTTACTGTGTGCAGAGCACTGTACTAAGCACTTAGCACTGTTGCTCATGAAGTGCAGTTGTAACAAATGAATCAGAGGTTTGGGCACTCGGGTAGAAAAACAAAACTAGGGTTTTTATCTTGATTTGGAGACTTCCGCTAGGCGGAATCTTTTACTACAGTGATGGTTTTCTGACCCTTTGGGGTGGGAAGATGATCTGGATAGAATTCTCGCCAACTGGTTTTATTCATTCATTCAATCATATTTATTGAGTGCTTACTGTGCGCAGAGCACTGTACTAAGCACTTGATCAGTCTGTAAGCAGGCTGAAAAGGTGTAGGCTATTTTGTTTCAGCAGAACAGGATTTTTTGTGAAGCTTCAGGATCTGGATGGGTTAATTATTGCCACTTCTGGACATGGAAACAGGGCAGTGGAAACAAGCTAAGTGGAAAGGGGTATCTGGGCCAGGGTGACTGAATTCTTTTCTGCTGAGAAAGCTGGTCATGTCCCTTTCTCCTGTCTTGGGCCTGTGCATCCTCCCCTCAACCCATGTTTCTCAGATTTCCTCCACCTGTGATGTGACCATTTCTCTTCTTCAGCTGTTCTCCCACACCACCACACCTTTGACCCTTTCCAAATCCTCTGCTGGCCCTCTCCCGACACCAATGAGCACATGGATTCATCTCTCCTGCTCCATGTGGAACACATTTTTAAAAAAGGTAAAGTTTACTTTAATGCATTTATATATTTTTTTTGAGGGGATAGTGCATTTCCACAGCCAGGTTTATTTTCTGAATCTGGGGGTGGTCTTGGTTTGAGTTGACCTTTCTCTGCTCCATGTTCTTCCCTGATAAAATAGACTTAGGTGGGGCAGAAAGAGGAGACTCGGTGTCAAAAAGGAGATGGGCTGTGACAATTGGCTTGCAGCAGTGAGGGTCGAGTTTTCCCCAACCTGTCTTCACTTTGGATTATATTAAACAAGGAAGCGACAGGAGGGGATTTATTTACTGACCAGAAAGTGGATGGAGGGAGACAACATAGGAGCAACACAGTAGCCACCCTAAGTACTCTCCCCCTCTAGACTGTAAGCTTGTTGTGGGCAGGGAATTTGACTAGCAACTCTGTTGTATCGTACTCTCCCAATTGCTTAGTGCAGTGCTCAATCAGTACCATTGATGATGATGTATCTTATGTCCATTTTCAACCCTTAGGTTTATATATAATTGTATTTCTCAATTACTTGCCATTTACCAAGAACCGTACTAAGTGCTGGGTTAACTACAGAATAATCAGGTTGGACATAGTCTGCGTCCCACATGAGGGTCACTGTGGGAGGGAGAACAGGTGTATATATATTTATAATTGAGGGATAATTGCCTGACGGGCAGCAGAGTGAAATAAGGACTGGCGTGGGGGGAGACAGGAGGAAGGAAGGTCAGTGAGGAAGCTGGCAGTCATGGTGGGATAGAATAAGTGCTTGGATCAAAGTATTCATTCATTCAATTGTATTTATTGAGCGCTTACTGTGTGCAGAGCACTGTACTAAGCGCTTGGGAAGTACAAGTTGGCAACATATAGAGACGATCCCTACCCAACAGCAGGCTCACAGTCTAGAAGGGGGAGACAGACAAGAAAACAAAATGTAGTAGTTGGAGGGGAAAGCAGATTTTAGCAATATTGTGAAAGTAAAACTGACTGGATTTGAGAGAACTATAGAGTCAAGGTAGGGGTTTTTTGGATATGGGAGACATGCGCATGTTTGAAAGCAGTGGAGAAGCCATTGAAAAGTGAACAGTTGAAGATGGCAATGAGTGAGGGAAGAAGGGAGGGAATAAGGGAGGGGGCAATGTTTTGACAAAGTCCTTACAGTGCTCTAGATTGTAAACTCATTATGGGCAGGGAACTTGTCTGGTAATTCTGTTGTACTCTCCCAAGTGCTTAGTGCACATAATAAACAGCCGATATCATTGATAAGGTGCCAAGGTCAGAGGCATAGGTGGAGGAGATAGATTTTGGGAGGAGGCAGGAGCTCTCTATTTGAGATACCACTGGGAAAGATGGCAGAGTTGAAGGAGGGGCAGGAGAAGGAATTAAGAGAATCATTGATATGCCAATAAATAGGTGGATATCATAGACTCACAATATAGTATACATAAAAATCAATTTGCTACCACTAACAGTGCTTCATACAATTCTGCTGAAAGTGGGCTGGAGGGGGCAGAAGGGCCAGGAAAGAAACTAATAAGGAATAATAATAATTGTAATGATAATTGTAGTATTTGTTAAACCCTTGTGCCAGGCACTGTACTAAGTGCTGGGGTGGATACAACAAATTGGGTTGGATACAGTCCCTGTCCCACATGAGGCTCACAGACTTAATCCCCATTTTACAGATGAGGTAACTGAGGCCCAGAAAAGTAAAGTGATTTGCCCAAGGTCACACAGCAGACAAGTGGCAGTGCTGGGATTAGAACCCAGGACCTTTTGACTTCCAGGACCTTGCTCTATCCACTATGCAATGCTGCTTCTCTAAATTTACATGGGAACTCTCAAGCATTTAGTACAGTGCTCTGCACACAGTAAGCGCTCAATAAATGCGACTGAATGAATGAACTCTTCCTCCCATGAGATGTTCAAGAGAGATTCCTCACAATGTCACTTTAGACTGCCACTTTTTTTTTCTTTTAATGATATTTGTAAGCTCTCACTAACACTTCCCAGGGCATAAATTCTGTTCTGGCCATTACAAGTTATTTGCTGACAAAATTCCATAGTATCACTTAATGGGAACTTAATTCATCAAGCTGTTCATGTTATCATAATTCCTCCACGCCCACACATCTGGATATAAGGTCACTGTCAGTAGCATTATCTTCACTAACAGGGAGGGTCTAACAAAAGTCCAGCGAGGCGGTGCATTTCAGCTGCTAGTGCAGGGTCTCGTGGCCTTCCAGAAAGATGCACATTAATGGATATTCCAGCAAGAACGATCAAATGGTTTCATTTACTGTAGCATGCAAATTAGTTCCTTGGTGCTGTTTAAAATGAAAATAAAAGTTGCTGGCGTGGCAAATGTTGATGACTTTGTTGATTGTCCTCGGGCTGAATGAAGAGGTAAGAAGTTAGCCAGTAATTCAGGTAATATGCTTTGTAAAGTATTAATACCGCCTGCAAAATGTTACATTGCTGTGACTCGCATTAGTGGGAGATGTTTATCAGAAATCCCATTATAAATAAATCCCCTCTGGGAATTCATAAGAAGGCGCAAAATATATAGTTTGTTGAATCTTGGCTCAGCTTCTAATCCAATATTTTATATACGCGAAGGAAAATATCCAGCTTTAGTCAAGTTGCTTAAATGTCAGACATGGAAAAAAATGCCAGTCACAGGCTCTGGATCAGCCAGAAATCATCGTCATCATCACATCGAAAGCACTGATTTGCTTACAGTGTCATCTATGTGAAACCCCTTACCTGTGATTTCATTCAATCGTATTTATTGAGCGCTTTCTGTGTGCAGAGCACTGTACTAAGCGCTTGGGAGAGTACAATACAACAGAATTAACAGACATGTTTCCCGCTTATAATGAGCTCCTAGGTGCTTGAGGAATGTACCATAGAAGTAAAAGTTGCAGTTCCTGCTGTAGACTGTAAGTGCCTTGTATTGTTTGTATTGTATTGTTGCATGGTACTGTCCCAAGCAGCTTAGTACAGTGCTCTGGGAGTGGGTCCTAGTGGTTAGAACATGGGCCTGGGTGCAAGAAGGACCTGGGTTCTAAGCCTTGCTCTGCCCCTTGTCTGCTGTGTGATCTTGGGCAAGTCACTTAACTTCTCTGTATCTCAGTTACTTCATCAGTAAAATAGGGATTAAGACCATGAACCCATGAGGGACAGGGACTGTGTACAACCTGGTTTGCTTTTATCCACCCCAGCGCTTAGTACGGTGCCTGGCACATACTAATGATGGTATTTGTTAAGCGCTTACTATGTACCAAACACTGTTCTAAGTGCTGGGGGTGGGGGGGAATACGAGGTAATCAGGTTGTCCCACGTGGGGCTCACAGTCCTAATTCCCATTTGACAGATAAGGTAACTGAGGTACAGAGAAGTGAAGTGACTTGCCCCAAATCACACAGCTGACAAGTGGTGGAGCCGGGATTAGAACCCATGACCTCTGATTCCCAAGCCTGGGCTCTTGCCACTGAGCCATGCTGTTTCTCTGTTTCTGAGCCACATAGTAAGCCCCTAACAAATACCATTGTTATTATTACTCTGCACTCAGAAAGCTCTCAATCAATGCCATTGGTTGATTGATTGATTGAACAGTTTACCATTTGAATTCCTTTAACTCTAAATTCATAGAAACCCAAGACTGAGATGGGCTTGAGGCTTTCTAGTCCATCCCTCTGCTGCCAAACAGCGAAGGAAATTTTACCACCCTCTTTTGTTACCTTTTCCCAGGTCTAATAGAGCTCTCACCTTCTTTCCGTGACTGTCCAGGACAGAGCAGTGGGTAGTGAGGAAATGAGGGTAGCAGATGGACCAGCCTGGCTGTCACAAGTCACTTTTAAGAAATCTTCAAATAATCCCAAACGGGGCTGTTCCAGTTCCTCAGCCCACCTCAGACATTCTTACTGCTTTAAAGGCTTAGACCTGTGTTTCCAAGCTGGTTCAGGCTCAATGCAGGTTTAGTCCAAAGCCTTTTGGGTCTTGTAGCAGACTTTCCAGAATGCCAGGGGAATTGAACATCTTATCCCTCCTTTCACCCCATGCCCTCAGAGTTGCCCACAGAGAAAGGGAAGGCTTACAAGTTAAAAATGGGATCTCAAAATTGTGAAATAATTTGGTTTCCCAATAGAAAATCTGGAGATAAGAATAATGATTTTGGTAACTTCTGGAGTGCCTCCTATGTGCCAGGGACTGTACTAAGCACTGAGATAGACACAAGATAATTGAGTTAGACACAGTCTCTGGCCCACACAGGGCTCACAGCCTAAGTAGGAGGGAGATCAGGTAATGAATCACCATTTTACAGATGAGGAAACTGAGGCATAGAGAAGTTGAGTCACTTGCCCAAGACCACATAGTTGGCAAGTGGTAGAGCCTGGATTAGAACCCAGGTCCTCTGACTCCCAAGCCCCTCGCTGTGTTTTCCACTAGGCCATTCTGCTTCAATAGTAATTTATCAATTCATCACTTTTATTTTCCACTGCTCACATTTGCTCTAGTTTGCCCTTTGAGGTTGGAAGAGGTAGGGATTATTCTTCCCGCTTTACAGAGAAACTAAGGCCCAGAGAGGTTGAGTGTCTTGCCTTAAGCACTTTCCACTAGCTCAGACTCTCTCTTTTATTCTGCTTTTCTTTCAACAGAATGGTCTGAATGGAATCTTTAGCAATTTTTAAGGACAGGCTCTCAAAAAGACAGGTCAGCAGTGTGAACTAAAAGTGATGAGAGGTGTATTGCAAAATCTAAAACCCCAGAACCCCAGGATAGACACTTGGGTTGACAACTGGAACATGATTTCTTTCACTCATCAGTTATTAAACCCTGAAGGAAGGAGATGAGTCTATAAGTGTGGACCAGGCTCACCACGGGTGTTTAAAAATGCAGGAAAGCTTCTGAAGCAGGCGCTAAGAAAGTGGCTTGTGAATCTGGGATGGAGTCAAGTGATGAGCTGAGAACTGAGAACTCACAGCTATGATTTGAGATGACGAAGGGTATCTGCAGCAATGAATGGGGCATGGGGAATTTAAAACTAGCAACTGGGTGTGATGATGGGGAGGGAGGGGGGAGAGAGAGAGAGAGAAAGAGAGAGAGAGGGAGAGAGAGACAGAGAGGAAAGAGAAGGAGAAGGAATTTGGACGAGGGTTGACCACCCCTTCCCCTGGAGTTGATGTGAAAATTAGGAAAAAAAAAACCCTGATGGGAGGGTAGAAAAGAAAGAAGAATTTATATTGGTTAGGGTGCTGCCCTTCTAATTTGGTAGACTAGATCAAATTCCCCAAGTAAATATGCAGCCGAGAAGGTTCATGGAGAGTGAAGTGACTAGCTTTGACAGACATTTTTTGGGCCAGATGAAAGGAGGAAATACATTTATCAGCCCAAAGGGAGAGTGGTCCAGTCGAAGGGAAAATGAGTGACTTGTAATTACATTAACCACTGTACTGTTGGGTTTGGCCCATTTTCACTTTCCCTACATTTGGAAAAAGAAAAATCTCAGTCAATCAGTTGAGTATCTTATGAGGTGATGAGGGTTACAGAGAGGGGGGGCCACTCCAAGATGGAGCCCAGAGGAGCATCCAGAACCAGCCTTTCCCGCCCTTGTTCTGGCCCAAGCTACTCCAAAACCCAGGTCATTTGGCAGAGAGGTCAGGAAAGGATTTGTGGACAGTGGATGGGCTGAGAAGAGGGGAGAGACCAAGAGAGCTGCCAGGGGTGAATCTGCTCCCTTCACCAATGCCCTCTCAATTAAGGTATCTAAGATTAATAGTAAGATCCCTTGAAAACAAGAGACGGTGTGATTTGAAGGAAGCACCCTCAATGACACAGTGTGGACTAGTGGAAAGTGCATGGAACTTAGAGTCTGAAGACCCAAGTTCTTATCCTAGCTCTGCCACTGGATTGCTGTGTGACACTGGGCAAGTCACTGAACCTATCAGAGCTTCAGTTTTCTCATCTGTAAAATGGAGATGCTATATCTGCTCCCTCTGCCTCTTAGATTGTAAGCCCTTTGGTGGAACAAGGACGTTGTCCAATCTGCTCACCTTGCATCTAACCCCAGTATGTAACATAGTAAGTGCTTAAAAATACTATAATGAATTAATTAGTCAGAGAAGAGACTATTTCCTAAAGAATCCAGGTATCTATTCCATTCTCAATGCAAAGATCTTATGAACCATTTTCAGGAAAACCATGATTAATTGGAATCCACAGAACCAAGGGCCCTATTTTAAATCTCCCTCTTTAAAACATTTGTTTCCAATCACTCAACCAGTCAATGGTAATTATTGAGTGCAAACTGTGTACTGAACACTGTACTAAGCATTTGGGGAAGCCTGTACAACAGAGTTGGTAGACACGTTCCCTGCCAACAAGGACCTTACAGTCTAGAGAGGGAGACAGACATGAAAATAAATTGCAACTGTGTACATAAGTGTTGCAGAACTGATAAACAGGTAGAAAAGTGGATGGCTTTGGACCTTATCTCATCTCATTTACCCAGATGGGACAGGGATTGTGTCTGACCTGATTGTCATGTATCTCCTACAGTGCTTGGCACATGGTAAATGTTTAACAAATACTACAATTATTATTGTAAACAATATGGCTCTCTGATATCTGAATTCAGGCATTTGGGGGAGATTACCACGAAGATGGGGAAAAAAATCAGTAATATCCTGACTGATATCACTATCATTTTATATCTATTCCTACCCAGTGACCCGCTTTCATTTCCTGGGCTAAGAAGAAGCCACAAGGCTCTTCAGGAGCAAGTGACTGAGATTAGAAAAAGAGAAAGAGTTTTAAATAAGGGGATAGAAAATTGCTTCTTTTGAATTAGACTAGATCTGGGTGTAAAAAACGGTTCCTCAGAAGAAGGGGGCTGTTTCAGTTTGAAGGGTTTTCATTCTTTTCAGGGTTTACTGTGGAGGCCCCTCTGAGGGTTATTTAAATAATGGTTGGACCCAGCTGCAGGGGCCCAGATGCTTTGGAAGAGGTTTTTGGATAAAAGCACTCTTCCGACTCACCCCCAGAGCCCTATCCCAACCCCTGTAGATCTGGCTCTGCCCCAAAATAATAATAATAATAATAATAATGATAATAATAGTGTTTGTTAAGTGCTTACTATGTGCCAGGCATTGTGCTAGGCTCTGGGATGGATACAAGCAAATTGGGTTGGACACAGTCCCTGTTCCACATGGGGTTCACAGTCTCAATCCCCAAATGTGAGCAAGTAAACTGCAGAGCAGGTCACACTAGTTCTAATTCAGATTAATGACCCCATTCAGCCCTGTCTCTTTAGCAGGAAATTAGAAAGTGCTAGGAAGGAGAAAATAGTGAATCATAACGCGTGACTCTGGGTATTGGCAGTTGTGCTCATTAAAAGCTAAGATATTGTTTTGATATAAAATAATTGAGGTTGACTTATGGAAGATGAGGTTCTCCACCCAAGATAAACCACGTGAACACCTGGGGATCGCATACCCCCCGGAGTGAAAAAGACGAGAGTTCGCTTTTGTCCTTTTGGTATTTCCTGTCTATTCCTTATTAATCGGAATGGCCTACTGGAAAGGCCATGGGCTATGGAGTCAAAGGACCTGGGTTCTAATTTCAGTTCCTCTAGACTGTTAAGTCATTATGGGCAGGAAACGTGTCTGTTAATTCTGTTGCATTGTACTCTCCCAAGCACTTAGTACAGTACCTGTACCTAGTCAGCACTCAATAAATACGATTGTTTGATTGCTTGGCTCTACCATGTACCTGCTGTGTAACTTTGGACAAATCACTTAACTTCTCTTTGCCTCAGTTCCCTCAACTGCAAAATGGGGATTCAATGCCCGTTCTCCCTCCTGATGGAGACCTGATGATCTTGTATCTACTCCAGCGCTTAGTACAGTGCTTGGCACAGAGTAAGTGCTTAATAAATACCACAATTCTGGAAGCCTCTGTGGGTCCTTGGACCCCTGAAGGGGCATAGGATTTGGCAAAGTTGGGCCCTATTGTCACTCCCATGACCACCCCCCGCAAGTCCACTTGTTTTGCTTTTCTGACAGTCTTTGCAAAATGAGTTCACCTGAAGAGCCTCACCCTCCCTTCACATTTATTTCTGGCCTGCGGCAAATTAAACCCCTGGAGGTGAAGTTCCATTAACTCTTCGAAGCCCTCCCGGGCAGGAAATTGGACTTCCCAAAGGAGGCTTCCGTGTCGACGATGGAAAATCCTCCCCCCTTTGGGGTCGCTGGGTGCGGCCCTGGTGTCGGCATGATTGAAACCCCCAGGTCAGAGGCCAACAGGGGTGAAAGGCCGTTAAAAACTAAATGGAGCCTCTGAATATCCTTGCACTTTTCCTTGGTGTCACCAAGACAAATGGTAGGGGAAAAATTCTCCTTCTGCAGCAATGTTCATTTTCTCCTCTCTCCTCGTCCTCCAGCGCTTCATAATGAACTATGGCTCCATCACCTCCAGGCCTAATGGTTTTAAACTCCCATTTACTCCAATCAGAAAAGACGGGAATTGAAATATCCGTCCCCTGAATGGCAGATTGGTCTTATGTGTCTAGTCTTTGGTTGGCACAGCAATTCAAATGCTCAGTGCTAATCAAATGTGGCCATGGCAGTCCCTCATGGACAACTCGTGTCATCTGTGGTCAGTTTCCCAGGTAGGGGATGGGGAATCTGCAGTTAATGCAGACTGCCCCGAGCCATGTTGTGGTAACGCACCGATCTAGACTAAGAGTTGGGGTGTGCCCTGGGACTAGTAATAATAATAATGATACTAATGATAATTATGGTATTTGTTAAGCGCTTACTATGTGCCAAGCACTGCTCTATTGCTGGGGTAGATGCAAGGTAACCAGGTTGTCCCACATGAAGCTTACAGTCTCAATCCCCATCTTACTGAAGAGGTAACTGAGGCACAGAGAAGTGAAGTGACATGCCCAAGGTCACGCAGCAGACAAGGGGCAGAGCCAGGAGTAGAACCCATGACCTTTTGTTAATTCTGTTGCATTGCATTGAGAAGCAGCGTGGCTCAGTGGAAAGAGCACAGGCTTTGGAGTCAGTGGGTTCAAATCCTGGCTCCACCAATTGTCAGCTGTGTGACTTTGGGCAAGTCACTTCTCTGGGCCTCAGTTACTTCATCTGTAAAATGGGGATGAAGACTGTGAGCCCCCCGTGGGACAACCTGATCATTGTGTAACCTCCCCAGCGCTTAGAACAGTGCTTTGCGCTTAATAAATGCCATCATTATTATTATTATGGTACTTGTTAAGCACTTACTATGTGCCAAGCACTGTTCCAAGCATTGGACAAGATAATCAGGTTGACAGGTTGGTCCCTCCCAAGCACTTAGTACAAGTGCTGTGTACACAGTAAGCACTCGGGAAATACAATTGAATGAATAAATGAATAGACATCATTCCTCCTGGGCTCCACGTTCCACACCCTGGCCGGCATGCTTGGTTGTTCTTTTAATTGGCCTTGGCTGGCCTGCTCAGGACCCCTTCGGAGGTGACAGGTGAGAAGTCGGGGCCCGGTGTCCCTGGAAGTCCGACACCATTGCCACAACATCAACAGATGCAGCATTTCCCTCTGTGGCTGCCTCCTTACAGGCCTCGTGGACTCACTCAGACGCCCAAGGATGAGTGAGTCTGACAGGTGAGCCGGCCCTGCTGTCTCTCGCCCCGATTCTCCGATTCACCAAGAGAATACACCCAAAGGCTAGATGAATATTCATCGGCAAGCCAGAGGGGACCCAGGAAATCTGAATCTTGGTCCCAGATCCCCCCCAGTCCCTAACTGGTGAGTTATTCCCAGTATGCACAAAGACCGGGAACCTGAAAAAAGCAAGAGGTCTGGGAAAAGAAGTCTTTCCCAACAATGGGAAATGGCAGCTTCCGAGGAGTAACACAGGGACAAAAGGGTGACAGGGGAGATAGGGTTGGAGGGCAAAACGCAAAAATCCAGTGAATTTTTCCCAAGTGTCATCTGAGAATCTATGGATTACTGTTTACTGGCCTGTGCTGATTTTTAAATAGGCAGGTTTACTGGTATTTTAAATCAATCAATCATATTGACTAAGCACGTATTATGTGCAGAGCAATGTACTAAGTGCTCAGTACAAGAGAATCCAGTGCTTAGAACAGTGCCCAGAGCTTAGAACAGTGTTCCAGTGCTTAGAACAGTGCTTGGCACATAGTAATCACTTAACAAATACCATCAGTATTATTAATTAGTAGACATGTTCCCATAACCATTACAGTCTAGAGGGGAGACAGACAATAATAATAATAATAATGTTATTTGTTAAACACTTATTATGTGGCAGGCACTGTTCTAAGTGCTGGAGTGGATACAAGCAAATCGGGGAGGTCACAGTCCCTTTCCCACACTGGGCTCACCGTTTCAATCCCCATTTTATAGATGAGGTAACTGAGGCACAGAGAAGTGAAGTGACTTGCCTAAGGTCACACAGCAGATAGATGGCAGAGTTGGGATTAGAGCCCATGACCTTCTGACTCCCAAGCCCGTGCTCTATCCACTATGCCATGCTGCTTCTCAGCATGAGAATATGAATAAATAATTTATAATATATAATTTAAAGATAGGTATATAAGTGCTGTGGGTTGGGCGGTGGAGTGAAAATCAAATGTTCAAAGGTCACAGATTGAAGTGAATAGTTGATATGGAAGGGAGAGTGAGCTGGGGGGAAAGAGGGTTTAATTGGGGAAGGCCTGTTGGAGGAGATCAATCAATCAATCAATCATATTTATTGAGCACTTACTGTGTGCAGAGCACTGTACTAAGCGCTTGGGAAGTACAAGTTGGCAACATATAGGGACAGTTCCTACTGTGTTTAGTTTTGAAGGTGGAGTGGTGGACTCGTGTATCTGGATGGGGAAGGAGTTCCAGGCCAGCGGGAGGGCATGGGAATGGGATTGGGGGTGAGATAGATGTAGAACACGGGCTATGGAGTCAGAGGTCATGGGTTCAAATCCCGGCTCCGCCAATTGTCAGCTGTGTGACTTTGGGCAAGTCACTTAACTTCTCTGGGCCTCAGTTACCTCATCTGTAAAATGGGGATGAAGACCGTGAGCCCCCCATGGGACAACCTGATCACCTTGTAACCTCCCCAGTGCTTAGAACAGTGCTTTGCACATAGTAAGCGCTTAATGAATGCCATTGTTATTATTTTCATTGGGGCACCATGAATATACTGGTGCTAGGGGAGCAGAGTGTGTGGGCTGGGCGTTAGGAGGAGATCAATATGAAATCAAATCCTTTCAGTTGATGTCTAATGCGCTTATCCATGGTCTTGGGTAATCCTTTCCCAGAGCTGTTCCTCATTATCCCGAATTAACAGTGAGTCAGCCCCCTTGGCTTTGGGAACAGAATTCCCAATCATCCCAAAATGGGGATCGATCGCCATCTACTGGGAAAGCAGAGAAATAGAGGCAAAGTCCCAAATTGTTTTTACTGGTCTCGTTGGCAAAGCAGGTAAGATTCAATCAATCAATCAATCAATCGTATTTATTGAGCGCTTCCTGTGTGCAGAGCACTGTACTAAGCGCTTCGGAAGTACAAGTTGACAACATATAGAGAGAGTCCCTACCCAACAGTGGGCTCACAGTCTAGAAGGGGGAGACAGAGAACAAAACCAAACGTACTAACAAAATAAAATAAAATAAAATAAATAGAATAGATATGTACAAGTAAAATAAATAAATCAATCAATCGTATTTATTGAGCGCTTACTGTGTGTAGAGCACTGTACTAAGTGCTTGGGAAGTCCAAGTTGGCAACATATAGAGACAGTCCCTACCCAACCGTGGGCTCCCAGTCTAGAAGGGGGAGACAGAGAACAAAACCAAACATACTAACAAAATAAAATAAATAGAATAGATATGTACAAGTAAAATCAATCAATCAATCAATTGTATTTATTGAGCGCTTGCTGTGTGCAGAGCACTGTACTAAGCACTTGGGAAGTACAAGTTGGCAACATATAGAGACGGTCCCTATCCAATAGTGGGCTCACAGTCTAAAAGGGGGAGACAGAGAACAAAACCAAACATACTAACAAAATAAAAAGTGATTAACAAATTCCATTAAAAAAGTGTCCTCCTTCCCATATACTCTCTAGCATTTAGTCTCTGCACTCAATAGGGTGCTCAGAAAGCACCGATTTAGTAAAGAAGCGTGGATTTGTGGTAAGATCCCAGGCTTGGGAGTCAGAGGTCATGGGTTCTAATCCCAGCTCTGCCACTTCTCAGCTGTGTGACTTTGGGTAAGTCACTTCAACTCTCTGTGCCTCAGTTACCTTATGTGTAAATTGGGGATTAAGACTGTGAGCCCCACGTGGGACAACCTGATTACTTTATATCTACCCCAGCGTTTAGAACACACATCGTAATTGTTTAACAAATACCATCATCACCACCACCACCATCATCATGTACTTTCCAAGGGCTTAGTACAGTGCTCTGCACACAGCGAACACTCCATAAGTTTGATTGAATGAATAAATGAATCATGAAAATAATTGTGGTATTTATTAAGTGCTCACTATGTTCCAGACAGTGAACTAAACTCTGGGGTAGATATAAGATAGTTTGATTGGACACAGTCTCTGCCCAGTATGGGGCTCACAGTCTTAATCCCCATTTTACAGATGAGGAAACTGAGGCACAGAGAAGGTTACACAGCAGATGAGTGGCAGAGCTGGGATTGGAACCCACATCCTTTCGCTTCCCAGGTCAGTGCTCTATTCATTAGGCCACACTGCTGCTGCTTCTTGGTGCAAATCTCCAGTCAGTTCAGCTAAAAATCAATGCAAAAATTTGACTCTTCTTTTCCATTCCACAGCAACTCAGTGGGATTAAGCTGCTTCTTTCTCCACTGGGATTAAATCCCAGGTCCTCTGACGCCCAGGCTCATGCTGTATCCATTAGGCTCCGCTGTTTCTTTACATCCAACCTAGTTGGTTGGTTAGCACTGTTTACTGGGCTACAACAGGAAAGGTGTTGGCCAAGCTGCTGGTCAATCCTTAGTGATTCACTTGCATTGCAGGTCTTCTTTACTGTTTATCCACAAATGGCAAATTTTTGCTACTGTCACTGCAAGGATCAGCAAACTCCCCAGCAGCATGTAGTAAACAGTAATAATAAGTTGCTACATTGCTATAAGTTGCTCTCCCCCTTTTAGACTGTGAGCCCACTGTTGGGTAGGGACTGTCTCTATATGTTGCCAATTTGTACTTCCCAAGAGCTTAGTACAGTGCTCTGCACACAGTAAGCACTCAATAAATACGATTGATGATGATGATGATGATGCTATATGTGATCGAGTGCCCATCTCCAGGAAGGAAGATTGTCTCTCAGAGAGGTTATATCATTTTGAGTTAGCCGTGTTCTTGCAATTTCACATCTTAGAATGCATTTTCGTTCTTCAGAATGTGAAATTTTGCGCTTTTATTGTTCAGAACCTGTATACATATTTGTAAAATTCAAGACACAAGGCAGGCCTGAAATTATGCACGTATCGTAGTAGAGGGGGTTGTGGAGGAGATTATGAACAGGGTACAGATTTTGGTAATGACAACCCTATTATTCACACCTGACCCTGTCATCTGGCTACCTCCCACCTTCCCTGGCTATCATTGAGATGGTTCATTTCATCACTCGGTGCTGAAGCAATTTGCCACGCGGAGCTTCAAGAGCTTTCGCTAAGAAAGTGCCTTAAATGAACTCTGGGTCTCTGAAGGAAAGGAACGATGAAGTGGAATCTACTAGATAATAAGTTCTTTGAGGGCAGGGATCATGTTTACTGACTTTAAACTACTCCCCCAAGCACTAAATACAGTGCTCTGCACTCAGGAGCCCCTCAGTAAATACTACTGATTGATTGGACCAATTAGAGAAGCAGCGTGGCTCAGGGGAAAGAGCACAGGCTTGGGAGTCAGAAGTCATGGGTTCAAATCCCAGCTCCGCCGCTTGTCAGCTGTGTGACTTTGGGCAAGTCACTTAACTTCTCTGTGCCTCAGTTACCTCATCTGTAAAATGGGGATTAATATTGTGAGCCCCACAGGGGACAACCTGATCATCTTGTATCCTCCCCAGTGCTTAGAACAGTGCTTTGCACATAGTAAGTGCTTAACAAATACCAAAATTATTATTATTATTAATTGTGCTAGGAAGTATAATGATAATGGGTCCCCCCCATGCTCTATCCTCATGGGTCCTCGTCCCCCTCTCCATCCCCCCCATCCTACCTCCTTCCCTTCCCCACAGCACCTGTATATATGTATATATGTCTGTACATATTTATTACTCTATTTATTTTACTTGTATATCTATTCTATTTTATTTTGTTAGTATGTTTGGTTTTGTTCTCTGTCTCCCCCTTTAAGATTGTGAGCCCACTGTTGGGTAGGGACTGTCTCTATATGTTGCCAACTTGTACTTCCCAAGTGCTTAGTACAGTGCTCTGCACACAGTAAGTGCTCAATAAATGCGATTGATGGATTGATAATAATAATGTATTTGTTAAGTGCTTACTATGTTGTTGTTATTATTATTATTATGGAATTTGTTAGGTGCTTACTGTGTGTGAGGCACTGTCCTAGGTGTCAAGCATCGTTCTAAGAATTGGGGTAGACACAAGTGAATCAGGCAGACACAGTCTGTGTTCCACATGGGTGCATAGTCTAAGTAGGAGGCATTCAAGTGGCAGCGTGGCTCAGTGGAAAGAGCCTGGGCTTGGGAGTCAGAGGTCATGGGTTCTAACCCCGGCTCTGCCACATGTCTGCTGTGTGACCTTGGGCAAGTCACTTAACTTCTCTGAGCCTCAGTTATTTCATCTGTAAAATGGAGGTGAAGACTGTGAGCCCCATGTGGGACAACCTGATTACCTTGTATACCTCCAGCGCTTAGAACAGTGCTTTGCACATAGTAAGCGCTTCACAAATACCAAGATTATTATTATTATTTTACAGTTGAGGAAACTGAGGCACAGAAGTGAAGTGACTTGCACCACAATGGCACAGCTGGCAAGTGGCAAAGCTGGGATTAGAACTCAGGTCTTCTGACGCCCAGGCCCATGGTCTTTCCACTAGGCCATATTGCTCCTCAGGAGAAGATGAATGGGTATGGCTAATTAAGGAAGGCTTCCTGGAGGAGGTGAGCCTACAGTTCCACTATACAGGAGAGAATAATATTATTATTTTTTCGGGTGAAGGTGATTCCAGGCATAAGGACCGTCTTAAAGGCCCAGGCACCGGTGTCTTCAAGAAGGCGAGTTTGATCAGAGAGAGTCTGGTTCATTCCGAGTTATACTTTATGCCCGGCCACAGCTAAATTCTGTGTTCAAATCCTGCTACATTTGGATAATCTGGTCCTTTTTGGCCTGATGCCATTTCAGAAAATTTATGTGGGAAAAGAATTCCTCCTGCTGCTTCCTGACACCCCAAATCCTAAACAAGAATGGATTCATTTAGCTCTCAGTTAGTTCCAATCGACCCTGGTCTAGATACAGATGATTTACTGTCTCTCTTGTGCAGCAGTTGAACTCAAGACCTGCATGGCACCTCAGTGACTGTAATCAAAATGTATCTTTTAAATATCATGGGTAAATTTGGGCCTTCTGTGATTTGGTGTTAACTCTGGAGCCGCTGAAGGGAGAGGATGGAATTTTTTTTTTTAGTCAAAGAGCTGAAAAAGGTTAATTAATATTTGATAATCCTAATTACAATTTTTGTGCTTGCGTTGATTTAAAAAAATGCTCTTGGAAGCACTGATTATTGCTTCTGTAGCAAAATTGGTTAACTGGGATGCAAACTGGAATGTACTGGTAGAGGGAATATCTTTGGTGACACAGGACACAGGATCTTAGTTGCCGACTTGTACTTCCCAAGTACTTAGTATGGTGCTCTGCACACAGTAAGTGCTCAATAAATACGATTGAATGAATGAATGAAGGAAGGCGAGGCACTGAGGTTTACCATTGTGCTTCTGGTGTGTGTGAGCTCTGGCGACCCAAGAGAAAAGTTCCTTTTTTGCTCCTGTAAAATAAAATTCCAACCCCTCTAGGAGCCCTTGCTGACTAATCTCTCATCTCCCCACCCTATTTCACCCCCCACCTTGAGAATTAGCGTGGCTTAGTGGATAGAGCATGGGATTGGGAGTCAGAAGCCCTGGGTTCTAATCCAGCTCCATCACGTGTCTGTTGTGTGACCTTGGGCAAGTCACTTCTCTGGGCCTCAGTTACCTCACCTGTAAGATGAGCTCACTGTGGGCAGAAATGTGTCTATTTTTTGTTATATTGTACTCTCCCAAGCACTCAGTACAGTGCTTTGCACACAGTAAGCGCTCAATAAATATGATTGAATGAATGAATGAATGAAATGATTAAGAGTGTGAGCCCCATCTGGGACAGGGACTGTGTCCAACCTGATTAACTTGGATCTACCCCAGTGCTTAGAACAGTGTTTGGTACATAATAAGCGCTTAAGAAGTGCTATTATTATTTTTGAGTATTCTCCCTACCCTGCCCCCCTCCACCACATCACTAATATACAGATCTTTAAACTCAATTGCTTCCCCCTACCTGGAAATTATTTCAGGCTCTGTCTCTCCTGCTACATTGTAAGTTCCTTGAGGACATAGTATCTCCTTACTCTGTTGTACTTTCCCAAGCACTTCTGACAGTGGTCTGCACACCTAAGAGTTCAATAAGTAAAGCACTGTACTAAACACTTTGGAATGCACAGTAAAAGAAGAAGAAATTATAATCCTGCCTTTGAGGAATTTGTCCGAATCAGATCCGGTTTTCTTTTTCAATCTGCTAGTGCAAGGACTGAATTTCCCATTTTCCTTGACAGCGTTTTTCACATTCTGCCCTCCGTGCATCCAACTCAGGTTTGTTCTCCTTAGATTTTCATTTTTATTTTGTTCCAACCCCTACCTCAGGGAAGCAGTTTGTTTTCCTTGTACAACAAGACATCTGAGGGCCTGCTGATTTTGGACCTTTGCTAAACTGGATAAAGCAAACAGGCTCTTGATTCTTTTCATTTTGCCTTTCTTCCTCCTCATCTTCCCTCCCCTGCCTCTAGCCCAGAGCTGAATTTCATTCCGGTCGTAATTGTTACAGATTCGCTGAACTTGACAGCAGTCTGCTGACTGCAATTAAGCAGTGATTTATGCTTAATGCAACAGTTGCCCATAACATAGCATTTCTAGGTTCGCAGGGGAAACAATGTTATCTCTGTTTTTCCCTCCGTATATTTACTTGGACTCTTGCTCTTCTTTTTTGATGTTTAATCAATCGCATTTATTGTTTGCAGAGCATTGTATTAAGCACTTGGGCTCACAGGAATTAGCCTGGGCCTGGGTTCTAATTATGGCTCCTCCACTTGCCTGCTGGGTGACCTCGGGCAAGTCACTTAGCTTCTCTGTGCCTTAGTTTCCTCATCGGTAAAATCTTGTCGCCTTCTTACTTAGACTGAAAGCCCCATGAGGGTCTGACCTATCTTGTATCTAACCCAGCACTTAGTACAGTGCTTGGTGAATAGTAGGCATTTAACAAATACTGTAATTAATTCTCAACATTCATCTCCCCCTTCCATCCTCTGACGTCAGATACTCAATTTACCCTGTTTCTACCTTCCTGCCAGAGGGGAGGAGTGGGGACAAAATGGCTTGGGGGGATCTCTGCGATCCTCATGGCTCCTTCCAGCCTCTTAATGAGAGAGAATATGTTCTTGGGCTGTCTCCAGGGTGACATTAAGTGTTGCACGCTGGACTACACTTCTGCTTAAAACCCAACCCTTCCCAGGTTGAGGATCTCATTCATCCATTTATGTGGAGAAAACGACCTTGTTTACCTGGGCAGACCACCCCCATTGCCTAATTGCTGTAAAGATGGAGCGTAAATGCCCCCATTAATTGTAGGGGTCAGGACCTCCTTGTGCAGCAATAATAATAATAATTATGGCATTTGTTAAGTGCTTACTATGTGCCAGGCACTGTACTAAGCGCTGGGATGGATACAAGCAAATCGGGTTGGACACAGCCCCTGTCCCACATGGGGCTCACAGTCTCAATCCAATAGTACCCGGAACCGGTGCCATCGCAATGTATTCCCTGCCACAGCAGTGGCACGCAAAAGGCCTCCAGTGGAGGAGGTTGGAGGTCAGTGGTGTTTAGACTGTGATGCTGGAATCCCTGAAGTACCACCCTCAAGACGAGAAAGCGTCGGCAGCGTGCATCCGACAGAGACAGTGAGAGACCGGCCGGGATGTAATGATGCTGTTAGCTCCAAGTGGCCCTAGAGAGGAGATGAGGGGAAATGAAATAGGCAATCTGTAACGATGAAATAATGTCCTCGCCTGCCCCTCTGACCGTAGCATCACTCCATGCACGCCTCCATATCTTCAGAAAGCAGCTCTGCCCTCAGATTTCCCTAATGAACATTACGGGAAGTTGGCATTTATTAAAAATCCATCTTGGTCTCTGCTCCGTGAATGGTTCCGACGGATTCCCTTGTGCCCCGGTTAGAGCCAGGGATGAGCCCGGTTTCCGTCAGCCGAACTCCAGCCTCCAGGGAATTCTAGATCTCATCAGTAAGTGCTCATCACCAAGGCCTGAAAGAGTTTTCAGCAATCAGTTAAATGTCATTAGGTGGAGATCTGTGAATCGCCTGTCTGCACTGATATTGGGAGGGTGGCTGAGGGGCTGGAAATGGCTGAACAAAAGTCAGAGGTAGCACATCATTTTATTGGGGGGCCTTTCCCCCTATTTCCTGAGACCTCCCACCCCTTCTCCATGACAATGCCCCTCATGGGCAAATTTTTATCAGCACGGTGGAATCAGGAAGCGACAGAAGGCGTCTTTTTTTAAGACTGTTTTTTACATATCAGAATTTCCTCTTCCTCCCTAAATCCCCACTGGCACCAAATGTTCAACTTTTTAGTTTTATTGGCGTCATTTAAGGCTATGTGAGATATCTACCCACCCCCACCAACACTGAGAAGCAGCGTGGACTAGGTGATAGAACACGGGCTTGGAGGTCAGAAGGACCTGGGTTCTAATACCGGCTCTGTCAAAAATATTTGCCCTTTGTGTGACCTGTGTAGAATCAAGTTAAGCAGGTTGGACGCAGACTCTGTCCCTTAAGGGGCTCACAGGCTGAGAAGGAGAAGACAGGTATTTCAGACCCATTTTACAAATGAGGAAATTGAGGGACAGAGAAGTTAAGTGACTTGACGAAGGTCACAGCAGACAAGTGACTGAGCTGGGACTGGAACCTAGGTTCTCTGACTCTCAGGAACATGCTCTTATCCACTAGGCCACACAGCTTCCCATAAGGCTCCGAAAGTCGGGTATTATCCTCCTCCCAAGACTTTGTGCTGGGTCTTTCTGTCTTCCACACGTGTGTTTTCTCCCTTCATGACCAGGTGGTTTGCTAGCTGATGGAAGCCCTCCCGAGGGCAGTTTAGAATAGTCTCTGTCTTTGAGAATGCTGTTTTGTTTTTGGCCCTCCCTATTCTAAAATTTAGATGCTGATTTACAGTCAGGGATATGATAGCTTCAGAGGGAAAGAGAGAGATGGGGGTGAGAGAATACAACAGACAGATACTAATAATTACCAGGATAATGACAAGGACTTACTATGTGTCATTCATTCATTCAATCATATTTATTGAGCACTTACTGTATGCAAAGCACTGTACTAAGCGCTTGTCAAGCACTGTT
Organism: Tachyglossus aculeatus; assembly: GCF_015852505.1. Taxonomy (NCBI): domain Eukaryota; kingdom Metazoa; phylum Chordata; class Mammalia; order Monotremata; family Tachyglossidae; genus Tachyglossus; species Tachyglossus aculeatus. Next base: position 6,068,162 of record NC_052074.1, read on the forward strand.
CCAAGCACTGGAGTAGATGTAAGTTAATCAGGTCAGACAGTCTCTTCTAGCCTGTCTAAATGGGAGGGAGAATGGGATTGAATCCCTATTTTACCATTGAGGAAACTGAGGCCCAGAGAAGTTAGATGACCTCCCGTATTCACATATGTCCCATATTCCAGTGTAGACCTATTGTCGGCATTACATCAGGGGCCCAGTAGAGTGGAATGAACATTGCCTGTTCACAGCTAGAAACCCAAAAGGGTTGGCATTCATCTAAAAGTGAGGAATTTTTTTCCTAAAACAATTTCGGCACCGGTCAGTTCCCTCTTCCCTGTCTCCTTCCCACCTGGGATGCCTGGCACATAGTAAGCGCTTAACAAATACCATCATAACTATTAAACTCCGGGGTCTTTGCAGTTCAGAGATCAGGGCATTGCTAGTATGATGCTCCATGCCCATTCCTGGCCATCTGGGGAAATATCGCCGGGCTGAAACCTCTCTGCAAAAATCATTTACAAATAGTGGGAGCAGGAGAAAGGAGGAGAGGAGAACAAGTAGAAATACGAGTGTGACAGGAAGAAAGAGCTGAATTAATGATCGAATATAAAAATAAGACTACATATAGACACAAGCACTGATGCTCTCAATCAATCGTAGTTATTGAGCACTTACTGCGTGCAGAGCACTGTACCAAGCGCTTGAGATAGTACAATATCACAGACACATTCCCTGTCCCCAATGAGTTTACAGGCTAGAAGGGGAGACACGCATTAATATAAATAAATGAATTACAGATATATACATGATGTATATGATGTATATGGAATTAAGAAGCAGCGTAGCTCAGTGGAAGGAGCGTGGGCTTAGGAGTCAGAGGTCATGGGTTCTAATCCCGACTCCGCCACGTGTCTGCTGTGTGACTTTGGGCAAGTCACTTAACTTCTCTGGGCCTCAGTAACCTCATCTGTAAAATGGGGATTAAGACTGTGAGCCCCATGAGGGACAACCTGATTACTTTGTATCTCCCCCAGTGCTTAGGACAATGCTTGGCACATAGTAAGCGCTTAACAAATGCCATTATTATTTTTACTATTGTTATTAGAGAAGCAGTGTGGCCTAGTGGAAAGAGAATAGGCCTGAGAGTCAAAGGACCTGGGTTCTAATCCTGAATCCACCACTTGTCCACTGTGCAACCCTGGGAAAGTCATTTAACTTCTCTGTGCGTCCGTTCCCTCATGGAGATTCAGTACTTGTTCTCCCTCCTACTTTGCTGTGAGTCCCATGTGGGACCTGATTATCTTGTATCTACCCCAGTGCTTAGAACAGTGCCTGACACATGGTAAGTGCTTAAAAAATACTGTTATTAATTATGAATAAAATACATGTGCTAAGGAGAAGATTACTGGATTGACCAACTGGAGGGTTCTGAATTAGTGGGGAGGCTGGAGGAGGTGAGATTTTAAATGATTAAATTCCTGGGGGGAAAAAAATCTGAAAAGGGAGGCGCAGAGCATAGTCTGAGTTTCAGAATAGGTTAGAAGATGGTCACTGCTTAGTTAGCCAAAGTATTCCATGGTACAGACTTTGTGACAACATAATAATAACTTTGGTATTTAAGTAACTACTATGTTCCAAGAACAGTACCAAGTGCTGGGGGAAGATACAGCATAATCAGATCAGATACAGTCCTTGTCCCAAATGAGACTCACAGATTAAAGAGGGGGTATCTAAGCCCTATTTTACAGATGCCCAAGGGATTCCAGGTTTTCTTCATTACATCCCTGTCACCCAAGTACACATGGAAAAGAGAAAGAGACTCTGAGGCCTGAAAAAGAAGATTCCAGGTTATCCATGCCCTGCATGATTAATGGTCTCATCTCATGAGGCCTGAATTAAAGGAAGTCCCAAGCCAGATATGAGGCTTTGGTCAAAAACTGGCACTTCAGAGTACTGAAGATTCAGACTTTTCCCTGTTCTTAAATTTGGCTATATTGTTTGGAGTGATATTCTGCCTGAGCCTTTGTTCAATTTCCTGGTTTGGAAACCATGGCTTCTGAGAGTCACAGAGTCTAACGAAGAGAAGGAGGGCAGGTGACCAAGTCCCTGGACATTCTAGAGGAAAGATGAATTAATAAAAGTGCTGGGAGAGTTCTAGGCAAGAGGGTGTGGGTATGGGTTTTTTTATCAGGGAAAAGAGTCCAGGGAGAGGAACGCACTCCTAGGGGGGTCACTGGCCCTTGATATTCACCCCATCCTCAGCCCCACAACATTTATATCCATATCTGTAACTTATTTATATTAATTCCTGTCTCCTCCCTAGACTGTAAGCTCATTGGGGGCAGAGAAAGTGTCTATCCACTCTCTTACACTGTAGCAAGTCACTTGACTTCTCTGTGCCTCAGTTACCTCATCTGTGGGATGGGGATTAAGACTGTGAGCCCCCCGTGGGACAACCTGATCACCTTGTGACCTCCCCAGCACTTAGAACAGTGCTTTGCACATAGTAAGCACTTAATAAATGCTATTATTATTATTATTATTATTACTCTGCTAAGGACTCAGTACAGTGCTGTGCATTCCTTCAAAACCATTGATTGAGTAATGGGCCATGGAGTGAACAGCGGGCACCCAGGAGCGAATGGATGGTAGGGATTGAAACTGAGCAGATTTTCCCTTCACCCTGAGGGCCTCAGTCAATGGGACTGGGAGTCAGAGGACCTGTGTTCTAATCCTGACTCCTCCACTTGTCTGCCGTGTGGCCTTGGGCAAGTCACTCTGGGGGATTAAGATGTGGGATTAAATGGGGATTAAGACTGTGAGCCCCATAAGGGACAGCTACTGTGTCCAACCATTTTAATTTATATCTATTCCAGTGCTTAGTACAGTGCCTGGCACATAGTAAGCACTGAACAAATACCATTAAAAAATCAGCCCCAGGGTGATATCTGCAATTGACCAGGATCTAGAAGACTGTGGCTGGCTGCTATCGGTCAGTTTTCTAGAGACTGTGGCTGTCTGTTCTTGGCCAAGTTCCAGAAGACCGCAGCCATCAGCTCTCTGTCTCGTCAGCGCCTTGCTCTTCCAGAATTTTCTCCTTGCTCCCTATATTCCCCTCCTCACCACCTTCCTTTCTTCTCCTTCTGCTGCTTCTGTTGTTCACCTCTATTGTATCGTACTGTCCCAAGTTCCCAGTACAGTGCTAATGGTAATTTTTGAAGGTCTGCTGAATGCTGTGCACTGTACTAATGAAGCTGGAGTCTGTTAAGAACTTACCATGTGCCTCTCAGTTAAGTACTATTCTATTTATTTTATTTTGTTAATATGTTTTGTTGTCCGTCTCCCCCTTCTAGACTGTGAGCCCGCTGTTGGGTAGGGACCATCTCTATATGTTGGCAACTTGTACTTCCCAAGCATTTAGTACAGTGCTCTGCACACAGTAAGCGCTCAATCATCATCAATCATCATCATCATCATCAATCGTATTTATTGATTGTATTTATTGAGCGCTTACTATGTGCAGAGCACTGTACTAAGCGATTGTACTAAATACGATTACATGAATGAATGAATGAATGCTGGGATAGATACAAGATAATCATATTGGACACAGTCGCTGTCCCACGTGGGGCTCACAGTTGAAGAAGGAGGGAGGACAGACATTTTATCCCCATTTGACAGACGAGGAAACTGAGGTCCTGAAAAGGTTGGAGAATGACCCAAGGGCACACGGCAGACACGTGGCGGGGCCGGGACTCGAACTGGTCTTCAACTCCCAGTTTCGGGCTCTTTACCCAAGGCCACGCTGCTTCCTAAGCCCTGGGAAATACAATATAGCAGCCCAAGATAAGTGCCATACCCTCGAGGCGCTTGTAGTCAAATGGAGGTAACAAGACACAGAACTATTCCCTAGCAGTGGAAACTTCAGTCGTGAAGTTGCACATTCAATTAATCGTGCATCTCTTTGTATACAACTGCAGGTGCTGGATGAGAAGCTTCAGGGCAGAATTCAGAGTTGTGAAAGTTGGGGCTCAGTGCTTTGTATTTTATATCATCTTTATCTAGCCTCTTACTCTTTTGCTGATTGCCAGGGGCACGGGGGTCAGGGATTCGGAGGACCTCGATTCTATTGTCTGAAACAGCGTGGCCTCGTGGGTAGAACACGGGCCTGGGAATCAGAAGGCCCTGGATTCTAATCCTGGCTCAGACACTTGTCGGCTGTGTGACCTTGGGCGAGCCACTTCTCTGTGCCTCAGTTACCTCATCTGTAAAATGGGGCTAGAGACTGTGAGCCCTAAATAGGACAGGGACTGTGTCCAATCTGGTTATTTTGTATCTACCCCAGTGCTCCGTACAGTGCCTGGCACATAGTAAGCGCTTAAAAAATGCCATAAAAAAAGAAAGCTTCCTGTTTTTGCACTTGGGTTTGCCCCCTTTCTTCACCCCTCCCTCGGCCCCACAGAACTTATGTACCTAGTCAGAATTTATTTATTTCTATTAATGTCTGTCTCCCCATCTTGATTTCAAGCTCATTGTGGCCAGGGAAAGTTCATTCAATCGTAGTTATTGAGCCCTTACTGTGTGCACAGCACTGTATTAAGAGCTTGGGAGGGTACAGCATAACACTAAACCAACACATTCCCTGCCCTCAATGATCTTACAGTTTCTACCAACTCTGTTCTACTCTCCTCTCCCCAGTGCTTAAGACAGTGTTCTGCACACAGTGAGCGCTCAATAAATACGATTGATTGATTGATTATTCCTAGCTCGGCTGCTGACCTGCTGTGTGACCTGGGACACGTCACTTAGCCTACCCGAGCCTTGGTTTCCACATCTGTAAAACGGGGATTATCATAACTGCCTCTCCCTCTCTCACAGAGATGTTGTGAGGACAAAATGAGTTGAGCAAAGCCAAATGCTTTGGAAAAATAAAAGTATTTGGTAAATATAAGGCATTATTTTTATTGTACTTTTGACTATTCGTACCCACTTGTCACCCCCTTGAGGGCAGGGATCCCGTCCTTGACTTCTTCTGTAAGTTCCCTGAGCCCTAGTACAATGTTCTGCGGGTGACCTTAACTGCTCTGTGCCTCAGTTTCTTCATCTGCACCTTCCTCCTCCCTCCTTAGACTGTGAGCTCCAAGTACAGTGGATCGTGTCTGAACCGGTCCCCTGGTATCTACCCTAGGGCTAAGGTAAAGGGCTTGGCAAGTACCGAAATTATGATTCCGCACTCAGGTTCTCAAGAAAGGCTGCTAATGATGACAGCGGAGTTGTGAGGCCACAAAGGGTCTCCTCTGGGAAGCTCGCCTCCCTTCCTCCAATCAATCAATCAATCAATCGTATTTATTGAGCGCTTACTGTGTGCAGAGCACTGTACTAAGCGCTTGGGAAGTACAAGTCGGCAACACATAGAGACAGTCCCTACCCAACAGCGGGCTCCTCCACTAGGCTACGCTGCTTCTTCTTCTTGATGCACATCTTCAGATAATTCATCTACAAATTAATGAAAAGTTTCCACTCCACAGCAACTCAGAGGGATAATAATAATAATGGTATTTATTAAGTGCTTACTATGTGCAAAGCACTGTTCTAAGCGCTGGATGGGGCTGCTGCTTTCTCAGCACTGGCCGGAAGTGTACATAATAAAGCAGAAAGAAGACAGAAAGCTGCAGCGCCTGAGGTCTTTTCCCATTTTCATGGTTTTTTTTTTTTGTTACAGCATCAGTTTTCCTTTCTTTATCCTCCAAATCCTGGAAAGTTAGATCCCATTTCCCAAATCCGTCTTTCCCTCCTCCCCCTGCCTCTCTGCACCCCCCCCCCCACACCATTTCATACCCACTACAAAGGACCCATGGGGTGGGGAGAGTTAGTAGAGGTGAAAACTTAACTCTCTGCCACTTGTCTTCTGTGTGATCTTGGGCAGGACACTTCTTTGGGCCTCCGTTCCCTCATCTGTAAAATGGGGATTGCGACCAGGAGCTCCATGTGGGACGGGGATTCTATTATTTATTTTATTAATGATGTGCATTTCGCTTTAATTCTATTTGTTCTGATGACTTGACACCTGTCCACATGTTTTGTTTTGTTGTCTGTCTCCCCCTTCAAGACTGTGATCCCGTTGTTGGCTAGGGACTGTCTCTATATGTTGCCAACTTGTACTTCCCAAGTGCTTATTACAGTGCTCTGCACACAGTAGGTGCTCAATAAATACGATTGAATGAATAAATGAATGAATTGGGCTTGTATCTACTCCAGCGCTAATATAGTGACTGGCACATAGTAAGCATTTAACAAATACCAGGCTTATTATTAGTTATTATTATCATTATTATTAAAACAATCCTCCTCCTAACAGATAGATACTTGCTCTCCCCCACTTCAAAGCCTTATTGAAGGCAAATCTGCAGGAAGCCTTCCCTGATTAAGCCCTCCTTTTCTCTTTACAAAGTCCCTTCTGTGCCACTCATACTCGCTCCTTCATTCATCCTCTCTCCCAAGGCACATATGTATATATAGCTGTAATTTATTTATGTATTTATGTATATTAATGTCTGTCTCCCCAACTAGATTGTGAACTCACTGTGGGTGTGGAATGTGTTTGATGTTCTATTGTACTCTCCCAAGCGCTTAGGACAGTGTATGGCATAGAGGATAGAGCACGGGCTTGGGAGTCAGAAGGTCATGGATTCTAATCCCAGGCCCCGGACTTGTCTGCTGTATGGCCTTGGGCAAGCCGCGTCACTTCCCTGTGCCTCAGTTACTTCATCTGTAAAATGGGGGGCGAAGACTGCGAGTCCTGTGCAGGACAGGGACTGCATCCAACAGATTTGTTTGTACCTACCCCAGTCAGCATTTAGCACATAGCAAGCACTTTAAAAAATCACCATACTTCTTTCTCCCTCTAGACCCTGAGACGGTTGTGGGCAGGGATGGTCTCTCTTTATTGCTGTATTGCACTTTTCCAAGAGCTTAGTACAGTGCTCTGCACACAGAAAGCGCTCAATAAATACAAGTGAATGAATGAATGCACAGTAAGTGCTGAATAAAATACAAGTAAGAAATAATGAAGAAATAACTGTGAGCCCTTCTCTAATCTGTGAGTCCGTTGTGGGAAGGGACTGCATCTCTTTATTGCTGTATTGTACTTTCCAAGCTCAAGAAATACGAATGAATGAGTGAGTGAGTGAGTGAGTGAGTGAGTGAGTGAGTGAAGAGTAAGCGGTCCAGCAATCCTTTGACGACCTGAAGAGCGGCGCGGACTTGGGTCCGGCCCGGTGGGTCGAGGAGGCGATGAGCGGCCACCAGGTGGCGCCAACGAGCTTGTCCGGGTCCCGGCTCCCGGGCGGGGCTGCCTGGGCAACTGCAGCAGCGGCCACGGTGGCCACCTCTGCCCCTCCTCCTCCTCCTCCTCCTCCTCTTTCTCTTCTCCTCCTCCTCCTCCTTCTCTCCTCCTCCTCCTCTTTCTCTTCTCCTCTGCCCCTCCTCCTCCTCCTCCTCTTTCTCTTCTCCTCCTCCTCCTTCTCTCCTCCTCCTCCTCTTTCTCTTCTCCTCCTCCTCCTCCTCTCCTCCTCCTCCTCTTTCTCTTCTCCTCCTCCTCCTTCTCTCCTCCTCCTCCTCTTTCTCTTCTCCTCCTCCTCCTCCTCTCCTCCTCCTCCTCTTTCTCTTCTCCTCCTCCTCCTCTTTCTCTTCTCCTCCTCCTCCTTCTCTCCTCCTCCTCCTCTTTCTCTTCTCCTCCTCCTCCTCTTCTCCTTTCCACATCCTCCTCCTCCTCCTGTTCTCCTTTCCTCTTTTCCTCCTCCTACTTCTCTCCTCCTCCTCCTCCTCCTCTTTCTCTTCTCCTCCTCCTCCTTCTCTCCTCCTCCTCCTCTTTCTCTTCTCCTCCTCCTCCTCTTCTCCTTTTCACATCCTCCTCCTCCTGTTCTCCTTTCCTCTTTTCCTCCTCCTCCTACTTCTCCTCCTCCTCCTCCTCCTCTCCTCATCCTCCTCCTTTCCTCTTCTCCTTCTCCTCCTTCTCCTTTCCTCTTCTCCTTCTCCTCCTTTCCTCCCCCTCCTCTTCTCCTGCTCCTTCCACTGGCCTCCTCCTCTTTCTCCTCCTCATCTTCTCCGGCTCCTTCCATCCTCCTCCTCATCTTCCTCCTCCTCCTCTTCTTCTGCTCCTTCCATCCTCCTGCCCATCTTCCCCTTCCTCCTTCTCTCCTCCTCCTCCTCCTCCTCTTCTCCTCCTCCTTCTCCTCTTCTTCTCCTCTTTCCATCCTCATTCTCCTCCTCTTCTTCTTCTCCTCTTTCCATCCTCATTCTCCTCCTCTTCTCCTCCTCCTCTTCTCCTGCTCCTTCCATCCTCCTCCTCATCTTCCTCCTGCTCCTTTCATCCTCCTCCCCATCTTCCCCCTACTCCTCCTCTTCTCCTCCTCCTCCTCCTCTTCTTCTCCTCTTTCCATGCTCATTCTCCTCCTCTTCTCCTCCTCCTCTTCTTCTCCTCTTTCCATCCTCATTCTCCTCCTCTTCTCCTCCTCCTCTTCTCCCCCTCCTCTTCTTCTCCTGCTCCTTCCATCCTCCTCCTCATCTTCCTCCTGCTCCTTTCATCCTCCTCCCCATCTTCCCCTTCCTCCTCCTCCTCTTCTCCTGCTCCTTCCATCCTCCTCATCTTCCTCCTCTTCCTCTTCTTCTCCTGCTCCTTCCATCCTCCTGCCCATCTTCCCCTTTCTCCTCCTCTTCTCCTTCTCCTCCTTCCATCCTCATTCTCCTCCTCTTCTCCTTCTCCTCCTCCTCCTCCTCTTCTCCTCCTGCTCCTTCCATCCTCCTGCCCATCTTCCCCCTCATCTTCCCCTTCCTCCTCCTCTTCTCCTTCTCTTTTCCTCTTCTTCTCCTTCTCCTTTCCTTCCCCTCCTCTTCTCCTGCTCCCTCCATCCTCCTCATCTTCCTCCTCCTCCTCTTCTTCTCCTCTTTCCATCCTCATTCTCCTCCTCTTCTCCTCCTCCTCTTCTCCCCCTCCTCTTCTTCTCCTGCTCCTTCCATCCTCCTCCTCATCTTCCTCCTCCTCTCCTGCTCCTTCCATCCTCCTCATCTTCCTCCTGCTCCTTTCATCCTCCTCCCCATCTTCCCCTTCCTCCTCCTCCTCTTCTCCTTTCCTTCCCCTCCTCATCTTCCTCCTCCTCCTCTTCTTCTCCTGCTCCTTCCATCCTCCTGCCCATCTTCCCCTTTCTCCTCCTCCTCCTCTTCTCCTTCTCCTCCTTCCATCCTCATTCTCCTCCTCTTCTCCTTCTCCTCCTCCTCCTCTTCTCCTCCTGCTCCTTCCATCCTCCTGCCCATCTTCCCCCTCATCTTCCCCTTCCTCCTCCTCTTCTCCTTCTCTTTTCCTCTTCTTCTCCTTCTCCTTTCCTTCCCCTCCTCTTCTCCTGCTCCCTCCATCCTCCTCATCTTCCTCCTCCACCTCTTCTTCTCCTGCTCCTTCCATCCTCCTGCCCATCTTCCCCTTTCTCCTCCTCCTCCTCTTCTCCTTCTCCTCCTTTCCATCCTCCTTCTCCTCCTCCTCCTCCTCTTCTCCTCCTCCTGCTCCTTCCATCCTCCTGCCCATCTTCCCCCTCCTCCTCCTCCTCCCTCCCTCCCTCCTCCTCCCTCCCTCCCTCCCTCCCTCCTCCCCCTCCCCCCCCCCCCCCGCTCCTCCCGCTCCTCCCGCTGCTCCGGCTCGGTCTCCGTCTCGGGCTCCGGTGGTCGGTCCTCGGGCGGTCCGGTGGCGGTCCTCCCCTGTCCCCGGTCCCCTGTCCCCGGTCCCCGGTCCCCCGCCGATGGCCCCGGGGAGCAGCCGCGGAGCGGGCGGCGGGCGGCGGTAGCGGGGGGCGGCGGGCGGCGGGCGGCGGGCCCCGGGGGGGGGAATCCCTCGGGGGGCGGGGGGCCCCGGTGCCCGGCTCCCCATCCCCCCCGCACCCCCCCCACCCCCCCCGCATGCCCGGGCCGGCGCCAGGCGGGGCGCAGCGCGGGGCGCGGGGATGAGGAGGGCGGGGGCGGCGCGGGCCCCCCCGGGGGCGGGGTTGCCCCGGTGACGGGCGGTGCCCGGCGAGGAGCGGTACCCGCCGGGGCCCGGCCGGGAGCGCCAGGATGTCCAAGGCGCCGGAGCCGGGGAGCGGGGGGCGCCCCGGAGGAGGGGACGCCGGGGCCTGGGGGCCCGGGGGGGGGGCCCGGGGGGGGGTCCCGGGGGGGGTCCCGGGGGTCCCGGTCCCGGGGGGGGCCCCCCTCCCCGCCGGCCCGGACCTGTCGCAGGTCCCGGACGAGGAGCTGCTGCGCTGGAGCAAGGAGGAGCTGGTGCGGTGCCTGCGGCGGGCCGAGGCCCACAAGGTCAGCGCCATGCTGGACCACGGCAGGCTCATCCGACAGGTCAACCGCCGCCTGCACGGCCACCTCGCCGAGATACGGGGGCTCAAGGTACCCGCAACCCGCCCGGGAAACGCCGGGCACCGGGGAACGGGCACGGGGCGGTGGGCACGGGACGCTGGGAGCGGGGAAGTGGGCACGGGGCAGTGGGCACGGGGCAGTGGACACGAGCTGGTGGGCACGGGGCAGTGGACACGAGGTAGTGGGCACGGGCTAGTGGGCACGGGGCAGTGGACACGAGGAAGTGGGCACGGGCTAGTGGGCACGGGGAAGTGGGCACGGGGCAGTGGGCACGGGGCAGTGGACACAGGTAGTGGGCACGGGGCAGTGGACACGGGGCAGTGGACACGAGGAAGTGGGCACGGGACGCTGGGCACGGGGTAGTGGGCACGGGGTAGTGGACACGGAGCAGTGGGTACGGGGCAGTGGACACGGGGAAGTGGACACGGGGTAATGGACACGGGGCAGTGGGCGCGGAACGCTGGGCACGGGGTAGTGGGCACGGGGCAGTGGGCACGGGGTAATGGACGCGGGGCAGTGGGCACGGGGCAGTGGACACGGGGTAATGGACACGGGGCAGTGGGCGTGGAACGCTGGGCACGGGGTAGTGGGCACGGGGCAGTGGGCACGGGGCAGTTGGCTTGGGGCAGTGGGTACGGGCCGCTGGGCACGGGGCAGTGGGCGCGGGGCAGCGGGCATTGGGCAGCCGCCCCCTCCCCGGAGCTGGCAGCTCGGCTAGACTCCCCCCCCCCGCTTCCCCTGCAGCCTTCCCCCGGGAACTTCCCCCAACTTTTGGGGCGCTGGGCATCTCCTCCTCGGCCGCCCCGCGCCGGGCCCCTGTGGGCACAGGGAGCTTGCCCCGACGGGTCCACCGGGCTGGGTCCCCAGGGCGAGTGCGCGATTCCCAACTCCCCCCCAGGGCGGGTGCGCGATTCCCAACTCCCCCCCAGGGCGAGTGCGCGATTCCCAGCTCCTCCCCAGGGTGAGTGCGCGATTCCCAGCTCCTCCCCAGGGCGAGTGCGCGATTCCCAACTCCCCCCCCAGGGCGAGTGCGCGATTCCCAAGGCGGGTGCGGGATTCCCAATCCCCCCACCCCAGGGCGGGTGAGGGATTCCCAATTCCCCCCAAGGCGGGTGCGGTATTCCCAATTCCCCCCGATGCAGGTGCGGGATTCCCAACTCCCACCAAGGGACGGGTGCGGGATTCCCAACTCCCCCCAAGGGCGGGTGCGGGATTTCCACCACCCTGCCCCGAGCGAGTACATATTTCCTAAGCCCTCGTAGGATAGGTTTCGGGGTGCCCAAGATACACCCCTCCCCCGGAAGGATGGGGGGCTCCCCAACCCCCCAGGGTGGGTGAGGGGATTCCCAATTCCCAGAAGGACGGGTGTGGGATGCCCAAGCTCCCCCAGGACTGCCATATAGGCTGGAGAGGGAGCCTGCGGGGGGCACAGACCTCTGCCCACTATGGGGGAGGAGGCCCAAAATTTCTGCTGCCCACATTCCCGGACAGAAGTGATAGCCTCCCCAGATCCCAACTGCACATTGATCGTCCAGAACTTGCTTCTCTGGTGGGAATCAGGAATCTTCCTCAGGCCCACCCTCCCGCCCAGGGCGACATTCCTCCTTCCGACCATTGTCCCGCGCCCGATTCCAGGAAGCATCCAGTACACAAGGAGGGGGTTTTAGGAAAGAATGGGCTAGTGACCGGTTTAGGGAGTTTCACATCTCAAGACAGACTGTAAGTCCCTTGTAGGACAGGGACTGTTTCCGACTTATCTTGTATCTACACCCTGATGCTTGGTACAGTGCTTGGCACATAGTAAGCGCTTGCCAAATGCCACTGTTATTATTAGAGAAGCCGTGTGGCCCAGTGGAAAGAGCTTTGGCGTCAGAGGTCATCATCAATCGTATTTATTGAGCGCTTACACTGTGCAGAGCACTGTACTAAGCGCTTGGGAAGTACAAATTGGCAACATATAGAGACAGTCCCTACCCAACAGTGGGCTCACAGTCTAAAAGGGGGAGACAGAGAACAAAACCAAACATACTAACAAAATAAAATAAATAGGATAGGTATGTACAAGTAAAATAAATAAAGAAATAAATAGAGTAATAAATATGTACAAACATATATACATATATACAGGTCATGGGTTCAAATCCCGGCTCCACCAATTGTCAGCTGTGTGACTTTGGGCAAGTCACTTAACTTCTTTGTGCCTCAGTTACCTCATCTGTAAAATAGGGATGAAGACTGTGAGCACCCCTTGGGACAACCTGATCACCTTGTAACCTCCCCAGCGCTTAGAAGAGTACTTTGCACATAGCGCTTAATAAATGCCATTACTATTATTATTATTATTATTACTACTATGATTATTAAGATGTGTTCCATAAAATGCTGGGAGCAGCTCGTGCTACTCCTTGCTCCCTAGGATCTGCTCCCAGTTCACTCGTTCATTCATTCATTCATTCAAAAGTTGAGGCCAAGGGGAACCCTGATGCGCTGGAGATCAATCAATCAATCAATCGTATTTATTGAGCGCTTACTGTGTGCAGAGCACTGTACTAAGCGCTTGGGAAGTACAAGTTGGCAACATATAGAGGCAGTCCCTACCCAACAGTGGGCTCACAGTCTAGCAGGGGGAGACAGAGAACGAAACCAAACATACTAACAAAATAAAATGAATAGATATGTACAAGTAAAATAAATAAATAAATGCCCAGACCCCCACCCTCCCCTAACCCCGGAGGGACCCCCCCCCCCCCCCCAAAAACGGCTTCGGAGCCTGTCTTTGTCGCCCAGGCTGTAGCCAGGCCCTATGGTGGGTAAGCATTGGAGCAGGGCCGAGAAATTGAGACGGGTCCTTTCACCTTTTTTTTTGTTTTTGTTTTTTTTTTGTTTCCTTCCCATCACCACCTCTCCAGGCCCAAGCCGATCCCCCTTTCCTATTCCATCCTTCCTGTGGGCAGTGTCGCTACCGGCTTTCTGCCACCCTCCCATCCTGGACCGTCTCCGTTCCCCTCGGCTTCTCTGGAGACTTCAATCCCTGCCCTTCCTTACATTTCTCTACAGGCTCAACAGGTTCGGGAATAGTTGATTTCTTTTTGGAGAGCGGAGGTTTCTGAGGAAAATTGTAGACCGAGGAAGAATTAGTCTTTACTCCCAAATTCCATTTCCCTTTGGGTTTTTAAACATTGTGGACCTGTTTTTTTTTTTCTCCCTCAAAAAAAAGACACACTTTTAAAGGGTTCCAACAAAAGAGTGTCGCTAGAGGTAATAAAGATAGGAAAAGCACTTTAGGACAGTTTTACTGTCACCCCAGGCACTGGCTCTAAAAGATCCTCAAGGGCTCAGTTCCAATATCCCGACTGAAAAAAAGTAGCCATTGTTGCCAGTGGCCATTTCATCCATAGATTCAACCAATGGGTTAGATGGTCCAGTGGGATAGATCACCACCCCAGTGAAATTTCATTAGCTTCCAGCCACTGTTGGGTGATGATTGCAAAATGTGGGGCAGATAACTTGATTTTGGGCCTTCCCCCATGCCCTAGGGTTCCTCTGGACTTTTACCTCTTTGCAGAGAGGATCGATGCCCAGTGGGTTAGGACCGCCTAGAGCCTAAACTATTTTGGGGGAATCCCGCTTCTCGGTGCGTCGTTTTTCCCCAGGGCCTAAACTATTTCCTGAGAGGCCTGACTCCAGTGCATCAGGGTTCCCTTTGGCCTCAACTTTTAACTGGGAGCAGTTCCTAGGGAGCAAGGAGTAGCATGAGCTGCTCCCAGCATTTTATGGAACACATCTTAATAATCACAGTAGTAATAATAGTGGTATTTGGCAAGTGCTTACTATGTGCCAAGTACTAAGCACAAGGGTGTAGATACAAGATAATCCAATCAGAAACGTTCCCTGTCCCACAAGGGATTTGCAGTCTGTCTTGAGATATGAAAGTCCTAAACTGGTCACTAGCCCATTCTTTTCTAAAACCGTCCATTGACTCGGTTAATTCAGTTAACTGAATTTGAAATGCTAGTCTGTCCTTGTCTGGGATTCAGTAGTTCACTCGGTCTTTGGTTTTTACTCTGGAAATGAATGTGCCCAAATGTTTCATTTTTCTCTTCAGTCTGGATGTTAGTGAAAACTTGTGCTTTGGACGAGACAGACTCAGCTTGACCAGGAAGGACCCCAACAACCACATTGGCAGACTAGGTCTAGGATGGGCTTGGCATCCTCCTAGGACTCCTTCTTGTTTGTTGTTGTTGGGATGAAAAGAAAAACCTCACGCCTTTCAGCTGGGTGACTCAATTTATGATGATCACTGATGTTTAAGAGGGGCGGGAACGAATTGGTCTTGGAGTTGTAGAACTGGATGAAGAATGCTCTATAGAACTGAGAGTCATAGCCACAGATCACATCAATGAATTGACAGACACCACTGAAGTGGGACGGCCTAGTGGATAGAGCACAGGCCTGGGAATCAGAAGGACCTGGGTTCCAATTCCTGCTCCTCCACTTGTGTGCTGTGTGACCTTGGGCAAGTCACTTTACTTTTCTGTGCCTCAGTTACCTCATTTGTAAAATGAGGACTAAGACTGCGAGCCCTCCATGGGACACGGCCTGTGTTCAATCTGATTATCTTATATCTACCCCTGTGCCTAGTAAAGTGCCTAGCACATAGGACATGCTTAAAGAATACCATAAAAAGAAATCAAATGGTCAGACAATACAGATTTCAGGTTGAGAAGCAGTGTGGCTTAATGGAAAGAGCTCAGGTCTGAGAGTCAGGGGAACTGGGTTGTAATCCTGGATCCAACATTTGCCTGCTCTGTGGGACCTTGGGCGAGTCACCCAACTTCTCGGTGCCTCAGGTTCCTAATTTGTAAAATGGGGACAAAAAACCTGTTCTCTCCCTTAGATTGTGAGCCCCATGTGGTACAGGTAATGTGTCTGACCCGATTATCTTGTCTCTACTCAGTATTGGCATGTGGTTGGCACTTAACAAATACCCCAATTATCGTTATTATTATTTTGGTGAACAGTGACGCTAATGACAGGTTGACTTCAGTGCACAGAATTGAACTCTCATCTGTGCTAGTCGTATTGAATAAACTCTGAACAAAAACACGGGTGATGACAGAGAACAGGAATAAAGTGACTGGGGAAATGGCATCTGTTCTGCTGAGCTACAAATCCATGGGCATGGCTTTTGCCCCTCGTTGAGAGCATAGGCACATTTGCGGGCTCTCACCTGGCTGGGATGCTTGGGCATTGGCTGGGAATGGTGATTGTTTTCTTGTGCCCCAGAAGAGCTCGGGCTGCTATCCAATGCCCAGCTTACTTACAAAGCAGAGTCTGACATCATTTTCTGCCCGATTTGAAGACAAAAAAGGGACCAGTTCTGAAAGAGGGAATATTATCAGTCGGTCACCAATACCTGGAAATTTCAAGTGGATTTTAGGGGTATATGCACAGGGAGTTTTATCGTTTGGGAGAATCTAAAAATCTAAATTTTGCAGCGTGAATGTTGAGGGGATAATGGACCTGATCCTGCATTGAGAATAAACGATTTGCCTTTAGGAGGTGCAGGAACTCTTTCAGATCGTGAGCAAATGTCCTCTTCCAGTGGTTCCTAGTGAGGAAAACACCTCAGAAGGTGAGCAAGGCAGCTCTTTCCCAGCAGTGGGATCGAGCTCATTAACTTTTCAATCTAGGAAGAAGTGAGTATATTTTTAGAATACACAAGGGGAATATTTTTCGGATGAAAACTGGTTGGGTTGAGAGTTCTCAGCCTAACTTTCATCCAAACCCGGGGACCGGTTCAACTTTTGACCTTGAGACCAAAAAAAAACAAAAAAAAGTTGGTTGGACCAGGGTTGAAATTGATTTTCTCTTGTTAGTTTTATCCCTAAGTTTCTTGGAAGCATTAGTGACATAGTCCTTCTGACCCCAAATATCAGGAGGATACTGTGGTTTTTTTTTTCCCTTTGTCTGACATTGAGTTAAAAAAAAATGAACTCATGCAAGTAGCCATTCAGATAGCTATTGGCCCAGGGCTGGAAACAAATAACGATAATAATAATAATAACTGTGGCATTTGTTAAGCATTTACTATGTGCCAGACACTAAGCACTGGGATAGATCAAGCTAATCATTCATTCATTCATTCATTCAATCATATTTATTGAGCGCTTACTGTGTGCAGAACACTGTACTAGGCTCTTGGGATATATATACCTGTATATATGTATATATGTTTGTACATATTTATTACTCTATTTATTTATTTTACTTGTACATATCTGTTCTACTTATTTTATTTTGTTAATATGTTTGGTTTTGTTCTCTGTCTCCCCCTTCTAGACTGTGAGCCCACTGTTGGGTAGGGACTGTCTCTATATGTTGCCAACTTGTACTTCCCAAGCGCTTAGTACAGTGCTGTGCACATAGTAAGTGCTCAATAAATACAATTGATTGATTGAGTGATTGGGAAGTACAAATTGTCACAGTCCCTGTCCCACATGGGGCTCACAGTCTTCATCCCCATTTTACAGCTGACGTAACGGAGGCACAGAGAAGTGAGGTGACCTGCCCAGGTTCACACAGCAGACAAGTGGATGAGCCAGAATTGGAACTCAGGTCCTTCTGACTCCCAGGCCTGTGCTGTAACCACTAGGCCACCCAGTTTCTCTTCTGAAGTCGGATTCTGTTAGTAAGGCAGGGAAGAATAGTAACAAAAATAGACTAGAAAATCCAAATCCAGGGAGGACTTTACCTCTTGTTCAGGAAGTGGATTCCCAT
This sequence comes from Tachyglossus aculeatus, assembly GCF_015852505.1. Taxonomy (NCBI): domain Eukaryota; kingdom Metazoa; phylum Chordata; class Mammalia; order Monotremata; family Tachyglossidae; genus Tachyglossus; species Tachyglossus aculeatus. The sequence goes on from NC_052074.1 coordinate 6,085,313, forward strand.
TGCCATCCAAGGTGGGGGAAACTTATGTGGGGCCGAGAGGTATTTTAGAGTCCTTAAGCAGCCTGGCATAGTAGATAGCGCCTGGGCCTGAGAGTCAGATGGTCATGAGTTCTAATGCCGGCTCCACCACTTGTCTGCTGTGTGATCTTGGGCAAGTCGCTTCACTTCTCTGGGCAGCATGGCTCAGTGGAAAGAGCCCGGGCTCTGGAGTCAGAGGTCATGGGTTCAAATCCCAACTCTGCCACTTGGCAGCTGTGTGACTTTGGGCAAGTCACTTCACTTCTCTGGGCCTCAGTTACCTCATCTGTAAAATGGGGACTAAGACTGTGAGCCCCCTGTGGGACAACCTGATCACCTTGTAACCTCCCCAGTGCTTAGAACAGTGCTTTGCACATAGTATGCGCTTAATAAATGCCATTATTATTATTATTATTCTCTGTGCCTTGGTTACCTCACCTGCAAAATGGGGATTGAGACTGTGAGCCCCACGTGGGACAAGGGTCTGTGTCCAACCTGATTTGCTCCTATCCACCCCAGAGCTAAGTACAGGGCCTGGCACATAGTCAGTGCTTAACAAATGCTATTATTATTATAATTATTGTTCTGTCAGTGGACTCTTCCCCACTTCACAGCCTGGCCACCGGCCAGCTCTCGCATCTCCGGGCCACACTCCTCTGACCGACCCGTCACCTCACGGGCAGGGGGCTCCATCGGTCCAGCTGCCGGGGGTGGGTGATCGGTGAGCGGAGCCGGTAACCGGAGCTGAGGAGACGGGCTCAGCCCCCTAGCTCTTCTCCCCTGAGCAGATCCGTTTGCCTTGCAGGATATCAACCAGAAGCTGCAAGAGGACAACCAAGAGCTGAGGGATCTCTGCTGCTTCCTGGACGACGACCGGCAGAAGGGCAAAAGGGTGTCACGGGAGTGGCAGAGGCTGGGCCACTATACCGCCGGGGTGATGCACAAGGAGGTGGCTTTGTATTTGCAGAAGCTCAAGGAGCTGGAAGTGAAGCAGGAGGAAGTGGTGAAGGAGAACCTGGAACTGAAAGAGCTCTGCGTGCTGCTGGATGACGAGAAGGGCGCGGGCAGCAGATGCTCGATGGCCAGCCAGGTGAGCCTCTGCCAGCTCACCGCCCCGGCCGCTGCCCCCTCCTCCTCCGGCCCGTCCGGGCGGGACGTCGGGGATGGGAGCAGCACGTCCAGCGCCGGGAGCACCGACAGCCCCGACCACCACAAGTCCCACTCGACCACCAGCCCCGAGCACCTCCAGAGGGCCAGGAGCGAGGGGAGCCCCGAGCACGCCGCCCGGCCCCCGGCGTCCGGCAGCCCCGATCGCCAGAAGCAGCTCAAGGGGCCCAGCCCGGAGCACCATAGACCCGTGGGGGCGGGGGGCCCCGACCAGCCAAAGCACGGCTGTGGTGGCGGCAGCCCGGAGACCCTGCCGAAGGCCAGGCTGAGCAGTAGTCCTGAGCACTTTCAGAAGCACAGGCCCGGCGGGAGCCCAGAGCACCAGAAGCACAGCGGCGGCGGCAGCCCGGAGCTCCGGCAGAAGCACACCCTGAGCGGGAGCCTGGAACACTTGCCCAGGCCCAGGGGCACCAGCCCCGAGCACCTCAAGCAGCATTATGGGGCCAGCCCGGATCACCTGAAGCACGTGGCCGGTGGCGGCCGCGAAGGCCCACTCCGGAGACAGGCGCCCGACGACGCCTCACCCCATCACAGGAGCGTGTACGGTGGGATGAATGGTGGGTCCGTCTGCCCGGGCCGAGCGGGTAGTGGAGAGAACCAGCGCCCGGCCCCTCTTAAGGCAGAGGAGCGGGCCACGGGGGAGGGTGATCTCCGCTGTGCCGGGCCTCTCGTCGTGGCCCGTTTAGTCCGGAGGAAAGGGCGTGGGTCGGCGGGAAACGCGGGCCGCTTTTTGGGGTTACTTGGAGGTGTCGGGCCGAGGCCAGGGCTGGTGAGTGAAGACAAATGGGCCCGGTGGACCCTGTTTCTTTCTCTAGCCAGGGGTACGTTATGACAAAGAGGTGAGACTCTTCACCTAGTTATTGTATCCGGGAAAAATGTGTGAGGGAAACAATCCAGTGAAAAAAAGCCCACCCGACGTGGATTTCCGAAAACGTCATTCTTGCTATATGCCCCTGCCATCCACATTGAAATCCCTTGGGGTCACCGTTAAATGCCCCTCGTGGTTGCCATTAAACATTTTGCTGCGTCACGAGCCCGTGTCTGTGTTTCCCAGAAACGCGGCCTTAAAACCCCCACTGTGGCCAGTCTAAGAGCTGGCCGGATGGCCAAGCAGGTCAGAGATTCCAACGGCAAATGCGATTTTTTTTTGTTCTTTTGCTTCATTTCATCTACTTAAAGTGAACAAAAGGATCTGTAGGCTCCCGGGTTCAGCGTGACTCAGCTCACTGAGTTTGTAGGTGTGACTGCCAGGCAGAGCTTACTGGCTTTTCCGAAACAAGGTGCTCAGCGGTCTGTAGCTTGGGCTGAGGCCACGCTGAATGAGAGGTGGAGAAAACTAGGGACTTAAATATCCTCCTTTCTTCCCCTTGCCCCCCCACAACTCTACAGCCGAATGATGCGTGAGGAGAATGTAAGCTGGTTAGGTTTCTTCCCTTCCCCCCAGATGGAGTGATGTTTTCTCTTCACCTGAAAGCTGCTTTGGCATCGGCATGCAGATGCTCTGGTCGAGGCAGGAGAAATCTGTCAGCTTTACCGAGGACACAGAAGGGTTCATTTTCATCATTCTAGCTGGGGATTTAGCGGCGTCCTAATCCTTCTCTCCCCATGAGGCAAATTGGCTCCTGGGGGCAGGGGGCTTCGAAAGCACCCAGGGTTCTTCCCGAAAGAAACAAATGGTCTGGAATATGGGCAGGGAGCGAGTCACCGATTCTGCTGTATTCTCCTAAGCGCTCAGTACAGTGCTGTACACGTAGTAAGTGCAATGTGTCCTGGTGAAAAGAGCACGGGCTTGGCAGAAGGACCTGGGTTCCAATCCTGACTCCACCACTTGTCTGTTGTGTGACCTTGGGCAAGTCACTTTGCTTCTCTGTGCCTCAGTTCCCTCCTCTGTAAAATGGGAATTAAGACTGTGAGCCGCATGTGGGACAGGGACTGTTTCCATCCTGATTAGCTTACATCTACGCCAGCGCTTAGAGCAGTGCTTGACACATAGCGAGTACTTAACGAATACTACTAAGAGAAGCAGCTTGGCATAGTGGATAGAGCACAGGCCTGGGTGTCAGAAGGTCATGGGTTCTAATCCTGGCTCCGCTGTGTGTCTACTGTGTGACCTTGGGCAAATCACTTCACTTCTGTGTGCCTCAGTTACCTCATCTGTAAAATGGGTTTTGAGACTGTGAGCCCTAAATGGGACAGGGACTGTATCCAATCTCATTACCCTCTATCTACTCCAACTCCGAGTGCAGTGCGAGGGTTATACCGTATAAAAATACCATATTAAAAATAAAGAGTGAATGGGCTATTCTTCCTGGGAGTAAAATAAGGAAAGAGAGAGAAATTGTCTGGGTAAAAGCTGGGGTCTAATGAAGCTGCTTTGACTTTAAATTTCATTTGTAGAAAGAGGAGTCAGTGTCAAGATGCCCATTACTGATTTTTAAAAGACAGGTTTAGTTTACAAATGGAACGAATATAAAATGTGCTATGGTTTGGTTTTGGCTTTAAAAAAAGTCTGTTGCTCAGCTGTTTCTCATGTAGAAGCTGTAATGGGGTGTAGGGAAATACTTCGTGAAGATGTTTGTTTCAAATATCTTTTAGGCCCAACCCCAAACTGGGAAAGTGCTGTTTTTCAGCTAGGAAGTTAATTAATGCCTGGTGTTGCATGGATCCTAAAATCTGCAAATAGTATGACACAATTACATTTATATGTAGCTACTTCATTCAACCAGCATAAGCTTACCTTGAGCTTGGTAAAATGCAACGTCCAGGATGTTTTTTTCACTTTCCCACTTCCAGTGGGAGCTAGGAGCAAGTCACTCATTCTCTGGCTCTTTAACTGGCTTGAAGTCAGGCTCTCTCAGAATACAGCTGGGCATGGGCTTCTGGGCCTCACCTTTGAAAGAGGAGTAGAAAGGAATTAGCAGCTGTGGCCAGGTGTTAATTTCCAGCCCCGCCCCACTCTTACCCAGTGCATTAGGTGATGTCACCAAGCCCTAGTCTATCTGCTTCCAGAAGCTTCTCTGGAGCCATTTATGAGCCAGACACCCTGGAACCTTATATGACCAGCTGGAAAGAGGTAGTTTAATTCTTTGTTCACCCATATGTAGCAAAAAGACCCTTTTTCAGGTTTGAAATTGTCATCTTTTCTCTGGTTGGGAAGAGCAAGAGAAATTGCGTGTCTCAGTGGAAACAGCACAGACCTGGGAATCAGAGGACCTGAGTTCTAAACTTGGCTCTGCCACTTGTTCGCTGTGTGATCTCGGGCAAGTCACTTCACTTCTCTGGGCCTCAGTTACCTCATCTGTAAAAGGGGGGTGGGGATTAAGACTGGGAGCGCTCCATGGGACAGGGACTGTGTCCAACCTGATTATCTTGTATCTACCCCAGTGCTTAGTACAGTGCCTGGCACCCAGTAAGCACTTAACAAATACCATAGGAAGGAAAGGACCGTTCCTTATGTCAGGGGGAGTGTTCTTTTTTTGGAGTTGTCTGTTAGGAGTCATTGGTGTACCCTTGATTTTAGCAGTAAGATCTCTTTCACTGAGCACCCCTGATGCCACGTTAAATATGCCAGCTAATACTAATAATTATAGTATGTGTTAAGTCCTTACTATGTACTGAGAACTGATGTAGCTATAAAATAATCAGGTCCCACTTAGACTGTACCTAATATGGTAATAAGACAAAGTTCCCTTAAAATGCCCAAAGTCTGGAAAATTGGGGCTAAATCAAATATTATGGGCTCCTTGGAGAATCTCCTTTTCTGTAGAAATGCTGGGCTGAATCGAGGCGGAGACAGGAGACAATGTGAATCCTCCTCTTCTTTATGTAGAAAACATTTGTTTTATTGGATTTGATAGCTTTAATTCACCCTGCTCTTCATAGTAACATGCACTGTTGAAAGACAGGATTTGAACAAGAAGCAAAACTAAGGCTCATGCCAGCCTTTTTCCCTAATCTATTAAATTAGGAGCCCTCAGGACCATGGTGGTGTTTCTGTCCTGTTTTCCCTCTGCAGGCATTTCGCCTGTTGCCAGAACTCACCCTCTCTGAATCTTTGATAATGGCTCTCTACCTAACTGCAGCTCTTGGGTACAGAGACACTAGGGCAGGGTCGGGGAACTTGGCTGAGGAAAACCCCCTACACATTTGACTTGGAAGTTTTCATTTTCATTTTTGTAGTTATGTGAACAAAGCATGAGGTTCTGATATGTTGATGTTTAATTACTCTATGCAAGACGGCCAGTGGTCTGCCCAGCCTGGTATTCTGTCTGCAACAAGGATCCAAAAGGGAAATTCCACTGTGGTGGTCTCTTTCTTTAATGGTCATCTTGTATCATCGGTGACTACAGTTTAAACCCTTGGTTGGCGTTTAATCTCCCTCATTTTCCATAATAATAATTGTGGTATTTGTTAAGCGCTTACTATGTGCCAGGCACTGTTCTTACCCTGTGTTTACACTGGGATGGATATAAGAAAATCGGGTTGGACACAGCCCCTGCCCTTCGTGGGGCTCACAGTCTCAATCCCCATTTTACAGATGAGGGAACTGAGGCACAGAGAAGTGAAGTGACGTACCTGAGGTCACACAGCAGACAAGTGGTGGAGCTGGGATTAGAACCCATGACCACCTGTCTTCCAGGCCCTTTCTTTGTCCACTAGACCGTCCTGCTTCTCTACATCTAACATCCATCTTTCACTTCCACTGTATGCTCCTGAAAACCCCAAGTCGAGCTTTCTGCCTACAGGTGCTCAGTCAATATCACTGATATTGCTGCTCGGGACCTTTTCCAACTCCTCTACTCCTGGTGTGAGATCTGGTGAACATCAATTCTCATTCATTCATATTTATTGAGCGCTTACTGTGTGCAGAGCACTGTACTAAGTGCTTGGAAAATACAATTCAGCAATAAAGACAATCCCTACTTACAACAGGCTTACAGTCTAGAAGGGAAAATATGGTATTTAAGTGCTTACTATGGGCCAAGCACTGTTCTAAGCGCTGGGGTAAACACAGAGTAATCAGGTTGTCCCACGTGGGGCTCACACTTTCAGTCCCCATTTTACAGATGAGGTAACTGAGGCATAGAGAAGTTAAGTGACTTGCCCAAGGTCACACATCAGACAAGTGGTGGAGGCGGAATTAGAACCCACATCCTCTGACTCCCAAGCCCGGGCTCTTTCCAATAAGCCACAAATGCTGCACAATTCTATGCTTGCTCTATCCACCTTTCATGATTTATCAAACTTCCATCCTACCTTGTCTCAGCCTTCATCTTTCCAGATTAGAGCATTGTGAAGAACAACTTGCATACATGTAAACTAAGTCTCTGCTTTTAAATGAACTCTCTTTAAGTTCCCTCCTCCTCCCCGCAATGCATTTTTAAGCACTCCAGGGGAAATCTCCTGTTTCACTGGTTTTTTGATTACCTATGAGCTTTCAGACCTATTCTGGGGTTATTAATGAGCAAAAACATAACTGCTGACAACACAAAATGGAATGATTTGCTGAAAGCATAAGTCAAAATTAGCCCTATAGCATTCCTTCCAAACAGTCATCTATGAATTAAAAAGGGATGAAATGCATTATAAATAATTGCTCTCTGAAATATGTACATCGTATGCATGGGAATATGAGCGATGGTAATCACATTTCTCATGGGAGCAATATGTCAACAGTTACAATTACAGATTAACACAGCTGAGTTTAATCGAGGTCCCTAAGGTATGTTTTGTGTCCTGTACGATGACTAACAGTTTGGGTAAAGGGTCCAGAAAATGGTTTATGTTCTTCAAGAGAAGCAGCATGGTGTAGTGGATAGAGCACTGGCCTGAGAGTCAGAAGGTCATGAGTTCTAATCCAGCCGTGACCTGGGGCAAGTCACTTCACTTTTCTTTGCCTCAGTTACCAAATCTGTATAAATGGGGATTGAGACTCTGAGCCCCACATGGGACAGGCACTGTGTCCAACCTAATTTGCTTGTATTCACCCCAGTGCTTAGTACAGTGTTTTGCACATAGTAAGCGCTTAATAAATGCCATTATTATTATTATTATTACAGTGCCTGGCACATTAGTAAGCTGCTTAACAATCATTATTATTATTCAAGCTTAGTTCAGGTCCCGTGCCTGGTTGAACAGTGTAAGTCTGAAGTAAAATCAGTCTAAAAGTTGATTAAAATGAACAAAGTTATTAGAATAGGAACAGAGTGAAAGTTTTCTGATTCACCTCAAGGTTCTGATTAGATCCTTGGGGTATAAAAGGTCAAAGAAGTGCCCTTTATTGGGAAATGTGGCAGAGTTTCAAGCCCACCCTGAGTACTGTCAGTTTCGGGATCAACAGTGGCTGCATTTTTAACTTTTTGCTAGTATGCAATGGATCATTTTACCGATTTTGTGGAAACAGTAATGCCAAGAGGAAAGAGCATGGATTGGGAAGTCGGGGGACCTGTGTTCTAATCCCAGCTTTGTCACTTGTCTAATGTGTGACCTTGGGTAAGTCACTAAACTTTCTCTGTGCTTCAATTTCCTCATCTGTAAAATGGGGATGAAATACTTGTTCTCTTTCTACTTGAATTGTGAGCCCCGTGTGGAACAAGGACTGTGTCTGATATGATCCGCATTGTATCTAACCCTGTGCTTTGCACCTAGTTAGCACTTAAGAACTACTTAACTAGTTACTATTGTTTTTGAAAATGGGTGCATCTTGGCTCAAATAGGTATTTTTCTCATCACAATTCCAGTTACTGAAAAATAGCCTGAAGATTGGATAGGAAAAATGTCTTTAATTCAGTTTTTCTTGATATATTCCCAAATATCTAGTAGAGGTTTCAGTTTTTCTTGATATATTCCCAAATATCTAGTAGAGGGTTACTCCCCAGTGGAGGTGATGTTTAAACATTAGGAACGACAACAATGATGATGATAGTGATCATTCCATGTTGGGAAAACCTGTTTCTGCCTGGTAATTTATTTGTAGCTCACTAGTAAATGTTGGCTGGGAAGAACTTTTTTCTTTCCTCTTTGTCACGTGGACCCTAGGCTTTCTTCCAAGAGCATTCTGAGTCAGTCATATTTGAGTGTTTACTCGGTGCTGAGCACAGTATAAAACACTTGGGAGAGTACAGTGTTTATAACAGAGTTGATAGTTTCGTTTCCTGCCCACAGGGAGCTTTCAGTCTAGAAAACTGTTCAGTCTGGACCAAAAAGTATGTGGGTACAGATCAGCCTCAAAGGAGACAAAACTACGCATTTTTATTTCTCCTAAGTGTAGGTCACCAGGCACAAATGGATACAAACTGAAATGATTTAGACCAAGCTTATGAAAGTGGAACACTGTGTAAACTGGTATGTTTCCTCTGAAAACTGCATCTCATCAATGTCAGTTGCATGCTGGTATGATAATCTGATTTCAGGTGCTGCAGTAAAGCTATACTTCGAAATGACAGATTCTGCCAAGGCACCAAAAATGAGTGAAAAGCAAATGTATACCTAAGCACGGAAATACAAAAAAAAGCCATGGTTGTAAGCATGTAAAGCAATTTGCTCAGTAGATCTGTAGTACATTCGGATTTCCTTCTGTACCAGCCTGGCCTAGAGGAGAGAGCATGGGCCTGACGGAAAGACCTGGGTTCGAATCCCAGCCTGCCAATTGCTTGCTGTGTGACCATAGACAAGTCAGTCACTTAACTCCTCTGTGCCTCAGTTTCCTCAATTGTAAAATGGGGATACCGGCTCTCCCTCCTGCTTAGACTGTGATCTCCATGCTGGATGGGGATTATGTCAGACCTAATTAATTTATACCTAGAACAGTGTTTGTTGCATAGTAAGCGTGTAATAAATCTTCAAATGCCGTCGAGTCGTTTCCGACCCATAACGACTCCATGGATTCTCCCTCTTCATAACGTCCCTTCTTTTATCATAAGGGCATTCTGGTTTGTGTATCTTTAGAGTTTTCTTGGTAAAATTATGGAATTTGATTACCATTACCTTCTTCCGCGCGGTAAAAAAAAAACTTGAGTTTCTGCCATTGTCTTTGATCAACATTTTGATCACCAGGTCATCCTTCTTTTACTCTTTCCCATGTTGCTGCTGCCCAGCTTAACAAATACCATAACAAATAAACTTTTTATGCATGTGCTGGGAAGTGTAGACTCGTGTACACATTAGCGTTGTGACTGGATTTAATTTGAAAAAGTTGTTTAGGAATATTTCCAAATTTTGTTTCCTACTGAAATGTCAAATGGCATCAGATTTTAAAAATGAATAGTAAAGCCGTAGTTAGTCTTCCTTTCACTCTGAGTTTGCATCCTTTGTTTGTAGGGAATGTGTATCACTTCTTTGCTTTAACCTTTCCAGTTGCCTGAAACAGTGCATTGCTAAGGTGCTAAACTATCAGTAGTAGTAATAGTAGTATTTATTGAGCATCTACTGAGTGCGACACACTGCACTAAGTCCTTAGGAAAGAAAACAGGGCACTTTCCCGGACCACAACAGGGAAACAGAGAGCTTTATGGATCACCAGGGGAAGTGGGTTCTTGCTTTCTCTTTGTGGAAATATCAGGGAAGTACTTTCTGAGCAACAGATGAAGCAAACAGATTAAGGCGTGGCTATTGTTCCTTAACCACCTAGTTGGTCCACAGAATAATAATAATAATAATAATAGTGACATTTATTAAGCACTTACCATGTGCAAAGCACTGTTCTAAACACTGGGGAGGTTACAAGGTGATCAGGTTGTCCCACGGGGGTGCTCACGGTCTTAATCCCCATTTTACAGATGAGGTAACTGAGGCCCAGAGAAGTTAAGTGACTGGTCCAAAGTCACACAGCTGACAATTGGCAGAGCCGGGATTTGAACCCATGACCTCTGACTCCAAAACCCTTGCTCTTTCCACTGAGCCATGCTGAACCAAACGGAGGAATTCTAGGCCTTGATTCTGTTCCAATTTTTCCGGGAAAATTGGAGTCTCACCTGCCGGTTCAGGAAGGTGTTTCTTTCTGGCTGAACCATGAGTTGCTATTTGACTCTGTATGTAGAGAATGAGAAGTGATGGGAGAACAATGAGCAGCATGGCCTAATGAATAGAGCATGGGCCTGAGAATCAGAAGGACCTGGGTTCTAATCCCAGTTTTGCCTTTTGTCTTTTGCGTGACCTTGGGCAAGTCACTTAACTTCTCTGGGCCTCAGTTCCCTCATCTTTAAAATGGGGATTGAGACTAGGAGCCCCATCTGGGTCATGGACTGTGTCCAACCTAACCAACCTGTGTCTACCCCAGTGCTTAGTACAGTGCCTGGCACATAGTGCTTAACAAATTCATTCATTCATTCATTCAATCGTATTTATTGAGCGCTTACTGTGTGCAGAGCAGTGTACTAAGCGCTTGGGAAGTACAAGATGACAACATATAGAGATGGTCCCTACCTAACAACGGGCTCACAGACTAGAAGGGGGAGACAGACAACAAAACAGAACATGTAGACAGGTGTCAAGTCGTCAGAACAAATAGAATTAAAGCTAAATGCACGTCATTAACAAAATAAAATAGTAAATATGTACAAGATAAATAACAAATCATTCCCCCTTTAGACTAGACGATTGTCGTGGGAAGGAAACGTGTCTGTTGTTATATCGAACTTTCCCAAGTACTTAATACAGAGCTTTGCATACAATAAGCGCTCAATAGATACGATTGAATGAACATTAAAAAAAACTAGATAAGAATCTTGCATTTTCCTGCGTTTTCCCAGCCCCCGTTTTCTTCCACTCTTGTTCTGTTCCCTTTACTTACCTCACCTTTCTGCTCCACCCAGTTTACTGTATTTCCAGAAAAGCAGTTCCCTTCTGGCTTCTTGCAAAACCTGCTCATCTAAGTTCCCTGTGGGCAGGGACTGGCTCTACCAACTCCATTGAACTGCACTCTTTCAAGTGCTTAGTACAGTGCTCTGCACACAGTAGGGGCTCAATATCTTCGATTGATAGTACCCCAGCCTCATCAGAGTGTCTTGGACACCACCTTGTCTGCTGTGTGACCTCAGGCAGGTCACTTAACTTCTCCGTGCCCTGTTACCTCATCCGTAAAATGGAAATTTGGACTGTGAGCCCCACATGGGACACAAACTGTGTCCAACCCGATTAGCCTGCATCTACCCCAGTGCTTAGTACAGTGTACGGTGCTGCATTAGAGAAGCAGCATGGCTCAGTGGAAAGAGCCCAGGCTTTGGAGTCATAGGTCATGGGTTCAAATTCGGAGTCTGCCAATTGTCAGCTGTGTGACTTTGGGCAAGTCACGTAACTTCTCTGGGCCTAGGTTACCTCAGCTGTGAAATGGGGATTAAGACTGTGAGCCCACTGTTGGGTAGGGACTGTCTCTATATGTTGCCAATTTGTACTTCCCAAGCGCTTAGTACAGTGCTCTGCACACAGTAAGTGCTCAATAAATACGATTGATGATGATGATGATGATGACTGTGAGCCCCACGTGGGACAAGCTGATCACCTTGTAACCTCCCCAGCGCTTAGAACAGTGCTTTGCACACCGTAAGCGCTTAATAAGTGCCATTATTATTATTATTATTATTATTATTTACAAATACTGTAAAAACAAAACAAAACCCCTAGTACAGTACATTGCACCAGAGGGCACTCAGTAAATGCCATTACTACTCTTTGATCCAGGGTTGTGTTATCTTATTTCCCCCAACCAGCACTTTACTCTGCCGTGCATATGAGACCTTTAAATATCACTGTCTTTTCTGCTTGAGGGCAGATCCCAAAACAGGGATATTTCACCTGATGTGTGAAAGGAGAGGGTTAGCTGATTAGTAACAGGACCAGTCAGGGTCTCTCATAAGCCTTCTTTGCCACTGTTGTACTCTTCCAAGTGCTTAGCCCAGTGTCTAGCACTCTGCAGATACTCAGGAAGTGCTATCGATTGACTGTGAGGTTTGGAAGGATTGTACCAGATAGATAGATATATGAGGCCAGTTTACCGGCGATTGGTGGTGCGATCACATTCTCTGTTCCAAGAGCTGGCCAAGTTTACCGTGGTTACCGAGTCATAAGGTTGCTGGGTCGAATTGAACTCCTTATATCTTATGTAGGAGGATTGATGCCATGTGACTTGCTTTCCCAGAATAATCGAGATTGTGAGAAACTACACTGGACACTTACATACATATCCTTATATTGTCTGCCTGCCCCTCTAGATTATAAACTCCTTGAAGCAGGGTTCGTGTTTACTAATTCTGTTATGTTCTACACACAGTAGGTGCTCAATAACTTAGTTACTGATTTTTCTTTCCATTTTCAGGCCGATCGCTTGATTAAGAATAGGAATCTTTTGGAAACAGCAGATTGCTTGCAGTTGGTGGGGATTTTCCCACAAACTCTTTGCCTTAAGAGGGCTGGCTAAATGTTTGAGGTTTTCATTTTTCATTCTTTGAAAATAATTACTTAAGTTCAGTTTTGGTGCCCAGAATGCACACATTCTGTTGCCTTTGGCTGAACATCTGTTCTAAATTTTTGTAGGCTGTCCTGGTTCTACCTTGTGTCTCTGAAGTACTTTTTCACGTGTTTAGTACAGGGCATTGCACTCAATAAAAGATCATTACTATGTCTACAAGGCACCCACAGAATACTTGTTATAATAATAATAATAATAATTCAAGGCCCTGCTGAGAGCTCATCTCCTCCAGGAGGCCTTCCCAGACTGAGCCCCTTCCTTCCTCTCCCCCTCGTCCCCCTCTCCATCCCCCCCATCTTACCTCCTTCCCTTCCCCACAGCACCTGTATATATGTATATATGTTTGTACATATTTTTTACTCTATTTTATTTGTACATATCTATTCTATTTATTTTATTTTGTTAGTATGTTTGGTTTTGTTCTCTGTCTCCCCCTTTTAGACTGTGAGCCCACTGTTGAGTAGGGACTGTCTCTAGATGTTGCCAATTTGTACTTCCCAAGCGCTTAGTACAGTGCTCTGCACATAGTAAGCACTCAATAAATACGATTGATGATGATAATAATAGTGATGGCATTTGTTAAGTGCTTACTATGTGCAAAGCACTATTCTAAGCACTGGGAGGGGATACAAGATGATCAGGTTGTCCCACGTGGGGCTCACAGTCTAAATCCCCATTTTACAGATGAGGTAACTGAGGCTCAGAGAAGTTAAGTAACTTGCCCAAGGTCACACAGCACACATGTGGCGGAGTCGGAATTAGAACCCGTGACCTCTGACTCCCAAGCCCGTGCTCTTTCCACTGAGCCACACTGCTTCTCTTCTTATAGATATATTCCTTATCCCCAGTTGGCAAAAAAAATTATGATAAAGCAATATTCAGAGGAAAACAGTATGTCCTCTGGCAGCTGTTTGCCTAGCGGAAAGACCATGGGCCTGGAAGTAAAAGGACTCGAGTTCTAATCCTCCCTCTGCTACTTGCTTGTTGTGTGACCTTGGGCAAGTCAATTCACTTCTCTGTGTTTCAGTTTCCAAATCTGTAAAAATGGAAATTCGGTACTTGTTCTCCCTCCTACTTAGAATTTCAGCCCTGTGAGAAGCAGAAACGGTGTCTGATCTGATTAATTTGTATTTATCCTAGCTCTTGGTACATAGTTCTTAACCAATACCACTATCATTAATATTATTATTGCATTTTGGAAAGACTTGTCCAGAGTCTGTGTGTTTTTTGAGTGTGTTTTTTGGGAAAATAGGCAGTCTTTCAACTGAAGCTGTTGTGTTAACAGCTAAATGAATGACGAAAGTAACAAGCTCCCAGTTTATCTGTTGGTCAGTCAGTTGTGTTTATTGAGTGCTTACTGTGTGCGGAACACTTACTAAGCACTTGGGAGAGTACAATATAAAACTATAACAAACATATTCCCTGCCCCCAGTGAGCTTCCAGTCTAGAGTGGGCTTTCCTGTGTTTTATCCAGTTGAATTTCCTGTCCTTTTCCCCAATTCTTTTATGGAATCTTTAGGCAATGGCCATTTATTCTCTCTGCCTTTGCAGTTCAGTCTCCTAAAATGTGGTTTTTCAGTCAGAACCTAAAGTTCAGGCCAGAGCAAGGAAGACTCTAGCTCCTCGGGTGGGGAAAGTAGCAAATCCCCTTTCAGTTTTGCTCAAGCTAATCAACAGTCATGTTTCTCAAAACGTTGACAGGGATAATAGAGATTTATTGGAGTGAATTAAAGGATAATCAGAGTGAGTTCTGAGATAAGCAGCCCAGCAATACCAATACAAATTAGTGTTACACAAAGACACATTTCGGTTAAAATTCTGCCCCATGGCTTGGCCGTCTTAGGAAGTCTGGGTAATAAGTTGCATTTTACTCTGCCTCCCCTCTAAGAGCTCTGGACAGATACCTAGGTGCAGAGCTGGGTTTGGTTTTAAGGGTTATCAGTCCGTCAATTGTATTTATTGAGCGCTTACTGTGTGCAGAGCACTGTACTAAGCTCTTGAGAGAGTATAATACAACAATAAACAGACTCATTCCCTGCCCACAATGAGGTATTGAGTGCTCATTGTAATTTTAATGGTTGTTGGACTTGTTCCCTGCTCTTAAGGGTGGGAGTGAAATGGGGAAGTCCTGGCAGGTTGTTGATCTCTGTTCATAAAATCTCAGAGGAGCAGTGTAGCCTAGTGGAAAGAGCACAGGACTGGGAGTCAGGGGACCTGGATTAGTATCCTGGCTCTCCCACTGTCCTCCTGTGCCTCAGTTTCCTCACCTGTAAAATGGGGATTTGATACCTGCTCTCCCTCTTCCTAAGTCTGTGATCCCCATGTGGAACGGGGGCCATGTCCAACCTGATTATCTTGTTATCTACACCAGCACGTAGTACAGTGCTTGGCACATAGTAAGTGCTTCACATACCACAACTATATGCCCAACTTTGCACACTTGTCATCATCATTTACAGATCTCTTTTAGTAGAGGGTCTCGAAGTAGAGGAATATGAGCTCTTTAAAACTCGCTCCTCTAATCGGCGTAGCTCCGGATAAGTTATAAAGATTTTATAAGGATTTCAGGGAAATATTTTTTTCTTTGCCTGGAAGGCAGAAATGCACTGCTAAGTGAAAATCAATGAAACTAATTCTGTAAAAACAGAGGAAAGGTGGAATTAAAAATTGATAACTGTCACCGGCTGACCTTCTGCCTATCCAGGTTGCATAAAAAAAAAATCCTTGCCTTCATTTGAATTTTCTGAAAATCATCTCTGAACTCTTTTGTTTAGCAATTCTTGAGTAAGGCAGACAAGCACTTTAAAAGAGGTGGATGAAAGTTTCTAGGTAGGATTTACCTTTGTAGCAAATCTCCGAGGCAAGAGTTGTACTTGTTCCAGTTCAAACACCAGAATCTTGCATTTGTTTAACAGTTTCCTGTGGATACGGTGAATGTGCCGTAAGCAAATTGAACACAGTTTAGAAGAAAAATGAATAGAAAGTTAACAGACCCCAAGTGAAATGGTGTAAACATCAGCGGATGTGAATCTCGGTTGTTAAGATGTTTATGTAAAGACGTGATGTATCATCTTTAGCCTGACAAAAGGGACCCAGGACACTAAGATTTTGTCATGGTTCGGCCTGGAAGAGTTGAAGGAGATGCCTGCTGCACTGAGTTTGTGGAACAGGAATCATCTGTGGATTATTTGTTTGTTTTTATCAAGTCTTACCATCAAGCCAAGAGGGCTCTGGGAACTGTCTGGTGGTCTCTTAAGGAAGTAAGGGTGGAGGGAGGGAAATGTATATATGCTGAGTGCGGGGCAGGGTAAGGATGGCTAAAAAAGCTGAAAATTTCAGGCAGAAGTATGGATGTTTGGATTCTTGGGATAAGCTGGAGGTGGGAATATTTCTGCAGACCTTCTTTAATGTTGCTGTAGTCTATACCATTCTGGATCTAGCGATGTCAGCGTGGCTTTTTTTTTGTGTTGGAATTCCCGTGGAGAAACATGGCCCAGAGATATTGCCAAAAGAAAACTCTCTCTCCGCAGCAAGGTCACTCCACCTGAAGACTTTCAATGCTGTAGATGAAATTGAGCCAGCATGGGCTTGATGCTTACATTCGGAAAGGCTAAAGTGGGTCCATTAGAGAAGTTCCATCAAGCCTTACTTATCACCGGGTGGAAAGACAAGACCTCAGATAATGAGGTTTTCTGGAATGCAGCCATTTCACTGGCTGAGACTAATATCCGTCTTGTCAGTGTCTTCAGGGGGTGAGGAATGGGAGGAGAGTGGACGCCTGGATACCCAAAGAGCTGCTCGGGACTAAGCTGAAGTGGGAGGATTGTAAACAAGGAGGCCCAGAGAAATGTTTACAAAATGCACCGAAGCAACCTCAGGGGTGTGTGGCCAAACTGTGGACAGTTGGGAGACCCACAACAGGAGACAGACCAGCTTGGAGTACAGCCACTACAAAATGGATGACTTTTTGAGCATTGTCCTCTAGAACATTGCATCATAGAATTAAATGAAAATGGAATGGAAGGTAGCCAATTCTGTAGCCCAGCAAGGTAGCCCTGTCTACAGTGTGGAAGGGATTGTTAGTTATCTACCATACTTATCAGCTGTACTAATAAGCTTTTTTGTTGTACTTTTTACACACTTACTATTTGTCTAGCACTGTTCTAAGCAGTGGAGTAGATACAAGTTAATCAGGTCAGATACATTCCCTGATTCCCACGTGGTTCTCAGTCTAAGTAGGAGGGAAAATGGGATTTGAATCCCCATTTTGCATGTGAGGAAACTGAGGCACAGAGAAGTGACTTGTCCAAGGTCATAGAGCAGGCATGTGGCTGAGCATGATTAGAACGCAGGTCCTCTGGCTCCCAGGCCTGTGCTTCACTAATAGTAATAATAATAATAATGGTATTTAAGTGCTTACTATGTGCAAAGCACTGTTCTAAGCGCTTGGGGGATACAAGGTGATCAGGTTGTCCCACGTGGGGCTTACAGTCTTAATCCCCATTTTACAGATGAGGTAACAGGCACAGAGAAGTTAAGTGGCTTGCCCAAGGTCACACAGCTGACAAGTGGTGGAGCTGGGATTCGAACCCATGGCCTCTGACTCCCAAGCCCGTGATCTTTCCACTGAGCCACACTGCTTCCACAGGGGACAACTCATCAACCAATTAATGGTATTTATTGAGCACTTGTTTATTGAGAGTACAATAGAGTTGGTAGTAGTATTGGTAGTATTAAGTGCTTACGGTGCACAGAGCACCGTAATAAGAATTGGGAGAGAATATATGAGTGGCAATCAACATGGTCCTAGGCCCTCGTGGGGCTTATCCCTGCTCTCAAGGAGTTTATGATGGTATAACTGTGTTCTTACGATTAAGTTCGAAGTTGAGAGGGCCTCTCTGAGCAAATTGGGGGGAAAGTTAGGGGTATTCACCATCCATAATCAACAGGATGGATATGATCTAAGCCGACCATCCCACTGTTCCTTCAGGCAAACCCATTGTCACTGTTGGAGAAAGACTCCTGGGAAGGCTGGATCATTGATCTGACCATGGATTATGCATTTTATGATGATGGTATGTGTTAAGTGCTTACTATGTGCAAAGCACTGTTCTAAGCGCTGGGGGATACAAGGTGATCAGGTTGTCCCACGTGGGGCTCACAGTCTTAATCCCCATTTTACAGATGAGGGAACTGAAGCACAGAGAAGTTAAGTGACTTGCCCAAAGTCACACAGCTGACAATTGGCAGAGCTGGGATTTGAACCCATGACCTCTGACTCCAAAGCCCGGGCTCTTTCCACTGAGCCACGCTGCTTCTCAAATAGAATATTTTGAAAATAGACCCTACCAGGAAACTCTATTCCCACCATCCGTCGTGGGCAGGGAATGTATTTACCAACTCTGTTATATTGGGCCCTATTCTCCCCACCCAGGACTTAGTATCATGCCCTGCACACAGTAAGCACTCACTAAATATGATTGATTCTAGTGGACAGAGCACGGGCCTCGGAGTCAGAAGAACCTGGGTTCTAATCCTGGCTCCGCCTCTTGACTAGTCTGCCGTTCGACCTTGGGTAAGTCACTCAACTTCTCTGTGGCTCAGTTACTTCATCTGTAAAATGGGGATTGAATACGAATCCCATGTGGGACATGGACCGTGTCCAACCTGTTTAGCTTGTATCAATCCGAGTGCTTAGTACGGTGCCTGGCACATAGTAATGCTATTGGATACCATTGGGGATAAAAAACACCCCCAACCCCACCCCCCTAAAAAAAGCCCTCTTCTCTACAAGGCCATAGACTGTGAGCCCACTGTTGGGTAGGGACTGTCTCTATATGTTGCCAACTTGTACTTCCCAAGCGCTTAGTACATTCCCTGCCGCTAATGAGCTTACAGTCTAGAGAGGGAGATGGAAATTAATAAATAATAATGATGAATAATTAATAAATAAGTAATTGAGGAGCTCAAACCATATTCCCAGCCCACAGAGAGCTTACACTTTAATGGGAGAGACAATAGGGTAATCAGAATAAATAATTGAAAGTTCAACCAAGTTTCCATATGTATATATCTGTAATTACATACATACATACAAATGCAAATAATGGACATAAAAACATATCTGTGCTACATCCAAAAAAAGTGTTGATTGTGGAAATTAAAAAAAGTTTTTAAAATACTCCATAGGCTGCTGGGAGTAAAATATACTAGAATGTGGTTTGTTATCCAAGGATTAAAGTATATGAGGAGTTTTTACATGAATCGAACACTAAATCATGGCAAGCATCAGGCTGTGTATATTTGAGCCTGATTTACAAAAATTTGTTAGTCATTTAATTATCTGCTTCTTAATTGGGTTTATCTGGTTATTGGTTTCTTAAAATATGTGCATATTTTAAGGATCATGGAGCAGTCAATTTTGGGAAAAGCTTCATTAAATTAGTTTTTGCAGATCCTGTGTTGAATACGCTGAAGTGCGGGAACATATGGGATCCCTTCTACTGTAGCATCTCATGCGAAATATCTCTGAAAAAAATAATCTGTGACACCATGCAGTTTCTTTTAGTCAAAATCATACTTTTTAAAGCGCAAGCAATAATATGATTACAGTGTAATTACGGTGCCAAGGCTAAACCATGCCAAATCCTTTTCATTTAAGGAAGAAGTTTATAAATATCATCTTGAAATAGGAAACGTCAATGTAACATAATGAAATTAGTGGGAACGTATTTGCAAATCCTTTCTATTATTTCTCACAAGTTTTTAAAATTAGATTTTTGTAGGGCAGGATGCAGACTTTTAAAAACGTGTAGCACTTTTATCAATCAGTCGATCGTATTTATTGAGTACGTACTGTGTGCAGAGCTTGGGAGAGCGCAGTATAACAGAGTTGGTAGACATGTTTCCTGTCCACAAGAAGCTTGCAGTTTAGAGGGAGAGGCAGACATTAATATGAATTACTGATATCTACATAAGTGCTGTGGGGCTGAGGGAGGGTGTGAATCATGGGCACAAATCCAAGTATAAGGGTGAGGCAGAAGGAGTGGAAGAAGAGGAAATGAGGGGCCAGTCAGGGAAGGGCTTTTGGAGGAGATGTGCCTTCAATAAGGCCTTGAAGGTGAGGTGTGTGACTGTCAGATATGAGTGTCAGATAAGGTTGAATAATCAATCAATCAATCAATCGTATTTATTGAAAGCTTACTGTGTGCAGAGCACTGTACTAAGTGCTTGGGAAGTACAAGTTGGCAACATATAGAGACAGTCCCTCCCAACAGTGGGCTCACAGTCTGGGAGGGGGAGACAGAGAACAAAACCAAACATATTAACAAAATAAAATAAATAGAATAGATATGTACAAGTAAAATAAATAAATAAATAGAGTAATAAATATGTACAAACATATATACAGGGGGCAATAATAGGGGCAATGGAGGGCAAGATGTAGAGCCGCCATCTTGATGGCTTTGTCTCTGGCCCTTTTTGGTTCCAAATGGGAAGCAGCGGGGCCTAGTGGAAAAAGCATGCGCCTGGAAGTCCGAAGCCCTGGGTTCTAATTCCTGCTCTGCCACTTAGTTGCTGTGTGACCTTGGGTAAGTCATTTAACTTTTACGTGCCTCACTTCCATCATATGCAAGATGGGGATTAAGAGTGTGAGGCCCATTTGGAATCTGATTATATCTACCCCAGCACTTATTATAGTTCTTGAGACATAGTTAAGTGCTTAACAACTGCCACAATTATTATCATTATTATTAGGAGTAAGAAATTTGTCCCAAAGCAGAGTCACTGTTGCTGATAGTGAGATGGCCAAAAGGTGTTCTTCAGGGGTTCC
The DNA here is from genome assembly GCF_015852505.1 of Tachyglossus aculeatus. Lineage (NCBI taxonomy): Eukaryota > Metazoa > Chordata > Mammalia > Monotremata > Tachyglossidae > Tachyglossus > Tachyglossus aculeatus. The sequence goes on from NC_052074.1 coordinate 6,105,796, forward strand.
AATTTTATTAGGTTATAAACTCCTTGATGACGGAAACGTTTCCTGCTAATGTTGTACTCTTCCAAGTGCTTAGTACAGAGCCTAACATGCAGTAATTGTGATTTCAGGCTGGAAGCCATGGAACTTGGGGTGTTAGTAAAATATTTAAAAGGGGTGTGTGTGTGTGTGTGTGTGTGTGTGTGTGTGTGTGTGTGTGTGAAACTAAAACCAGTTTCTTGAAATAATCAAGATGTCTTGATGTTGGGCCCTGGGCAGTGAAGTATCTCAGTGTAGCAGTGGCCTTATAGAAGCAATGATGCCGTTAGAGAAGAAGAATTGGCACCTGTTTTCAGGTGGCCTTCTACCAAGAACTCCATCCAAGTCTTTGTAATGCAATGACTGGGTTCTTCCTATCTTTGGGGAAGATGAAAAAAAAATTGCTCATTCCATCGCCGCCAGAGGAAATGAAACTGGGAAATCAGAATGCCATGAAAAATGCTGTCCTACTGACGCTTAGCAGAATTGGGGTGGGAATGGGTGTCATTTGCAAAACTGGGACTTCATTATCGGAAGAATGGGGGGGAAATGGAGCTTGGCACAGTTGTCCTGACAAATTGCAAGAGCGAAGCCTGCTCTTCCTAACTTTTCTCACTGGTTGAATTTAGTTGTTGGCTGTGATGGGTGTTTTCTCCTACCAACAGAGCAAGTAATCCCCTCCCCGTGATATCCCTCACTGTTTTCTTCAGCAACCAAACTGTGAAGAGCAGGTTAATGACAAGAGCAGCCCAACATGAGGTGGAGATGATGGCTTCCTGCCATTTTGCTGGGTGAGGTTGATTGTCTTCACCTTTTTATACACCCCATTAGGGTTCCGGCACCCTGACACTTCTGCTGGGTGAGCCTCCAGCCCATAAGTGAGGCTGAGGAGAAGTGGAGGTCAGTGTGTACTGCCTTGGTCCAATAAAGTCTAACCCTTTGAAATCTCTGGAATGAAAAGAATATTAAGTACCACTGGTGGGTCACTCATCCCGTGTCTTGCTCTTGTGTATTGGTCTCAGAATTCCAGGTGAAAACCGTAGATTCCCAACATGAGGTGAGGGTAGACTGTAGGCTCATTGTTGGCAGGGAATGTGACTGTTTATTATTTTATTGTATTCTTCCAAGCTGTTAGTACAGTGCTTAGCACACAGTAAGTGCTCAATAAATAGGATTGAATGAATGAATTATAGTTTACTTATAACTGGAATCCTCTTCAGCAGTGTGATTAATCAGCTAATTTTCTTCCTTTCGGGGACCGTCAAATGGGCTCTCTTGCGTTCCCATCAGACAAAAATTCAGAACATTTCCCTTAGACTTTCAGTTTCTTTCTTTGTCCTTTTGCATTTTATCCAGTTGGTTTTGATTTGAAGGCAATCAATCAGTGGTATTTATGAGCACTTACCATGTGCAGAGCACTTTACTGAGTGCTTGGGAGAATATGACACAACAGTTGATAGAAACGTTCTCTACCTACAGGGAGTTTACCATCTAGAGGGGAGGTAGGTCTATCAGTGGACTGGATAAAGTCCTTTTTCTACTATTATGAAAGACTGATTTTGGTATTTTTCATGCTCAAAAGGTCAACAAATAAATATTTACTATTTATTCGAATGGGGAGAAAAATGTAATCTGCTTTTGCTGTCAGGGAAAAAAACTGGTTTAATGTAAGATGAAATGGAATATGTCAAGATGTAACATCTTGGTTGCATTTTGGTAGCTTATATGTTAATCCCAGTTTATTTTCTTTAGGAAGTAGGTCCCTGCAAAATACTTGGTGCTATGCAGAAAACCATGTCCCTCGAATTCAAATGTAGGGAATGAAGTCCTTTCTATGATGAAGATGGGAGCTGGAATGAACAGACTGAGATGTAATATTAATCATTAATAGTATAGTAATTATTATTAATAATACACTTGTTAAGTGCTTACTATTTGTCATGTTGAACACAGAGTCTCTGTCCCACATGAGACTCCTAATTCCCATTTTACGGATGAGGTAACTTGAAGCCCAGAGAAGTTAAGTGACTTGCCCCAGTTGTACAAGGGTACTGAAGGGAAGTAGTGGAAAGAGCCCAGAACTGGGAATCAGAAGACCTGGGTTCTAATCCCACTCCCCCATTTGTTTGCTGTATGACCTTGTCTCTGTTTCCTAGTAAAGATATTGATGGTATTTATTAAGTACTTACTATGTTCATTCATTCATTCAATCGTATTTATTGAGCACTTACTTTGTGCAGAGCATTGTACTAAGTTCTTAGTAAGTACAAGTCGGCAACAAATACTATGTGCCAAACACTGTTCTAAGTGCTGGGGTAGATATAAGTTAATCAGGTTATCCCGGGGAGGCTCACAGTCTTAATCCCCATTTTACAGATGAGGGAACTGAACCACTGAGAAGTGAAGTGACTTGCCCAAGGTCACACAGCAGACAAGTGGTGGAGCCGGGATTAGAAACCCAGTCCTCTGACTCCCAAGCCTGGGCTAAGCCACCCTTTCCTTATCTTTTACGGATGAAATCCTACTCCCTTACTTAGACTGGGACCACCATGTGGGACAATGACTCTGTCCCACCCAATTATTCTGTGTCTACCCCAGTGTTTAGTACAGTGCTTGGCACATAGTAAGCGCTTCACAAAAAACATAATTATTATTACTGATAGCAATAGCCTTGAATTTAGTTGGCCTTGGAGAAGCTAGGATTTTTGGAAGCTGAGACCTGTGATTAGTAGGGCCTGTTGAACTTCTTGGGCTTTTTTTTTTCTTAACAGTATTTGTTAAGTGCTTACTATATGACAGGCACTGTACTAAGCACTCAGAGTAGGTACAAGCTAATCAGGTTGGATAAGATCCATGTCCCATGAAGGGCTCACAGTCATTTTCAGATGAGGTAACTGAGGTCCAGAGAAGTGAAGTGAATTGCCCAAGGTCATACAGCAGACAAGTAGCTGAGCCGGAATTAGAACTGAGGTCCTTCTGACTCCCAGTCCTGTGCTCTTTCCACCAGGCCACACTGCTTCTCACAGGGGTTGGTTCTTGAAGTTCTCCTGCTGTCCATGGTTTTTTTTTTGTATTACTGTTTGAGTTCTCACACAGAGGTTTCTGAGTAGCTTCTTCAAGAAAACCTCCCTTTAGCCTGTCCAGAGAGGCCAAAAAGATTGTCTGGCCATTTCAAACTTTGTGTGTGTCAGTATTTTTAGTGGAAAAATAAGATTCCAAAATTGCCGCTTTTGCCACTTGGGATCTCTTTCTCTCTCCCTCAGGTACATCAAGTTTCTGAAATTAGGTAAGCCCCATTTGCCATCTTCCTAAAGGAAGCATAAGTCATCTGATGGCATCCTATTTCTCTTTGTTTTGCTATCCAATCCAGTACTATCTGGTCTAGTTAAACCCCTGGGAGGGTAGCTTAACTAGGGTCCGTTGCCTAGTAACAGAAGAGAAGTCTTAAAGTTTCTGTGTTTTTAATAATTCAGGGTCCTACTATCCACTGGCCTTATTAATGTGAATTTGGGGTTGGTGGAAGCCATGAGTGTTTCGCCCTGGAGTGGAAATGTTTTGACTTTCTGATCCCTGCTTTTCACTCTTCCCTTGGCCACAGGGCAGTGTTGCGAGGTGACCTTTATTCTGGTTCCAGCTTTGCAACTGACCTGATGTGGCACATTGGGCAAATCAGCTAACCTCTCTGGACCTCAGTTTTCTCATCTGTTAATAGGGTAAAAGACTGTGATCGCTATGTTGGAATGTCCCTTTTATTGGACGGAGTGCTTATAATGAATGCCATACTTATTACAAGGTAATCAATCAGTGGTATTAATTAAGTGCTTATTGTGTGCCAAACACTGTACTGAGCACTTAGGAAAGTACAATACAATAGAGTTGGTAGACGTGACCAGATCAGGCACAGTCATTCATTCATTCATTATTTATTGAGCACTTCCTGTGTGCAGAGCACTCATTCATTCAATCTTATTTATTGAGCACTTACTGTGTGCAAAGCACTGTACTAAGTACTTGGGAGAGTACAATATAACAACAAACAGACACATTCCTACCCACAATGAGCTCACAGTCTCGGCTGAGGCTTACAGCCTACAGCATACAGCCTAAAAAGGTAGGGAAGCAGGTAATTTCCCTTCATTGAGTAGAGGAAGAAATTCAAGTTTACACTCACCCAACTACCTTTGGCTCTGGTTCACCTTGGAAATAATAGTAATTGTGGTCTTGGTTAAGCGCTTACTATTTGCCAAGCACTGAACTAAGCACTGGGGTAGAGAAAAGACAATCAGATCTCACACGAGGCTCGCAGTGTAAGTAGGAGGGAGAACAGGTATTGAATCCCCATTTTGCAGATGACTAATAATGGTATTTGTTAAGTGCTTACTATATGCCAGGCACTGTTCTAAGCGCTGGATGAGCAGGGAACATGTTTACCAACTTTGTTACATTGTACTCTCCCAAGCACTTAGTACAGTGCTCTGCACATGGTAAGTGCTCAATGAATATGATTGACTAATTGAGGGGACTGAGGCGCAGAGAAGTTGCGACTTGCCCAAGATCACAGAGCAGATAAGTGGCAGAGCTGGGCCTAATAATAATTACAATGATGGCATTTGTTAAGCACTTACTATGTTCAAAGTACTGTTCTAAGCGCTGGGGAGGATACAAAGTGATCAGGTTGTCCCATGTGGGGCTCACAGATTCATTTTACAGATGAAGGAACTGAGGCACAGAGAAGTGAAGTGACTTGCCCAAAGTCTCACATCTGACAAGTGGTGGAGCCAGGATTAGAACCCATGACCTCTGACTCCCAAGCCCGGGCTCTTTCCACTGAGCCACTCTGCTTCTCCTAGAATCCAGGACCTCTGACTCCCAGCCCTGCACTCTTTCAGTAGGCCAGGCTGCTTCCCAGTGATACAAAGTATGCACATAAGGAGGAGATGTGTTCTCTAGAATACATAATAGGACTACTCCCCTAACTCCATGCCAAAGTCCCTAAGCTGTTTTCCATTATTACATCACATCTTTTCACAATCATGTCTGCTGTGAATATGTGAAATGTTGAGATTGTCCTTGCTGAGAGGGCCATCTTAAATAATAATTATGATACTTGTTAAGCACTTACTATGTTCTAAGCACTGTTCTAAATGCTGGGGTAGATACAAGAGAATCAGGTCGGACAAGTCCCTGTCCCACATTGGGCTTGCAGTCTTAGTGCCCATTTTACAGGTGAGGTAACTGAGTCCCAGAGAATGATGGTGATGGTATTTAAGTGCTTACTATGTGCCAAGCACTGTTCTAAGCACTGGGGTAGGTGCAAGGTAATCACATTATCTCACATAGGGCTTACAGTTCTTAATCTCCATTTTACAGATAGGTAACTGAGGCACAGAGAAGTTAAGTGATTTGCCCAATGTCACATAGCAGACCAACATCAGAGTCGGGATTAGAACCCATGTCTTCTGAGTCCCAAGCCCGTGCTCTTGCCACTAGGCCACACTGCTTCTCCCACACTGCAACTAGCCCCCTCGCCGTCACTGCGGCTAAAATTGTGAGTCTGTGGGGACCGTAGTTCTCAAGAAGTCTGTGGTTTTCTTAAAGCATGATGCAGACTGGGCCTGGAAATATGCATTTCCTTTTCCATACTAAAATATTTTCTGGAGCAAAGTCAAGGGAGGGCGACCAAGCCGCTTTTTGACTCAGAATCATTGTGCCCTTCACCTTGAACTAACCTGGCTTTATCAGGCATTCAAATCATGCTTCTGCCTTAACTGCCAGAATGTGCTCTTCCTCTCCCTTGTCAGGAGTTCCTGCAAAAAATTCTGCAGCTGTTAATGATTTCAGTGCAATACACAAAGCATATTGTTTTAGGAAGAAGCTTTAACTCAGTAACCAGAAAGAAGAGATGAGTGTTGATTATTTACTGAAATTATTTTTTCTGTTTGTCAAGCTTTTCCAAAATCCTTCTTCCACATTTTCCTATTTGTTTCCATATGTTTTTACTATTAGTTAATGCACTGTTTATTAAACAAACTACACTGGATGGCTTCGATTTGCCACGTGATAATAGTAGATTCAAACCCTCCTCTGATAATGAGAGTTGTAAACGATGACTGGCCTTATCCCACAGATGAACAATGCTGGCCAGTAACACATTTATTAGACCTCAGAAATCAAATTTGAGCAAATATTCTTCTGTGTCTTAAATTCCCCAATATTTATTCTATTTATTTTGTTTTGTTAATATGTTTTGTTGTCTGTCTCCCCCTTCTAGACTGTGAACCCGCTGTTGGGTAGGAACCGTCTCTATATGTTGCCGACTTGGACTTTCCAAGCGCTTAGTACAGTGCTCTGCACACAGTAAGCGCTCAATAAATACGATTGAATGATTGAATGAATGAATCTGTCATTCAAACCCAAGGAAAGAAATAAATGGTATGTTTCCTCATTTGATGATTTAGAAGATTCGTAAACATCCATTCTCCTTTCTTTTATTTAAACTATCACACTTTACGCCCAAGCAAATACAACACACAATTTTCATGGCAGCCTAGACCAATGGTCATTTTTCAAGGTTCAGTGTAGAAAAACAGATTAAGAAATTTTTTGGATGCAAACGAATAGGTGGGAACAAGATTGAGACCCTAGTCCTTTGTTCTACTGGCCCTGGAGAGCCATTTCAACCAAAACATGATTTGAACGTTGCATCAAACTAGTGAAGGTGCACAGCACTCTCAAGTCAAAAATAGCTTAGATGGTCTGTTTGCTCATTTTTTTTTAATGCTGGCTTTTAGAAAATGCATTAAAGCCACTAGGCAAGCTGCCAGCTGAAATTTTGCCATGGCCTAAAGGGCATTTTGCCAACCAAGAAAGGGATTCAGTAGCTTGAAGGGAAATACATGTCCTCTATGCATTTATCTGTTAGATGGTAATTCATTTCTTCTTTTATCTCTCCTCCAGTGCAGTGGTAGTAAATAGATTAATAACTATAATTGCATGCACTTTTATCAGTGATAAAGGTATTTTACTTTAGATTGGAGAATTTAGGTAATGTCATTTGTGGATCTCCAAATAATTTGTAGCTTACTTTACAGAGGTAAGTGTTGGACCAAATTCCAGCAGATTTTCATAATTTCAGAACTTCAGAGAGTGAAATATTCTTAAAAGCATCCATGGTGATACTTGGTCTAACCACAGGATTAATAGTATTATGGGAAAAGAAAATGTTTGTTGACAGAATAATTCAAGTTCCATTAGAAGTAGTAGTAGTAGTAGTAATATTTTTTGAACGCCTATTGAGTGCAATATACTGTACTAAGCACTTGGGAAAGTGCAGCAGAAGCCAAATGTTCATTCCCTGCCTACGAGGATCTAAAACTCTAATGCTGAATTGATCGTCTAAGGATGCTTCACAGTGTGGAGAGAGACTGTAAACTCCTTGTGGGCAGGAAATGTGTCTTTTTATTGTTGTATTGTACTCTTTCAAGCACTTAGTACAGTGCTTTGCACACAGTAGGTGCTCAATAAATACCATTGAATGAATGAATATGGAGAGGAGGCATAGCTTAGCTCTTAGGTTCCCTGCACATAGTAAACATTCAGTAAATACCATTGTTTGATTGAACCTGGGACTGGGGACCAGGAGTCCTAATCCCAGCTCTGTCATTGGCTTGCTTTGTGACCTTGAGAAAGCTGAAACTTTCTAGGCCTCTCTCTGTTTTCTCATTTTTGAAATGGAGAAAGATATCTATTCTCTCTCCCTCTCCCTCAGACTCTGAATCCTGTGTGACTTATGTGCTCCACTGCTTAGCACATAAGGTTTCAATAAATACCATCAAAAAAGGAAAAAGTAGCCATAACCACCAGATTTTTTTATGGTTTTCTTTACCAAAAGGTGCCTTTAGGGAAAGCTCTTCTGAAATCACACCTCCTCCAGGAGACCTTCCCTGTTTAATCTCCCACCATATATCTCCCTCTGCCATATCAGTGTTTCCATGTCACATAAACACTTGCATACTGTGTCCCACCTCAGCACATATTTTTATAATCTGTTGTTTCTTCCCATCTCTAAATTATTTTAGTGTTGGGTTGTTTTTTTTTTTTTTTTTTGGTTTTTGTTGTTGTGGTGGTATTTTTTAAGCACTTACTCTGTGTCAGGCATTGTATTAAGCACTGGGGTAGATACAAGCTAATCAGTTAGAACAGGATTCCCGTCCCACATAGGGCTCACAATCTTACTCCCCATTTTACAGATGAGGATGTCTTTCCTGCTAGATTGTAAGCTCCTTGAAAGTAAGGAAAATGTCTACTAACCCCATTGTACGAAGTGCTTGGGTGATGCCCTGCACACAGAAGGCACTTTAGTAAATACCATTGCTTGATTTAAAGTTTTGATGAATGAACAGAATCAGAAGAGACATGACAGTCCCCAGTGGGTAAAATACCCTTGATGGGAAAGGTAAATATCCTCAATCACCTTGTCCCCTCTTATCTTACCTCGCTGCTCTCCCATTAGAAGCAGCATGGCTCAATGGAAAGAGCACGGGCTTGGGAGTCAGAGGTCATGGGTTCAAGTCCCGGCTCAGCCACTTGTCAGCTGTGTGACTGGGCAAGTCAGTTAACTTCTCTGTGCCTCAGTTACTTCATCTGTAAAATGGGGATGAAGACTGTGAGCCCCACATGGGACAATCTGATCACCTTGTATCCTCCCCAGTGTTTAGAACAGTGCTTTGCACATAGTAAGCGCTTAACAAATGCCATTATTATTATAATTATTATTACAACCCAGCACACATACTTCTTTTCTCTAATACTAACCTACTTGTTGTACCTCAATCTCATTTATCTTGTCGCTGACCTCTTGCCCATGTCCTACTGGTGGCCTGGAATGCCCTCCCTCTTCATATCTGACAATTACCCTCGCCACCTTCAAAGCCTTTTTGAAGCACATTTCTTCCCAGGTGCCTTCCCTGGCTCAACCCTCATTTCCTTTTCTCCCATAACCTTCTGTGTCACCCTTGCATGTAGATTTGCCCCTTTTTTCACCCCTTCCTCAGCCCCACAGCACTTATGTACATATCCATAATTTATTTATATTAATGTCTGTCACCCCCTTCTAGACTGTAAGTTCATTTTTGGCAGGGAATGTCTACGAACTGTGTTATATTGTACTCTCCCAAGCAAGAAACAATGTGGTCTAGTGGATAGAGCATGGCCTGGGAGTCTGAAGGACCTGGGTTCTAATCCTGGCTCCACCACTTGTCTGCTGTGTGACCTTGGGCAAGTCACTTCACTTTTCCATGCCTCAATTACCTCATCTGTGAGGTGGGGATTAAGACTGTGAGCCCCATGCCAGGACAAGGACTGTGTCCAACCTGATAATCTTGTATCTACCCCAGTGCTTAGTACAGTGCCTGGCACAGAATAAGCACTTATCAAATACTATGAAAAAAGGGGCTTGAGCTTGCTCAGGTGGAAAAGTAGACTGATCACTGAACACTCCCACAAAGTTCATACCTGGAGAAACTTCTCTGGGAAGAATTACCTGGTGCAGAAATGTGTGGTTACTAATTTCTTACTGAGGAAACCAGTTGGGCCCGATACAATATTTCATCAACATTTTTGCTGTTCCTTGTATACATGTTTTGCCAAATTGTGGGGGTGTGTTTCCAAGAAGCACCTCCTGATTGGCTGGCAATCACTCATTGTTCAGTTCACAGACGAAAGGCTCATCAATTTGTTACGTGCCCAATCTTGGCTACTGTAACTTGTGGATTAATGCTTTCCCTAACTCCTTGGAGATAAATTATTCATGGGGGGATAGTGAGGGAGGTAGAAAGTTGAGGACCAAACAGTGCACTTTGGAAATTCTCTTTTTTTTATGGTATTTGTTCAGTGCTTACTTTATATCAAGCACTCTTCTAAGCGCTGGAGTAGATACAAGATAATCAGGTTGGACACAGTTTCTGTCCCACATGGGAGCTCACAGTTTGAGTAGGAGGGAATACAGGGATTGAATCTCCACTTTATAGTTGAGGATACTGACATCGTGGCTAGCTCACTGAGCCAGTATCACTCATCAGGGGTAAAATTTGCAGATGTTTGTAGTCACCCTGGGGAATGAGGGAAGATCATCCATGGATTTAGGGTGGCAAAATCCAAAATGCTTCCTTCTCTTTGACTCGATAAATAATTACCACAGAGAAGATTGAGGGGCAGTATGGCCCAGTAGAGAGAGGATCGGATTGGGAGTTAGAAGATCTGGTTTCTAATCCCAGCTCTGGGATTAGAGTGGGCAAATCACTTAACTTCTCCAGGCCTTAGTTTCCTCATCACTAATTGGGGATACAAGACCTGCTTTCTCTCCGTCTCTGGATGTGAGCCCCATATGGGAAAGGGACTGTGTTTGATCTGATTATCTTGTATCTAACTTAATGCTTAGCACAGTATTTGGTGCTTAGAATGCATCAGCATTAACTCAGTGATATCCTCCTTCAGGCCTGGATCTGCCTCTTCCTTCATAGCTGACAGATCACCAATCTCCTCACCTTCAAAAACCCCTCCTAAAATCACATCTCCTCTATGAGGTCTTCCCTGACTAAACCCTCATTTCCCCTATCTGCCTTTCTCTTGTGTTTGGCTTCAACCATACTTCTCATTAGGATGGTTTAACTTTTGCCAAAAAGATGGTTTGCCATAAAAACTGAAAATGATTAAAATCTCTGTCATCTCCATAGACTTCTCTCCTTTCCTTTCCCTAAAGGAATATTGAGCTGGAGGATGAAGTCACTTACCTAGTAAACTGAATCCAGTCCTACTAAAAGCCTACATTAAGGTTGAATTATGGAGCTCTGTGTTTGCCAATCAACTAATGGTATTTATTGAGTGCTCACTGTGTGCAGAGCACTGTACTAAGCTCTTGGGAAAGAACAAAACCATGCAGTTGGTAGACACATTCCAAACACTCTTTTTTCCATATACCCTGAGCAGTTGCCAAAAAGGGGAAGATACTCTTATTATTGGAAAAATGAAAAAAAAAAACCCACCATTTTCCTCCTCATCCTTTCTGCTCACAAGAGAGGGGGAAAAAGGTAGAAAATGGATTATTGGAAAGTCAGGTAAGATCACTGCAGATAGAGATCAATGAGCAGGCATTTCCCATAGTGACTCTGTTTTGAATTTCTGCAGCTTCTGCCTTTAGCTCTTCTTAGTGAGAGGAGGAAATAGTGATGACAATGAGGGGTGAAGATTGGATTTTCAGCCTGTGATTGCCATTTACATTGTCTCCCATGCTCCTCTTGTCATGCAGTCCACATCCATCTCAATCAGATCTCTGTCTGAGGTACCAAACCTGCACTTTTCTAGTGGCCAGTAGGTTTTATGGCACCTATTGCAGGGACAACTAGGATCTAAGCTAGAAAGACTAGCTATAAAAGGAAACCAGAGGGGATGCTTCCCAGCCTCTTGATTCCTTCGTAATCATGGGATTTGTTGAGTCTTAGTATGTGCCAAACACTGTTCTAAGCACTGGGGTCAATACAACTTAATCAGGTTATATGTAGTCCCTGTCCTACATAGGGTTTACAGTCTAAGTGGAAGGGAGAAGGATTTAATCCCGATTTTACAGTTGAGGTAACTGAGGCAGAGAGAAGTGAAGAGGCTTGCAGAAGGTCACAGAGCAGACATGTGGCTGAGGTGGGATTAGAACCCAGGTCTTCTGATTTCCAGGCCCTAGGGCACACTACTTCTCCTGAAAACAGAAAACACTCAGCCATAGTGCTTTTAGGGGGCTGTTGAGCCTGTGGTATATGGCCGTCTCGCTGAGCTCAGACACTGCTCTGAGATGGGATCAATAATGGACAAATGTTGCTTAGGGTAGTAGTAAGTGTCTATGAGACTCTAGCTGTACTAAATAATAAAAAAAATCCATGGGAGGAAGTTTCTTTCCTGATTCCTGATTCTTTTCTCTACCTCCCACTTCTGCAAAGTGTTCTGTTCCATTTGTTATGAAATATAGAGTCTTAAAATTAGCTTTCTTTTCTCCTCATTTCCTATCAAAGACAATTATTGGTTACCTCTGCTCCTTTCTACACAGTGGCTTCAAATTTCTGGTTTGCTTCCGTCATTTATTGTGACTTTTATATTAAGTGGAGCCTTTTTGGTCCTCTTCGCCAATCAAATTTGCTTTTTTCTCCACCATCTCAATCTTTCCCTGGTTTTCCAATACCTTGCACTTGGATCCACATGAAGATTCTTCTCTTTTTCTTCAAGTTCACTCATTCTCTTTGTCTAAAGGCAAAGCACATCTCTATGGGCAGGGAATCTGTCTACCAACTCTGTTGTATTGGAGTTTCCCAAGCACTTAGTTCAGTGCTCTGCACACAGTAAGCACTCAATAAATCTGATTAATTGATTATCTTACTTCCTGCCATTTCCTTGCCATTTGAACTTTCTATACTTGCACTTTCCATCCAGATGCAGTGGAGTGGGGGAAGGGGAAAAGAGGTGGGTGAGTTGAAAGGTTAATCAGGGAAGGCCTCCTGAAGGAGCTATGATTTCACAAGGATCTTGAAGATGGGGAAAGCGGTGGTCTGCTGGGTGTGAAGTGGGAAGGAGTTTTTATTTTTGTTTTTTATGGTCTTTGTAAGCACGTACTGTGTGCCAGGCACTGTACTAAGCCCTGGCATAGATAAAAGGTTATCAGATTGGACACAGTCCCTGTCCCTCATGGGGTTCACAGTTTTAATCCCCATTTTACAGATGAGGTATCAGAGGCACAGAGAAGTGAAGTAACTTGCCCAAGTTCACGCAACATATAAGTGGCAGAACCAGAATTAGAACACAGGTCCTTCTGACTCCCAAGCCTGTGCTCTGACCATTAGGCAAAGCTGCTTCTCAGGAAGAGTTCCAGTGAGAAGAGTAGGTTACAACTCTCAAGGCCTATAGCTTCGTTGCAACTAAAATGTAGTTACAAATCCCTCTTCTGATGAATTGTAAATGAGGCTGGGACCACTTCATTACTGCCATTAGATTTGTTGTTGTTGGACTGTGCAAGTCACCTGTGCTTAGCGGTACATATTTAGCACGTAGCATGTGTCCCACGTGTTGCCTGGGTGACAAGTTTTTCTGGCTTGCAACTGGTCCTCCCCCATCCAGCGCAGTGTGTGTATGGATTGTGGGGAGGAGACGGGATAATTTTAATATTTTTGAGTGTCCTTAGCTGTCTCCATGCGGTTTCCTTCCCTGTCACTAGTTTACATTTGTCTTTAGCACATCATTTCTTATTTTTGTGGCTCATCAGAATGTTTTTTCATGTACTCATTACTAATGTAGGCCCCACTCTGTTATGATAGAAAGGGACATTTCCAAATGATGCTCAAGTCCGCATTCACGGTCAGGCTAGACAGGCATTGGGGATAAAATCTCACTGTGTTGTGCTCACCTACAGCCCAAGTCCAGGCATCTGCATTTATTCAACCACTTCACAGTCCTCATTAAAGCAGCATTTCCTTTTCCCAAGGTGTTCCTCCTGCCGGCATTTCATAAACACCTGTTTCTTCCATGTTTGTTTTCTCCTATGGATTTTTGTTGCCCGCACAAGTTGTGAGCGCACGCCTTCTGAGGTGGGATGGGAGATGGTCCGGCTGTAAACTCAGATCAGAGATTGGCTCTGGGAAGCTGGCAGAAAGCTGTGGGAGGTGACAGCCTGTTTCATTTTATGCAGAAAGCAAAAAGGATGGAAAGGAGAGGGCGTCTGAAAGCATTAAAAATGTTCACGGCTCAAGTTGATATTAAATGATTCAGTCACTTACAGACTCTTGTTCACAGGCAAAACTGGAAGAGCGTCTTTGGCTTATAGGAATTGGTGTGAACAGCTTTTTAGTTTGGAAGCAGCTATAAACTTTGCAGTTGAATAAAAGATAGGGCTAAATTCAACATGAGAAATCCCTTTTTTTCTTGGTGCGGAATGAATATCTGTATCCTTTTCCGAGGTCATCTTGCTTCCCTTGGACTGCTCGAAGTACTTGGCACTGTCCACTGTGCTCAGTATGTACTTAATGAATAATATGATGATGATGATGGTGGTGGTGGAGGGGAGATCAATGAGTTGTATTTATTAAATGCTTGTTGTGAATAGACAATTGTATTAAGCTCTTGGGGGAATACAACAGTCCCTGCCCTTAAGGAGCCCTCAAGGACTGAGGAGGGTCAGGGTAAGATCACTAATATTTGTGGAAACCAAAGGCAGAATTTTCAACTTGGCTAATTATCTCTCATGTTGACTGTGCAGATGCCTGTTTGATGCATAAACATGAAGCTGTGTTAGAGAAGAAGCTTGGTGTAGTGGTTAGGGCCCAGTTCCGGGGTTAGAGCCCAGTTCCGGGAATCAGAAGGACCCGGGTTCTAATCCTGGCTTGCTCACTTGTCTGTGGTGTGACCTTGGACAAATCACTTTACTTCTCTGGGCCTCAGTTACCTCATCTGTAAAATGGGGATTAAGACTGTGAGCCCCATGTGGGTTATTTATTGCTGAATTGTACTTTCCAAGCACTTAGTACAGTGCTCTGCACACAGTAAGCACTCAGTAAATATGACTTAATGAACATGGACTGCATCCAACCTGATTGATTAGCTTGTATCTTCCCCAGCACTTGGTAGATACTCAATAAATACTATTTAAAAACAGCTTCCAAAAGTAGTATATTTGTATGCCATTTTTAGAAACATAATCGTTCACTAAAAATTAATTTAACTGATTTAAAGCTTCATTAATTTTCTCTTTCTGGTTTGCCCATGGAAGGCAACTGCATCCTACTAATGTGTTAACAGTTGCTTTAAAAAAATCATCATTCTCTACTTATAATTAAGGTTTTTCTTGGCAACCAAAAATAAATGTGAAGAAAGCTAAAGAAAAAGCGGAAGGTATTTTATTCCTCTACATTTGGGTAGTGAACTGCAGAATTCTGAGTTGTTTTTGGGAAAATAACCCATTTGTTCCATCCAAAAGTCAAGGTCAGTGAATAAGTTTCTGCAAATGCATCCCGTTCACTTAGAAGACGTAATTAAATGTCTCAGAATTGAGCATATTTATCATTCAGTGTTATTTCATCATCATTCATGGTATTTGAGAGCTGACTGTGTGCATAGCACTGTACCAACCATTTGGGAAAGTACCATACAACATTGTTGGTAGACGTGTTCCCTGCCAATAACAAGCTTACAGTCTAGAGGACTGTGTTTGCTTAATCTGCTTGATAATGGAGTCTTTTGTCAGGAGCAGTGGTGGAATCTCAGTTCTGCAAATTGAGGACTAAGATCCTATGCAGAGAAACTGATTCTAGTGCTAGTGGCTTGCTCTGAATCACTCACATTTTCTTGTTATTGGCAGACAGGTTCCCGTTGCCGTGAACTAGTAGGCGGCAGGGGTGCAACACATCACAAAGTGCATGTATGGCCTTCATCCACTCTAAGCAGCTACAAGCATAACTGGGACCAGAAATCCAAAATCAGCCTGAAAAGAGAGATTTCAGCTCCATTCATTTATTCAGTTGTGTTTGTTGAGCACTTACTGTGTGGAATGCTCTGTACTAAGCACTTGGGAGAGTACAATATAAAAATAAACAGACACATTCCCTGCCCACAATGTTCTTACATCAGCACCAGGTCTGACCGCACGAAGGAGCATAATCTAAGAGCCAGGAAGAGCAGGTGTGTTACCTGTTGTGTTAGAAAGTGATGTCCAGGAAAGTTACTTACCCAGTGTCACATAGCAGACCTGTGGCAGTAACATGGGTCCTGTGCTCTTTCCATTAGGCTACATTGCTGTGACAAATTTAGAGATCTACCCTCCTGGGAGCTCTATAAATGCATGTCACTCAGTGATTACTGTGGGCAGAGCACTGTACAAAGCACTTGAGAAAGTACAGTGTGATAGAATTGGTAGCCGCAATCCCTACCCACAAGGAACTTCCAGTCTTTGTGGGGAGCTTTCATTCTACTGTCTGCATTTGAGTCACTGATGGAAACCTGTTCGTCTTTATGGCCAAGGGAAAGGCTAGGAAAATTGCAATTAGAATCTTGCTTCATAGAGAGGAATTTGTGTGAAGACAAAATTTTGGCATTGTTATTAGGTGCCCTTGATTTGCTTTGTTAAACTATACATGGCTACGCAGGTTTAGAAACTAGAACAAGCAGAGTAAATTTTCAAAGGGCCGATTAAATTGAGACTTTAATGCTGTCTGAGTACATTTTGGGAGGCAATGTTTCCTGTTTATTGTTGTTTCAACATTGTGGTTTTCCCGGTTAGGTGAAAATGAACAAAAATTCCTTCCATGAAGGAAGAGAATACTCTTTGGCAAAGTCATTAGTGAGGTGAAAGGAAGTTGAATAATATAAGGGCTTACTGTATGTTAAGCATTGTACTGCATGCTGAGCTAGATACAATGCAGTTACTTGAGACAAAGTCCCTGTCCCATATGGGGCTTAGATCTATGGAGGAAGGGAGAACAAGTATTGTGTTTGAAGATGAGGGAACTGAAGCAGAAGTTACAAAGCAGGCAAAAGAGAAGCAGTATGGTCTAGTGGCTAGAGCCCGGGTCTGGTATTCAGAAGGAACTGGGTTCTAATCCAGGCTCCACCACTTGTCTGTTGTGTGAGCTTGGGCAAGTCATTTGACTTCTCTGGCCTCAGTTACCTCATCTGTAAAATGGGGATTAAGATGATGAAACCTATGTGGGACAGGGACTGTGTCCAACCTGATTAATAGACAGTCTTTTAGACTGTGAGCCCACTGTTGGGTAGGGACTGTCTCTATATGTTGCCAACTCGTACTTCCCAGGCGCTTAGTACAGTGCTCTGCACACAGTAAGTGCTCAATAAATATGATTGATTGATTGATTGATTAATTTGCATCCACCCCAGATTTAGTACAGTGCCCGGCCCATAGTAAGTGGTTAACAAATACCTTAAAAAAAAAAAAGTGGCATAGCTGTGATTAGAACCCACATCCTCTCACTACCAGGCCTCTGCTCTTTCTACTGCTTCTCTGTGTAAATCTGGCAGTTCCAGCTGCCGAAGAGCTGAGAGTAACCACACACAGGTGTTGTTGTTGCAGTGACTAGCATCATAAGCACAAATATAGGGGAGAGATTTCAGAGTTTCCCAGCTAGAAATGATCGAGGCAGAGGACCTGACACTAAAGGACTGAGGATCTGCGCAAGGGGGTTGGTTGTATCGCTAACATTTTGCACCATGCCACTCACTCTGCTTCCCTGCCAGTTGAGAGCAAGGAGGGACAGAGAGGACAACACATTGCAAAGTTTGCTCACATTAGCCTGCTCCAGGCAACATTAGCACTAGGACTCAGGTCTCCTTTCCTTTATTTCTATTAATGTCTGTCTCCCCCTCTAGACTGTAAGCTCCTTGTGGGTAGGGAATGTGTCTGCTTATTGTTCTTCTGTCCTCTCCCAAGTGCTTAGTACAGTGAGCCGCACACAGTAAGCACTAAATAAATGCGATGGACTGACTGACTCTCCAGAACTGTGCTCCGGAGCAGAATTAGTAAGAACTACACCCACCTGGAGGCAGGGGATGCTTGCCAAGAGGTTGCTATATAGGTGCCTTTTTCTGCACAATCCTATTTCAAGGGGATGAAGCTGACTTGCCCCTTTGAGCATCTCACAGTCTGTAAGCCAGAAAAAAACCTTGGCAGGCAGATGGAAGAGTCGAATCTGTTGTGATAACTCACGACCTGTTTCTGGGATTGAGATTTGTTCAGTCCTTCAATAAAGATGGTATCTTAAAAAGGACCAGAACGCTAACAATTTGTGACAGTCATTTATTGTTTGGGTTTTGGAGATTATGCAATTTTCAATTTCCACAGCTGAGAAGGAGAGAGGTGTGGAAAAGGCCAGAGGCAGAATATGAAAGGCATATTCTCCCTTCCAGTAACCCGCTGTGTGACACATAGCTAAAATTAGCATTAAGCACTGTGAGGAAGTTGATAATAATAATGTTGTACTAGTAATAGTCATTGGTTAAATGCGCACTATGTGCCGAGCACTACGCTAGACACTGAGGTAGATAAAATAATCGGGTCAGACACAGTTCCTGTCCCACATCGGGTCATAGTTTAAGAGGAGGGAGAATGAATAAGCAGCATGATGATGGATAAAGCCCGGACCTGGGTGCCAGAGGACCTGGGTTCTAATCGTGTTGCTGCCACTTGCCTCCTGTGTGATCTTGGACAAGTCATTTAACTTCTTGGTGCCTCAATTTCCTCAACTGCAAAATGGAGATTCAATATCTCTTCTCCTACTCAGTCTGTGAGCCCCATGTGGGACGGGGACTGAATATTCCCTGGTGGCAATTATAGAATGCTTCTTGATGGATACTAGACACAGTCAATCAATTAATGATATTTATTGAGTACTTTCTGTGCTAAGCGCTTGGGCGAGTATAGCAGTTGATAGACATGTTCCTGGCCCACATAAGCTTAGAGTTTAAAGGGGGAGACAGGCATTAATATAAGTAAAGGTTACGGATATGTACATAAGTGCTTTGGGGCTGAGACAGAAGTGAATATCAAGTATCCAAAGGGCACCAATCTAAGGGCACAGATATCTGGGATTGTGGCTCAGACTGTGAGAATGTACCTACCAACTATATTATATTGTACTCTCCCAACCACTTAGTACAGTGCTCAGTAAATACCGCTGTTTGATTCACTTTGCTTAACCAGGAGCCAGGTGATTCCATCTGTCTCAGTCATGCTTTACCTGCCTGATCTCTCCCTGGGTCATTTCTGAAAGGAACAAAGGCCAGCAGTGACATTCCTCAGATGACAGTCTACTTCTGAAAGCCCAAATGTGTCATCTTGATAAATGTTTCCCTGTGCTACAGCTCACAGAACCCCAGGTTCTGGAGAAACAGTTCTGTGGGCTGGTGGGATGTTTGGGTTTGAGGTTTTGGAGGGCACATTAATAATAATAATAATAATAATATTTATGTGCTAAAATAACTAATTGCAGGAGCCAGACTTGAACTCTCACGACCTACTAGGGGGCAGGGTCTGAGCGGTTCGAATCCAGTTATTGTGGGAAGTACGTAACTTTTGAGCCCCTCTTTGTTCCTCCCAAACCAACTTTCTAGCCGTATTTTGCTCTTGACTCTCTTGCCTCTGTCCCCTCACTCATAATAATAATAATAATTGTGGTATTTATTAAGCGCTTACTATGTGCCAGGTACCATAGTAAGCGCTGGGGTAGATACAGGGTAATTGGGTTGGACACAGTCCCTGTCCCACTTAAGGCTCACAGTCAATCTCCATTTTACAGATGCGAGAACTCAGGCCCAGAGAAGTGAAGTGACTTGCTCAAGGTCACACAGCAGGCATGTGGCAGAGCTGGGATTAGAACTCAGGTCCTTCTGACTCTGCAAGGTCCGCAATAGAATTCAAAACCTAAAAAGGTTAGAGATTTATTTATCAGAGCCATGATAAACTGTGCCTCAGGATCCTATACTTCAATATCCCAGAGAAGGTCAGTATAACAATCTTGCTTGATTATGTACCAGATTATTCAAGTGCTCCAGAAAAAGGTTCATTGAACAATTCAAATCAAGGAGGAAATGGAAATCTTGCTAAATTTTGCATCCATTAATTCACTCTCTCCACAGGAACTTGTTTTTAAAGTAGAAACATGCTGGGTAGAGCCAGTGGCAATCGTGTTTTGGCACCATGTATCAAAGAGCAAGGAGTCTGCACCCTGCCCCGTTGACTGGGGAAGGTAGTTTTGAGCCACCCACATGAGATTACTCACCATGTATTAAAGCATCTACTCAGTGGCCCCGTTCAGCTGTTGAGCAACATTGCCTATTAGCAAGCATAAATCAGAATTTAAACAGGCTGCCTGGGGAACTTCCTACCCCCCCCACCAACCCCTTTAAAATGGGGATTGAAAAGTGTTTCACAGTCAGAGGTGACAAATGATGACTCAGGAAAAGCTTGAGGATAGGGCCCCCGCTTTATCTTCCTTGGGGGTCTATGAGAAGAACTGCGGCCTAGTGGAAAGAACCCAAGCCTGGGAGTCTCAGACTGCCACTTACCTGCTGTGTGACCTTGGACCACTCTGTTCCCTCACCTGCAAAATGGGGATTCAATGGCTGTTCTCCCTCCTAATTAGACTGCGAGTCCTACAGTCTATGTTGTATCTACATATGAACAGTGCTTGCCATATAGTAAGCGCTTAACAAACACAATTATAATAGCACACAAGCCATATCTGGTTCTTCTTGGAACAAAATGTAGCTTTCGAGCTGGGGGTGCAAGGTGAGGCATTTAAGATTGAAGTAAGCTGCGTTTGTGTGTGTTTCACTCATATGATTGGTTCTTTGCATATCAGTAATTCAAAGATTTCATTTTGTCTGGCTCTCCTGCACCAAAAAGATGCCAGCTCCTGCTGTAGATCAGAGCCCAGCATGGGACAGGGACTGATTATCTTAAAAGTACCACAATTATTAGCACAGGTTTTGGTCACCTTGTACATATTTACTATTCTATTTATTTTGTTAATGATGTGCACTTAGCTTTAATTCTATTTGTTCTGACGACTTGACCCCCCTCCACATGTTTTGCTTTGTTGTCTGTCTCCCCCTTCTAGACTGTGAGCCCGTTGTTGGGGAGGGACCATCTCTATATGTTGCCAACTTATACTTCCCAAGTGCTTAGTACAGTGCTGTGCACACAGTAAGGGCTCAATAAATAAGAATGAATGAATGAATGTAAGCACTTAATACTGTTTCTTTTTTTTTTTTTAAGTGATATTTGTTAAGCACTTACTATGAGCCAGGTGCTGGGGTAGACAAAAGGCAATCAAGTTGGACACAGTCCCTATCCCACATGGGTTCACAGTCTTAATCGAATCCCCAATGAATCCCATTTTACAGATGAGGTGAGTGAGTCACAGAGAAGTTGTGACTTGCCCAAGGTAACTCAGCAGATAAGCGGAACAGCTGAGATAAGAATCCAAGTCCTTCTGACTCCCAAGCTTGTGCTCTATCCTTTATGCCACAATGATGAGTAACTCCTAGATCACCAGATACTAGGGTGTGAGCTTGTTATAGACAGGGAACATGTAGGCTAATTCTAGATTGTGAGCCTGTTGTTGGGTAGGGACCGTCTCTATATGTTGCCGACTTGTATTTCCCAAGTGCTTAGTCCAGTGCTCTGCACACAGTAAGCGCTCAATAAATACAATTGAATGAATTCTGTTATATTGTACTCTCCTAAGAGCTTAATACAGTGCTCTGCACAGAAGCAGCATGGCTCAGTGGAAAGAGCACGGACTTGGGAGGCAGAGGTCATGAGTTTGAATCACCGCTCCACCAAGCATCAGCTGTGTGACTTTGGGTAAGTCACTTAACTTCTCTGGGCCTCAGTTATCTCATCTGTAAAACGGGGACTAAGACTGTGAGCCCCACGTGGGACAACCTGACCACTTTATATCCTCCCCAGCGCTTAGAACAGTGCTTTGTACATAGTAAGTGGGTAGGGACCGTCTCTATATGTTGCCAGCTTGTACTTCCCAAGCGCTTAGTACAGTGTTCTGCACACAGTAAGCGCTCAATAAATACGATTGAATGAATGAATGAACAAATGCCATCATTACTAATTACCATTGTTTGATACAGCTGGCTCCCAATAGTTGCTTTTGTGACACACTTATGAGTCACATTGTGAGTGTCCCGTAGGAATTAATGGATGGGAATAGTGCCAAGTTTCATGCTGACCATTTAAAAGGAAGAAGAAATAAGCACAATTGGACAAATAAATCAACAAACAGATCCATATTTTTGCATGTATTTATGTCAATACAAAGCATTTCATATCACCTTTTTTTTTCCCCGATATAGGATCCATGTTTGGGGCTAATTTTCTGTGATGAATGGAGATTGTTAAAGTTTCAGGGCGTTTGGAAGACTTTTTCTGAATGCTCTTCCAGGAAATACGATTCTTCTTGATATTTACGTAGCTTTATACTCTAAGAAAATAAAAAAGGATTCCTCAGTGAGGATTGAAGATAGTGAAGATATGTCCCATGCAGCTCTCAGATCATTATAAATGCAGACTGTAAAAGTACCCCAACTGACTACAGTATACCATAATATAGTCAGTCTGGGAAATGAAGGATGGTTTGGGTTTCTGAAAAATGCAATCTTACAATCATGGTGAGGACACTAAAGCTTTTAAGGGACTCTTGTTTCAACAGAAAATCATTTCTATTTACAGAAATAGAAAAAAAAAAAAGATGAGCAGACCCGTCAGTGGTGTCTGGATTGATTCTCTAATTGTTGGTTTGTATCGGTCAGTTGTGACATCCTTTTTACTGCCAACTAATAAACGTGCAGGAAAATGTGTGCCCTAGAGTGAAATGAATTCCAAAATGTTCATGTTTTTGCTCTTTTAAATAGCTGAGTTGGTCGTAATGTAGTCTATAATGACCACAGAACTTCTGTCAGTAATGCATTTAGACAGTCACTGGAAGAGGCTTAGAGAGGTTCCAAAGTCTAAAAAAAAGATCAAGGTACATATAATAGGCTTTAGTTGTTGGTCTTGGGTAGACATTAAAAGTGTTTGAGAGTGAGGAATGGGCATGTTAGCTAGTCTTTACTCTGAGTCTTGTATGGGTCTCTGAGGCACTGAGGATGCTACCATGTTGTCTGTGGAGGGGAGAGCAACTTTTTAAATGGTATTAAATGCTTACTCTGTAGCAGGCACAGATACAGGATAATCAGGTTGAACACAGTCCCTATCCCGCATGGGGCTCACTGTACAGATGATAAAACCGAGGCAGAGAGAAGCTAGGTCACTTGCCCATGGTCATGCAACAAACAAGTGGCGAAAGGAGGTTAGAATCCAGGTCCTCTTCCCAGGCCCGTGCTCTTTCCACAAGGCTACACTGCTCCTCTCATCTTTTTTTCAGCCTTTCATTCTTGGTTGGAAAGCAAGACTTCCATTGCATCATCCCAACCACACTCCAAAATGGCAGTTGCCACCATCTCTACCAGCCTGAAAGCCTTCTTGTTCCCACAAAAAGGGAATGGAAAAGACCAGTCCATCATTAGTATTTATTGAGTGCTTACTTTGTGCATACCATAGTGATAATCAGGGGAAAGGAACAGTTGAATGAGACTAGTTAACCAATGGTATTTATTGAGCGCTTGCTGTGTGCAGAGCACTGTACTAAGCATTTGGCAATACAATGAAGTCAGTAGAAATGCACTCTGCCTTTAAGGCGCTAACAATCTAGCTTGCAATCATTCCACTGTTTACAACCGCTGGAATGAGAAGAAATAATTGAATGTACAATCGAATAAACTCAGACGCAGAAGCTTAAATCAGACTCAAGGGAAAGGGGTTTGGATAGCTCTCCATCAGTTCCTTACCCACATCCTCCTTCCGGTCTGGAATTCGCTCCCCCTTCATATTTGACAGAA
This sequence comes from Tachyglossus aculeatus, assembly GCF_015852505.1. Lineage (NCBI taxonomy): Eukaryota > Metazoa > Chordata > Mammalia > Monotremata > Tachyglossidae > Tachyglossus > Tachyglossus aculeatus. The sequence continues at coordinate 6,129,301 of NC_052074.1, forward strand.
CAGAACTACTCTCTGCACCTCAAAACCTTATTAAAATCACATCTCCTCCACAGGCCTTTCCTGACTAGGCCTTCATTTCCCCTACATCCTCTCCCTTGTAAATCACCTGTGTACTTGGATCTGTACCCCTTGAGCACTTGTAGTCACCCCATCCTCATCCCCACAACACTTACGTGCAGAACTATAGCCCACTAGACTGTAAGTTTGTTGTAGGCAGATAACGTGTCTACCAACTCTATTGTATTGCACTCTTTTAACACATAACACAGTGCTCTGTGAACAGTAAATGCTCAATAAATATGATTGATTATTTTAATGTGTTTCCCCCCTCTAGACTGTAAACTCCGTGTAGTCAGGGAATATATCTACCAACTCTGTTGTATTGTTCCCAAGCGCTTATTACAGTGCTCTGCACAAAGTAAGCGCTCAATAAATACTATTGAATGAATGAATTAAAAAAATGGCATTTGTTAAGCACTTACTACGTGCCAGGTACTGTTCTAAGCACTGGGGTAGATACGAGATAATAGTATTGAACACAGTTCCTGTCCCACAGTCTTAATCCCCATTTTACAGATGAGGGAACTGAGGCACAGAGAAGTGACTTGCCCCAGATCATACAACAGACAACTAATGGAGCAGAGATTAGAACTCAGGTCCTTCCGACTCCCAGGCTCATGCTCTATCCACTGGGCCATGCTGCTTCTCTCCTAAGTGCTTAGTACAGTGGCAGACACACAATAAGCACTGAGTAAATACTATTGATCGGATAGATAGCTTTTGCAACAAAAATGTTTCCACTTCAGTTGTCAGACTAATAGTGTTGAAGATATTTTTCTTAGCATGGAGGAGCAAATTTAGGTCATCTCTCTCTCTCTGCCTGTGTGTATGTGTGTGTGTGTGTGTGTGTGTGTGTGTGTGTGTGTGTGTGTGTGATTTCTTTTACACTTTTATTAGGTAAATTTAGAAACTCATTAATTTTTTTTTTTCTCAGGTGCTGGCATTTTTAGACAATTTTAGAACTTCCCCAGGAAAGTTGCTGAAATTTGTTGATAAGGTTAGGGGCAAGGGAACGTTTTTTAATGCTTCTCAATTTGCTTACTGGTGAGTTAATGACTTATTACTTTCTAGAAGAAAGTATCACAGTGAGTTATTGCAGGCAAAGTCTCCTGAAATGGGGATGATTGTTTATAAACCTTAAGTGCTTTTTTATTTAGATAAAGAGATGGATGTAGAGTGCCCCACCCCAATCACCCCTCCAATAAAATCCTGCTTGCAGGACATTTTCATTTAGACTTTTAGAAGCAGGAAGCTTGCATAAATCTCACAGGATCTTGCTGTCTGGGTGGAGTCTACTGATTGAGCAAAGAATCAGATAGCTGCTATGTGGCTTTAGATAGTGGTTCAGTAGGTGGCTGGTTTCAATATTCCCAGGGCTGTGAAGTTGCCACACACATACTGCTTGTAGAGATTGGGATTAATAATAATAATGATGATGATAGCATTTATTAAGCGCTTACTATGTGCAAAGCACTGTTCTAAGCACTGGGGAGGTTACAAGGTTATCAGGTTGTCCCATGGGGGGCTCACAGTCTTAATCCCCATTTTACAGATGAGGTAACTGAGGCACAGAGAAGTTAAGTGACTTGCCCAAAGTCACACATCTGACAATTGGTGGAGTCAGGATTTGAACCCCTGACTCCAAAGCCTGTGCACTTTCCACAGAGCTGCTTCACTGCTGCTTCACTTGACTCCTACATCTGCCTCCTTGCTGACCTCTTAGCCTTCTGTCTCTCTCCACTCGAGTCCATACTTCACTCTGCTGTATGACTCATTTATCAACAAAAATGATCGGTTCATGTCTTCTCTTTCATCATGAACCTCCGTGTCCCACCACCTTTGTATCAAACAGAAACTCCTTATTATTGGATTTAAAGCACTACATCAACTTGGCCTATCCTACCTGATCTCAGTAATCTGTTACTATTCCGCAGCCTGCACACTCCGCTCCCATAGTGCCAGCTTAGTTACAGTATCCCGTTCCCGGGTCCTCTCCCTAGCTTGGACCTCCCTCCCTGTTCATATAAGCCAGACTACCAATCTCTCCACCTTCAAACCATTACTAAGGTCACATCTCCTCCAGGAGGCCTTCCCTGATTAAGCCCTCTTTTCCCCAGCTTGCTCTCCCATCTGCATCTTCTATACACTTCAATCTGTGACCTCTGGGCATTTGATATTCGCCCCACCCCAAACCCCACAGCACTTATTTACGTATCTTTAAATTATATATTAAAATTATTTATTCATATTAATGTCTGTCTCCGCCTCTGGACTTTAAACTCATTATGGGCAGAGAACACAACTGCTAATTGTGTTGTACTTTCCCATGTTCTTAGATCAGTGCTCTGCACATACTAAGCACTCAGTAAATTTGATTGATTGATTGAACACTCTACCAAATATTTGAGAGAGTACGGTAGATTTAATAGACTTACTCTCAGACCACAAGGAACTTACAGTGTAGTAGGGGAGATGGACATTAAAATATAATACAGGCAGGGGAAACATCTAGAGTTAAAGGATATTTACATAAGTGCTATGAGAAGATAGAGGTGGGGTGACTACTTCATTCAATCATATTTATTGAGCACTTACTGTGTGCAGAGCACTGTACATAGCTCTTGGGAGAGTATAATACAACAATAAACAGACAAATTCCCTGTTCACAACTCTAGAGGAGAGGAGACAGACGTGAATACAAATAAATACAATTACAGATATGTACCTACTTGAGTGTTTAGCGGTTGAGGACTCAAATGCGTAGGTGACATGGAAGTATTGAAGTGGAATTGAGGGGTGGGGAGGGTGCAGAGTGGGAGGCTGAGATCCCACACCCTGTTCCTTCCCAGGCTGATGGAAAAAAAATGGCCATTTGACTAACCTCTAACAGTTAAGCCTGGTTTTTCAGTTGCCTGAGAGAGGGAGAGGGATATTTCTGGGGGTGGATAGAGGGGTAGGCAAAAAGATGTCCTGTAGTCTTCAGTGCTGTTTTAGGGCATGTTTCCAACAAACATGACTGCTGGAGATTGTCCACTCCTCTGAAATTAATGTGGGAAAGCTACTGTCCTGGAAATAATTCACTATCGGGAGCGCCGGTGAAACCCGGTGAGATAGAAGACTTTCTAAATGGGCGACTAACTGTCTGCGTCTCTCATTAAAGCTTGAACACATCTATTCATGGTGGCCTCATGACTCACCCCCGTTCTTTTCGTTTCCCACCTAATCTACTGTTCATTTGCTCCTCGTGGCCGTCTTTTGCCTAAACATAGTCAGGCGCTTAACTATTTCCAAAAGAATAGGGGCAGCAATTAAAGAAGATCCTCACCGTGGTCAGGGTGCTGAAAATGGTTCTCTCTGGGGAAATGAAACTAAAGGATTTTAAATTTGGTTTTATGTATTGATTGATGCTTTTGAGTAGCATGTTTCTTACGATCAATCCCTAAATGGTATTCATTGAGTACTTACTGTGTGCTAATCACTGTTGTAATAATAATGATAATGATGGCATTTATTGTTTACTATGTGCAAAGCACTGTTCTAAGCGCTGGGGAGGTTACAAGGTGATCAGGTTGTCCCACGTGGGGCTCACAGTCTTAATCCCCATTTTACAGATGAGGGAACTGAGGCACAGAGAAGTTAAGTGACTTGCCCAAAGTCACACAGCTGACAATTGGCAGAGCTGGGATTTGAACCCATGACCTCTGACTCCAAAGCCCGTGCTCTTTCCACTGAGCCACGCTGCTTCTCTATTCTAAGGTCTTAGGGGAATACAACCAAAGTAAAAAGCAGTTTACAGTCTATTGCGGCAAGACAGTAAAAAATCGTAAGCTCTCTAGACTGTAAACTCATTGTAAGCAGGGAGTGTGTCTGCTTATTGTTATATCGTGCATAGTACAGTGTCTTGCATTCACTAAGTGCTCAACTGATGTGATTGAATGAACGTCTATTGTTATGCTGTCCTCCTAAGAGCCTAGTACTGTGCTCTGCACACAGTAAGTGCTCAGTAAATGTGACTGATCAATTGCCTGGTGTCTGAATATCCCACACAGATGAACATTTATGAGTTTAGTGAAGAGTCAGTTATACTCGGTCAACTAATTGATAGTATTCATTGAGGGAGTACAGTGTGCAAAGCACTGTACTAAAAGACTGGGAGAGTTCAACGGTTAGTAAGTAGGATGCCAACCCTTCAGGAGCTGATGAGCTATTGGTGAGGTACCCACTAATAAGCCACCAGGAACTGATTTTCAATTTGAATATTCATGGTCAGAAAAGCCCGAGCTATGGGATTTCAAAATCAGCCTCTCTAAAATCAAGCAACTTGCTCCCACTTCCCAGGGAAATAAGTAAACATCAAACCCAGGACTTGGAATGCGTCAGAGAAAATTGTATTTGCCTTTAATTTGGCACGAAAGTGGCATTTCCAGAAACAGAGTGCAGTGGTAAATTATTCAGGGACCATTACGGGATTTTTTGAGGGAGGAGTTGAACATGCAGCAACTACTATTAGTCACTAATCGATCGGTTTCCGGATTGTCTGGAAGAGGCTGATTCCTGGCCCAAATCATGCCAGTCAGGAGGGGAGCAATTAATGTGGATTCACTAGCCCTGGGGTTTAGAAATAGGCCACTTGGTACTCAGACTTCCACCAAGTACTGTTCTAATGGCCTGTCAGGTGATGCACATTGTAAGCGCTCAGTAAATTCCAGTGGGGGTGCTGTTATTGTGCAGGGTGATGAGTATTAATAGCATTTATTGAGCACCTACCGGGTGTGTTGCAATGTACTAAGCATTTGGGTAAGTACCAAATAATGAAATAACCTGTTCCCTCACCTCAGGGGAGTGTTTCTAAAGCCATCTCCAGAGCTTAAAGTCAAAGGCATTTTTGGACCATGTAATTGTGTGTAGAGCACTGTGCAAGCACTTTGGAGAGTACAATACAAAAGAGTTGGTAGACATGTTTCTCTGCCCACATTGAGGGTACAGGCAAGAGGGGAGGTCAGATAGTAATTTAAATAAATTACGGAAACGTATATATAAATGCTGTGTGGTTGAGGTGGGATGAATGTCAAGTGCTTAAAGGGAACCAATCTAAGATCTATAGCCCAGGGATTCTGAAATGACTAACCCTTTTTGTTTGCTGGTATTGCTGTTGATGTGTCCCTGAAGTTAATTAAATGATCATTGGTGTTTATTGAGCATGTACTTTGTGCAGAGAACTGTACCAAGCACTTAGGAAAGTATAATAGAGTCGGTAGACATGTTCCTGGCTCAGAATGAGTTTACAGTAAGTTATCTAGTCTACAGTGGCCATAGTAGAAGGTAAGTTCCTTGTGGGCGGGGAATGTCCCTACCAACTCTATTGTATTGTAATTTTCTGAGAGTTCAGAACAGTGCCCACAAAGCACTCAATAAATGACAGTGATTGACAAGGAGGTCTAAGAAAGGTACCAATCAATCATGTTCATTGAGCACTTACTGTGTGCAGCACACCTTTACTAAGCGAGTGGGGTAATACAATATAACAGAGTTGGTAGGGACATTCCCTGCCCACAGGGAGCTTACAGTCTAGGGGGAAGGCAGACATTAATGCGAATAAGTTATAAATATGTTCATAAGTCCTGTGGAGTTGGGGGTGGGGTGAATATAGGGAACAAATTCAAGTACAAGTGGCACAGAAGGGAGGAGGAAGGAAGGGAAATGAGAACTGATGTGGGGAAGGCGAATTGGAGGAGATGTGATTTTAATAAAGCTTTGGGGGTGGGGAGAGTGATCATCTGTCAGATATAAAGGGGAGGGAGTGGGCAGGGACTTTCAGACCAGAGCCAGGATGTGGGCGAGGTGTCGGTGGTGAGGTAGATGAGAGCGAAGTGCAGTGAGTAGGTTGGCATCTGACAAAGGAAGCGTGCAGGCTCTGTGGTAGTAGGAAATCTGTGAGGTAAAATAGGAAGTGAGGTGATTGTATGCTTTCACACCATTGGCAAGTAGTTTCTGTTTGATGCTGAGGTGAGTAGGCACCATTGGAGATTCTTGAGGAGTGGGGAAACATGGACTGAACTTTTTATTTTGAAAAATGATCCAGGCAGCAGAATGGACTGAAGTGGGGGGAAACAGGAGGCAGGGAAGTCAGCAAAGAGGCTGATTCAGTAGTCAAGGTGGGATAGGAAAAGTGCTTGGATTAATGTGGTAGCAGTTTGGATGGAGAGGAAAGGGAGGATTTTAGTGATGGAAGGTAGAAATGCCTGGATTTGGTGACAGATTGAATATGGGGGTTGAATGAGAGAAATGAGTCAAGGCTAATGTCTATGTTATGGACTTGTGAGAAAAGGAGAATGGTGGAACACTGTTTACAGAGGTGGGAAAGTCAGGGGGAGGATAGGGTTTAGGTGGGAAGATGAAAAATGAGTCTGTTCAGATTACTTATTTTCACAGTGTTTTAAAATTGTCATGTTTTCTCAATTATAATGTAAGCCACTTGTGGGCAGGGAATGTGTCATTTCTTTCTTCTGAACTTCTCCAGTGCCTATTACAGTGCACTGTACTAAGTGGATGCTAAATAAATATTTTGATTTAACAGATATCAGAATAATAATGTGCAAATAACATTTCCATTTCCATGGATTGTCAGAGGTCAAGAGCTTGGGTGATGGGTATTGGTAAGGGGACTGAAGCATTATGGTTATTTGCCTATCATCATCATCAATGATATTTATTTAGAGCTTATTGTGTGGAGAACATTGCAATAAAACAGAGTTGGTAGGCTTATTCCTTGCCCAGAAGGAAGGCATAAAGAGAAAAGATTAGAGTGTAAGATCCTTGAAGACAGGGAATGAGCATCTCCTTTCTTTGGTACTTTCCCAAGTTGGTAATACCCTGCTTTTCTCTCAGTAGGTGCTCAATAAATACTACTGATTGATTTATTGAAAAGGCTGCTTTCTTTCTCGTACATCTGACTAAATGAAAATGGCTTGTACCTTAACTAAGTTACAGAACAAATCAATGAAACACTGGTAATCCAGCTTGCCCTATTTAAAATGGGTCAGAAGGTACAACTTTATCTTAGAGAATGACTACATCACTCCCTCCAAAGCTGAATATTGCCCCTCACGGAAAGGCAATAAATATGAGAAAGCAGGACTATTTGAAGCATATTAATATATAAAATATTTATCGTCCTGAAATAAGAGTGTTTGTATTTAATCATTTTTATTGTGCATTGGAAGGTAACCAGCTCACTAAAATATGATCCCAAGATCACCTGCCAGGACTGCTCATTTGGAGGAGTTAAAACCATTTTCATTTTTGGTATTTATTGAGAAAATGTGTAGTTCGGTAAGAGGCTGCAGACTACTGTAGATTTCTGGTTAGTGAACAGCATAGTGGTAGTGAAGAGAGCAGGTATCTTTCTTGATTGAAGCTCTGGTTGGATTCTAATTCCAGCTGTCACTTTTTTTTTCCCATAGGGTGCTTTTTAAGCACTTAAATTGTGCCATGCACTATACTAACCTCCGGAGTAGCTGTGAGATAATCAGATTGGATACAGTCCCTGTCCCACATGATTGGGTGGATTCTAATTTCCTCTCTGCCACTTTTTTATTTTTATGGGATGTTTTAAGCGCTCACTATGTGCTGTGCACTCTACAAGCACTGGGATAGATATGAGATAATCAGGTATCTGATACAGTCCCTATCCCACATGGAGATCACAGTCGAAGAAGGAGGGAGAAGAGGTATTTAATTCCATTTTACGGATGAGGCAACAGAGGCACAGAGAAATTAGGTGCTTTGCCCAAGGACAGAGAGCAGAGAAGTCACTTAATTTTTCTGGACCTCAGTTTCCTTGTCTGTAAAATAGGGATTGAGTACTTGTTCTCTCCCTTAGATTGTGAACCTCATTGGTTCATTGGAAGTAGAGTGCCCTGCAGACTAGAAAGCGCTCAATAAATATGATTGATTGATTGTCTGAGCTAGAGGAGCAGAATTTCAGGCTGTTTGAAGCCTAACTCACAACCACAGTGACCCATTCAGCAACTGCTTCTGCCTGCTTCCAGGGTCTGATAGGGGAGGGAGAGCAGGTGTTGGGAAACTTGAGGCATCAGTGCTGGAAACGGGGCTTTTAAGCTGATCTTGGTTGCTCTTTGGGCTATGAAAAAGCGTGGCTTAGGAAGCCAGTAAATTGGAGCTGGGTTGAGAAGCTCTAGAAGGGAAAGCCCCCCCGAAACCTTAGAGAAGAACCATGTAGGTGCTGCCTGTAGGAAACAGAGATAGGGGAGGTGCCCTCTTGGAAGAGTGCAGGGTCCAGTGAAATAAGCTGCTTTTCTAATCTCTATAGCTTTTATGGAATAATTCTAATAAAACAGCACAAATGGTCCCTTAATAGCATACTTATGCAGTAGTGAAGTTCCACATACCTGCCGCTTTTGTGCATTCTGCGGAAGCATTCTGCTGTTACTCTTTCTGTACCTGCATTTAGTTCTGAAAGAGCTGGAAATCCTGAGTTCGGTTCCTGTGTTTTGACAGCTTATTGTCTAGAAATTTGGCTATTGTGATAATTGCAGTAATAATCTTGGGGAGTTCAGGGCTGGGGCGTGTGCAGTAGGAGAAAGAACGAATTAGGTGGTCATTTGCTCTGTCTGCTTCAGGCTTAGGGAATCTTTGTTTGCTTCCTGGGACAACTTCTGCCTCTATCAGTCTTCTTAATGTGGAAGCCAGGATGCTGTCATGCTCCAAGAGAAAATGAAAACTTCCCTGACTAAGCCTTCATTTTTCCTCCCATCCTTCCCCTCTGTTCACTTATGCACTTGGCTGTGAACCGTATAAGCATTTTGATATTCACCCCAGCTCCCCAACACTCAGTATATATATCCTTATACTCTACACTATTTCCCTTATCTGTAATTTATTTTAAAACCCAACTTCCCTTATAGACTATAAGCCGGTATTGTGTCTACCAACTCTAACATGTTGTGCTTTCCCAAGCCCTTAATATAGTGCTTGCATACGGAAAGCACTCAATAAATACCATCGATTGATGCTGAATGCCGAGGGTAGTAGTAGTAATTATAATAATATAGTAATTGTGTTATTTGTTAAGCGCTTACTATGTGCCAGGCACTGCACTAAATGCTGGGGTGGACACAAGCAAATTTGGTTGGTTACAGTCCCTGTCCCATGTGGAGCTCACAGTCATTCATTCATTCATTCAGTTGTATTTATTGAGCGCTTACTGTGTGCAGAGCACTGTACTAAGCGCTTGGGAAGTACAAGTTGGCAGCATATAGAGACGGTCCCTACCCAACAGCAGGCTCACAGTTGCAGTCCCCATTTTACAGATGAGGTAACTGAGGCCCAGAGAAGTGAAGTGACTTGCCCAAGGTCACACAGCAAACAAGTGGAGGAGCCAGGATTAGAACCCATGACCTTCTGACTTCCAGGCCCCTGCTCTACTACACCTCCTTCCCTAATGCAAGCGCTTAGTACAGTGCTCTGCACACAGTAAGCGCTCAATAAATACGATTGAATAAATGAATCATCAATTATATTTATTGAGCGCTTACTGTGTGCAGAGCACTGTACTGAATGAATGAATCTAATATCACATGTTTCTTATTTTATGGTGTTTTTTAGTGTTAGCAGTTCATTCATTCATTCAATCGTATTTTTTGAGCACTTACTGTGTGCAGAGCACTGTACTAAGTCCTTGGGAAGTCCAATTTGGCAACATATAGAGACGGTCCCTACCCAACAGCGGGCTCACAGTCTAGAAGGGGGAGACAGGCAACAAAACAAAACATATTAACAAAATAAAATAAATAGAATAAATATGTACAAATAAAATAAATAAATAAATAAGTAGAGTAACAAATACATGCAAACATATATACATATATACAGGTGCTGTGGGGAGGGGAAGGTGGTAAGGCGGGGGGATAGGAAGGGGAGGAGAGGGAGAGGAAGGAGGGGGCTCAGTCTGGGAAGGCCTCCTGGAGGAGGTAAGCTCTCAGTAGGGCTTTGAAGGGAGTGGCTGCACTATCCCAGAGCCCAGGGAGGGTGTGGAAAGACTAGGTCAGGAAGCATTGTGATGACAGATTAAATCCAAGGCTTAGAGGCAGGACCCAGGTCGCTCTTGGCTACGGATGATCCCACTTGGGAGGCGCCCATCTGTTTGGGGGCTCTCCGACTTGAACTTCAATGATGACATGAGTTTTGTTCCTTAAATTATTCCAGCTAACTATATTTCCACATTAACTAATGACCTTCATGGTCTGCATTGTAATCGATTGAGAGAGTTACCTATGTAGCTTCCAATTTGGGTAATTCTGATTGGACTGGAGGCAAAGTGGATTTGACACGCAATGCATCGGATTCTAGACTCTGTTCTATTTATAGCTAAGGAAGTACAGTTCTCCTGGCCTCTCAGATGACAAAGAGAGATGGTGATTTCAGTCCCAGATTTCCCTCCAGAAGAGGAGGCCATTTAAGTTCCCCACAGTAAAGCGCTGAGAAGTAGCATGGCCTAGTGGAAAGAGCCCGTGCCTGTGAGTCAGAGGACCTGGGTTCTAATCCCTGCCCTGTTGCTTGCCTATTTTTTTGACTTCGGGCAAATTATTTTACTTGTTTCTGCCTCAGTTTTGTCATCTGTAAAATGGGGATTAGTCTGTGAGTCCCATGTGAAACAAGGACTGTCTGACCTCAGTATCTAACATCTATCCCAGTGCTTGGTATTTGGTTAAGGACTTTCTGTGTGCTAAGCACTGTTCTAAGCGCTGGGGTAGATACAAGGTAATCTGGTTGAACATAGTCCCTGTTCCACACACAGTCTTAATCCCCATTTCACAGATGAGTTAACTGAGGCACAGAGAAGTGAAGTGATTTGCCCAAGGTCACACAGGAGACATGTGTCAGACCTGGAATTAGAACCCACATTGTCTGACTCCAGGCCTGTGCTTTTTCCACTAATAATAATGATGATATTTGTTAAGTGCTTACTATGTGCAAAGCACTGTTCAAAGCACTGGAGTAGATACAAGGCTCTCAGGTTATCCCAATTGGGGCTCACAGTCTTAATCCCCATTTTACAGATGAGGTAGTTGAGGCCCAGAGAAGTGAAATGCCTTGCCCAAAGTCACACAGCTGACAAGTGGCAGAGCCGGGATTAGAACCCACATTCTCTGACTCCCAAGCCTGTGCTCTTTCGACTAAGCCACGATGGTTGTCCCTATAGGGAGAAGGCACATAGTAGGCGCACAACAGATCAATAGTATTTACTCAGCACTTACTGTGTGCAGAGTTCTGTACTTAGTGCTTGGGAAAGTACAATGCAATAGAGTTGGTAGATATCCCTGCTTAACTACTTATCACTATCGTCATCATTATTACTGTTATTTTTAGCTGCAGACCAGCAGGTTTCCATCCTGATGCTACCATACATGGTTAGATTGCGAGCCCCATGGTGGGAAAATGACTGTGTCCTATTTGTTTGACATATAGTAAGTGGATTACAAATATCAATGCAAACTACCTCTTCAGTTCACCAGGAGGGACAGATCCCAACCAAGATGAGGGTCTTCCCCATATTGGGACTCAGATCAGGGGCCATATTTTGGGGATTGTCTATTGTTATGCTTTTGAATACATTGGACTTTCCCGCAGGGAAGGCAATCAGCCAAGTCTGGGACATAAGGGAGAGGGTGGCATCTCTTCTGCCCATTTTACAGATGAGGAAAATGAAACCCAGTTCTACATGAAGCGCCTGGGTCCAGTTTCCTGCTAGCAGATCAGGACCCAGGTCTTCTGATTCCTAGTTCCATGCTCTTTCCACTAGATCACACTGTCTCTCAAATTCTTTTGGTCATCCCCTTATTTTAGAAGACACAATTACAATCTGTTCAACTAGTTATTCAATCAATCAGTCACTGGTATTTATTGAGTGCTTACTGTGTGCAGAGCACTGTACTAAGTGCTTGGCAGAGAATGAGACAACAGAGTTGGTAGACACATTCTCTGCACACAGTGAACTTACAGTTTAGAGGGAGAGACAGGCGTTAGAATAAATTGCAGATTTGCACATGTTCTGCGAGGCTGAGGGTGGGATGAATGTCAAGTGTTTAAAGGGTATAGATTCAAGTTCATATGTGTAGCAGAAAGGAGATAGAGTTGGGAAAACAAGAGTTTGCTTGGATAGTAAAGAGCACAAAACCCACCAAACAGAAAAAGTTAGAAAATAGAGCAAAAGTAGGAAAGTTCTTGCTGCAGAGAAAAAAAATTCCTATTTTGTTATCTGCACCTCTGAGCCTGAAAATTAACCTGTTTTCCAATTAGTTTGGATAATTGGTTTTCTACTGTATTTACAATTTGGTTCCAGTTTACTATCTTTCCTTGAATGTCTAAGAATGATACCACTCAGAAAAATGTACCCCTCTTCATAATCAAGTAGCCCAGCCTGTTTTATATTATCAGTCTCAAAGTCTGAAAATTGGGCTCTTTTCCTAAGCCCGAACATCAGTTTTGCAGAAATTCAACTTAAGTGAAGCATAGCAAGGAGAGAATGATCAGAGGAACTTTTCATCCTCCCCAATGAATGCTTTTCCTCTGGGAATTGCCATCAAATCGTCCAGGGAGGTGAATCTTAATTCAGTCAGTACTGTTGCTCACTTGTCAATATTAGAAGGTTGTGAATGTTTAGGGTGATATAGCCTAGGGGGAGAGGGAAGGGAAGGTACACCATGTGTGACCTGATTAACTCATATCTGCCACACTCTTTAATTCAGTGCTTGGCACGTAGTAAGCACTTAACAAATGCCATAGATATTATTATTAGAAGAGGTGGCTCTTGAGGAGGGTTTTGAAAGTGGAAAGGGAGTTACCTCATCTGTAAAATGGGGATTAAAACTGGGAGCCCCCCGAGGGACAACCTTATCACCCTGTAACCTCCCCAGCGCTTAGAACAGTGCTTTGCACATAGTAAGCGCTTAACAAATACCATTATTATTATTATTATATGGTCAGATTTGAAGAGGAGGAAAGGACTAAGTAACAGGTTGATAACAGGGTAGTACTTAGTGAAGAACAGTAATAGTAGAAAGATGAGGCGTGGGTAAAGCATTCATTACATAGGAAGACTGAGGTGCATTTTTCTCATATATGTCATTTTTCCCGAAGTCTGACTTTATCTGAAAAAAATCCCTAGCAGTCTCTACATTATTCCTGCTATTTTTTAAATTCGTAGGTGGATTTTATAGCACTGCAGGCAAAATTAGCTTTTATGTAACAATAATTCAGTTTTACTATATTTGACATCAGATGCACATAGGAAGAGAGAGGATGTTCAAGAATTTACTAGGTTTAGAAAATGCTTATTTCTCAGAACCAAATCAACCCAGTGCAGATTGGTAGGTGCTAATTATTCAAGATTTTCCTCTCAAAGGCAACAAACTTTAATTAAAATTTACAGTTGCCATGGTTTCTCTGCCATCCACCCCAGCAATTTGTCAGTGAAGATATTTTCACAAAATAAATTCAAATCTAATTGGGGGTTTACTTGCTATATTAAGAAACACACCTACGCTGAAACAATGGCAGACAAAATAGGGCCTAGCATTGGCACTGCACATTTAGTCTTTTTCCAAATTTCTTCCTTCTAACGACGCTTTAGACTTATTCCTCTGCAGATATGAATATACCAACTCGGGTTGTGTCTGTTCAGGGTAAATGAATTAGATTCATCAGCAACTGATCCTAGGACTGTGAGCTTCTGCATCTGAGGAGGGCAGAGAAGCAGTGGGAAAGGGATTGCGGAAGGCAGTCAAGAAGATCGGAGGGATGGAGAACGTTCCAGCCAATCAAGCAATCAGTGGTATTTATTGAGTGCTTACTGTGTGCAGAGCACTGTACTAAATGCTTGGGAGAGTACAACGCAATGGAGTTGGTAGACGAGTTACCTGCTTTAGAAGGAGCATGCAGTTTAGAGGGGGTGGCAGACAAAATAAATTATGGATATGTATATAAGTGCTGGAGTGGGAAAGTGTGAGGTGAATGTCAATTGCTTAACAGGTACAGGTCCCAATGTATAAGAGGCCCAGAAGTGAGAGGGAGTAGGGAAGCAGCGTAGCTCAGGTGGAAAGAGCCTGGGCTTTGGATTCAGAGGTCATGGGTTCAAATGCTGGCTCTGCCAATTGTCAGCTGTGTAACTTTGGTCAAGTCACTTCATTTCTCTGTGCCTCAGTTCCTTCATCTGTAAAATGGGGATTAAGACCGTGAGCCCCACGTGGGACAACCCGATCACCTTGTAACCTCCCCAGCGCTTAGAATAGTGCTTTGCACATAGTAAGTGCTTAATAAATGCCATTATAAAAAAAAATAAGCAGTATGGCCTAGTGAATAGTGTGCACGGTCCTGGGAGTCAGAAGGACCCTGGTTCTAATCCCGGCTCTACCATTTATTTGCTGTGTGACCTTGGGAAAGTCACTTCACTTCTCTGGGCCTCTGGTTTCTTGTCTGTAAAGTGGGGATTGAGGCTGTAAAATGGGGATTGAGACTGGCCCAGAATTGTGCACTTCCCCCAGACCTAATGTCACTCAAACTCAAATCAATTCACCTCACTGCCCCAACCATCCCATCCTAAGCCCCAGTGACCTGGTGGATGGGGGGCGATGAAGGTGAAACTGATCCCCGTCCCCCACAGTGAGGGCAAGCTTTATGGACAATTCTGCTCGGGCAATCCTCCTCTTTCTTGGGCTTGTCACATCAGCTAACAGAAGTTTGTTTAGGTTCCAGGAAAAATCGACTTGTAATGTTTTTAAGCCTTGGCCAGGTTCCAGAAATCAGCACTCTGCTGTGGGATCCAGGAAGGAATAATTACTGTTATTAAGGGAGTAGAGGGTAACGAAGCTGGTCCTGACCTCCTGTGAATGTAGCACAAGCTCCCTTCATCGACAAGTAGAATCTTCCGAAGATGGTTTGGAAAGCTCATTACATTTTTTTTTTAAAGCTGTCTAGCTGGGCCAGACCGACTCAGGAGTTTGTGTCTGCTCATCTTCTTCTTAATGTGACCTAAGAGGGCATGTCTTTATAAAGTCATTTTACTTTGGATTCCATACTTTTTGGTCTCCATTCTCATTTATTTCACCCTAAAACCATTTCAGCTGAATCTGAGTCTTGGAGTATTTCTCTTTCCCCAATCTTGGTGGGTTTTTTTTCCCCCTTCTCAATCTTGTTCAGAAGAATTCCCAGGAGGAGTGTTTTCATTCTGAGCAGGCTGGGAGAATGGGTGGAGGTTTGTTTTTCTTCCCGGAAGATCAGATTTTTCACGACACAGCTTAGGTGGATCGTGTACACAGAGAGGCCACAGAAATTGCCACAGTGGCAATTTCTAGATTTGTGTGGCTTGGAATGGGTGTGTGTGTGTGTGTGTGTGTGTGTCTGTCTGTCTGTCTGTCTGTCTCCCCACTTTGGGTTTGAAGGTCATGCTACTGATAATGAGATTAGCTGTCTAGGCAGGCGTAGCTGAGAACATTGCTATGTGACAGTTAAATCTCTTCCACACTCTGTGCTGCTTGTCAAAGGTGTAATGGATATTTTCTCCTTATTTGGCAGTTTCCTGTGTATTTCTGCCCTACAAGGTTGAGGTCTCAATTCTGGTATAGGTGAAGGACACATCAATCAATCAACAAGTGATATTTATTGGGTGATTAGTATATGGAGAACACTGTACTAAGCACAGGAGAGTGTACAATGCAATAGAGTTAGAAGACACTATCCCTGCCCTCAAGGACCTTACAGTCTAGAGGCTACCAAATCTATTGTATTGTTCTTTCCCAAGCACTTAGTATAGTGCTTTGCACACATAAGCACTCAATAAATATGATCGTTTTATTGGCATAAATGCAGATAGGTTAAATGGAAGAATGTAAGTATGTGGGACCACTCAGATCAGTTCAATCCCCCTCCTGACTGTAAGCTCATTATGGGCAGACAATATGTCTTTTTATTGTTCTAGTGTAGTCCCCCAAATGCTTAGTACAGTGCCTTGCACACAGTAAGTGCTCAATAAATGTGATTGATTGAATGAATAAATATAAGGACATAAGTGCTGTGGGGCTGAAAGTAGACTGTGAGCCCGTTGTCGGGTAGGGACCATCTCTATATGTTGCTGACTTGTACTTCCCAAACGCTTAGTACAGTGCTCTGCACACAGTAAGCGCTCAATATATACGATTGAATGAATGAATATCAAGTGCTTAAAGGGTACAGATGCAAGTCCAGAAGTGATGCGGAAGGGAGAGCAAGATGAGGAAATGAGGGGTTGGACAGGGAAGGCCTCTTTTGGATCAATCAGTCAATCTTATTTTACTGAGCACTTACTGTGTTCAGAGCTCTGTACTAAGAGCTTGGGAGAGTACTGTCTAACAGAGTTGATAGACACATTCCATGCCCACCCTAATCAATCAATCAATCGTATTTATTGAGCGCTTACTATGTGCAGAGGACTGTACTAAGCGCTTGGGAAGTACAAATTGGCAACACATAGAGACAGTCCCTACCCAACAGTGGGCTCACAGTCTAAAAATTTTACAATCTAGAAAGTTTCCTATTCATAGTGAGGAGGGGTAGATACAACACACTCAGATCAGACAGATTCCCTGGCCCACTAGAATCTGGGTTGCCTCACTGTCAGCACACCCATTCATTGTCTGCTAGGCTTCCCCATATCTCCACAAAAGCAAGTGATTATTTTTCTACAAAGAAAATACATTTTACCAGCCCATGGGTTTTTTTTTAAATACCTTTCGGCATTTTTCACAGAGATTCAGTACTTTGTGTCCAGTGATGACAGAGACTGTTCCAAAGGACTTTATCTGAGATGAAAGGAATTTTCCTAAGTAGATAACTCTCTGTGATTTCAGGAAGGATGGGAACGTGGGTTAATATACAGGAATAGGGTCCTAGCAGTAAACAACATGAATCAGGTAAACACATTCCACTGATATCATCAGCATTTTGATTGGAGTTGGATTGGAGTTTGAGAATTTTTTATCACCAAATTATTCAAATTGGGTCTCAAGCCTGGTCATAGAAACTAGCCGCCTGGTGCAGTAGATGTTATTACCTTAATGTTAGAGCAATGAATTATTAATGAAAATGATCTCCCCCTTCTAGACTGTCTCCCCCTTCTAGACTGTGAGCCCGCTGTTGGGTAGGGAAAGTCTCTATACGTTGCATACTTGTACTTCCCAGGCGCTTAGTACAGTGCTCTGCACACAGTAAGCGCTCAATAAATACAACTGAATGAATGAATGAATCGAACAACTCCCTGAGGTCAGGGACTGAGTTTTTCTTTAGGCAAGCTTATAGGCCTAGTCCTGGATAGTTGTCCTGTGGATCAGGAGATCAATCATATTTATTGAGTGCTTACTGTGTGCTGAGCACTGTACTAAGCACTGAGGAGAGTACAGAATAACAGAGTTGATAGACACCTTCCCTGACCACAGAGAGCTTTCAGTCTACAGCGGAAGACAGCCATTAGTATAAATAAATTAGGGATTTGTGTATAAGTACTGGGGAATTGAGGAGATCTGAGTTTTAGTTTCTCATCTTCCTCTTGCTTACTCAGTGTACTCAGGCAAATTATTTGCCCTTTCTGTGTCTCATTTTTTAATCTATAAATTATTAATAATAATTATGGTATTGAGTGATTACTATGAATCAGTGGTATTCACTGAGTGCTTGCTGTGTGCTTACTATGTGTCCTACTAAGGTCGGAGGAAAGTGCTGAATAGGCAGAGAGGACACTGTCTCTGTTCCACAAGGGTCTCACAGTTTGAGAAAGTGAGAACAAGTATATTTTCCCCATATTACAGGTGAGAAAGCCGAGGCGCAGGAAAGTCAAGTGACTTGACCAAGGTCACACAGAAGGCAAGTGGCGGATCCAGGATTACAACCCCCATCTGCTAACTCCAAGGTCCCTGTTTTTTCTAGTAAGCTGAAGTAGGGATAATAATATATTGCCTCTTATAAGGATAGTAGGACACAGTTAATGCGCACGAGTGTTTTGGAAAAATAAGATTGCTATACAAAAGGTACTATAACAAATAAAATAATGTATGAAATACTATTAATGCAATATATTTAATACATTTTATGGTATCAAGTACTCCATGGGCATTTAGAGACTGTTGAGTAAAAATCATTTTTATTTCCTGTTAATAGATCTTTTAAAACCCTTGTAAAGTTTAGCTAGGTAACAACACAGATCTTTTAAGAATACATTGATCTGCTTCTTGAAAACTGTCAAATCCTCTAAACAAAAGACCTTGGCATCCAATGTAAGAGGCCAGAAAGTTCTGCTCAGAATGGCAGAGCTTTATTTAGAAGAACAAATGCATGTCCATTTCCTATTTATTTTAGACTCTCAAGATCCAACAAGTGAGAAATTAGAACCAAATAAAACAGAAAAGTTCCTGACTATATTTAATTTCCTGCAGTCAATCGACCCACTCAGGTGTTTCCTTATTGTTCCAGGAACATCAATCTCAGTGCATTAAGCAAACTCAGAGCTTGGAATGCAAAAGCCCTCCCCTCAGACCCTTTCAGTTTTAATAGTACGTCTCCTCGAATATTAGAGCTCAGAGGTAGACTCTCGCTGCATTTCAAGAATTCTCCTTCTGACTGATGACAATGGAAAATTGTATTACTATTTTTGGAGGCAAGCATTCATTGTACCAATGGATTTTTTTAATTTTTTTAAAATGGTATTTGTAAAGCACTTGCTATGTACCAGGCATTGTTCTAAGTGCTGGGATAGATACGAGCTAATAAGGTTGGATACAGTCCATGTCCCACAAGGGGCTCACAGTATTAATCCCTGCTTTACAGATGAGGTAACTAGGGCTCAGAGAAATGAAGTTGATCTGCTCAAGGTCACAGAGCAGATAAGTGGTGGAGATGGGATTAAGAACCCAGGTCATTCTAACTCCCAAACCCGTGCTCTATCCACGCTGCTTCTCATTTGCATTTCATGCATGAAGCAACTATATTTATATGTTGCTGGATTAAGTACCATACAGTTCAACTAAAAGATATGATCCTGGGAATGAATTAATTTATATCTTAACTAGGCTGAGCATTTGTCTTGGTGAAACTGGTCAACCCAATTGAGTATCAACCACTAGCTTGCTTATTTTTGAAATGTTGGGACTTCCTTTGACTGGGTGGGAGCGTACTCAGTTCAGTTCCCACAGCAGTTCGGGACTTGTAGGCTGGCCTGGAGGAGCAGGGAGAACCTCCCCCACCTTCCCTGCTTTTAAGGATCCCTGATAGTGATGAAACACTCATCTACCCACACCCATTTCATGAGTCATCGTTCAGTTAATCAACTGTATTTATTGAGCACTTACTGTGTGTAGAGCACTGTACTAAGCACTTGGGAGAGTATAATATAACAATAAACAGACACATTCCATGCCCACAATGAGCTTTATGTGTTTGACCTTCAGGTTGGTCTCAGGACTGTGGTCTCTCTCATATTCTTCCAGTGGCACAGCACGCATTTGATAAATGTTATTTTGTTATTGTTATTTTTATCATTATTATTTATATTAAGGTAGTTGTTAGGCCCTTACTATGTGTCAAACACTGTTGTAAGCCCTGAGATAGGTGCAAGTCATTTAGGTCAGACACAGTCCCTGTCCGGCATGGGGTTCACAGTCTTAAGTAGGAGGGAGAATAGGTATTGAATCCCCATTTTACAGTTAAGGAAACTAGGGCACAGAGAAGTTAAGTGACTTGCCCAAGGTCACACAGCAAGAAATTGGCAGAGCCAGAATTGGAACCCAGGTCCTCTGGCTCCCAAGCCCATGCTCTTTCCACTAAGCCATGCTGCTTCTTATGATGAGGATAGCCAAAGGAGAGAGGAAAAATAGAAGATTCTTAAACTTCTATGCACATAACAGCAGAGTAATTAATCTCCATTTGGAGAAATAGCAATTTCTGTTAGTTAAAATTTTTCCAAAATAGATCAAAGTTGTCCCAGTATTCTTCATGGTGGGGTGATTCCCAATGAAGGCCAATACCTCCTTGGCGGTATTACTGAGTCTGTTGAAATAAATTGAAGCATTTATTCAAGTGACAGGCTTTGTTTCTTTGACTTTGGGGACTTTGTTCTAGAAAAAAATCCAAAGCAGTGGGAGTTTAGAAATATTCTAGTACCAAATTAGACGTGCTCTAAATAATTCCCCCTTCCCCTCAATGACCGTCTCCCCCTTTACCCTTCCAAGTCATCCCATCCACCACCTCAGCACTCATGCATTTACCTGGGTATTTTGTTATTTGTTCCTTTGAGTATATTATTTATTTTATTTTTTTCTCTGTGGTTTACTGAATCAATCAATTTCCACCTGCTGTTTCCCCCATTAGATTGTAAGTTCCTGGAGAGTAAAGATCAGTCTCGTTTCTTTTGTATGTTTCCCATGTCTCTGCATAAGTAAATGCCCAAATACTTTTGATATAGGATACCAAATAGACTTTTTCATATAAGCCCACTTTGACTTAACCACATTTTAGAATATAATTTTTGGGGTTTTTTTAATGCCCAACACTGCTTTGGGACCCAAATCAATTTTTCTATTGAAAAATTCAATTAAATATCAATCAATAAGTGGTATTTATTAAGCACTTACTGTGCACTGTACTAAGGACTTGAGAGAGTACAATACAATAGAGTTGGTTGATTCAATCCCCATCCTCTAGGAGTTTATAATCTAGCAGGGAACTTGGCAAACAATAAATTACAGAAACGGGGAGCATTCATTCAATCATATTTATTGAATGCTTACTGTGTGCAAAGCTCTATACTAAGCACTTGGGAGAGTTCAGTATAACATTTCCTGTCCACAATGAGTTTACAATCCAGAGGGGGAGACAGACATTAATATAAATAAATAAATCACATGTAAGGATATGTCCATAAATGCTGCAGAAGTGGAGTAAGTGTCCAAGCACTTAGCGGGTACAGAAAGAAAGGCCAAGTAGAAAGGCGATGTAGAAGGGAGGAAGAATGGGGAGGGGAGATGAGAGGTTAGTCACGGAAGGCTTCCTGGTGGAAATATGATTTTAGGTCTGTCCTGTGCAGTCATGAACAGAATGTCTCTAATAATGTATGGAGTTGTTAAGGGAGATGTCTAAACCCCTGGACATTTTACCCTGCGGTTGTAGTCCCCAAAAGAGTGTAAACTTCTCATGGACAGGCAAGATGTTACTAGTACTTAGTATAGTGCATTTTTAAATGGTACTTGTTAGGTGCTCACCAAGGGCCAAGCACTGTACTAAGTGCTGGAGGAGATATACAATAATCAGGTTGGACACAGTCCTTGTCCCACATGGGCTCACAATCTAAGCTTGAGGGGGAAGCGTTTAATCCCCATTTTACAGCTGAGATGACTGAGACACAGAGAAGTGAAGTGACTTGCTCAAGGTGACAAAGCAGACAAGTGGCAGAGCTGGGATTAGAATTTAGGTCCTCCGACTCCAAGGCGTGTGCTCTTTCTGTTAGGCCTTACTGCAGTGCACCTTTGGCTGGTCAAGAAATACCAATACTACTTCTAATAGCTCTTACTGCGTGGCATGCACTATACTAAGTGATTGGCGAGCCCAAAACAAAAAAGCGACACCACCTCCGCCCATCAGGAGCTTGCACTCGAATGCGATCACAGTTGTACCGTGGAAACAAATGTTGGAGGATGTTAGGGACTGGTATCAGATTTGTGTGTTCGCTCTGAGTTTTCTCCCCCCATGTTTCAAGTGTGCACTGATATGGTTTATGGGTGCCTGGGCCGCTACTTTTCCAAAAGGCCGAGTTTCCTGTTCGGTGTGAACTATTGAGTATTAACTAAATTCTCCACTCTGCCTTGCACCCAGGGCAAGAAGCAAGTATTTCAGGGGAGTGCAGGCATTTTAGCTGGGTGTGCTCCATGCTAAGTGTAATGGGGCATTGTCAGTTGACTGGATAATTTGACAATCTATAGGCAAGAAACCCTTAATCCCATCAGGCTGTTGCAGAGTCTTCTAGACCCAGTTCAGTTGCTGTTCCAGACTTTGAGACTTGCAAGTGACACTGAGACATCAATAAGCCAAGCAATAAAAAGCTACTGAACTGTGTAAGGAGGGCCTATTAACTTGGTTCTTTAATTGACTTCCTTTTTTTCTTGCATATCGATGCAGTTTAGCTCCTCCGACAAATACCTGTCATTTTGTGTCTGGACTGTTGCCAGTTTAGTGAGAAAAGTGATGAAGGCAAGGCTGGGAAATCAAAACCTCTTCCTCCCTACCACCTTCCTTCTGCTCTGTAGTTTGGAACTGTGCTTGGTAGACTTCATCGCCATAATTTTATTGCTCAGGGACATCTCACTGGGGCCACGCTTCTGAAATTTGGGTATAGGTGTCTTCTAGTCAATCAAGCATTCGGTAGGAGTTTTTTGCTGGGGTGTCTTTTGGGTGCAGCACAAGTATGTTTAACACACCTCGTGAGTAGGACATAAGGGCTTGGCACATAATGGTATTTGTTAAGCACATACTGTGTGTAAAGCACGATTCTAAAAGCTGGGGCAGATACAAGCTAATGAGGTTGGACACAGTCCTTGTCCCGCACGGGGCTTACAGACCTAATCCCCATTTTACAGATGAGGTGATTGAGGCACAGAGAAGTGAAGTAACTTGCCTAATGTCACACAGCAGACAAGTGGCTGAGCTGGGATTAAAACTCAGGTCCTTCTGATTTCCAGGCCCAATCTCTATCTACTAGATTATACTGCTTCCCACATAGTAAGTGCTTAGCAAATACCACAATTATTACTCCTATTAAAGCTCCCCATCTTTATGTTTAGGGTTGGATAGACTTAGCATCTCAAATATTCCTCTTAGTCCCATCATCTGTGAATCTCTCTAAACCCATCTCAGCTCTTCTAATGTCCTTAACTTAATTGTCTTACAATCACCAAATATGGCCCTCTTATCTATGATTTAGCCAAACCCTTCTTGATCCTAAAATATTTTCTGTCTAGGCAGTTTCCTTTGGTTGCCAATTCTATTTTCTTACCGCCCTCCTTGCAGGAGAGGATTTTCCCTTTGTTTCGGTCTGACTATCACCGCCAGGCTTTTTGGTCCGACTATCACCACCAGGCTTCGAATGCAGTTTGAATATCCAAAGTTTTGAGACTAGGAATTCCTCAGTGCAGGAAAAACAAATTGACATGAGTATTGAAATACGTCTGTCAAAGTATTAGGTTAATTGATTGCTTGAGAGAACAAAGAGCTCCCATGAAAAGATGGAATCAGGATTTTGAGCAGGATATTTTATGCTAATTCATTTGACTGTGAGTCCCATAAGGGATAGGGACTGTGTCCAACCTGATTCTCTTGTGTCTACACCAGTACTTAGTACAGTACTTGGTACATAGTGAGCGCTTAACAAATTCTATTATCATCATCATATGAGTGAGAGGGATGAAGGCAAACTTTCCATACTATCTCCTAGTAGCCTGGGGATAAGGACTAAAATTTTGAAATCTAGAGGACCTTCTTGATTAACCTTTCATCATCCCTTTCCCTATTGCCACTTAAGCACTTCCATGTCACTGGAGAACTAACTCCTCCACCTCATTTAGATATGTATCTAAATATTATATTATCAATTATATTATTATAGTCCATTACTACTTCCCATCTGTAATTTATCTAAATGCCTTTCTCCCCTGTTAGGCTGTAAACTCCTTGAGGGCAGGGATCATGTTGACTAATTCTCCTGTACTCACCCAAGCACTTAATGTAATTCTCTGCACATAACAGGTGCTCAATAAATACTATCCATTAGTTGATTGCTTTCAAGCTGCATCACTTTATTAAAAGAAAATTCAGAGAACTCCACAGTAGAAACTAAGCTGCTAGGCTAATCACTAGCCTAATTAAAGCATATTAGTTTTGAGATGGGGAATAAAGTTGAGGAACATAATTGCCGCCATCTTAAGGCAATTGTCCCTGTCACAATTCTTCTTCTTCAATCATGGGTTTAATAACAAAATGTGAAAAGGGCACTTATTAAAAAAGGATCAGGCAGCAGAAAGAAACACACCATTTTTTAATGAAAAATTGGACTTCAGAGAGTCGGGCGTCAAGCGCAGTTGACACCAGGTTATATGTGATGTTCCAGCATAACTTCTAATCCTACTTATACTAGCACTTTAAAAATTAGACGTTTGACAGGAAAAGCACTTGGCTGAACCAGGGGACACTGGTTAAACCAGTAACCTGTGAACACTCAGTACTCTGAGATCACGGAGATCATGCTTGTTCGTGATAACTGCACATTATTGGAAACTCCCATTGTAGTGCGGCCCCACGTACCCACCCACAGCTGACTTTTTTGGACCTCATATCATTTTCTATCCAGACAGGCATGTGTTGTGGGAAGAACATTCCCAGATTCCTCTAACTGCGGTCTGTCAAACTCATAGTGAAAACAAGCATTATCGGAGAACTGAATGGATATATAGAAGCTAAATGGAACCAGGTACTCAGGGATGTAGAGATAATAATAATAATAATAATAATAATAATAATAATGACATTTATTAAGCGCTTACTGTGTGCAAAGCACTGTTCTAAGCGCTGGGGGGAATCCAAGGTGATGAGGTTGTCCTACATGGGGCTCACAGTCTTCACCCCCATTTTACAGATGAGGTAACTGAGGCACAGAGAAGTGAAGTGACTTGCCCAAAGTCACACAGCTGACAAGTGGTGGAGCCAGAATTCAAACCCATGGCCCCCGATTCCAAAGCCCGGGCTCTTTCCATTGAGCCATGCTGCTTCTCATGGCTTTTATGTTCTTTCAGCTCGCTGAGAGTAGGGATCGTTTCACCAACTGTTTTGTATTATTCTCTCCCAAGGGTTTAGTACAGCACACAATAAGTATTTAATAAATGCCACTGATTGGTTGACTGGTGGTCTCGACTGATGATTCAATCGATCAGTTATATTTATTGAATGCTTACTGTGGGCAGAGCACTGTTTCCTAAGGGATTGGGAGAGTACAGTATAACAGAGTCAGTAAACCTATCTCCTGCCCACAGTGAGCTGACAGTCAAGAGGACTCTAAATTTCAATAGAGAAGTAAACCAGTTGCCCATGGCATTTGGCCAAGGTAGGAGCGGGCAAGAATTTAGTGAATTTGGGCCAATCTGGCCACTTCTTGGGAGCTACATCTGGTGTCAAGATAATGGAACAAACTTCCCTAGCCCTGCCCCCCATCGCCATGGTGACTTTGAACTGATCCACCCCATCCACGTATGCCAATGGTCTGAAGAGACCAATGTGAGACTACAATTTCCTTCCATGTTTCTTACACACACGAATTGTGTTTTGCGACACTGCTTTAAGAAATACCGCAATTATAAATCATTTTATTATAATTATGGAGATTTGTTTGCTACTTACGAAGCATCTGTTGCAGTTTTCAAAATTGTCTTTTGATTTCCATATAATAATGATGGTATTTGTTAAGTGCTTACTATGTGCAAAGCACTGTTCTAAGCGCTGGGGCGGATCAGGTTGTCCCACAGGGGGCTCACAGTCTTAATCCCCATTTTACAGATGAGGTAACTGAGGCGCAGAGAAGTTAAGTGACTTGCCCAAAGTCACACAGTTGACAAGTGGCAGAGCCTGGATTTCAACCCATGACCTCTGACTCCAAAGCCCAGGCTCTTTCCACTGAGCCACGCTGCTTCCCATATCTTCCCAGAGCCTCTGTTCTGGGAAAATAAACTTCCATGATCTGCACCACTCTAGTCTGTCCACTGCCATTGTCTCCCAACAGATCGCTGCTGTACTCCTTACTGAGTCCCATTGTTTATGTGCAGGGAACGTGAGCACTAACTCTTTTATATGCTCCCAAGCATTTAGTATAGTGCTCTGCACATAATAATAATAATAATGACATTTGTTAAGCTCTTACTATGTGCAAAGCACTGTTCTAAGCGCTGGGGAGGTTACAAGGTGATCAGGTTGTCCCACGGGGGGCTCACAGTCTTAATCCCCATTTTACAGATGAGGGAACTGAGGCTCCGAGAAGTTAAGTGACTTGCCCAAGGTCACACAGCAGAGATGTAGCAGAGTCAGGATGGTAGAAGCAGCATAGTTGAGTGGATAGAACACAGACGTGGGAGTCAGAAGGACCTGGGTTCTAATTCTGGCTCCTCCACTTGCCTGCTGTGTGACCTTGGGTAAGTCACTTAACTTCTGTGTGCCTCAGTTACCTCATGTATAAAATGGGGATTAAAACTGTGAGCCCCGTGTGGGAAAGGGTTTGTGTCCAGCCTGATTAACTTTTTATCTACCCCAGAACATGGTGTTGTACAGAGAGCATGGGCCTCAGAGTCAAAAGGTCATGGGTTCTAATCCTGGCTCCACCACTTATCTGCTGGGTGACCTTGGGCAAGTCACTTCACTTCTCTGGGGCTCAGGTACCTCATCTGTAAAATGGGGATTGAGACTGTGAGCCCCACGTGGGACAAGGGACTCTGTCCAACCCGATTTGCTTGTTTCCACCCCAGCGCTTAGTAGAGAAGCGTCGTGGCTCAGTGGAAGAAACACGGGCTCAGGAGGCAGAGGTCATGGGTTCTAATTCCGGCTCCGCCACTTGTCAGCTGTATGACTTTGGGCAAGTCACTTCACTTCTCTGTGCCTCAGTTGCCTCATCTGTAAAATGGGGATTAAGGCTGTGAGCCCCACGTGGGACAACCTGACTACCTTGTATCTCCCCCCAGCACTTAGAACAGTGTTTGGTGCATAGTAAGTGCTTAACAAATATCATTATTATTATTATAGTGCCTGTCACATAGAAAGCACTTAACAAATACCATAATTATTATTCTATTTACCATTATTAGAACAATGCTCGATACGTAGTAAGCACATAACAAATATCATCAGCATTATTATTATTAGTAAGCACTCAATACTATTGATGGATTGATTGACTTGCAGCCCTATTTCACTGTGTTGTTAGAATGTCCCTTCTTGCCTTGTTGGGCTCTATTTTACTACATCATGTTACTGATCTGTTGCCTTCTAATGTTCTCACATAGTCTCCCTACCTAGGGAAGTGGCTCGCTCTGAGTCCTGCCTCTAAGCTGGCGAACGGATTGTTCCAGGACCTTGTCCTAGTTCCTTAGAACTAATGTAGGAAACATCAGTTCTAACAAACCAGAAAGAAGGAATTGATCACCGAGACCTCCTGATGGGCTGTTTCCCTTGAATGACAAACATGGGCTGTAATTCCAAAGATAAAGAAAATATTGAGTGGGTCGGCACTGATGGCTGTTTTGCCAAGCTCCACTATAATTTACAGTCGGAACAGTGAATTCCACAAGGGTTTCAGAGCAGGCTGAGCAGGTGGCTGAACCACAAGATGAATGTACCATTATTCAGACTATAAATTGAGGCCCTGAGTGACATTACACGCACAATTTATAATACCAAACTAACTTGTGAAAGTTATATATCACATTTTGGAACAGGAGATTGGTTTCTCCCTTAGAATGTGAACTCCTTGTAGATAGGGATTGCACCTTTCACTCCTACTGTAGATCTTATGTGGTCGGTACAACATGCCGTACATAGAAGGTGCTCAGTACATAGTGTTAGTGATTAAAACATTTAATTATGTTTTCTAAAACCAAAGTCATATTCAGTTTCACTCTCCCCTTCAGGTACCGAACTATTTTCTCAGGACTGGTCTCTCTGTCAGTAGCCTTATGAGTTTTTTTCTTTTCTCTCAAGGGAAGAGAAGAGCATTAGGTATTGAAGTACATTTTTTTTTTCAATTTGCCTTGATGATTGACTCTGTGAACGTGTCTAACTATCGAGCTAAGCATTTTCTTTTTTTTCCTTCACCGAGTTTTGTATATGCCCTTAGCTATCCATGCTTCTAGAGAATATGCCTATATTTCAGGCAGTGCCTTTAATTATAACTCAGAAAGCATAAGATGAGGTGATCTGTGCGGTTGTCTCCTGGAGGTCTTTAACGTGTTCAGGTCGAGCTACTGTCTGGTTATCTGACCCTAAATACATCTCAGTTGGATGGTGAAATGTTCAACAATTGTCCAAATCCAAGTGGTGTATCAAACTGATTTCCACTATTTTCCTAGGGCAAATAGACATTTTTTTTGTAAAGAAAAAAAAGGAAGATTTAATGGCCACTAGCTGCTCAGAATAAATCAAGTCAGAAATAAACCTGACAGCGCACAAGACAAGACCTGTGTGTATAATGTGAGTTCTCTCTTTTTAATTTTAGAATCAACCTTGTCCTATGTTAGGCAGCTGGAGGCCAGAGTAAGACAGCTGGAAGAAGAGAACCGTATGCGGCCCCAGGTGGGTGATTTCCAGGAGCTCATAGCTAGGCAGGGAACATGGGATCTGGGGCTCTTAACTTTGAAATGGAAATCTCAAGTTTTTTCAGCTCAAGCGAGATAGTTGGGGCAAGTGGAAGTGGCACGAATGTTCCCACTGGGTATAATTTTCTTATCTGCTGTCGTAGCTCCATCCTCTTTTATGGGACAGTTGCAAAGAACCCGAATGTTTAATCGAGAGTGTAAAAAGCTTGTCCAAGGTAGGAAAGAGAAAGCGGGGCAAAAATGGAGGAAATTCGGAAGGCTTGATGCTTTTGGGTATGTGTCTGAGCCGTGATTACTGCCTGTGACTTGGAAGGGGCGGTGGAGGGGCCTAGCCTAGTTGGAAAGTTGCTAATTAAATTTTGTAAGCTGGCTGTAGCCCAAATAGATTTTTGTCTTAGCGCTTTAACTCAATTAGCATCTTTTAAAAATTTGCCAGTTGTGTAATTGAATAGTTTCAGTGCTGGGCAAGTCCCCCAGTAGTCAACCTTTGGGTGTGGTCAGAATTAACCCATGTCAAATTTCTGAGATCACTCTGCTTTTTTTTATGGTATTAAGTGCTTACTATGTGCCAGACACTGCACTAAACCCTGAGGTAGGAACTAGCTAATCTGATAGGTCACAGTCTGAATCCCATATGGGGCTCACAATCCCAATCCCATTTTATAGAAGGGTAACTGAGGCACAGAGAAATGAAATGAGTTGCCCAAGGTCACACAGCAGATAAATGGTGGAGCCAGGATTAGAACCCAGATCTTTTTGGCTTCCAGGCCCGGGCTCTATCATCTAGGTCACTCTGCTTCTCTATGTTTCAAGAGTGGGTAACTTTGGGCTTGTTTCTGAGTGATGATGAAGGTTAAAGCATAGTGATTGCAATAATTGTGGTATTTGTTAAGTGCTAAGTGTCAAACACTGTACTAAGTTCTGGGATAGAGGCAAGATAATCAGGTCGGACACAGTCCCTGTCCCACACGGGGCTTACCATCTAAGTAGGAGGGAGAACAGGAATTAAATCCCCATTTTACAGATGAGGAAACTGAGGCCCAGAAAAGTCAAGTAACTCTCCCAAGCTCCCACAGCATTCAAGTGGTGGAGCTGGGTTTAGAACCCCAGGTCCAATGATTCCCAGGTCCGGACTCTTGCCACTAGGCCATGGTGCTTCAGATACAAATTGTGGGGATATTTTCTGCTGAAAAACAAATTTAATCAAGTTCCCTCTTTTTGTGGTGGATTTCTGGATGTCTTCCTATAGCCAGGGCTGCCCTGTGCGTGGTTCTAAGAGAGAAGGATTATATACAATAAGTAACTCATTCATTTTTCCATACTTGTGAGTAAAGGGAAATCAAACCATCAAACAAATAATGATAGTCAAGTAAAAATTGACTTATAATGCAAGGTGACTAAAGAGAGGGAATTTGAAAATAAATATTTGTATTTTTTTTCTTGTGGATCTTAGATATGTTTTGGTGGGAGGTGCTCATGTCATTTTTCACTATTTTTGTGCATTTCCATTGGAACAATGGTAGGCTAATAAATAACATTTATGGTTGGTCAGAACCACCTTTGCACACAATAAACATTCAATACATGCTACTGATTGTTCAAATGACCTGTTGGTCAGTAGTTGGCTAGAAATGTTGATGTTGAAAAAAATGGCTCAATTCTTTTTCCTTTCCTGTCACATCATGCAAACCATTAATATCATCTATATCTTATCCCATCTGAATCCTAACTTTTTAAAAATCTCAGACCCTATTTTCTCAGATCATCTGCTTAACTAAGATTCTTAATATTCACCAGGGATTCTGCAGGTCAGTTCCACCCTACTGCATCTTCTGTGAAAGAGGATGTCATGAGAAAATAATAATAATGATGGTTTTGTTAAGCGCTTACTATATGCCAAGCACTGTTCTAAGTGCTGGGGGAGATACAAGGTAATCAGGTTGTCCCAGACGATGATGATGATGATGATGATGGCATTTATTAAGCACTTACTCTGTGCAAAGCACTGTTCTAAGTGCTGGGGGGGGTAACAAGGTGATCAGGTTGCCCCACGGGGGCTCACAGTCTTAATCCACATTTTACAGATAAGGTAAGTGAGGCACAGAGAAGTGAAGTACTTGCCCAAAGTCACACAGCTGACAAATGGCGGAGCCGGGATTAAAACCCACAACTTCTGACTCCCGAGCCTGGGCTCTTTCATTCATTCATTCATTCACTCACTCACTCACTCACTCACTCACTCATTCATTCATTCAATCGTATTTATTGAGCGCTTACTGTGTACATCTTGGGAAATGCAAATTGGCAACATATAGAGACAGTCCCTACCCAACAATGGGCTCACAGTCTAGGCCACGCTGCCCATAGGGTCATAGATTCTCCAAGTACAAACTCCACAGAATTGAAAAATGATTTCAATTCCAACAAGGAGGCCAGTGTGTATCCACCCTGCTGCCCAAAGTTCTAGAAGAAATAGCTGTACCTCTACTGGGACATGTAAAGCCTATTTGTTTAGAAGGAACTTGGCACTTATTGAATTGATGGGATTTCTGAAGATGGGGAATTCCATTTATAGTCATTTCTGAAATTCTGTCAGGCTCTGGCTGAAAGCCTGGAGACTACATTCCCAGAGAAGTATCTGTTAAGCACTTACTATGTCCCAGGCACTGTACTAAGCTCTGGGTAGATACAGGATAATCAGGTTGGACATAGTCCATGTCCCACATGGGACTCCCAATCCCCATTTCACAGATGAGGGGACTGAGGAGGTAACAGATAACAAAGCAGTTATAAGTGACTTGCCCAAGATGGCACAGCAGACAAATGGTGGAGTCAGGATTAGAACCCAGGTCCTCTGGCTCCTTAGCCAGTGCTCTATCCACTAGGCAACACTTCTTCTCAATTTTGGGCCTTTTTGTTGGGCGAATAGATTTAGATTGGCATAACACAAAGACAAGCAGATCAGACACAGTCCCTGTCGTACATGAGGTTCATTATTTAAGAGAGAGAGAGCTACTATTTTATTCCCATTTTACAGGTTATGAAATGGAAAGGTTGGATAATTTGTTCAAGGTCATACAATCAAAGCAGTGGCAGAGCTGGGGCTGGAATTCTGGGGTCTTGATTCTGGCTATTTCCACTAGACCACACTGCCTACTTAACAAGCATGTGGTTCATTGAGAAGGTATTTTTTTAAATGGTATTTGTTAAGCACTTACTATGTGCCAGATACTGTACTAAGCACTGGGGTAGATACAAGATAGTCAGGTTGGTCCATGTCCCACATGAGGCTTGCAATCTTTATCCCCATTTTACAGATGAGGTAACTGAGTCGCAGAGAAGTTAAGTGATTTACCCAAGGTCACAGAGCAAGAGCAAGGTCACAGAGTAGCGGAGCTGGGATTAAAACCTCTGCCTCTCACTCCCAAATTTTTGCTCTTTCCATTAGACCATGATGATTGTTGGATCAATGAAAATGAAATGTGATAGAACCCTGACTCCTCCCCAGGAGGAAGCTGTGACTTGCTAGCTGATTTGCAAGGTCAATGCAATGTGACAAGCCAGCCGCTCTATGCCAAATTATTCTCCACCACCCCTGATTTTCAATCAAGGAAAACATTAGCTGCGTTATGGTTGGCGAACGTTTTTCTCTTTCCAAGTTTATCTACGTGTGTCAGTTTTTCTTTGGAAGAGTGAGGCTATAATCAGCCTTTGACTTCCTGGGTATTTTTCCTGAGCTGAGCTTATGCCCTTGAAGTTTGCAGTGTTCAGGCCCATTAAACTTAACCTCTTCCTGGGGACAAAAATAGTTGTTGAAGGTTTTTTTTTTCCTTGAACTAATGATGATAAAATCGTAATGTAAATGGAATTTATATTGTATATTGAAAACATTGAGGTCTTTACCTTGGCCTCTGGAGCTAACATCTGAATCTAGCCACCCATGTAGTTTTAATAACATCAGAAACATTGTTGGGATGAGGAAACAGGTGCTCCAGCAATACAGCGTCGTGCACCTTCAATGTCTCAAAATTCCCAAGTTGGGAGTCCTTTATGTAGGGGGAATCTAATAAAGGGGAGTGGGTTTGCGCTGCCATGGAAGGAGGGTCCCCTCCAATGAGGAGGAAAATCAAGTGTAGAATGGATTGGTTGCTCAGATGCAGGAAGCCCATTTTTTTCAAACACGAGACACTAATTTGTTCTGTCAACAGCTAGTATTTATGGGCACCTAAGCTGCATGTGGATCTGTCCAAGGCATTACCAAAACTACCACCCCCGTTCCCCTGGAAGAGGCACAGAGAAGTGAAGTGACTTGCCCAGGGTCATACGCTGCAATAATACACTGTCTGCATGGCCCCAAACTTAATGTTCTGCAAATCTCTTCATGGCCTAGTGGAAAGAGTATTGGCCTGGGAGTTAAGAGATGTGGGTTCCAACCCCAGTTCTGCTACTCAACTGCTGTTTGACTTTGGGCAAGTCATTTAACTTCCCTATGCCTCAGTTTCCTCCTGCAAAAAATGGGGATAAAATACCTATTTTCCCATGACCATGAATGCCATGTGGGACAGGGACTGTGTCCATTTTGCTTATAGTCTACTCAGTACTTAGTATAGAGCCTGGCCCATAGTAAGTGCTTAAAAGGACCATTACTATTATTGTAATATTATTGTAATATTATTCATTATCATTGTTATTATTGCAATGCCCTTATCATTACTGTTTAATGACTCAAGACCGGTAGTGTCGTTAAGACCCTGGCCAACTTTTGAAACTGTGACTGTTGATCTGAGTTAAGGTTTGCCACACACAGACAGGTCATTAGGTACACCAACTTTAAAGGGAGTAAAGACCTCCACTTTATGTCCTGTCTGATCTTTCATAGTTCAACTGATGAGTATTGGGTTGGGAAGCGCTATGAAGAAACTCTAGCTGAGCCTGGTGAAAACGTGTAGCAATCAATGAAGGGTATTTATTGAGCATCAGTTCAGTGCAAAGCACCAAACTGAGCACTTGGGAGAACACTTGCCCTCAAAGGGCTAACAATCTGAGAGACAGAGAGGTAATAAAAATAAAACTATGGACACAGTGCTGACAATAAGAGTGAATTCGAGCAATCAGTCAATGGCATTTTATACACATGATGGCTCCGTGGAAAGAGCATGGGCTTTGGAGTCAGAGGACATGCGTTCAAATACCGGCTCTGCCAATTGTCAGCTGTGTGACTTTGGGCAAGTCACTTAACTTCTCTGTGCCTCAGTTACCTTATCTGTAAAGTGGGAATTAAGACTGTGAGCCCCCCGTGGAACACCCTGATCACCTTGTAACCTCCCCAGCTCTTAGAACAGTGCTTTGCACATAGTAAGCACTTAATAAATGCCATTAAAAAAAAGTGTCAGCAATCCCTCTTTTTGCTTCTTTTGGAGGGACTGTTTTGCCATTCTGGGTGGCATCCAACACTTCTTGAGAAGCATTTATTGCTTGCAGTCTCTCTGTGGCACAAAAAAAAAGCCAACTTCCACTCCATTTATTCTGGATAGCAACACCCTAAACAAGCACAACTCAAGGAATGGGCAGGCTATCATTAGCTGTATCTCTGCATTCTGCAGATGCAGTGCATATACGTGTAAAGGATACTCTTAGGTATACCAGAGATTGGCGCCTCTCTGCAGCTAACTCTGTTTTCAGGAGACAATCATGCTAGCACACATGTACACATACAGAATCCAGTTTTGGAGTTTGGAATGAAAAGCTTCACTTCACGCTGTCCTATTGCCAGGCTATTTTGACTTCTACTGGGAAAGAGGTGGGCACTGTTGCCAGAACCAGTTTCCAAACAAAGGAAGAAAACCTGCCGTGAAACCAGGAGTAAGGATGAGTAGGCACGAAAGCAAAAGGAGCTGAATTTTCTACTTCCATGGCAACACATCTCTGGTCCAGTCCTGTGGCACTAAATAGCAAAACCTACTTTTGTGAAATTTATCTCTGGCTCTGGACCAGAAATCGGCAAGGATATTAGTTGAAATTTAATTGCCAAAGCACCCTTTCAGTTTCACCTTTGGAATCACTTATTTTTCTTCTGTCCCTTTTGTCTTTCGTCTTCTTCAGTAGCATTTTTCAGTTGGCGCTATCCAGTCCTTACACTTTGCTCCTTCAGCGCCAACCTTCTCTGTGTACCTCAATCCCACCTATCCTGCCCCGACCCCTTGTCCACATCCTTTCTCAGGTCTGGAACTTCCCTTTCATATCTGACAGTCCACCATTCTCCCCAGCGTGGTTTAGTGGAAAGAGCACGGGCTTGGGAGTCAGAGGACGTGAGTTCTAATCCCGGCTCTGCCACTAGTCTGCTGTGTGACCTTGGACAAGCCACTTAACTTCTCTGTGCTTCAGTTACCTTATTTGTAAAATGGGGATTAAGACTGTGAGCCCCAAGTGGGACATCCTGATGACCTTGTATCTACCACAGTGCTTAGAACAGTGTTTGGCACATACAAAGAGCTTAACAAATGCCATTATTATTATTATTATTAACCTTCCTAAAATAACATCTTCCCCAAGAGGCCTTCCCAGACTAAGCCCTCTTTTCTCCATCCTCCCTTCTGCATCACTTATGCACTTGACTGTGATTCCGTTTAGCATTTGGATTCTCACCCCAGTCCCACAGCACGTAGATACATTTCCTTATACTCTACTATTTCCCTTAACTGGAATTTGTCTCAATATCTGTCTCCCCCTGTAAGTTCCTTGTGGGTAGGGATCAGGCCTACCAACTCTATTGCAGTGTGCTCTCCCAAATGTTTAGTGAAGTGCTCGGCACTCAGTTGGTGCTCAAGAAGTACTACTGATTGATTGATCATGTGAGTTACTTCTAAAATAACTCATAGGCAAATGGCAGTCTCAGATTTGTGCCTTAACCAGGAGATCCTAGCAAAGAGGGCTGTTGTGGGGCCTATTTGGGTACCCATTCTGGTCACGATACTCCTGAGGAGTAACCAGTGTGCAGGGATTGGGCATATAGTTGTGTTATTGGTGAAGCGCTTACTACATGACGAGGACTGTATTGTGTGCTAGCTAGATAATAATAATAAAAATAATAATAATGATGGCATTTATTAAGTGCTTACTGTGTGCCAAACACTGTTCTAAGCACTGGGGTAGATACAAGGTAATCAGGTTGTCCCACGTGGGGCTCACAGTCTTAATCCCCATTTTACAGATGAGGTAACTGAGGCACAGAGAAGTTTAATGGCTTGCCCAAGGTCACGCAGCAGACTAGTGGCAGAGCCAGGATTAGAACCCATGTCCTCTAGCTCCCAAGCTGTGCTCTTTCCACCAAGCTACACTGATTGGCCAAGGAGAGGAAACACTGCTGCTGCTGGATCTTTTGTAGATGAGGGAACAGAGGCACAGAAAAGTGAAGTGATTTTCCCAAGGTCACACAACAGGCAAGTGGCAGAGCTGGGATTAGAACCCCTGGCTCATGCTCTTTCCACAAGACCATGCTGCTTCTGTGATGATAATAAGAATAATAATAATGATGGCATTTATTAAGCGCTTACTATGTGCAAAGCACTGTTCTAAGTGCTGGAGAGGTTACAAGGTGATCAGGTTGCCCCACGGGGGGCTCACAGTCTTAATCCCCATTTTACAGATGAGGTAACTGAGGCCCAGAGAAGTTAAGTGATTTGCCCAAAGTCACACAGCTGACAAGTGGCAGAGCTGGGATTTGAACCCATGACCTCTGTCTCCAAAGCCTGTGCTCTTTCCACTGAGCCACGCTGCTTCTACAGTCAGACTACTGCTCCGATGATGGGCTTCCTCAGAATTTGCAGGATATATGGAAATGAAAAGTGAATGAACAAGGAGAAAAATCAGCAACAAGCCTGTAGATGAATATAAGCATAGGAAAGGAACCATATGAGCCATGAGGGAGAGGTTCTAAAATAACACATGGGCTGAGGAATGTTGTAAAGAAAACCTAGAAATTAAAGTTGGAGAAAATTTTTAAGCCATGGTACAAACTGCAATGGTTTGCCTAAACGCAAAGATATGGGAACTAGGGAAATTGTCTCCATCAATGACACTGAATCTTATATTAAATTATAATTTGGACCGGTCAGAGTAGCCATTTGGTGTCATCTATTAGAAAGAAGCCAGTCCAATAGGCTGTTAGTGACTCAACTTGGCCCGGAGACCACCACAAACATCGTGTGGTGCAGTAATGTCAGATCAAGCACTCTGACTTTTTCTCCTTAGGAAATGGGTTATCTGAACTGTTTTGCATATTTTGGATTGCACCAGGAGCAGTTGAAAGAAACTTGTAGGATATTGTTTGGCAGAGTTTGAGAGCTAAATTTCTGTGAGGTGTTTGAAGGCCAAAACCATTAGATTTCTGACTCTCAAAGTGCCATGTGGAGCAGAAGAATTTAAAGCTGAATGGCTCTTAAGTGAACTTCCAAGAAGAAATGGGAACAGATGCCACTGGAGTACATGGTGATAATAAGATATGTAATACATGTTTGGGAATGCTATTTGAGCTATTATGGGAGAATAATGGTTTTAATTTCCAAATGAAGGCATTAAACTAAACTAATTATGAAAGACACCCTAGCCAACACTTCAACTTACCAGTGAAATTTAAAGTGGCCAAGAAACTGCAGTTTTGGAGTGGTGGAATAGTCTTCACCTACAAATTAGATGAACAAAATATAAGGCTAAAAATCAAAGAGGTCAGTCATCACTGGCTTCATCTAAACACCCTGTGCCACTGTTGATGAGCAAATATTACGGGGGAATGGATGATTAGCTTGACACAGTTGTGTCACATCTTTTGGCCTTGTGTTGTTTAGTAGAATTTGTGCCAACATGTAGTTAAGGTTTAAAACTTTTTTCTACCTTATGGAGGAAGCTAAAATGAGTCCATCAGAGGGGCTGATTAGGAATCTGTGGTTAATGGCCAGTGACCCAAGGGATGAACCGATGCTAGTGAGACAAAATTGGAGGATGAAGATGATGAATTTCCACAGTGGAATTTTTTAGGAGACTGTACGATGTGAGATGTCAGAAAAACTTACAGACATAGAAAATGTGTTTTTCAAAGTCAGTTGACTTCTGCTCAAAGGTCATGCATCTTGTCTTGGATAAATCTAGTGCAATTTTCTCAGAGTATAAACAAAGAAATACACCAAATGGGCACAATGTTTAGGTCAGATCAGCTACAGGAAGCTAGGTCCAAAAGTATGACAACATGAGTTGCTGGAGGAGCGTAAAGAAGCTATGATAGCTTGTGAGGTAAATACAGATCTGTCTGTTGGAATATAAAAGGCAATACACTGTTGAGGGAACCTATGAGTTTTCAAAAATGAGTCAAATCAATGAGATTTCAGTAAAGGCAGACCTACTGGAGATGCTTTTCCACCATTAAATATACAGGAATTGCCTTTTCTTCTGTTTAAGCCAGAGCAGGAAGAAGTAGCTATGAGAAGCCACTAAATATTCCAGATAGGTGCTTCCTGGACCCTTTCAAATATGTTTAGGGAACATCAGAGAATTTAGGAGTCATTATCACCCATCAGGAGTTTAGAATCTGAAAATAGGAGAAAGGTATGTGTAGATTTTGTCAGACCGCTAAGGAACAGCAACAGAAGCAGCTATAAAAATCCAGAGAGACATGGAGATTGACCTAATTGTGTTTTGCTGCA
This sequence comes from Tachyglossus aculeatus, assembly GCF_015852505.1. NCBI lineage: Eukaryota > Metazoa > Chordata > Mammalia > Monotremata > Tachyglossidae > Tachyglossus > Tachyglossus aculeatus. Next base: position 6,167,495 of record NC_052074.1, read on the forward strand.
GTAGACCGTAACAATGTCTGAACAAGGAATCCTGCATTCAATTTTCCAAATAACTTTAAGGTACTTCAAGCACTGAATTATTTTTCAGGCTGAAACAAGCAGTCTTCTTAAGCTGGTTCTTCACTGATAAGGAAGACCATTTTTAGAGGCACCCCAGAAAATGTGATGCCATTTTATAGCAACATGATGGAAAATGGATGCAATAGATATTCTGTAGTAGAAGTGATTAATAATCACATATAGTAATAATGGTAATAATGCTAATAATTGTGGCATTTAAGTGCTTACTATGGAGTAGATACAAGATAATTGGGGTGGACACAGTCCCTGTCTCACTTGGGGCTCACAGTCTTAATCCCCATTTTGCAGTTGAGGAAACTGAGGTCCAGAGAAGTGAAGTGACTTGCCCCAGGTCACACAGGAGACAGTGGTGGAGTCAGGATTAGAACTCAGGTCCTTTATGCTTGGCCACTCTGCTTCTCTAATCCTGGGTTAAAGTACACATTCTGTGGTTTTGGTCAATGAGTCATCTACATTTTTTCTGTATGGGAGCATTTTTTGCATTAAAACTAATTAGAAGTGTGAAGCTGTGGGAACTCACATTTTAGACCCTTCTTAGCTCCTCTCCTCCACTGCTATTTCTATTACTTCACTCGTTCCTGAACTCAATATTCCTATAGTTTGAGACATTCAATTCAGGTATATAGATTTGATTGGGCTAAAGATATTGTCAACTAAACTTCATGGTGACCCCCATCTATCAATAGGTGGCATATACCGAGTGAATACTCTGTACAGAGCACTGTACTAAACAGTTGGGAACATAGGATACAATTATATGATATGATCCATGACCTCAAGGAAGTTACCTAGTGAACACCCATGTTTTCATAAGGAGGCCATTTGTTGAGTTTGTCTCCCCTGTTGAACTGAACTTGACTCACAAACCATGGGGGAATTGAGCTCAGGAATAATGGTAATAAATGGTCAATGCTTCTAGAAGAGAGAAATAGGTAATAAGAAGAAATGTCCATAATGGGGATTATGGACTTGGAAGGTCACTTTTTTCTTTTGTGTTTCCCAAGTGTTTAGTACAACACATTGCACCCAATTTTTGCTCAGTAAATGCTATTACCTTATATCAGCCAGTTTACAAAGCTCTAGGACAGAAGGACCCAGGCTAGACTTCTGAAAGAACTGACACATCCAGAAATTTGGTTGCACTAATAAGCTGGAGAAAGAATTCAGTGGGTAGAACTGTGGGGCTACAGTAAGGGTCAGATAAAAAAAATATTCAGTAACTGATGATCAGAAATAAACTAGGAGAGGGGCCATTGCACTACATATAGCTGTTCCAGCCCATTTCTGGACTGTTGACTGTTATCTCTTGGTGGGCAGGGAATGCATCTACCAATTGTGTTGTGTTGTACTCTCCCAAGCGCTTAGTATAGTGCTTTGCACACAGGAAATGCTCAATTAATACCTTTGATTGATCTTTGCCCCGGCTCTTGACTCTGGCGAGGTAGGCCATACTTTGGGTAGTGGAAGGTGGGAAAAGGGCTGGAACAGATATAAATGAATGATTCCAACTTGGTCTTTCCAAAGAGCAGCATATTGGCTGTGCTTCAGAGTAAGGCCGACAGCCATAAATTTGAGATTTTCTCACCTGACCCATTTGGTACAAAGGTGATAGGGTGGAAATGGGGCTTCCTCAGAATATCTTGGGGAACAGTTTTCTCTGCTACTCAGAGATTAGTGGTGCTAGAACATTTAATTCAGAATTTGACCTTCTGCGGTTAGAAATCAGCCTGCTACGTTCAAATTGGAGGCCATATTGACTTTTTTACACTTTACTGCCTTTTCCAGCTATGATTTGTATTTTGGACACACGGTTCATGCTGCTCATTATATTAGGAGTCAGCGATTCTGCCCTTGTTTGACACACTCCTTGCTGTTTTTGCTCAGTGTCTCATTTCACTCTAGATTGGTTCTTTAGACCCCAAGAGAGGGAGTGGATGTGTGAAAAACTAGTGTCTGGTTCCTTTGTTTATTTCCGGATGAGATCCCTTTTTAGGAAAAGCGATGCCAAAGTAATGGTGGGTTTCAGAAAGAAACACCCCTCCCTGTCAGCGTGTCAAACATGAAATGGAAAGAAAATAAAGAGCAACCCACTGAAAATCCTTCCTGCTACAGACATATCCTTAGAGTCGCCATGGGTCATCTGGCCGGGAACTAGGACAGTTTGCGTCTTCTTGGTTATGGAAAATGATTCAAGCCAGGGTTTGCTGTGTGGGTGTCGGATGGCAAGACTGACCCGCCATGGAAACAAGTGGAATATTCATGGAAGAAGAGAAAGAGACGGAGAGAGAGGGAGATGGAAATCCCACAATATGATTGGTCAGGAGCTGTAGGGAGATTGGGTGACCTCTAGATACCCAGGCAACTGCTGAATGTTAAATTAAAGTGGGTTAAAGCTGTAAGTAGTAGTACTAGCATTTACTGAGTACCCAATGATGCGCACATTGTACTGGGCACTTGGGAAGTACAGAACAATATAGTGACCCATTCCTTACCCACATGGACTTAACATTCTAATGGGGAAAGCAAATATAAAACATATTTACAACAAGGCAAGGCGGGTAGAATAGTCATATGAGTAATGATCTATAATAATGCTAAAAATAATAATAACTGTGGCTGGGCTGGTGGGAGAAGAAGGTTTGAAGATTGGGTTCTGATTGAACTAGTGAGGTCAAAAACCAGAACAAGGAACCCATTCCTGACAAACCTGTGTCCTACCTGATTTGCTTGTACCCATTCCAGAATGTAGTACAGTGTCTGGCACATAGTGAGGGCATAACAAATGCCACAATTATTATGAAACTGTTGCATTCAGGGCTTTTCAGAGAACTCTTGCATTGGCCGGGAAAGGAATAAGTCCTTATGCTAAGTATACAATTGCTTTTTGGACCCAGTGGGTAGGAAAATTGCATTTTCTTTGAAGCTTCCTTTGAGGTGAAAATGGTAGTTTCTTAGGTGGCGACTTACTATAATTTTTACATATTGGCTACTCTTGCTTATCATAGAGAGATCAGTAGGCAGCTAGCGAATGACAGGCTTCCTTTCAATTCTTGAAAATGATGTGGCAGACACATTGGACAGATCACGAGATGGTGAGCTCCACGTGGGACAGGGACTGGATCCTACCCAATTTGCTTTTATCTTCGTACAGTGCCTGGCACATAGTAAGCACTTAGCAAAGTGCCATAATCATTATTTTTAATTAGTACTACTATTCAGTTCTACAATAGAATTTCATTCTCTTTCCCATGTGTCAGAAAGATAGTAGGAATAGTCAAAGCAGTAGCATAGCAGAAGTACGTGGACCTCTAGACTTTAAGATGACTATGGGCAGGGAACTCGTCTACCAACTTTGTTTTTCTGTGATCTCCTAAGCGCTTAGTATAGTGTTCCGCACTAAGTGCTCAATAAATACCATTGATTGATAGTATTTTTAATATGAATTTCTGTCTCGCCTGACTATAAGCTCATTATGGGCATGGAATGTATCTACCAACTGTTGTATTGTACTCTCCTAAGTGATTAGTACAGTGCTCTGCACACTGTAAGCACTCAATATCATCGATTGATAGTAATAGCAGCAGAACATTGTACTAAGAGCAGGGAGAGAAAATATGAGGAATCAGACATGGTCTTTTGTCATCATAGTCTGAGAGGAGAGGGAACTGGTGACAGTCACATAAGGAGAGGTGAAGCAACAAAATACTAAAGCAACATAAGACAAGGACAAATACACACAAAGTGAAAACAAACAAAACAAAAAACAACAGTAGGATACTACGACTAGAGGAGCAGATAGCCAAAGAAACCAACCTTAGTACCTTGGAAAGTTGAAAATCAGTGGGCCTTCCATTTTCCCCTTTTAGCAAACCAAGCCATTTCATGAGCGGTTATAGGAGAAAGTGTGTGAAATGAAGGGAATTCAGGAGAATTCAGGGTCTGAATATTAGTACATTAGTTTTCATGAAGTCTTTTTCAAATAAGCTACATTAAATCACTCGGTGCTATACATTTTATAGGGTTTTTTTTCCTTGAATGGAAAGACTTTCCACCAGGTTGTTGATTCATCATCTTTTCACTCTTTGCCTTATATTTCTGGAAAAATAGAAAAGCAGGAGATAAATTTTTCACCTTTAAGGCAGATTTCATAGAGGACCGTGATTGGCTCTGAAAAATGTATCTTCTTGCTTAAATAATTGGGCTTAATGAACTGTGTAGAAGGCAAAGAGTCGTGGTTTAGTGTGAGCAAGATGTGGCTTTTAATGCTTTGGATATTGAGGAAGAGAAACCTCATAATAACAAAGCATTTGATAAGGATTCTTGATTGTTCAAAGAGCTTTGCAACAATTTCTGTTCTTCACCCTTCCCTAGCCCATGATGAGACCATTTGATTCCCCATTTTTCTGCCATGGACCAGGCAGTTTTGGGTTATGGAACTCATTAGTTTCAGTCAATCAATCAGTTGTATTTATTGAGCACTTACTGCGTGCAGAGCACTGTACTCAGGAGAGTACAATAGAGCAGAGTTGGTAGACACATTCCTTGCCCACAACAAGCTTACAGTTTAGTGGAAGAGACAGACATTAATATAAATAAATTACGGATATGTGCCTAAGTGCTGTGGGGTTGAGGGAGGGGTGAATAAAGGGTACAAATCCAAGTACAAGGGTGAAGCATATGGGAGCAGAAGAAGTGGAAATGAGGGTTTAGTTGGGTAAGGCCTCTTTTTCAATAAGGCTTTGAAAGTGGGAAGAGTGATCATCTGTCAGATATGAAGAGGGAGGGTTTTCCAGGCCAGAGGCAGGATGTGGGTGACTGTGAGTGAGTGAGTGAGTGAGTGTGGGTGATGAGATAGACAAGAACGAGAGATAGACAAGATCACTTCTGGATCATTTCTTTACATCTTGAATTAGCAGATACTTCTAAAAGATTCTCTTCTGAACATACTGCTATCACGTAACCTGTTGTGAGTTCCTCCCTCATTTTTGCCTTGAGGAAACAGGCGTGGCAGTTTCCTTGCTGAAATCAGGGGATTTTTATTTCCTTCTCAAATGCTGATACAATGACACAGGGACTGATTGTCTAGTTGGCGGTGAACCAAATTCCTTTGAGTTGTTACCTTCTGCTCCTTGTGACCTGGCTTTTGGTTGGTTAAGAGTTCATTAGTCCCTTCCCTTGAGCCGTTCCAGACTCCACTCTTAGAAGTTGGTGGGTGTTCCCATTGCAGTGGGCAGTGCCATCTTGGTCATTGCCTGGGGTGGTTGGGTCTGCTGAGGAGGCTGGCCCTACCTCCCTCAGTGGCAGCATCCACTTCTTGTCCCACGAGGGCTGAGGGTGGGGCAGATGTGTGTGGAGTACCGGAGGGGATCACATCTCATTTGTCCTTTTTAGACATTCACAGTTTTTCCCGATTCAGTTCGAGGGAACAGGCAGGCCATCTCCCATCCATCTCCCATCCAAGTCTGGTCAAGTAAGTCAGCCAGTCAGTTGTATTGAGCGCTTATTGTGAGCAGAGCACTGAACTAAGCAGTTGGGAGAGTACAATGTGAGACGCTTTCCCTGCCCACAATGAGCTTACAGCCTAGAGGGGCAACCAGCCTGATCTTACAGTAGCCCTAGATTCTTGGGTATAGAGTGTAGGAATGCATTAGGCATGTGTTTACTGCTGGCCAAACTTAAGTGAAATAGCTCATTTTTGGCTACCTTCCTTAGGAGCAGTTCACCTCCTGCTTAGGATTGGATTCCTCCTATCAGGCAGTCAAAATGACCTTGGTCCTTTTCACTGCCTCACGATGTCAGGGCCTAGTTTCTATCCATCTTTTCTGACCTAGGTAGTTTAAGCCTAAGAAAACTTCAGATTTTCTGTTTAGTAAACCATGCGAAAAGCATTTAGTATTAATGTCAGGCATATGGGAAAGGTAATTTACATGTATCATTCTGCTCTTTTCTGGAGGTCAGAAGCATTTTCCCTTCTTTCCATAATGTTCCTTGATTTGCAGTGTTGCCAAATAAAAAAAAATGGTTTTCAAAGAATACAAATCATTCCCTTGAAACAGTAAGACACCCATACTTAAAACATCCACAATTCCATTTCCTGCTTTTTTGTCGATAGCTATGTTCGAAAGATTCTCATTATTTCCTCATTGTCCAAATTTCTTTCCTTTATTTCCTCTAGCTAAAGGGAAACATAAAGCATTCCTTTGGCATCTTAGCCATTTCAAAGATGTTACTCTTTTTCCTTTGTTCTCTCTTTGCTTTGTCTGTGGCTTCCCTTTTCTTACAGTTTTTGGAAGGCACCTTAACCCCTCAACCTCTTTCCCTGATTAATTCACCAAACTCAGTTGTTTCAACTCAACATTCACCCTTGGTGCTTTTCATTCCTATTCTAAGCACTCAGGTACATATGTCTAGAATTTTTATAGTTTCTGTTTATATAGTCTCTTCTGTCATTTGTTTCCTCTTGATGTGCTTGTGCTGTTTTCTGCTCTATTCCCCTTCATCCTCTAGTTTTAAACATTATACATTTCCCCATTCAATTGTAAGCTCCTTGAGGGTAGGAAATGAATCTGTTTCTGATAACTTACTCTCCTAAGGTCTTAGCACAGTGCTCAGCACCCAATAAGTGATCAACAAATACATTTTATTCATTCATTCCTTCAATCGTATTTATTGAGCGCTTACTTTGTGCAGAGCACTGTACTAAGTGCTTGGGAAGTACAAGTCAGAAGTACAAGTTGGGAACATATAGAGATGGTCCCTACCCAACAACGGGCTCACAGTCTAGAATTTTATTTATTCTCCCCATTTAGGGGGCATTTATCTGTCTCACAATTTCAACTTCTGCAGCATAGTTTTCTTTATTTTTTTTTTCCATTCACTCACCCTCAGGGAATTATATAGAAATCACTTTGTCTAGTTAAATAGTCTAATCAAGGTAACTTAAACCCATTTCAGAACTGCTGTTGCTGTTTCAGAAGAGGACTGTAAGCGCTCAATAAATGATTGAATGAATAAAGTGCTTCTACATTCCATAATGTTCAAGTTCCCACTCTCCTCCATATCCGTTTTACCTTTTCCATCTGTAAATCATTCTGTGCCTATCTCCTTCTCAAATTTCCAGCGTGGCTCAGTGGAAAACAGCGCGGGCTTTGGAGTCAGAGGTCATGGGTTCAAATCCCGGCTCCGCCAATTGTCAGCTGTGTGACTTTGGGCAAGTCACTTAACTTTTCTGTGCCTCAGTTACCTCATCTGTAAAATGGGGATGAAGACTGTGAGCCCCCTGTGGGACAACCTGATCACCTTGTAACGTCCTCAGCGCTTAGAACAGTGCTTTGCACATAGTAAACGCTTAATAAATGCCATCATTATTATTATTATCTCCCACACTAGACTGTTAACCCCTTGAGGACAGGGATTCTGTCACCTAATCAATCAATCAATGGTATTGAGCACTTTCGACGTGCACAGCACTGTTATTAAGCTCTTGGAAAAGTACAATGCAACAGAGTTGGTATACGTGATCCCTGCCTACAATGAGCTTACAGTCTTCATGGGGAGAAAGACATGAAAATGGGTTATAGATAGGGGAAATGGTAGAGTTTAAGAATATTTACATGAGTACTGTGGAATCGGGGTAAGAATCCCTCTCTCCTCTGCCTATATTCTCCTTATCTTCTCTCCTCCCTTTCTTATTCTCCCACTTTTCTTCATTTCTCAGTTCCCACCGCCTTTTAGTGGAATAAAGGCTTCCAAAATGATTCATTTCACCGCCTTCCCCTGCCCCCTAGTGGCTTGAAAAAGTTGTTGTGTTTCAATCAATCAATCAATCAATCAATCGTATTTATTGAGCGCTTACTGTGTGCAGAGCACTGTACTAAGCGCTTGGGAAGTACAAGTTGGCAACATATAGAGACAGTCCCTACCCAACAGTGGGCTCACAGTCTAAAAGGGGGAGACAAGAGAACAAAACCAAACATACTAACGAAATAAAATAAATAGAATAGATATGTACAAGTAAAATAAACAGAGTAATAAATATGTGCAAACATATATACATATATACAGGTGCTGTGGGGAAGGGAAGGAGGTAAGATGGGGGGGATGGAGAGGGGGACGAGGGGGAGAGGGTTCAGGGTGAAGAAGAATCCAGCCGAAGCAAAGCCTTAGGTTGCTGCTCCTTGAAGCAGTGGCTGGCCATTCCCATCACTCCCGCCTCAGGTGAAAGCCAGTAGCAGTAAAGGACAGGATCCCAAAGTCCTTGTCATGTGGATTATCAGACTGGATTCCTTTAGGAACTGCTGGTTTATGACCTAAGAACTAGAATCCAAATCTGCGACCTTTGGTCCAAACCCCCTGGAATAGTGCCCAACTGGGAGCCAGAGAACCTTTTGAAGGTGTTTACTTGCAAAGTATAGTACAGTTTGTTCTCACTGACTGCAGGTAAGGGAATGTGTGTTCTACAGCATTCCATCAATCAATCAATGTCAGTCATATTTATTGTGTATTATGTTATTCATTGTCGTATTTATTGAGCGCTTACTGTGTGCAGAGCACTGTATTAAGCGCTTGTGAAGTACATGTTGGCAACATATAGGGATGGTCCCTACCCAACAACGGGCTCACAGTCTAGAAATGAGCACAGTACTAAGCTTTTAGGGGTGTATGATAAAGTAGGGTTGGTGGACATGTTCCCTGCCCACAAGGACCTTACAGTCTAGAGTAAATCAGTCAATCAATATTTATTGGACGCATACTATGTGCAGAATCCTGTACCAAGTGCTTGGAAGAGTATAATCAAGTTGGGAGGCACAGTCCCTGCCCTGTGAGAGCTTATAATGATAATGATGATGGCATTTGTTAGGTGCTTTTAATGTGCCAAGCACTAGTCTAAGCTCTGATCTAGTGGGAAGAGTCAGACACTGAAATAATATATAGATAGGAAGAACAAGAAATGGGACTGTATATGGATTAATGCTTAAATTCATTCATTCAGTCATATTTATTGAGCGCTTACTGTGTGCAGAGCACTGTACTAAGCACTTGGGAAGTACAAGTTGGATGGTAGAATATGCCAATTGACATGTTCAAAGTGTTGTGGGTGGTTGTAAGTAGCCAAGTGCACAGTTGGTGTGGAAGTGGAGGATTCATCCTGGGAGTTGGGAGGCAGAGAATTTAATTAGAGAAGACTTCCTGGAGGAGATGTGATTTCAGTGAACATAATCTGCTTCGTTTATATCTCCCAGCATTCTGATATTCCCCATATACCAGGAGAAAGAGATTGTAGGAATACCCAGTTATTAAGTTATGTATTTAATTGTGCGTTTTAGATGGACTAATATTAGGGCAAAGGAATGGGGAAAACATTACCTTACTTAAACACTAAAGTCAGAGTGAACAACTACAGCATTTACTAAGATATCAGCATATAGAGAATTTAAATAAAAATGCTTCATCTCATCCTCACATTGCCAAGCCACTATGTGTGGCTAGTAACTTTGTTTAGTTAGACAATAAATATGGGTGCTATTTTGGTTTGAAGGATCTTAAAATACACTGGGTAGTTGCTTGGTTCCCTTTACTTGATTCTAAAGCTGAACTCTCTCATGCTAGAAATAGTCCGGAGAAAAGTCTCAGGTGATGATCCTCACAGCTGGAAAGCATATTGAGCTGAAGCAACAGAGACTCGCAAGTCCTCATAAATTTTATTTTCTTCAGATTATGTGAAGGATAGGTTCATTTTCCTAATCTAGCGCGTTCGCTAATGGACAATTAGAACCCATATGGCTTTCATAATCAGTACTTCCAGTGAAGGCAATAAAGAACAAATCATTTCCATCACCCGCTCTGGGGTGGAGAATGTCATTTGAGTTGTGACATCTTGGTATGGGCTGGCAGAGGGGAATCGCAAGTTGAGGCAGATCCTGACCCAGAAAGCAGTGTGGTCTAGTGGGAAGAGCACAGGCCTGGAATTCAGAGGATGTGGGTTCTAAATCCCAGCTCTGCCACATGTCTGCTGTGTGACCTTGGGCAAGTCACTTCTCTGTGCCTCAGTTACTTCTTCTGTAAAATGGGGTTAAGACTGTGAACCCTATGTAGAACAGGGACTACGTCCAACTTGACTACCTTGTATACCCTAGTGCCTATGTGCTTGGCACATCGTTAGTGCAAAGTGCAAAGCAAATACCATTCTGCAAATCACCCTGGTGTATTAAATCAATCAAGGGTATTTATTGAGCACTTATGTGTGCAGAGCACTGTAATAACTAAGCGCTTGGAAGAGTACAATACAACAGAGTTGGTAGACACATTCCCGGCCCATAGGGATCCTACAGTCCAGGCATGAAAAGGCCCCAGAAATCAATAGGCTTCATTAGCCAATCTAGAACCTGATATTGAATACCCATTTTTGTTCTTACTTGTAAGTCTTTCTTTGTACACTTACCCCTCTGGTTCAGGTGCCAGAAGGGAAATAAGACCAGTCCTCTTAAGCAGTGTTTATGGGGATTTTACTCCTTTTGATGGTCAGTGGAAACCTCAATTTACCTGTTTCTCTGGGTGTCGCTGTCCTCTCCCTTACTGTAGTCAATCTCTTATTCACATCCTCCCTTCCACCTGGAATTCCCTCCCCTTAATATCTGGCAGACCACTACTCTCCCCATCTTCAGATCACTCTTTCCCTTACTAATCTCTCATCTTCCCATCCTATTCTCCCTCCTTCTACCTCACTTATGTACTTGCGTCTGTATTATTGTTGTATTGTGCTCTCCCAAGGGCTTAGTACAGAGCTCTGCACTCAGTAAGTTCTCAGTAAGTAAAATTGAATGAATGAATGAACTAAAATGAACTAATGAGTATCTCCCAAAGCTCTCTGATACTCACCCCACCCCCAACCCACAGCACTTGTGTACATATATGCTTTGTTGCTTCCCATATGTGTAATTTATTTTAGTATCTGTCTCTCCCTGCTAGAGTCTAAGCTCCAGGAGGGCAGAGATCATGTCTACTTGCTAATATACAATTCCAAGCATTTAATATACTGCTATGCATAGAGTATGCAATCGATAAATACAATTGATCTTTTGATCTTCCCTCTTTTCCTTTCTCCCTGTTTTCTCACTCTCCAGGGGGTGGAAAGGTCCACAGTTGTCTCTGTGATTGGTTGTGTCGGCCATGCTGTGTAAAGTTTTGGTGAAGAGGCAGGCTAAAATTTGATTCTGGAAGAGTTTTTTGACTTATCTGTGTAGATTACCATGACTTCAATTAGCACTGAAAACTGAGAGCTGACTGATACTCACATAGCTTATCATTCATCCATGTGGGCTCCATGAAATCATGTCATTTGAAAAGAATAATGGAAAAGGAGTTTGTATCTATGTCAGGGAGAAGAGACGTGAAAGGAAGTAGTGGTCCATGCATTGCCTTTGTATGAACCTCTTCAGTATTGCTGGGAATTTTATTTGCTTTACCTTTAACAAACCAAAGACATTTTTCCATGGAAAGGATAGCAACTTAACAGCTTCTTAAATTCTGAAACTCACAGGTTTGAGAATTTACTATAACTTAGAGCCCATAGCATGCACCTTCTGAAGAATGTGAATCACTTGAAAGAACATCATAGTTTTTCCTCATTATAGGAAACCTGAACCTTGTACCTATAGCTACATCCTCATAATTAGGGCTTTTTTCAGGATAATAATAATGATAAATATCACTATCATTATTTTTATAATAATAAGGATAATAATAAGAGCTTACTATTATATATTAAGCGCTGGGATAGATAGATTGTAAGCACAGCTTGAACAATCCCTGTTCCACATGGGGCTCACAGTTTAAGGAGTGCATGTTTTAGGTGCAAAGGCCTATGCATGTCATTATGGAAATTTGGGGATCTCTATGTTTTTGCAGCTCATTATGCTCTTTAGAGACCTGGGAATGGCGTATTTCTGAGTGACTATATTCTAAATATAAGGCTATAAAAATAGAAGACATCCTTCAACAGTGAATGGCTCAATTCAATCAAAACAAGGACAAAGTCTGGGCCCTCAGAGCCTGGCAGCTCAGGTTGTGGTGCCAAGGAGGAAGATGAGGCCCACCTGCCTTCCCTGTGAGCTAGGTCGAGGGGTGATGGACTGCATCCTTCACTCGCTGGCTATGGGTGGAAGGGAGCCAGAGGCCATTGTAAGCTGGCAGGGCACGAGGGCCAGGAGTCAGCGGTCAGAAGGCAATTCCCCTTCCCCAGTGGAGTGGTTATTCCCAGGAGATTTCCCTCATAGGGAGGGCAAAAGAATAGAGCAACCAATGTATAATGTAATATGTACATATAATATAATATTAGTTAAGCACTTACTATGTGCCAAGCACTGTTCTGAGCACTGGGGTTGATACAAGTTGATCAGGTTGGACAGAGTCCCTGTCCCATATGGGCTTCACAGTCTTCATCCCCATTTTACAATTGAAGTAACTGAAACACAAAAAAGTGAAGTGAATTGGCCAAGGTCATTTGGCAGTAGATTTGAGCAGGCTCTAAAGAAGTCTTGGACACAGACATCGGTACCCTCTTGTACTACTGTCCTCCATCCTTTCCTGTGCTTAGTGGCATGTCCTTGTGGTGCTGCCTTAGATGTCCAAAGATTCCCACCTCTGGTGTGCTGGGCACTTTGGTTCAGAATTTCTCAGAGGCTGCACTTTTGTTACACAGTCCCTGGCCTACAGGCCATCGCTCTGCTCATTTGAACACATTTCCTTCCCACCTCAGCCTGCACCTCCTGGACCAATAAACTCACAGTCTTTTATCCACAGTCAACAACTTGGGAGCCTCAGTGATGATGAGAATTGTCGAGCCGTTGATATATATATATATATATTCCTCTTTTCTTATCGATATACAACTTCAGCAGGCTTAGTCAGTATCAAACTCATAAAGTGACAATTTTTTTTTCTTTCCCATTCATTCTCAATCCAGACCTTTCAGAGGCAATTTAGCATCTCTAATTAATTCCTGGAGAGTGTTCTTTTAACCTTTAAAGCATTTTTTAAAAATATACTACAAGAATACAATTCTTTGATCTGCAGGTGCCTGAGTGTGGAACAGGCCTTTCCTGCAAAGCTTGATTTCTAGTCTTTTTCCTTCAAACTATTATTAATAAAGATAATATTAACAATAATGGTAATTGAGGTATCCATTGAGCACATATTATGTGCTAAGACTGTACTAAGCACTGGGGTAGATATAAGATAACTGAATGCTGTGGGGCTGAGAGTGGGATGAATATCAAGTGCTTAAAGGGTACGAATATAAGTATAAGGGTTTAGTTAGGAAACATCTCTTGGAGGATATGTGATTTTGAAAGAAAAGTTTTGCATGGAAAATTTCAGGGTTTGGAAAATGCAGGGAAATACAGGAAAGGGTCAAGCATCTCATGGATGGGAATAGCATCTGCTGTGATTGTGGAAGGCATGGAATTCTGCAGGGACAATGGGAGTGTCCCTTCATAACCATTTAGGTACTTCAATAGTCTACAGCAAGTAAGGGAATCCATTCAAGGGAGATGGAAGGCACGTTTCTCCTAAGTTCTGAGTCACCTTACGTCCTTGGATATTGGAACCAATCTTCTGAACTTTGAGACCTAACTCTTGTGAACTATGCTGGGGAAATTTTTTTTTTTTTAATCGCCTAAGGTTTGGTTTGGACGTAGGCATGGAGTTTTTGTGTTTAGAGAAAGCTTCCTGTTCTAAAGTATGTGTTAAGTAGCCAGATTTGAAGCATCTGTCTGAAAGGAACCTTGTTTGCTTGTGGCATCCTAAGGTATGGAAGAAACTGTTGTTAGGTGGTGAGAAAAACAAAATCTGTCTGTGTTCCTAGTAATAAAATAGCCGATATCTCTGACTCTAATTATTAACAACAGGGCACAGAGATGAACAGTGCATGGGAGTTTTTTGCCTCTTTGGCCTTTCATTAAAAACAAACAAAATATAGATGTGCCCTGCAAGGCACTTAACAGAGGGAAGAAAAGTCTTCCTTCAAGGTGGCAGTTTAATGGCTGCTTTAGTCTTTGGAAAGAAAAATAGTTTTGGTCCTAATTTTTTTTTTTCAGAAATGCTCTGAAAAGGACCGAAGCCTCCCAGGGTAGAGCTGTGGTGTGCTTGCATTTATAATAACAATAATAATAATAATAATAATAATAATAATAATAATGGCATTTATTAAGCACTGACTATGTGCAAAGCACTGTTCTCAGTGGTGGGGAGGTTATAAGGTGATCAGGTTGTCCCATGTAGGGCTTTTCTGGGCCACATAATGGGAAGACCAATTCCCTGCTTTTTCAGTAGGGCTCCAGTTGAAGAACAACTAATTCTTTGAAAGTATAAAGAAGGTCCCAATAATTTTAGCGTATTATTTACATATTGTACTCTCCCAAGCGCTTAATAGAGTGCTCTGTACATAGTAACTCCTCAATAAATAAGATTAATTGATTATTCAAACAACCAGTATTAGAATTGGAAGAATTTGATTTTTTTCAGTTCGTGTCTGGAGAGCTCCCCAGTAAAACCATTTAGGAGTGTGATTTCTGCATCATTGGGTAAGACTGCATATTTTAGGGTTATTCAGCTAAAACTAGAATAGATATTTGAACTGCAGCACAATTCATTCATTCATTCATTCAATCGTATTTATTGAGCGCTTACTGTGTTTAGAGTACTGTACTGTACTAGCACAGTGAGAGAAAACACCATACTTTCTGTCGTGTAGCCTTCTTTCTGCTTTGCAGAAGTTCACTTCAACCTGCAAAGTGTTAAAAGAGCAATACTAGCACCAATCAGTCATATATTTTGAGTGCTTATTATGTGCAGAGCACTGAACTAAGAGTTTGGGAGAGTACAGTACAACAGAATTAGTAGACAGATTCCCTGCCCATTGAACTTACAGTCTAGAGTAACAAAAGGGGCACTGCCAATGACATTGTAGCCTTGCAGCCCTGTTATGAATTCGAGTCCTGTTCTATGACCTTTTTGAAGGGCACAAAGCAGCTTCCAGGAAGCTCTGTAAATATGCACATAACTTGGCTGATTGGCCCTCTATTTGTATCCGTAACAGTACTGACTGTAGGTAGAACACTGTACCAAGTGCTTGGGAGACAAAGGAAAAGTCAACAATCCCTGCCCTCAAGAAACGTTCAATCTAATTTATTCTGACAACTGTGGAGCTGGGATTTGAACCCGGCTTCGCCAAATCCCAGCTCCGCCAATTGCCAGCTGTGTGACACTTTGGGCAAGTCACTTTACTTCTCTGACCCTCAGTTACCTCATCTCTAAAATGGGGGATTAAGACTGTGAGCCCCTAGTGGGACAACTTGATCACCTTGTAACCTCCCCAGCGCTTAGAACAGTGCTTTACACATAATAAGCACTTAATAAATGCCATCATTATTATTATTATTATTCACCCACTCAATCCCAGAACTTGCACGATTCCATTCTGACAATGAACCCGGTTTACCAAATTTCCTTCGACATGAGTCAGATATAGAGTTTACTCTGGTTTTGGGAGTCCCACATGTGCCCTAAAGTTTTCAGGAAAATGCTCACTTTTCCAGGATTGCACTGCATTCACCCACACCCACTGTTTCCCAATTGTCAGGAGCCCACCCCTTGACAAGGTGGGAAGTTCCTTGATGTTTATCATTTACAGCTAAAGAGTTAATTCTGTTTTCAAGGAAAATTTTCCCACATATCCTGGTCTTAGAAGCACAGGAAAATATCAGTTATCCACATGGTAAAGAATTTAACCATGATCTTAGCAAGACAGAGAAGGCTATAGTCAGAGAAAAATGTGGAATGTAAAGTTTCAGGTGCTTAGTTTTATATTCTTTGTGGAATCTCCATTGAGGCAAAGTTATTGCTTAATGAATTCTTAACCTTTTTTGATGCCTTCAACTTTTATATGAAAATTAAATCACTTGTCCTGTTCCTTCTTCCATGTGATCTGTTGAAGTTTTATGAACACAATAATCGTCCTTCAAATCCAATAGTGATGATCAGTGTTGGTTTGTGGTTTGCTCAAGACTGTGTCTTCTCAACTGTAACCCACTGACTCTCCAAACAGCTTAAGTGCCCGTGGAGGATATGTGCTCAGCCAGGGTCAGCTTCTCTACATCACATATCTCCTGCTTGTTGGATGTTTTGTTGGGCAGGAATTCTGGGGTGGTTATCTGCATAGAGAAAGTGGACATTTTGAGGAGACCGTTTCAGTAGAAAATCTTAATCTGGTCCAGGACCTTTTTTCTTTAAGATATTTGTTAAGCGCTCACTATGTGTCAAACACCATTCTAAGCACTGAGGTATGTAGAAGTTAATCAGGTTGGACACAGTCCCTGACCCACATGGTGCTCATCATCTAAGTAGGAGGGGCAACAGGTATTGAATCTCCATTTTACAGTTGAGGAAACTGAGGCACAGAGAAGTTAAGTGACTTGCACAAGATCACACAGCAAGCAATTGGCAGAGCTGGGATTAGAACCCAGGTCCTCTGATTCCCAGGCCTGTGCCAACTTGTTGCCAACTTGTACTTCCCAAGCGCTTAGTACAGTGCTCTGCAAACAGTAAGCGCTCAATAAATACGATTGATGATGATGGATGGATAGATTTGCTCTTTCTACTAGGCCACCCTGCTTCTCCAGGTTCTTCTAACACAAGGCATTTAGTTGGTGTGGGGAGAGCCAGGGAGCAAGTCGTTGATTTGATATTCGTGTCGTGTTCCGCACGGCTGTGCGGATCAGATTAGATGGAAAATGCCTGATCATCATCATCATCAATCATATTTATTGAGCGCTTACTGTGTGCAGAGCACTGTACTAAGCGCTTGGGAAGTACAAGTTGGCAACATATAGAGACAGTCCCTACCCAACAGTGGGCTCACAGTCCAAAAGAATGATGAAATGGGATCCCCAGTCCTACAGTGGCTAGAGCACAGGCTTGGAAGTCAGTAGGACCTGGGTTCTAGTCTCGACACTGCCGCTTGTAGGCTGTGAGACCTTGGGCAAATCACTTCACTTTCCTGTGCCTCAATTACCTCATCTGCAAAATGGGGATTAAGACTGTGAGCCCTGTGCGGGACAGGGACTGTGGCTAACCTGATTAGTTTGTATCTACTCCAGCGCTTAGTATAGTTCCTGGCACATAGTAAGCACTTAACAAATGCAATTTAAATAATTCCATGAGGTCTAAATAGCAGGAGAGTCTCAGCAATGCTTGGGCTATGATTGATTCAAGTGCCTTGAGAGCAAACCAGACTTTGCTTAGGTTTCATCAGATCCATAGAGTGATGATATTTATTAAGAGCTTTCTTTATGCCAAGCATTGTGCTGAGTGCTGGAGTGACTACAGAACAGCTCAGAACAGTCCCTGTCCCACACGGTCTCATAGTTTGTGGCAGAGAGAATCTAAGAGGTTACATACCCTTGTTTGTACTATAGTGAAGGTCTCGCTTTTCTGAACTATTGATTTATCAGTCAATAAATGGTATTTATTGAGTGCCTTACTATGCACAGAGACTGTACTAAGCACTTGGGGTAGTACAATACATTAGCAGACACATTTCCTGCCCATAACAAGCTTACAGTCTATATTCTTTCCAGTAAACCACACTTTTTCTCCCACTAGTCTAGGCTGTCTGTCCTTTCCCTGCACACTGTCGGGGATTTTGCTGTTTGAAGGGAATATTCCTGTTTGCTTATTGCAGCTGGGGTTGGCTGGACGTCTTTCCTTGGGCTAATGCTGGGCTTCCTTTGTTATGTATAAGCGGGAGGATCCCTATTCCCACAGGATTTAGCTGCACCTTGACTCCAAATCCTCAGACTTTTTCAGGAACATCAGAGCACTGAAATCTCCTCTGATATAGACATTCTCTGTCCGAAGCCTTGGAATGGCTAAACAAAATTATCCCTGCACAAATGTTGAGCCTTACTATGAGCCCCTCTCTGAAACAGTCAATGGTGTAGCCATGCAAATGCTTCTCCTGAACATTTCCCCCAGGTGTAGCTTGGGCCTTTTGCCCCGTTTCCTCCATCTCCTCCTCCCTCCCTCCAGTCTCCCTCTTCCTGAGCCTCTCCCGTGCCTTTTAACTCTGTCCTTGACCCTTTCTCCCCTGGGACTGACTGATTGAAGCAACACACAGCCCAGGTCTCTGTTTTCCAGACGGCGACTGACGTGTTTCTTCCGTTCCTCCTTTTAGGTTGTATGGAGGAAACTTGGAGATGCTGCAGGTTCGTGTCCTGGAATTAGACAACATTTGTCCGGAAACCAGTACAAAGGACCCATGTGACCGTGGTTTCCCTTTGGATGTGAAGAGTTTAGAACTACCCAGGGAGGCTGAGAGGAGACTGACTTCTCTGACTTATGGATCGACTATGGAATGCCCTCTGTCCTGCGTTAGGACTCTCCGAAAACTACAGTTCTACTCCTGCGGTTGTAGATGTCATCTCACCGTGTGCCCTAAACTCTCCAACGCTCCCGTCTCCATGCCCCACCTGCCCAGCGTGGCTTCTCGGAGTCTCAGCGCTACCATTTTTCTGGCCCGAGGAGGCGGACACTTCAAGTCCTGTGGTTCCTAAGAGGGTAATTAGGAGGAGAGTCTGCCCAAGACAGAGCAGCAGAAGAAGTTTGGCAAGTCACCTAGCCCTGCTCCAGGGATTTAGGACTGCCTAACTCTGGATAAACTGTTTGCCACCAGAAAAATGAATAGAATGGACCTTCTGGGATCTCAAGAGTGAGAAGGAATCAATCAATCAGTCGATCAACTCCTGGTAGCTCCTACTTCAGTCTGTAAGGTCTTTGTTACTGGTGCTTAGATAACATGCAGATTTAAAGGGGTTAAAGTTTCCCCAAACCTTTCAGCATTCAAGTATTTGGATCTGAGGTGCTATGGAAATCCATGATGACTTTTTATCAGTTAATAGTGTAGCAAAAAAATTCCTCTGAATTGTAGAAATGAAAGCCAGTTTCTTCCTAGCTGGTAAAGAGGAACGTCGGTTCCATTCATCTTGAGGGATCTTTCTGGAAGGCCTATTGTGAGGAGAACTCACCCTCAAGAGGGCAAGAAGATCCCGAAGACCTTCTGGCTTTAATACTGAAGCTTTCGAACCCACCCCAAGTTCTCTTCAGAAGCGTCTCCGACTATGGGATGTCAATTTTTGACAGCTTAGTTTCTAGAGGCGTGCTGGTCTATTTAAGTGAACTCTGTAGAGACTCTTAGAGGTTACACTGCATTCATCAACTGTAGCTTTCTTCAGAAGAACTGTTTCATGATACTCAGAGCATGCCCATTATTCTGAGGCAAACTAAGCACTCTTGTTCAGATTTGCGTAAGCTTTGATCAGGAGGTGGCTCTGGATGGGTTTTGTTTAACTGGTGGGGAGGGGAACCGCATAGGGCGGTATGTGTATAACATTGTGTGTATTGGAACTGTTCTGATGGGTTGATCCCAACGCAATGATCTTCCTCAATGAAGACACAAGAGACCGGCGACAAAGTGCTAATGCCTAGGTATGTACCGTAGCTAAGGATGAAAAAACATAGGAATGCAACAAGGTTTGGAGTTTGTTCTTAATTACTAAGATTTGAGTCAGAGCGGGTGTTCTCTGTTTTCTGTAGACTTGTTGTACTTTGTGCTAAATCGACTGTGGGCAGTGGAATGTAAAGGGTTTGCCGTACACTTTTTTTTTTTTTTAATGATACCGTGTTGTAAAAACCATTTGAGTTCATTAACAGATTTACAGTGAGCGTCTTTATTAATTATCTTCATCCGGTCCCGATTCACACCGATCTTCTTTTGTAAACTTTCTCCTTTAAAAATGCTATTATGCCACTGAAGGCTATTGCTTGCCGTATCTTATATTCTTTTGGGACAAAGAAACCGTTTTTATCTTTAAACTTAAATTGTTGTATTCCTATCCTACGATGACTTTCCAAACAAGATTTTGTGCCTGCAGGAAGACTTGCAGTAGCTCACTCAAGGGACCACAGGTCTTTTGACAGAACTCTTGTGTAAATTTTGATACTGTATTAAAACTATTTTTTTAAAGTTCTGCATTCAATTGTCAAGTAGATGTGTTCATCTTAGCAACGGTAATAAATTATTTAATCTCATAGTGGTTGTTCTTTTCAAAGTGCATCTTGTGTTCAGTGGAAGCTGTGCGGCCTAGCGGAAAGAGCGTGGGCTTGGGAGTCAGAGGACCTGGGTTCTAATGCCGCTCCTCCACCTGGCTGCTGTGTGACCTTGGGTAAGTCACTTAACTTCTCTGTACCTCAGTTCCCTCAACTGTAAAGTGGGGATTCAGCACCGGCTCTCCCTCCTACTTAGACTGTGAGTCCCATGCGGGACAGGGAATGGGTCCTACCCGATTAACTTGTATCTACCCCAGCGCTTAAAACAGTGCTGGAGAACACTACCACCTGCACAGCCCTGGAAAGAAGCAGCATGGCTCAGTGGAAAGAGCGTGGGCTTTGGAGTCAGAGGTCATGGGTTCAAATCCTGACTCTGCTACTTGTCAGCTGTGTGACTTTGGGCATCACTTAACTTCTCTGTGCCTCAGTTACCTCATTGGTAAAATAATAATAATAATAATAATAATAATGATGGCATTTATTAAGCGCTATGTGCAAAGCACTGTACTAAGCACTGGTGAGGTTACAAGGTGATCAGGTTGTCCCCTGGTGGGGGCTCACAGTCTTAATCCCCATTTTACAGATGCAGTAACTGAGACCCAGAGAAGTAAAGTGACTTGCCCAAAGTCACACAGCTGACAATTGGTGGAGCAGGGATTTGAACTCATGACCTCTGATTCCAAAGCCTGAGCTCTTTCCACTGCACCACGCTGCTTCTCTTTGGGGATTAATAGTAATGATAATGTTGGTATTTGTTAAGCGCTTACTATGTGCCAAGCACTGTTCTAAGCGCTGGGGTAGATACAAGGTCATCAGGTTGTCCCCCGTGGGGCTCACAGTCTTCATCCCCATTTTTCAGATGAGGGAACTGAGGCCCAGAGAAGTTAAGTGATTTGCCCAAGGTCACACAGTTGACAGGTGGCGGAGCTGGGATTAGAACCCACGACCTCTGGCTCCCCAGCCCTTGCTCTTTCCACTGAGCCACAAGCACCCCCAGTAGGACAACCTGATCACCTTGTAACCTCCCCAGCGCTTAGGACAGCGCTTTGCACATAGTAAGCGCTTAATAAATGCCATGAAGATGATGATGAGAAGTGGGATCATTGAGATTTAGAGAACCAGTTTTTGAAGCTGTAAAGGGGATTGTCACCTTGGGGATGTCGTGCTTTTGTTTTACTAATAATTGTGGCATTTCTAAAGTGCTTACTATGTGCTAAGCACTGGGATAACTACAAGAGAATCATACTATTCACTTGCTCGTTGTCATTTGGCTGCTCGATCTGGCCTCCTTAAACTGGTTCAGAGGGAATGAGGCTGATGAGTGCACAGATGGAGGATCCCAAGTTGGTGGGTAGTTGGAATCATCTCCTCCCTGGACCAGGAAAAGGGCAGTGGTTGACCCGAATCAGTGTCTCCTGGCCTCAGTCTGTTGGTGGGGTGGGAGTTCAAGGAGCGGCCAGGAGATCTGGTCTTTAATTCTCCTTCTTCCTGCCCCAGATACTCATAATTTATCATCATCATCATCATCAATCGTATTTATTGAGCGCTTACTATGTGCAGAGCACTGTACTAAGCGCTTGGGAAGTACAAATTAGCAACATATATAGACAGTCCCTACCCAACAGTGGGCTCACAGTCTAAAAGGGGGAGACAGAGAACAAAACCAAACATACTAACAAAATAAAATAAATAGAATAGATATGTACAAATAAAATAAATAAATAAATAGAGTAATAAATATGTACAAACATATATACATATATACAGGTGCTGTGGGGAAGGGAAGGAGGTAAGATGGGGGGATGGAGAGGGGGACGAGGGGGAGAGGAAGGAAGGGGCTCAGTCTGGGAAGGCCTCTTGGAGGAGGTGAGCTCTCAGCAGGGCTTTGAAGGGAGGAAGAGAGCGAGTTTGGCAGATGGGCAGAGGGATTGGGGGCATTCCAGGCCCGGGGGATGACGTGGGCCGGGGGTCGATGGCGGGACAGGCGAGAACGAGGTACGGTGAGGAGACTAGCGGCAGAGGAGCGGAGGGTGCGGGCTGGGCTGAAGAAGGAGAGAAGGGAGGTGAGGTAGGAGTGGGCGAGGTGATGGACAGCCTTGAAACCCAGGGTGAGGAGTTTCTGCCTGATGCGCAGATTGATTGGTAGCCACTGGAGATTTTTGAGGAGGGGAGTAATATGCCCAGAGCGTTTCTGGACAAAAATAATCCGGGCAGCAGCATGAAGTATGGATTGAAGTGGAGAGAGACATGAGGATGGGAGATCAGAGAGAAGGCTGATGCAGTAAATCTCTCCTTACTGCTCTTTCGTACTTTCCAAGTGCTTAGTTCAGTGCTCTGCACACAGTAAGCACTTAATAAATATGTTTGAATGAATGAATGAGAACAAAGCATGATTTCAATTTTCTAAATACCCAATACACTTGATTTATTTATCTTCAGCCAAGAGAATGATTTTTCTGCCAAGCGCTCAGTACAGTGGTTATTCAGTAGATGCTCCTTAAATGTGATTGATTGAGTCAACTCTGCATAGGTAGGTTCTTGCCTTTAAAAGGCCGGTGATAGTCTATGAATTTTCCCTGTCAACAGGAAAACACATTCCAAGAATATATAGGTGGACTTCTGAGGGGAATAGAGGTGAGATCCAGAAATTGAACAGGTTTGAAAATGCTGTGAAAGCCCTCAAAATGTCCCAAAGGAGAAAACATCCAGAAATGTTGTCTGTTTGCTTTATCATAGCAGCCTGCAAATCCCAGAATAAAGAGCAGCAATATGAGAAAAATAATTTCCATGGTAACACTGCCCAAGCTCTGACTAATGAAATGAAGAAATAATAAAAATCAGAGCAAACCCTTCTTCCCTCAAACAGCCAGTGGAAAATAGAAGCATAAAAAACAGGACATGACACGGAAAATTCCCCTGCCATTAACTTTTGTCTTTTAAGCAGATAGAAGCCACCAACGCCTTCAAAATGCACAAGACTCTGAAGGCCAAAACCTCCCATTGCCATTGGAAATGAGATATCCTGTGGACAGAGATTTCTCTCTGTGCCCTTGGCAGGTCGGTGTTCTGGCATCCTGCAGCCCTGAGGAGAGATGAGTGGCGAACCGTGGATATATGGATAATTACGATGTCTGGAAAACCCTCAGGGACTGTTCATGCCCTGGGCACCATGACCATTTGTCTTGGCAGTTACTCAAGTCCATAAGCAACTGTGCAGTGGCTTAAGAGCTTGCAAAGAGGAGAAATCTGGTGTGGATCAGTGAAAGGGCAAAATAAATCCGTGGGTTTGTTTGCCCGAGAGAGTGTGTTCTGTACACTAGTTTATTGTTTGCAGGAAATTCCACCATTTTGAGAGAGATGCGTTTGATCAGGGTGAGGGCTATTTAAGGACTGAACTAATCTTTCCCCATTCTGCCCCCACCCTTCCCCAGTAATAATAATGATGGCATTTATTAAGCTCTTACGATGTGAAAAGCACTGTTCTAAGTGCTGGGGAGATTACAAGGTGATCAGGTTGTCCCACGTGGGGCTCACAGTCTTAATCCCCACTTTAAAGATGAGGTAACGGAGGCACAGAGAAGTTAAGTGACTTGCCCAAAGTCACACAGCTGACAATTGGCGGAGCTGGAGTTTGAACCCATGACCTCTGACTCCAAAGCCCGGGCTCTTTTCACTGAGACACGCTGCTTCTCTAAACATAGCAACAGTAGTTGCAGAGGCCCAGCTAGGGGCAGGAAGAAGGGGTTAAAGGGGTAATTGCCCTGGCTATCAATGGGCCTCAGTGCTGACTGGCGAGACGGTAGTAAGATGGGCATTGCATTGTACTATTAGGACAGCCCTCTGCATGCAGTAATAATAATAATGGCATTTATTAAGCACTTACTATGTGCAAAGCACTGTTCTAAGCACCGAAAACAATAAATACCACTGATTAATGGATCAGGTCTCTGTGGAAGCCTGTGTGGACCCCTTAAACTGGTCTGGAGTGGTCCACTGGGGTGAGATAGGGCCACCTGTTTTCCCCTTGCCCCCCAAAACTGGCTCAATATGGTGCTGGTTTACAGCAGGACCTGAAGTGAGTCACAGAAGGAGCAGCAGCCCAGAGATCCCAGGACACTCAGCAGCCTCTCTGAAGCACACAGATGGCCTTTGCCATCTTGCCAGGGAGGCGCTGACCCCTGGGTCATTTGCTAGCCAGGTCTGGTGGAGCCCAGGGCTGTGACCACCTTTCCTCACCTACACGATCTTTTCCCAATCCCCCACCCAACCCTGACCCACTCTGCTAATAATTAATGACAACTGTGGTGTTCATTAAGGGCTTTCCGTGTACCAAGCACTGTACTAAGCACAGGGGTAGATACAAGATAATATAGGTTGGACACAGTTCCTGACCCACATGGGGTGCTCAGGCGGAATTGTACTTTGTACAATTGTACAAGTGCTTAGTCCAGTGCTCTGCACACAGTAAGCACTCAATAAATACTATTGAATGAATGAAACTAAGGGAGAGAGAAATGAGGAATTTCATCCTCTCTTTACAGAAGACAAAAGGGAGGCACCGAAGTGACTTACCCAAGACCACTAAGAGGGAAAGGGGCAGAGCTAGGATTAGAGGACCCAGGTCTCCTGCATCCCAGGCCCATGCCCTTTTCATTAGGCCATGCTACTTTCAACCTACCCAGCCATGTCTTATTCAATCCATCCTACTGCATTCGGTTCAGTCTCACCTCACCCAGACCCTAGACAGAGAAAGAATATTTAGGATGCTTGTCCGAGTTTGGGGTTTTATCTCAATCAGTAGTATTTACTGAGCTGCTATTGTATGTAGAGCACTGCACTAAGCACTTAAGATAATACAAACAGTTATTACTTCATCCTTATCTTCTGTAGGCTCACCTCCTCCAGGAGGGCTTCCCAGACTGAGCCCCCTTCTTCCTCTCCCCTTCGTCCCTCTCTCCATCCCCACCATCTTACCTCCTTCCCTTCCCCACAGCACCTGTATATATGTGTATATGTTTGTACATATTTATTACTCTATTTATTTTACTTGTACATATCTATTCTATTTATTTTATTTTGTTAATATGTTTGGTTTTGTTCTCTGTCTCCCCCTTCTAGACTGTGAGCCCACTGTTGGGTAGGGACTGTCTCTATATGTTGCCAACTTGTACTTCCCAAGCACTTAGTACAGTGCTCTGCACACAGTAAGCGCTCAATAAATATGATTGATTGATTTACAAACAATCACTCCTGTTCTAATTCTTCCCAAACGGTGGAGTGTGTGTCACCTTTTCTTTTATGAACAGAAGCAGTGTGCCCAGTGGAAAGAGCACAGTAGGCCTGAATTCTAAACCCAGATCTGCTATTTCCAGCTGTGTGAATTTAGGAAAGTCATTTAAGCCTCTCTGGGCTTCAGTTTCCTCCTCTGTTAAATGGGGATAAGATACCCGCATTCCCCACCCCTTAAGATTGTGTGCCCCTCGTGGCATAGGGGCAGTGTGTTATGAGCATGAGGCCTAATATCATTTATTTATATTATTTTTTGTGAAAAGAATCCCATGAGGAGGCTGATACAGCCAATTAAAAGGGACATTAAAGAAAGGATGGGGACATACACTGGGCTGGTGAACTGGAGATCAGATAGTGTAAATCAGGGAAAGCCTCCTACAGGAAGTTCCAAGAAAGCAGTGAGGAGATGGGTTTTTTTTTTATTATACTCAGAACTCATTCTGTGAGAAGCAGGAATCCTCCCTAAGAGGGACACCCTTTGGCTACCATTTTTTTCAGAGTCAATCTCCCTCTTCTCATTCCTTTCCCTCCTTGATTTCCTCTTCCCTTTCTCCCCACCCTTTCCCCTTCGGCTCTGCTTATTCCTGCCCCAAATCCTAAAATCCCAGCACACTTGGGGTGAGGTGTAAGGAGACACCTTCACGCATGTGCTGCCATTCGACCGACTCCCACACAATATCTGCCTCCTGATCTCTCCACCTGTGTTTGGGTGGGGAGGGCCGAGCAAGGCACACAGCTATGCCTCATTGGAGATAAAGAGGCCTCACCTGGACTTAAGCAAGGAAGCAAGGAGGATAGTCTCATTAAAGGAGTACCAATCAGTATGAGGGGGTCAGAAGACTGCAACGGTAATGGCTGGTGAAGAGAAGCAAGGTGAGGTGAGTCTCTTGTCTGACTTCTGGGTTGCCTGTTGTAGGGAGGCTGACTGCAGAGGCTCTGCTTTGTGAGGGTGGCAAGTTTCCAAAATTAAAACTAACTAGCAAGTTCTGGGACTTACTGAATCCTGCATTTGGGCAGGGGTGTTTCTATTCCAGTATGTGCCAAACGACCTCCTTGCCATCCTTTGGTTGTAAAGATGGGGAAACTTTGGTTAGCAGGTAGCTTTGTATGTGGCTCTTTTTAAACCCACTTTCTCCTGCTGGAGCCTACAGGCTGCTTTCCTCCCCTAGGGCCAGAAAGTGCTCAATAAATACAATTGAATGAATGAATGATCATTGGTTCTCCCAGTCCAGAGTCCTACTACTCTAATATTCTTGGGAGGAGACTGTAATAATGATGACATTTTTATTAAATGCTTACTATGTGCAAAGCACTGTTCTAAGCACTGGGGAGATTACAAGGTGATCAGGTTGTCTCACGGGGGCTCATAGTCTTAATCCCCATTTTACAGATGAGGTAACAGGTACAGTGAAGTGACTTGCCCAAAGTCACACAGCTGACAATTGGTGGAGCTGGGATTTGAACCCCTGACCTCTGACTCCAAAACCCGTACTCTTTCCACTGAGCCACGCTGCTTCCCCTGTAAACTCGTTGTGGGCAGGCTATGTGTCTGTTTATTGTTTTTGTATTCTCCCAAGTGCTTAGTACAGTGCTCTGCATATAGTAAGTGTTCAATAAACATGAATAAATGAATGAAAGTGGAGAGGGGTGGGCGTCCTGTCCCTGCTACCCACGCAGAGATAGGGAGTGAGCCCTTGGTGAGAGGCAGTGTGACCTAATGGGTAGAGTGTGGACCTGCGTTCTAATCCTGACTCCACCACTTGTCTGCCATGAAACTTTGGGCAAGTCACTGGACTTCTCTGTGGCTGTTACCTCATCTGTAAAATAGGGATGAAAATTGTGAAACCCACGTGGGACATGGACTGTGTCCAACCTGATGAGCTTGTTTCTACCCTGCCGCATATTACGATGCCTGCCACGTGGTAAGCACTTAACAACATAAAAAAAAAGATGTGGGGCAGGGACTGTCAGACTTCAGAACAACTCTTAACAAGGTCTTAACAAATACCATGAAATAGGCATGTGGCGAGGGTTAGGAGAGTGGGAGCCACCACCAGACCCCTATTTTGGAGGAGTTTGACCCCGTTCTGGGGTTTACTAATCTGAGGGGCTCTAACACTGATGGGGCATTAATAACAATATGGTAAATAGCCTGCTTCTGGTGATTATTGAAGGCCTCATCTGAAAGACATACGGTTTCTAATCTCCAGAACCCTGAAGAAATTCTGCTCCCCCTTTCCTCAGTTATTAGCAGCATAGATTAACTGGCAAGAAGACAGATTGTTCTCGTTACACAGGGGCTGTTGCCAAAACTGTGAAAGGCTGATCCCGCAGCTACCCTACAAGCAAACACTCATTGATGGGTAAATATTTCTCACACTCTCAAGATGCTTATAGGGAGGATGATATATTTTGCAAAAGAAATTATAGTGGAAAATCTGGAAACAAGGAACAATGACTCCAGCTTAGATGGATCAGCCGTGTCAGAGAAAAGACCAGAGTTTGGGGTTTGTCACAACTACTAATGAGGCAACAAGGTAGAGATTCATCCCCTACCTGCTTCTGCCCTTCATTATGAGGGTTGTCAGATTTTGCCAGGAAATACACTTCTCATTTAGCAGGATTGGTGAGAGGAAATAATTGCCCCTCAGAATTTTTCAGTCCAATCATGTTATTTGTCATTAGTAAATCTTATATGTCCAGTTTTTTTTTTATCCTGGGGTAGTCCTGGAATTAGTCAAATATATCTGCAAATTTTGAGGTCCAAGGTTTCAAAGTGTGAGCAAGCCAGATCCTGTGTTAGGAGACTGAGATTGTATAGAAGAAATAAGGTAGGCTTATGGGGACTGTGAACACTCTGAGGAGAGAGAAAAGCAATGTGGCCTAATGAAAAGAGCATGGGCTTGGGAGCCAGAGGAGGAACAGCAGCAAGACTGAAATGTGGATTGGAGTGGGAAGAGCCAGAAGGGTGGGAGGTCAATGAGGAGGCAGCTCCCGTAGTCAAGGTGGGATAGGAGGAATGTTTGGATCAGCATGGTAGCAGATTGGATGGAGAGGAAGGGCAGATTCTAGCAATGTTAGGATTTGGACAGGATTTGGTGACAGACTGAATATGTGGGTGGAATGAGAGATGAGATGAGCATAAAGCCAAGGTTCAGAACTTGAGGGAGGGTAGTAGTATTGTCTACAGTGATGGGGAGGGCAGGATTTGGGTGGGAACATAAGGAGTTCTGTTCTGGATGTGTTTAGTTTGAGATGTCAGTGGGACACCGGAGGGCAGGAGGAAATACGGGATTGCAGAGAAAGCTAGAGATCAGTGCTGGAGACAGAATTGGGAATTGCCTGCATAGAGATGTTTAACACTAACCCTGCCAACAAGAACTTTATAGAGCAGAGCAGGAAACTGACTACAG
This sequence comes from Tachyglossus aculeatus, assembly GCF_015852505.1. Lineage (NCBI taxonomy): Eukaryota > Metazoa > Chordata > Mammalia > Monotremata > Tachyglossidae > Tachyglossus > Tachyglossus aculeatus. The sequence goes on from NC_052074.1 coordinate 6,196,441, forward strand.
TGGGACTCCAGTCAACTCTGTTTTATTATATTGTGTTCTGCATACAGTAAGCACTTTACAATTACTATTCCTCCCCACTGCAAACTCCTTGTGGGCAGGCATTGTGTTCGATTAACTCCATTGTATTGTACTTTCCTAAATGCTGAATAATAATAATAATAATGGTAATTGTTAAGCACTTACTATGTGTGAAGCACTGTTCCAAGCCCTGGGGAGATACAAGGTGATGAGGTTGTCTCATGTGGGGCTCACAGTTTTATCCCCATTTGACAGATGAGGTAACTGAGGCACAGAGGAGTTGTGACTTGCCCAGAGTCACACAGCTGGCAAGTGATGGGGCTGGGATTAGAACCCATGATCTCTGACTCCCAAGCTCTTTCCACTGGGCCATGCTGCTTCTCCGAGAATACAATACTCTGCGCAAAGTGCTCAAATAAATACCTTTGATTTAATCCCCAAACTAGATAAAGATGATAGTGTCCCCTTGAGTTAACTTTGGTTCTCTATCATGAATCGATTCATTCTGCTTCGGGCTGGATTTAGAACCAGACAAACCGTAGTCCAGGACTTCCCTTGATTGAATTTTTGTATGTCCGCATGGTGCATCTTTCTATATCCAGCTGATTTTTGTATAATATCCCATTCCTCTTTGGCCCCAATTTTAGGATCATCCTTTAAATTGGCTTATGCATTTTTTTCATTCACTCAGAATTAAAGTAATTAGCAATTGTCAGATTGCTTTGATAAGGCAATTTGTAACTTTCTGTGACTGGACACAGAACAGCTTTGGCTTATGTTTCATTCCCTGGTGTTTGATTTTTCTGGCTGATACTTTGGGCCAGTCAAATGTGCTTATACTAGTCAAGCCAGTATTTTTGCCCAAAGACCCATTTGTCAAACAATGATTCCATCACCGTGCAGCCTCACGCTTTACTCCCAACTGTAACCCCCATTTTAAAGAGCTCAGGTTAGGAATTCCAAGTAAGATGGGGATTACCTGGAAGAAAGTATTATTTATCTTGTGATTACGTTTTCATGTAATTGCATTGACTTGGACATTTAGGGGACCGTAAAATTCTTTGCTGATTTATTGGGTCTCATGAAGTCAGCTTTTGGTAATCCTCAAAAAAAAAAAAAATAACACCAGTCATGAGGTCTGACACCAATCATGCTGCTGAGAAAGACAATCTTTCGAGCCCATCGGTGAAGCTAAGGAATTTTCAAAATGGTTTATGAGAGCTTGTTAAGTCATTTTGCACTCCATTAGTGTAAGAAGAAAATGGGTCTTTTGGGATCTCTAGTTTAAATCTATGCTAGGACACTGATAAGTGTAACACTCGGTGCCTCTGTGGCCATTGCCAGATGAGTGCTTATGTTTTATTTTAAAACTACCTGTCTCTTCCTCCACTTGAGTTAATGAATCCCATTTTCTCAGCAGACCTACCCACTTCCAACCGTAAGATTAGCTTGGTGACCCTGAGACCCATAAGACACCCATTCCAGGAAGCAGTGTGGTGTAGTGGAAAGAGCATGGGCTTGGGAATCAGAGGACCTGGGTTCGTTTGGTTCACTTATTCAGATGTATTTATGGAGTGCTTACTGTGTGCAAGGCACTGTACTGATTACTTGGGAGAGTACAATATAAGAATAAACAGACTCATTTCCTGCCCACAATGAGTTTACAGTTTCTAATCCCAGCTCTACAATTTACCTGCTATGTGTTCTTGATCAATTAAGTTCTCTGTGCCTCAGTCCCCTCAGCTGCAAAATGGGGATTCAATAGCCATGTTCCCTCCTACTTAGAATAATAATAATGGTATTTAAGTGCTATGTGCCAAGCACTGTTCTAAACGCTGGGGTAGATACAAGGTAATCAGGTTGTCCCACGTGGAGCTCACAGTCTTAATCCCTATTTTACAGATCAGGTAACTGAGGCACAGAGAACTTAAGCGACTTGCCCGAAGTCATACAGCCGACAAGTGGCAGAGTGGGATTAGAACCAATGACCTCTGACTCCCAAACCCGCACTTTTTCCACTAAGCCATGCTGCTTCTTGTGAGCCACATGTGTAACCTGATTATCTTGTCTACTGCAGCCCTTAGTACAGTGCTTGGCACAAAGTAAGTGCTTAACATGCTGTAATCAATCCCATTTGCTTACTGTGTGCAGAGCATTGTACTAAGTGCTTGGAAGAGTACAGTACAGCACAGCAGAGTCGGTAGAACTTATGTATATATCTGTCATTTGTATTGCTGTCTGTCTCCCTCTTCCCTTCCCTTTCATTCATTCATTCAATCGTATTTATTGAGCGCTTACTGTGTGTAGAGCACTGTACTGAGCGATTGGGAAGTACAAGTTGGCAACATATAGAGACAGTCCCTACCCAACAGTGGGCTCACAGTCTAGAAGGGGGAGACAGAACAAAGCAAAACACATTAACAGTACAGTGCTCTGCACACAGTAAGCGCTCAATAAATACGATTGATGATTAACAAAATAAAATAAATAGAATAAATACGTACAGATAAAATATAGAGTAATAAATACATACAAACATATACATATATACAGGTGCTGTGGGGAGGGGATCTTCAGGGATCATTTCTATAGTATGTAACTAGAGAAGTGAGATCGAAAGTGTAAAGAGACTTCTAGACTGTGAGCCCAGTGTTGGGTAGGGACTGTCTCTATATGTTGCCAACTTGTACTTCCCAAGCGCTTAGTACAGTGCTCTGCACACAGTAAGCGCTCAATAAATATGAATGAATGATCTCCAGACATAAGATCTTCCAGACATAAGATCATTGTCAGGGAAAGTTGTCGTATTGTACTTTTCCAAGCGCTTAATACAGTGCTGTGCACACAGTGAGATTGAAAGTGTAAAGAGACTCCTAGACTGTGAGCCCACTGTTGGGTAGGGACCGTCTCTATATGTTGCCAACTTGTACTTCCCAAGCGCTTAGTACAGTGCTCTGCACACAGTAAGCGCTCAAATACGATTGAATGAATGATCTCCAGACATAAGATCTTCCAGACATAAGATCATTGTCAGGAAAATCAATCAATCGTATTTATTGAGCGCTTACTGTGTGCAGAGCACTGTACTAAGCGCTCGGGAAGGTGTTGTACCTTTCCAAGCGCTTAATACAGTGCTCTGCACACAGTAAGTGCTCAATAAATACCATTCAATGAATGAATGGTAGACATGTTCCCTACCCAGAAGGAGCTTACAGTCTAGTGGGCAGGGAACATGACCACCAACTCTACTTGGTCTCTCCCCAGCGTTTAGCACAGTGCTGTGCACACAGCAAGCGCCCAAGAAAGACGACTGACTTAAACACAGTTCCCAACTCCTACATAGTCAGTCTTTGGCGGCTGCGGGTCTCCAACAGGCGGCTCTGTTTTGGGGGCTCTGTAGTGAACGCCTCCCCAAAGGGAGGCAGGCCTGAGGCTGCAGTTGTAGAACTCGCCCACAGGTGGCGCTGGCCCAGCGTCACAAACCAACGTGCGACTACCGGGCTGGAATCTCATTGCAACAGAGTTAAATGATCTTAATAATAATAATGATTGTCCTTATTATTGTATTTAAGTGCTTACTGGGTACCAAGCACTGTTTTAAATACTAGGAGAGGCAGCGTGGCTCAACGGAAAAAGCACGGACTTTGGAGGCAGAGGTCATGGGTTCAAATCCCTGCCCTGCCAACTGTCAGCTGTGTGACTTTGGGCAAGTCACTTAACTTCTCTGTGCCTCAGTTACCTCATCTGTAAAAAGGGGTTAAAACTGTGAGCCCATTGTAGCCTCCCCAGCGCTTAGAACAGTGCTCTGCACATAGTAAGCGTTTAACAAATACCATTATTATTATTATTAGGGTAGATACAAGGTCATCAGGTTGTCCCACCTGGAGTTCACAGTCTTCATCCCCATTTTACAGATGAGGTAACTGAGGCACAGAGAAGTTCAATATTGATGGTATTTGTTAAGCGCTTACTATGTGCAAAGCACTGTTCTAAGAGCTGGGGGATACCAGGTAATCAGGTTGTTCCATGTGGGGCTCATAGTCTTAATCCCCATTTTACAGATGAGGTAAAGGCACAGAGAAGTTTAATGGATTGCCTAAGGTCACACAGCTGACAAGTGGCAGAGCAGGGATTTGAACCCATGACCTCTGACCCCCCCGCCCCAAGCCCGTGTTCTTTCCACTGAGCCACGCTGCTTCTCTGTTAAATGCCTTGCCCAAAGTCACACAGCAGACAAGTGGCAGAGCTTGGATTAGAACCCAGGTCCTACTGACTCCCAGGGCTGTCTGTGGTCTACCCTCTAGGCCATACTGCTTCTCTGGAGGTGGCAGCACAAACCTTGAAAACAGCTATTCCTATTGTCATTGGCATCCTGATGTTGGTATTTTCAGCCTTCCCTTCCTCTCTTCCCCTCCTTTCCCCTTCTCTTCTGGTCTCTATTGAAGTAAATACTCACAGGGCCTTGATGCTAGGAGCTTCACGCTCCCTGCTTAGCTCTCCTCCTGCAAAGCAGAAAAGGTGACCCAGACAACATTTGGGAGACATTAGAAAGGTAGCTTCTCTGTTTGCTTTAATCGTGACCTTTAGATACAATTTCAATTCATTAACTTTTAATGTTTAGTTTGAAAACATGTGGCGGAGCTGGGATTAGAACCCGCGCCCTCTGACTTTCAAGCCCGTGCTCTTTCCCCTAAACCACACTACTTCTCATTGTTGCCCTGACCCTGGCATTGCCACTAGCCCCTCCTGCTCTGCTTCTCTACCTCTTTGTGGAACTTGCAAACTGCAGCTCTGAGAGTTGCTGTTGGATCTCTTTTGCAGAAACTCCAATAATGATGATGATAATGATGGTATTGAAGTGCTTATTATGTGCCAGGCACTGTATTAAGCACTGGGTGGATATAAGGCAATCAGGTTGGACATAGTTCCATGTGGGACTCAGTCTCAATCCCCATTTTGCAGATGAGGTAACTGAGGGAAGATAAAGGGAAGTGACTTGCCCAAGGTCACACTGACAAATGGCAGAGCCCAGACTAGAACCCATGACCTTCTGACTCCCGGGCCTACGCTGCTTAAACACTGGTCTAGATACAGGATAAACAGGTATATGCAGTCCTGTTCCACATGGGACTCTCAGACTAGAGGAGAGGGAAAACAAGTATTTTTACCCTCACTTTATGGAAGAGGACATTGAGACCCAGAAGTCAAGTGACTTACCCAAGGTCACACAGCAGGCAGGTGGCAGAGCTGGAATTGGAACCCAGGTCCTTTGATTTCCCAGGTCTGTTTTCTTTTCACTAGGGCACAATGCATCGCAATGGACCGCTCCACTGGGTAGCCCTGATATGAAGTCCACAGTCAGTATGTCCTCTGAGGAATTCTTTCTTCTAGTCCCACCCACCACTTCCTCTAGGCATGAGTGATTGACTCTCGGGCTGGGGGCTGAGGGAGAGGGAAGAGAAGGATCTCGACCCTTCTAGCTAGCTCTCTTCCTCCCTTCAAGGCCCTGTTGAGAGCTCACCTCCTCCAGGAGGCCTTCCCAGACTGAGCCCCTTCCTTCCTCTCCCCCTCGTTCCCCTCTCCATCCCCCCATCTTACCTCCTTCCCTTCCCCACAGCACCTGTATATATGTATATATGGTTGTACATATTTATTACTCTATTTATTTTACTTGTACATTTCTATCCTATTTTATTTTGTTGGTATGTTTGGTTCTGTTCTCTGTCTCCCCCTTTTAGACTGTGAGCCCACTGTTGGGTAGGGACTGTCTCTATGTGTTGCCAATTTGTACTTCCCAAGTGCTTAGTACAGTGCTCTGCACATAGTAAGCGCTCAATAAATACGATTGATTGACCCTTAGGAGAACCAGGAGAGTTCCCCTCTTTTCCAAAGAGAAGCAGTGTGGCCTAATGGATAGAGCCCAGGCCTGGGTGTCAAAACCTGGGTTCTAATCCTAGGTAGTCCACTTGTCTGTTTGACCTTGGGCAAGTTGCTTAACTTCTTTGTGCTTCAGTTACTTCATCTGTAAAATGGGGTTTAAGACTGTGAGCCCCATGTGGGACATGGACTATTTCCTACCTGATTAGCTTGTATCTACCCCAGTGCTTAGTACAGTTCTGGGCAAACAACCAATTAATCATATTGAACACTTATTATGTGCAGAGCACTATTCTGAGAGCTTGAGAAGTAACAGTATAACAGAGTTGGCAGACATGTTCCCTCCCCACAATAAACTCTGGCACATTGTAAATGCTTAACGAATACAATTTAAAAAGAGTTAAATCCTCTCAAATGCTAAGATCATCAAGAATCCCACTCACATATCTCCCTAGCTCTCTCACCAACAGGCCTAGTCAGTTTTTTAAAAAGAGTTTTAGAACTGCACCTCTGCACCCCCAGAGGCCTAAAATTTATTAGACCAAATAGGCAACTGCTCAGACCAAGGACTTAAGACATTTTTTATCCCCTTCCCACTCGGTGATTATCAATCAATCAGTCATGCTTATTGTGAGCAGTGTACTAAGCACTTGGGAGAGTACAATATAACAGAGACATTCTTTGCCCATAATGAGCTTACAGTCTATAGGGGGAGACAGGTATTGATATAAATTAATTACAGATATGTATATAAGTGCTAGGGGGTTGGGGGTGAGTAAAGGGAGCAAGTCAGGGCAACACAGAAGGGAGTGGAAGAAGAAGAAATGGCTTAGTCAGGGAAGGCCTCTTGGAAGAGATGTGCCTTCAGTAAAGCTTTGAAATGGGAGAGCGTAATTGTGAGACTGCAAAGACAGAGAGAGATCAGGGATGGAGATGTAGATTTTGGTATTATCTGCCTAAGCTTACAGTCTAGAGGGGGAGAGAGACATTAACATGAATAAATTTATGGCTATGCACATAAGTGCTGTGGGGCTGGGAGCTGTGAGATGAATTAAAGGAGCAAATCAGGGAGATGCAGAGTGGAGTGAAAGAAAAGGAAAAAAGGGCTTAGTCACTGAAGGCCTCTTGGAGATGTGCCTTCAATAAGACCTTGAAAGGGAGGAAGAGTAATTGTCGGTTAGGAAAGGGGAGGGTATCCAAGGCTAGAGGCAGGAGGTGAGCGAGAGGTCGGCATTAGAGTTAGCATTAGAGGAGCAAAGTGTGGGCTGGTTTGTAGTAGGAGCAAATTGAGGTAGGAGGATGCAAGGTGATAGAATGCTTTAAAGTTTATGGTAAGGAGCTTCTTTGTGATGTGTAGGTGAATGGGACACCACTGGAGGCTTTTGAGAAGTGGGAAAACATGTCCTGAACGTTTTTGCAGCAAAATGACCTGGGTAAAAGAGTGAAATATGGACTGGAGTGGGCAGAGACAGGAGGCAGGGAGATCAGCAAGGAGGCTGAAGCAAATCCTTGTTGGGAAATTGGCCTAAAGTGAGCTGTAGTTGAGAGCTGGGGCTTCTGGGTTGTGAATATCTGCTTAGTCTACTGTTAACCTTTGTTATAAAGGATGAGTGAAGAGGCTGCTTTGAGAACTCTGAACAGGAAGAGTAGAAACAAGCTAATGGATGTGAATGGCCTCAGCTTAGTTTTTCCTCTAGCAATTAATCAATCTTCCTCTTCCTGGTTCAGTCAGGTAACTCCTTGCCCCACACCCCCAGGACAGAAATCCTGGCCTCTTGGCCCTCTTTTTGCCTTTACACAAAGCAGTATCTTCCAAGGCGACTGAAAACTAAATGTGTATCTGGCAGCAGACATAGAAGCATCATGGTCTTAATGGACAGAGTGCCAGCCTGGGAGTCAGAAGAACCTGGGTTCTAATCCTGGCATGGTGAAGTGGATAGAGCATGGGCCTCGGGGTCAGAGGTTGTGGGTTCTAAGCCCAGCTCCACCACTTATCTGCCGCATGATCTTGGGTAAATCACTTCACTTCTCGGTGCCTCAGTTAACTCATCTTAAAATGGGTATTAAGACCATGAACGCCATGTGGGACATGTACTGTGTCTAACCTGATTAGCTTGTATCTATCTCAGGGTTTAGTACAGTGCCTGGCACATAGTAAGTGCTTAGCAAATGCCATTTAAAAAAAATGCTACAAATCAGTCAGAGCCTGTCAATGGTTGGGGTCCACCCTCTTAACTCTGACCCATGCTCTAATCCCATTCAAGAGAGATATTTTAAAACAAGGTATATGTTAAGTGCTTACTATGTGCCAAACACTGTTCTAAATCAGGTTGGACACAGTCCCTGACCCACATGGAGCTCACATTCTTAGTCCCTATTTTTCAGATGAAGTAACTGAGGCCCAAAGAAGCAAAGCAACTCACCCAAGGTCATACAGCAGAGATAATAATAATAATAATGATAATGATATTTGTTAAGCGCTTACTATGTGCCAAGCACAGTTCTAAGCACTGGGGTAGATACAAGGTTATCAGTTTTTCTCATTTGGGGCTCACAGACTTAATCCCCATTTTACAGATGAGGTAACTGAGGCACAGAAAAGTGATTTTTCTCAAAGTCACACAGCTGACAAGTGGCAGAGCTGGGATTAGGACCCATGACCTCTGACTCCCAAGCCTGTGCTCTACCCATTAGGCCATGCTGCTTCTCTAAGAGATGGGAGCACAGACCTTGAAAATTCAAACAACTGTTCCTATTGTCAGTAGCATCCTGATGCTGGTATTCTCAGCCTTCCCTTCCATCTCCTCCTTTCCCCTGCTTTTCCAGTCTTTATAGGGCAAATGCTCCCAGGTCCTTGGAGCTAGGGGCTTCACGCTCCCTGCATAGCTCTCCTCCTCCAAAGCAGAAAAGATGACCCAATCAATATTTAGGGGGAATTAGAAAGGGAGCTTCTCAGTTTGCTTTAATCGTGACCTTTAGATGTTAATTCAGTTCATTAACTTTTAATGTTTAGTTTGAAAAAAGAAAAGTCCAATCTGGCTTGTTGGAGAACTTTCTATCCCAACGTGTCATGGTGCGGAAGTGACATATCCCTCTGAAAGTCTCCACATCTCTGTGCCGCCGAATCCTGCCGGGCGCATCTCTCCCTGTACCCAATTAAAGGCTGGCTTTCAGCCACCATGAGCACCAAAGGTCAGAACAAACACCATGGACATGCACTGTTTAAAACACAATCCGGTGTCTCTCCTTCAAGGGCTGTGATCAGAGGCACTTTCAGTCATTAGAGAAGCAGGCTCAACGATCCTCCATAAATCAGAAAGATTGTAAGATGGAGGCGTAATTAGCCTTAATGATTTGATGATTGGTGGGGAGGGGAAGGTAAAAAACGGAATTTTAAAACCGAGGGGCCCTGCTAGCTGTTCTTTCAAGAATCGATGCTTTTGTGGTATCTCACACTTGCCTCTGAAATCCTGTGGCAGGAAGGATAATATTCATAAGACTCTAGTGGGATGAGTAGCAGGGCTGAATGCTTCAATGACAACTTCTCTTCAATTTGGTTCATTCTTACCCTTTGAGACAATTTGGAAGGAAGAGTAGTGGAGAAATCAGTGGGCCTGTGAAAAATGCAGCATTGAAGAGGAAGGAGCATGGCCCAGTAAAAACCTGTTTAGAACTGGGTGTCTGGAGACCCAGCTCTACCACGGGTCTGCTGTGACCTTGAGCAAGCCACCTTACCTCTCTGGGCCTCAGTTTCTTCATCTGTAAAATGAGGAGAGAAGACAGTTAAAATTGTGTCATGAACAGCTTTGCAGGCATGTGGGAATCAGAGAGCTTGTGGTGAGGAGGGGGCAAATCTGGAATGGGACGAAGAAGTAAGAGCAGCAGCAAGTGCCAGGTGGAAACTGGATTCCCTGGATAGCGAGGAGGAGGTGGGGCCAGGGAGGAATTGTGGTTGTTTGAGTGAGTGGCGCCGGATACTCTAATTGTGGTTTGGGAGGCAGCAGCGAAGCCTGATGGCTCGGCCTGGGCGCTCAGCACCTGCCTGAGAGAGCAGCAGGTTCCAAAGCCTGTTCCCAGTCCCTATGGGCACGGCAGGCATTACTTACTGAGGTGACACAGAGGCTGTCTTGTCTCTCAAGCTCCGAAAAACTTAGATGAAATCGATCCCAGCTCTGCCACATGTCTGCTCTGTGACCTTGGCCGAATCACTGGGCCTCAGTTCCCTCATTTGTAAAATGGGGATTGAGTGAACCCTATGTGGGACAGGGACCGTGTTCAGCCCGGTTACCTTGTGTATATACTCCAGTGCTTAGAACAGTGCTTGGCACATAGCGTTTTAGCAAATACCACTAGAGAAGCGGCGTGGCTCAGTGGAAAGAGCCCGGGCTTTGGAGTCAGAGGTCATGGGGTCAAATCCCGGCTCTGCCAATTGTCAGCTGTGTGACTTTGGGCAAGTCACTTAACTTCTCTGTGCCTGTTACCTCATCTGTAAAATGGGGATTAAGACTGAGCCCCCTGAGGGACAACCTGATCACCTTGTAACGTCCCCAGCACTTAGAACAGTGCTTTGCAAGAAGTAAGCGCTTAATAAATGCCATTATTATATTGATCCATCAATGCAGCAGCGCTCATGTTCTTTCATCTTGTCTTATACCGTCAAGTCATTTCTGACCCATAGCAACACTATGAGCACATCTCTCTCAGAACGCCCCACTCTCCATCTGCAATTTGTTCTGGTAATGTAGATGTAGAGTTTTCTTGGTAAATATCTGGAAGTGGTTTACCATTGCCTCCTTCCATGCAGTAAACTTGAGTCTCCGCCCTCGACTCTCTCCCATGCTGCTGCTGCCCAACAACGGTGAGTTTTGACTTGTAGCAGATTGCCTTCCACTCACTAGCCATTGTCCAAGCTATGAATGGAATGGGTAGGCCTCTGCTTGACTCTTCCTCCCTTAGCCAAGACTGGTAGAGTACTGGAAACTCACTGGGTGTGACTCTGAGAGGGGGTTCTTTCATCATGGAACTTTAATTTGTTTGCTTTGGATAGGATTTTAGTCTTTTGGAGAGGCACCAGTTAAGCCCCTGATTGCAAAAAATGAGACAGACAAACCCCGATCCACTCACTCACCGAAACTAGAAATGGAGCATTCATTCATTCAATCATTTATTGAGCGCTTACTGTGTGCAGAGCACTGTACTAAGCGCTTGGGAAGTACAAGTTGGCAACATATAGAGGTGGTCTTTACCCAACAGTGGGCTCACGGTCTAGAAGGGGGAGACAGAGAACAAAACAAAACATATTGCAGTGAGACTCAAGGTAGGCAATGTGACCCAATGGAAAGTACATGGGGAGGGGAGTCAGGAGTCCCGGGTTCTAGTCTCAGCACTGCCACTGGCCTGCTGGGTGACCTTGGGTAAGTGACTTCACTTCTCTGGGCCTCAGTTTCCTTAGCATTAAATGGAAGTAAGATACCTGCTCTTCCTAGTGCTTAATTTGTGATTCCACTTTGGGACAGGGGTCGCCTTATTGGATAATCGTAATCTACCCCTGCACTTGACACAAGTAAATGCTTAATAAATATATGGTAAAAATAACGCCACCACCAACTGCTATAGTGGATCACATCGAGAATCTGATGGGGACCAGGGTAGAAAGCGTTGCTCAGTGGAAAGAGCCCAGGCTTTGGAGACAGAGGTTATGGGTTCAAATCCTGGCTCTGCCAATTGTCAGCTGTGTGACTTTGGGCAAGTCAGTTAACTTCTCTGGGCCTCAGTTACCTCATCTGTAAAATGGGGATTAAGACTGTGAGCCCCCCATGGGACAAACTGATCACCTTGTAACCTCCCCAGAGCTTAGAACAGTGCTTTGCACATAGTAAGCACTTAATAAATGCCATTATTAAAAAAACAGTGCTTAGAACAGTGCTTTGCACATAGTAAGTGCTTAATAAATGCCATCATTGTTATTATTATTATTATTATGTACAATTTTCCACCACTCTCCTCTTAAACTAGCTGGAGAGTCAGATGGGCAAGGGGATGGGGTGATACTTCTCAATCAATCGTATTGAGTGCTTATTGTGTGCAGAGCACTGTACTAAGCGCTTGGGAAGTACAAGTTGGCAACATATAGAGACAGTCCCTACCCAACAGTGGGCTCGGACCCAACTCTCTGTGCCTCTTGGCATCTGTCCCCTCAGGAACACCCAAGTCTTGTGACAGTGACCTGGATTGAGATGCAGAATTTAAGCTCACTGTGGGCAGAAAATGTATGTTATATTGTATTTTCCCAAACTCTAAGTACTGTGTTCTGCACACAGTAAGCATTCAATAAATATGAATGATTAATCGAGGATGGACATCGAACTCAGGGTTGAAACTGGGATTCAACTGTTAATTCCCCCACTAGTACCAGATCTGCCAGTTCCCTCCCTGGATCCCTGGGGAGAATCATGTCAGCTCGATCCTACCTGGTTCTACTAATAAAATCATATCTCCACTAAGAGGTCTTTCCTGAATGATCCCTTATTTTCCCATCCTATTCACCCTCACTGTGTATGCAATTGCATCCATTAAGCACTTTGATACTCACACCAAACTTGGTTTCACAGCACTTATGAACAGATCCTTAAACCCTGCCCTTTCCCCTAAAGAAGCAGCATAAGCCTGGGTTCGAATTCCGGCTCTGCCACATGTCTGCTGTGTGGCCCTGGGCAAGTCGCTTTACTTCTCTATGCTTCAGTTACCTCATCTGTAAAATGGGAATAAAGACTGTGAGCCCCAGGTGGGACAGAGACTGTGTCCAAACTGATTACCTTATATCGACTCCAGCATTTATTACGATGCCAGGCACATAGTAAGTGCTCAAAATACCATAACCATAAGTCTTTTCCCTCTCTCCCTCTCTCCCTCTCTCCCTCTCTCCCTCTCTCCCTCTCTCCCTCTCTCCCTCTCTCCCTCTCTCCCTCTCTCCCTCTCTCCCTCTCTCCCTCTCTCCCTCTCTCCCTCTCTCCCTCTCTCCCTCTCTCCCTCTCTCCCTCTCTCCCTCTCTCCCTCTCTCCCTCTCTCCCTCTCTCCCTCTCTCCCTCTCTCCCTCTCTCCCTCTCTCCCTCTCTCCCTCTCTCCCTCTCTCCCTCTCTCCCTCTCTCCCTCTCTCCCTCCCTCCCTCCCTCTCTCCCTCTCTCCCTCTCTCTCTATTTTCTCCCCCCCCCCCCCCCCACAGTAAGGACTCAACAAATGCCATCATTATTATTAAGTGCTTACTATGTGCAAAGCACTGTTCTAAGTGCTGGGGAGGATACAAGGTAATCAGGTTGTCCCACGTGGGACTCACAGTCTTAATCCCCATTTTACTGATGAGGTCACTGAGGCACAGAGAAGTTAAGTGACTTGCCCAAAGTCACACAGCTGACAAGTGGCAGAGCTGGGATTAGAACCCGTGACTTCTGACTCCCAAGCTCTTTCCATTGAGCCACGCTGCTTCTCTAAATGCCACTAATGGATTGAAGGGAAGACAGAGGGATTGGAGTTGGTTCCTCCTAGAAGCCTTTTCTGATAAATACCCAACAGCTATCCAGGTCTTTATATGTCTGTCCATCCTCTACACTTATGTACATATGTATATTAAATGATTTATTCTGCTCTTTCATCCTGGAATATCTGTTCCACTACCTAGCTGATCCGTGTTTATCTCCCCCATTAATCTTTGTGATCAGGGAATGTGTTGCTTTTGTATTCTGTGCCTGGTCAGCTGTAAAATGAGGATTAAGACTGTGATTCCCCCAAATGGGACATGGACTGTGTCCAACCTGATTAGCTTGTACCTACCCCAGTGGTTAGGGTTAGGACATGGACTGTGTCCAAACTGGTTAGCTTGTATCTACCTCAGTGCTTAGTACAGTGCCTGGAACAAAGTAAAGGCCTAACAACATAAAGTGCTTTGTACAGTGTATTGCACTCAGCAGGTGTTCAATAAATACCATTACTACTGGTATTAGCACTCAGGATACCCTGATGCTATAAAACATAGAATGTCAAATCTATGTTTTCTATATGTCATCAGGATCTCCTGTATACTAATTTGTCTTGTGGCTGGCTGAAAAGCCACTGGGAAAACTGAGAGAGAAATAAAAATAATGAAGAGTAAACATTAACAGACTGGAGGCAGCAATCTTTATCAGTAGCTCTAAAAGAATGATGAGGTTGTGGATTTTTCTCCACCAGGAAGTATTTTCAATAAAACTCTTGGTTAGCTCTAATTCCCAGGGGAGAAAGTCAATCCTGGCATTGAACTTTCTATTTTGAAAACACTCTCTTCCTACAAGTGTTCAGGTTTGATTCAAGCTACTGGTCTCTGCTGGGCCATTTATCTGAGGAGAGCCAAGATCACCTATGGATGCCAACGTTTCTGGAGGAATTGGGAAGCAGGGGCTGTTATGGAGTAGTAATAATAATAATTGTGGTATTTAAATGCTTACTGTGTGCTTAGTATTCGGGTAGGTACAAGGTAATGAGGTTGGACAAGGTCCTTGCCCCACATGTGGCTCACAGTCTTAATCCCCGTTTTGCAGAACAGGTGACTGAGGCACAGAGATGTGAAATGATTTGACCAGGGTCAAACAGCAGATTTGTGGCCGAGCTGGGATTAGAACCCATATCCTCTGATTCCCAGGTCTAGGCTCTTTCCACTAGGCACAGGAGGCTCTGGAGATGGGGCAGATTGCATAGGGGTAACAGGACTGAAAGTCCTTAATTGGAGCATTTCCAGCTCTGTTCAAATCTGACTGAGACCAGGGAAGCAGCATAGTCTAGTGACTACAGTGGCTTTGGAGTTAGGAGCTGGATTCTGATCCCAGCCCTCCCACTTGTTTCTGTTATTCATTCATTCAATCGTATTTATTGAGCACTTACTGTGTGCAGAGCACTGTATTAAGCACTTATGGGACCTGGGGCAAATCTCTTCTATTCACCTCAATTTCCTCATTTGAAAATTGGGCATTAAAAATATTCTTCTTCCTACTTTAGACCTTGGGCCCTGTGAGGGACGGCGACTGTGATCACCTGGTTATCCTGTATCTACCTCAGCACTTAGCAATGTATCTGGCACATAGTGAGCACTTAAACAAATACCATTATCATTATTACTGGCAGAGTGGTAAAACAGCTGGAGGCCTAGGATAATGAGGCTCAATGACCTTATCTTCCCCACAGAAGTGATACCTTCACTTGCTGGTTCCTCCTTCTTGTCTCTTTGGCTTTGTTTATTTTTGTTTTTGTTAAGTGCTGAGGTAGATACAAGCTAATGAGGTAGGACATAATCCCTGTCTCACATGGGGCTTTCAGCCTTAATCCCCATTTTACAGTTGAGGTAACTGAGGCCCAATGAAGTGACTTGCCTGAGGGCACACAGCAGACAACTGGCAGAGATGGGATTAGAACACAGATCCTGTTGACTCTCAGGCCTGTGCTCTGCCCACTGGGCCATGCTGCTTCTCAATCTTTGAGAACCTGTCAGTCCAACATGTCTGTGGGCTTTCTCAGGGCTCGGAAGGGCCTGGTGAAATTTGGCTTCTTACTGTTGAGGGGACAGGCCGTAATGGCCACAGCTGAGTTCCCCCTAGAGTTGAAATCTCCGGAAAATACAACTGATTTATGAGTAGACTCTGAACAGTGGGACCCTGTGGTTTGTGAAATGGAGGTCATGCAACTCCTCCTTCTCCACTCGACCAAATGTCTGAGCATGAGGCTAAAGGGAGGTGGGCCACTTGCCTTGACTGAAATCCATCTCAGAAAAGGTTGGGCTCCATTGCTCAGTGCTAGCTCAGTAATCTGCTCCACTGGATCTGCCCTCCTGGAAACGACGACTGTGCCCGTACTTGGTTTCAATTCTTGTTTTCTTCTGACAGCCAACAATCCATGCACCTCTAGAGCCTGGACCATAAAATGATAGTTTGTCAATATTAATGGGATTTTTAAACTTTTTGCATTGTTCTATTTAATCAGCACCAAGCTCCACCTGGGTTTGAACATGTGGTTTGCATCTCTTGGACCTATTAGTTCTTGAACGTCAGTAGTTTTACACTGAGAGTGGTAAAGAAAATGGAAATTGAAATTTCCTTGGGCATGTGGAGACCAGACCATGGGGAATACTAGATACACAGTGGTGTCTTGTTAAAGCCAGGTGTTGTGAGGAGGAAGTATTGTGCTGAGGTTGTAACACTGCACACACCTTTCTTTTGCAAACTGTCTCCTGTATACAAATAGGTTCAAAAAAAGGATTGAGCTTTCATTTTAAATTTTTCCAAAGAAGGAATTGAAACATAAACATTCAGAAGTCTAGAAAATTTTGGGAGATTTTTCAAATAGCTATCCAGACCTTTTTCCCCTTGGTTTCCTTTTACCTATGAGACTAAAATTCATCAGTGGGAGGGAAGTTAAGCTGGATATGAAACTTATCCCATTTAATTATTTCTCTGAAAGCTGTCTGACTGGCTGTTGGGAGCCCAGAGCTTGGCTGAGATTTCCCTTCCCTAGGAACCCAACTTACCCTCAGGAAATCATGAATGAGGGCTGTGAAACTTTGTTCTTTATATGGTTCATTCAGTTGTATTTGAGTACTTACTGTGTGCAGAGGACTGTTTAAGCTCTTGGGAGGGTACAGTATAACAGACACATTCCCTGCCCACAACTAGCTCAACAGTTAATAATAAGAAGAATAATAAGAAGAATAATAGTGATATTTAAGGGCTTACTATGTGCCAAGTCTGTACTAAGCACTGGAGTAGATGTAAAATAAACAGATCAGACAGTTCCTATCCCTCATGGGGTACACAGTCTAGTCTAGTCAGGAGAGCAGGTATTTCATCTCCATTTTTAGATGAAGAAATAAAGCCATAGTGCAGTGACTTCATCAATCACCCAGCAGGCAAGTGACAGAGCCCAAATTCAAACACAGATTCTGTGACTCCCATGCCCAAGCTCTAGCCACACTACATACTACATAAAGGTAGCCATACTACGTTTCCTTATGATGAGATCCAGAGAGCATCATTTGTGCTTCTTTCCTCTAAAGGTGCATTTCCCCTATGCATTTCCTAATATAGTAAAGGAAATTGTCCATTTTTCTGACTGACTAGAATTTTGGATGAACTGGAAGACTGGGAGAGATGAATACAATTCCTTATATGGCCAGACTTTTCCCTCTGAAATTTTCCTTAAGGGAGAAAGAAACAAAACTACTCTTTGGTTAAGCTTGTTGTATATCTTTTATTTAGTCAAGTGCTGGATTGAAAGTTAATAGTTTCAATTGCCATTTCCCCATGTCTACCGTATGTTAAGATTCACTATCATAAATTCTGCCAGAGGTGCTTGCTTTAGGAAGTCTGCTGCTACAGAACAGTGATGTTACGATATTTAGATCCGGCACCTGTTCCTTGAATACCCAGTAACTAGAATAAGATCTTGACCTGAGAAAGGAGGTTGGCAAGGGTGGGGAGGGAGGAAACTGAACTAGCATGTGGACCAGGAAGCTGAAAGTTCTAATTCAGACATCTTGATATAGCTTAATACCTCACCAGTTTAAAACGTTTACTTTGAAAAGTCTTGTAAAACCTATTCGGTGAAGTGAATTGTCAATCAGTGCAAAATCTTAGAGTTGTTGGGGCTGAATTGATTCATTCATTCAGTTGTATTGAGCGCTTACTGTATGCAGAGCACTGTACTAAGGGCTTGGGAAGTACAAATCGGCAACATTATAGAGACGGTCCCTGCCCAACAAAGGGATTCATCAAGTTAAGGTTATTTTTAATATAGACTTGTTAATTAAAATCCTGAGCATCAGTGTGGCAGTTTATACCCACAAGCATCCAAGCCCTGTGAAGCCAGTTTCATTTTTTTTTGTTATGGTATTTGATAAGCTCTTACTATGTGGCAGGCACCATACTAAGTGCTGGGGTAGATAGAAGATAATCAGGTTGGACACAGACCACGTCCCACGTGGGGCTCACAGTTTTCAGCCCCATTTTACAGTTGTTAACTGAGGCCCCGGGGAAGTTGTTACTTGCCCAAGGTCACAGAGCAGGCAAATGGCCCAGGTAGGGTTAGAACCCAGGTCCTACTGATTCCCAAGCCCGTGCTCTTTCTACTAGACCATGCTGCTCTTCTTTCTGGTCTCCAGTAGATTAAGGCCCACTTGGATGGTTCTCTGTTCTTCCAAGTGGGCTGGTTCCATTTCCTGTCTCCTGCTGTTGTTGAAGACCATGCCTCACTTGACAATGACGCTAAGTGATCCTGAAGATGACAGACTAGGGAAACATCATGGCCTTGTGGATAACAGGTCTAGGAGTCAGAAGGACCTGGGTTCTAATCCCATCTCTGCCATTTGTCTGTTTTGTAACCTTGGGAAGGTAATTTCACTTCTCTGGTCTTCAGTTACCTCATTTGTAAAATGCAGATTAAAACAGTGAGCCCCATTTGGGATAGGGACTGAGTTGAACCCGAAATGCTTGTATCCATTCCAGTGCTTAGTACAGTGCCTGACACAGAATAAGAGTTTAACAAATACCAGAATTACTATTACTATTATTAGCCTACCTTTCAAGAAATTCATTTTTCTTTAAATTGACCAGCGAGAATAGAAGTAGAAACTATAAAGTGCCTCAAAGTTTTCCAGATCCAATTAACTTGAAAGCACAGAGAAACATTAGGAGTGCTTCCATCTATAGAGTACCACATGATCTCTCTATGGGACTGTGTGAAGCCTGGAAGTGAACGAGACTTCATTTCAATGAAATTTCCCTTTCCCATTGTAGCGGTGAAGCTGAACAGGTTCACTGAGCCATGTTTAGCCCTCCTGCTATTATGTTTTATAAAAGAGTGGTAATTTGTCTCTTATTACCTAACTCTTTTAAATTCTAACTCCAGATCCACATTTTCACCACTTCCTTCATTATTCTTTCTGTCCCTCCTTGGCCTTGAGCAAACATTCTTGAATTTGGTTGAAAACTTAATCCATTTCTCTTTTCCCATGTGCTCCCCTAGAGATGTCTCTTCAGGCCCTTCCATCGATCCAGTTTCCTCCAAGCCCTTTTCTCTTGAGAACTTTAAACCATGTAATTCCACCCACTAGTTTCTTTTTACTACACCCTAGTTGCCTTTCTTTCAAGTATATTCCTTCTCATGGTTCAGTCTCTGAGGATAAAATGCACATGTTTCTTAATGGTGTGAATAAATGCAGCCTTTTAAGCCAATAAGTGTGCGTGTGTGTGTGTGTGTGTGTGTGAAAATAATAACAATGGCATTTGTTAAGCACTTACTGTGTGCTAAGCACTACTGTTCTATGTGCTGGGGGGATACAAGGTGACCAAGTTGTCCCACCGGGGGCTCACAGTCTTCATCCCCATTTTACAGATGAGGTCACTGAAGCTCAGAGAAGTTAAGTGACTTGCCCAAGGTCACACAGCAGATGTGTGGCAGAGCTGGGATTCGAACCCATGACCTCTGACTCCAAAGCCCGTGCTCTTTCCACTGAGCCACGGTGTCCTTGTGTAATGGCTTGGGGTCTTCAAATGGAAAATACAGTAGGTTCAAGGAGGATTCAATGAACTGCTTTCAGGTGTGGCTGACAGCTTCTCCCTTTAAGAGGAAGCAGGATAGGCAGTACAGAAGCAGTGTGACTGAGTGGAAAAGGCACGGGCTTTGGCGTCAATTGTATTTATTGTGTGCAGAGCATTGTACTAAGCGCTTGGGAGAGTGCAGTATAACAGAATTGGTAGAATGTTCCTTGCCCACAATGAGTTTACAATCTAGAGAATCATGTCCATTTACTCTATTGTACTCCAAAGTATTTGGTATAGGGCTCTACATGCACTCAGTGTTCAATAAATATCATTGATTTGCTTGACGGCAGAATCCAAAGAGCCACTAAGATTGGTAATTGTGTCAGTTTAAGCAGAGTCTATTGGAAAGAGAAAATGGTTAGGTGAAAATTTAACTCTTCATTTACTATGGATTTACAATAAAATAGTCACTTGGAATGAGAGATGCCTTAGTAACTGTTTCTTTTTTCACCTCTGGGTTCAGGGAACAGGGTATGGAGTCAGTGGAAATGCCTGGAATGCAGTGTCATATGAGGGTAAACTCTGTATTTCATCACAGAAGCACTAGATTAGTGTCTGAGGAGGAGACCCCCCACCCCAACCCCAATAATACAGAATGGTTAGGCTTTCCTCTTGGAAATTTAGAGCAAAACGGCTTTTGACCTTGCAACCTGGAAACATAGAACACTGCTTTGCACCCATTGATGGATTTTTTTTTAAACAATCAATGGTATCTATTGAGTATTTAATGTGTGCAAGAAAACTGGGGAGAGTGCAATTCAAGAGTTGGTGGCTATGTTCTCCAGTCTAAAGGGAGAGACAGATGATTAAATACCATTGGCTTATTATTTAATGAGTGCTTACTCTGGGCAGAGCACTGTACTAAGCACTTGGTTGAGTACAGTGCAAGAGCTGGTAGAATAATAATAATAATTATGGTATTAAGCTCTTACTGTGTGCTAAGCACTGGGGTAGATACGGGGTATTCAGGTTGTCCCACTTGGGGCTCACATTTTTAATCCCCATTTTACAGATGAGGTAACTGAGGCACAGAGAAGTTGTGACTTGCCTAAGGTCACACAGCAGACAAGTAGCAGAGGCAGAATTAGAACCCACATCCTCTGCCTCCCAAGCTCATGCTCTTTCCACTAAGCCACTCTGTTTCTCTGTGTTCCCTGCTCACAATGAGCATAAAATATGGATATGTATAAGTGCTGTGGGGCTGAGGCTGGGGTGAATATGAAGTACTTAAAGGATTAAGTACCCGCCACCTCTGAATTATGCTCTCACAAGCACTGGGAAGCAGCGTGGCTCAGTGGAAAGATCATGGGCTTGGGAGTCAGAGGTCATGGGTTCTAATCCCCGCTCTGCCACATGTCTGCTGTGTGACCTTAAGCAAGTCACTCAACTTCTCTGAGCCTCAGTTATTAACTCATCTGTAAAATGGGGATGAAGACTGTGAGCCCCATGTGGGACAACCTGATCACCCAGTTACCTCATCTGTAAAATGGCGATTTAGACTGTGAGCCCCTGGTGGGACAACCTGATCACTTTGTATCCCGCCCAATGCTTAGAGCAGTGCTTTGCACTTAGTAAGCACTTAACAAATGCCATTATTATTATTACTTAATACAGCATTTTGCATATCGTAAGTGCTCAAATACCATTGGTGGGTTGATATAGATCCAAGTGCATAGGTGACACAGAAGGGAGAGGGAGTTGGGAAGATGAGGACTTAGTTGGAGACAGCCTCCTGGAGGAAATGTAATTTTTTTTTAATTTTTTTATGAGGTTTTGAAGGTGGGGTGAGTGAGGGGTCTGTCACATATGACGGGAGAGGGAGTTACAGGGCAGGAGAAGGATGTGGCAAGAGGCCGGCGGCCCTCTAGACTATAAACTTGTGGGCAGGGAATGCGACTGTTATATTGCTATATTGTACTCTCCAAGCACTTGGTTTTGTGCTCTGCACACAGTAAGTGCTCCAATATGATTGACTGACTAAAAGATGAGATTAAGGTCATCCGTGATCTTGTGGCCATCTTTCCTCTTGCATGCGGTGCTCGCCGCCTATCTACCTCTCGCCCATGTCCTCTTCCGGATCTGGAACTCCGTCTCCCTTCATATGTGACAGACCGCCACTCACCTTACCTACCTTTACTGCCGGGTCATTAGAATGAAGTCAAACAGCATTATCGTCAGAGACCTGCCCCTTTTTATTAAGGTAGAAGCATTATCTAAGATTGTGGCTTAGCTTTATGGGAAAGGTTGTTGCCTTGAAACTCTAAATGATTTCCTGACATAGAAAGGCTTGCAGTCACTGTTCTTTGATAATGACCTTGAAGGATGGTGGAAAAAGACGCCTGACTTGCCATTCCACTGTAAGCAGGAAAAGAGTATTAAATATGTCCGGAAATATGCACAGTGGTGTTCCAAGAGCTGAATTTGCAAAAGCAGGCTTGGTTATAGTTTCAGGAGAAAGCATCAATTGGTCTCAGGTTTGCAAAATAGCAGAGACTGGAGTTCATCCGTCATTGATCTGTTCACAGGGAAGTGGTGAGGTTTACATTTTGACATTCTCCTTGGTTTTGAGCTGGTAATGATAATTGTGGGTGTTTATGTGCTTATTATTAATAATAATGATGATAGCATTTAAGCACTTACTATGTGCCAAGCACTATTCTAGTGCTGGGGTAGATACAAGGTAATCAGATTGTCCCACATTGGGGCTCAAAATCTTAATCCCCCTTTTGCTGATGAGGTAACTGAGGCACAGAGAAGTTAAGTGACTTGCCCAAAGTCACTCAGCTGATAAGTGGAGGAGCTGGAATAAGAACTCATGACCTCTGACTCCCAAGCCTGTGCTCTTTCCACTAAGCATATGCCAAGCACTGTACTAAACACTGGGGTGGATATAGGATCACCAAAACAGTCATGATCCGTCCCACGTGGTTCTCACAGTCTAAAGGGGATGAGAACAGGTTTTTAGAGATAAGGAAACTGAGGCACAGAGAAGTTGTGACTTGCCTAAAGTCACTCAGCAGGCAAATGGCAGAGCTGAGATTAGAACCCGGGTCTCTCGAATCCCAGGCCTGTGTTTTTTCCCACTGGGCCACATGGATGAAGGGGATTTAAGATGGGGAGGAAGTTTGTTGGGAGAAGGGAAATTGTATAACAACAATAATCATTCAGTCATATTTATTGAGCACTTACTGTGTGCAGAACACTGTACTAAGTGCTTGGGAAGTACAAGTTGGCAACATTGTACAAGTTGGCAACATAATGACATTTATAAGCACTTACTATGTGCAAAGCACTGTTCCAAGTGCTGGGAAGGTTACGAGGTAATCAGATTGTCCCACGGGGGGCTCACAGTCTTAATTCCCATTTTACAGATGAGGTAACTGAGGCACAGAGAAGTGAAGTGACTTGCCCAAAGTCACAGAGCTGACAATTGGTGGAGTGGGATTTGAACCCATGACCTCTGACTACAAAGCCCATGCTCTTTTCCACTGAGCCACCTGTTTATTGTTGCATTGTACTCTCCCAAGATCTGAGTACAGTGCTCTGCACACAGTAAGTGCTCATTAAATATGATAGAATGCGTGAGGAAATTACTTCAGAAAGATCTCCTGGAAGAGATGCAGAGGTAAAAGGGTGTTCAAACTGGGATGCCAAAATACCTGTAAATATCCTAATCATGGGGAGATTGGGTCTCTTCCTCATCCCTCCCCTGCAAATATAACTCTAAACCAATATAAAGAATTAGTATCACAACACAATGGGGAAAATAGAAATCTAGGGACGAAGTTACAGTATTATCTGAGACTTTAAATTGGGTCTTAACACTGTAGAAGGTGAATTGGGATGTGTTTGAGCCTTTTGGGTGATCTTGAATAAAAGTTGGACAGACCTAAAGCCTGAAAGAGCTTATTGCTTGTGGCAAGTTCCAGCTAAAACTTTCTGTAATTCAAATCCAAAATCCAAACTCCCAGCCTAAGGTAGTTGAATGCACCGAGTACCCTCTGAATGAGAGGCATTGTAATAAGCACCTAGGAAAGTCTAACAGACACAGGAGATATGTTCACTGTTCACTCTAGCGGAACACTGACCTAAAAATATTTTCAAATGGGGAAATCTGAAAAAATTGTACAGTTGATGAGATCAGACTGTAAAGTTGTTCAGCAGAGAAGCAGTGTGGCTCAGTGGAAAGAGGCCGGGTTTTGGAGTCAGAGGTCATGGGTTCAAATCCAGCTCTGCCACTTGTCAGCTCCGTGGCTTTGGGCAAGTCACTTAACTTCTCTGGCCTGTTACCTCATCTGTGAAATGGGGATTAAGACCGTGAACTCCCCGTGGGACAACCTGATCACCCTGTAACCTCCCCAGCACTTAGAATAGTGCTTTGCAAATAGTAAGTGCTTAATAAATGCCATTATTATTATTATTATTATTATCAGATATATGTGCATGAAGGTAGAGGGAGGATATGAATAAATATTTAAATGCCTGAGGGGCATCCAGTGAGTTGTTGTGACTTGGGTTTTGGAAGTTATTTGAAGGAAGCTTGTTGGAAGAGGTGGGATTGTAGAGAGGGAGCTCAGTGATCATTTGGATTAAAGGGGTAAAGAGTTTCAGTATGAGGATATTCATCTGGAAAAAGCAAATGGCTTTAATGCTACTACTAATGATAATAATAATAATGATTGCGGTATTTGTTAAGCGCCTACTTTGTGTCAAGCACTGTACTAAGGGTTGGGGTAGATACAAGATCAGTCTGAAGGACCTGGGTTCTAATCCCAGCTCTGCCAAATGTCTGCTGTGACCTTGGGCAAGTCACTCCACTTCTCTGAGCCTGTTACCTCATCTGTAAAATGGGGATTGAGACTGTGAACCCCATGTAGGACAGGGACTGTGTCCAACCTGATTGACTTGTATCTACCCCAGCACTTAGAAAAGTGCTTGGTACATAGTATGCACTTAAGTACTATTATTATTAACTGTCTCACAGGGGCTCATAGTCTAAGTAGAAGGGAGAACAGGTCTCCTTCATTAAGAACCTTTCCAAGTGAACAATAATGTTGCTTTTGGAAGTGTGAACACTCCCAGTTAAGATCAGGGAGTTCTTCTTAAGTCCCAGGGTGACGAGTGTTTTGTGCTTTTTTTTGTTGTTGCTTTGTTTTTTTTTTAGTAGGCACTCAAATACAGCAGAGTCCAAAATTCAACTTTCCATTTTAATACAGAAGGGAATTAGATTCATTGCTCCATCAGAATAGGTTTACATAATGTCTGGAGTGTTTCAGCTATCATTTTCATAACAAATCAGCAACAGAAATGCTATCCAAATGGCTTCAAAAAATCTTAAATTCTTATGATAGCAGGTTCAGTCGGTCTCTTATCAACTAGTATTTGAGAGCCTGCTGAACCCTGTTTAGACTGTAAGATCGTTGCAGGCAGGGAACGCATCTACTAACTCATAGTCTCCCTACCATTTACTATTGTACTCTGCACATAGTAAGTGCTCAATAAATACTATTGATTGCCAAGAACTGAACTAAGCTCCTGGGAGAGTACAATAGGAGTAATCATAATCCCTGCCCTCAAGGAACTTTAATAATGACAAGGACTCTTTTTGGAGAAATTGCATACAACCTGCTGGGCATGACTATGTTGTATGCGTTATGCTGATTTTCAGTGAAAGTTATCTGCAATAAATTTTAAGCATGGCCATTGGATTTCCCTAAATGGTTCACATTTTGTCTCTGAGATATGAATATTGAAATGCAGAATCTGCTGTGTTGCTTAGGCATACCACCATCCTCACGGGAGCTGAATGAAGGGCAAGTTATTCATTTTATTATTCTTGCTGAATGCTAAATTATTCTAATGACATTTTGCCATTCTATTCATTTATTTTCTGAGACTGATTAGAGGTAAGTGGTTGATCAGGAAATGCTCTACTTGCAGATCTTGAACTCTTGTATTTAATCTTTGTTTTTGACTGCCAGATGTTATCTTAAGGCAAATCCTTACTTTAAAATCAGAATAAAGACTTCAAAGCTCCAGTTACTTTCAGTAAGTAGAATTTCCCTCCAAACTGTAATATCCTGGCCTAGATAAGGCTTCTCTCCAGGCAACTGGGTGTCATTTTCTTTTTTTCATCTTTGGACCCTTGGGCAGGGGAGAGTAGTTGTCTGTTGACTATGAAAAGGGTGGGCATTCCAGGACCGGGGTGAGAGGTCAGTGGTGAGATAGACAAAATGGAAGTACATTGAGTAAGTTGGTTGATGGATTGTCCACTTTCTGGCCACCGGTGCAGTGCAAATCCCACAATCCAGCTAGATCTAGGGCTGAGAAAACATCACATTCTTCTCAGAGCCATTATCACTTTTCCCAGCTCTTAGAACAGTGCTTCACACATAGTAAGTACTTAACAAATACCATTATTATTATTAAAGAGCTGGGGTCAGTGGGGCGCAGTGCTGTTTTAGCCCTGAGCACAGCGTGAGATTGTTGTGATGCCCCAAATACCACTTGTGTTGATCAGATTGGGGGAAATGGCAAGCGCAGTGGAAGTTTGGTTTTTTTGATGTGTCCCCCAATGTGGCCCTGTGGAGTCTCCATCTCACTGCTCAGTTGCAGACAGATATGTTGCTTGGCAAACTTTTCCTGCCTTGTTAGGAGAGCTAGCATTGAAGCCTGCACACAGCCCTTTCCTAGGAACTTACTAGGGAAAGCATCTGCCACCTCATTTCTTTCCTCAATCATTCAGGCAGTGGTATTTACTGAGCACAATAGAGTTGGTAGTCTGGACCCCTGCTCATTAAAAGGGTGGAATTAGGGAGGGTGATGACAGTGGAATAAATTATAGATAGGGAAGCAGCATGGCTTAGTAGATAGAGCACAGCCCTGGGAGTCATAAGTCTGCCACTAATCTTCACTAGCTCTGCCACTTGTCTGCTGGGTGACCTTGGGCAAGTCACTTCACTTCTCTGGGCCTCAGCTACCTCTTCTGTAAAATGGGTATTGAGACTGTAGCCCCAAGTAGGACAGGGACTCTGTTCAACCTAATTTGCTTGTATCCACCCCAGCTTTTAGTACAGTGCCTGACACACAGTAAGGTCTTAACAAATGCCACAAATATAATAGGGGAAATAAATGAGTATAAGGATTTGTACAAAGTACTCAACCCTACCCCCAGAGTATAAAAATGTTTAGGGAGTATGAACACATAGTCACTGCAGAAGGGAGGGAGAATTAAATTGGGCGATGAGATTAGTTAAGGAAGGCTCCCTGGTGGAGATGATTTTAGGGGGGCATGGAAGATGGGGAGTGTGGTAGTCTGGAAATAAAGGGGGAAGGAGGATATGAACAAGCAATCATGGTGAAAGGTCAGATTGAGGTACAGTAATAGTAATAATGGTATTTAAGTGCATACTATGCGTAATGTCCTGTAATAAGCGCTGGTGGAGATACCAGATAATCAAGTCCCACATGGGGCTTGCAGTCTAAGTAGGAGGGAGACCAAGTATTGAATCCCCATTTGGCAGATGAGGGAACTGAGGCACCGAGAAGTGAAGTGACTTTCCCAGGGTCACCCGGCAGAGACATGGTGGAGCTGGGATTAGAATCCACATCCTCTGACTTCCGGGTCTTTGCTCTTTCTACTGGGCCAGGCTCCTTCCTCTAAATTGGGTCGTTTTGTCATGCTCAACTTTCATTTTAATAATGGTTGTTACATATGACTTCAGTACAAGTTTTTATTTTTCCCCCCCTCAAGAGCCAATGATCATCTTTAATCTGCCACTGGTTGTCTATAGGTTACTATTTAAGGAGAATGAATTCAGAATATGAATGGACATGAGTCCTCAAAAGGAAACCTTTCCACTCTTCACCTGCGGCATGTGCCTCACATCAACACCCCCTCCCATGGAAACCCCCCAGCTCAGTTGCTGCAATCACATCTTAGTTACCCAGAAAATGCTGGCCTAGTGAATAGAGCCCAGGCCTAGAAGTCAGAAGGAGCAGGGTTCTAATCCTGGCTCTGCCAATTTCTTGTTCTGTGACCTTGGGCAAGTCACGTTACTTCTCTGTGCCTCATTTTCCTCAACTCCAAAATGGGTATACCTGAGAAGCAGCGTGGCTCAGTGGAAAGAGCACGGGCTTGGGAGTCAGAGGTCATGGGTTCTAATCCCAGCTCTGCTGCATGTCTGCTGTGTGACCTTGGGCAAGTCACTTAACTTCTCTGAGCCTCAGTTCCCTCATCTGTAAAATGAGGATTAAGACTCTGAGCCCCACGTGGGACAACCTGATCACCTTGTATCTCCCCCAGTGCTTAGAACAGTGATTTGCACATAGTAAGTGCTTAACAAATGTCATCATTATTATTATTACTTAGACTGTGAGCCCCATGCAGGACACTTGGACCTTCCTCAGCACCTGAACCCACATAGTTTATCACATAAGTGCTTAACAAATACCACTTAAAAATAATAAAAAGAGTTCAGACTGAAATTGTGCTGGGGTGTTAACAGCGATCTTATTCAAATGGCAGCTTGCTCCTGTAACCCTGGATAGGAATCTGAGATATTGCTGGAAAAACAATGATAGTGTTTAAATGACATCTGTTTTAGAAAGATCTACATTTGCAATTTTTTTTAAAGGAGAAATAGCCAGGGTATTACAAGAAGACATCTGTTTTTCTAGTAGTCTTAGTGTTACTTGCTTATTCAGCGCTGTAAACTCACCTGTTCCAGTAATGAGCAGAATTTATTTACCTCCTTGGTTCTTCTAAGCTTGGCAGAGCTTTATTAAGCCAAAAGGTGATTGTTCCTAAAGACTGATTTAGCATAGTGTTTTGGTTTGTTTGTTTTTTAGCTTTCAGTGGAGTATATTATTATGATGGTATTTAAGTGCTTACTATGTGCCAAGCACTGAGGTAGATACAAGCTAATCAGGTTGGACTCAGTCCCTGTCCCACATGGGGCTCACAATATTAATCCCCATTTTACAGTTGAGGTAACTGACACAGAGACTTGCCCAAGGTCACACTGCAGTTAAGTGGTAGGGCTGGGATTACTCATTCAATTGTACTTATTGTGTACTTACTGTGTGCAGAGCACTGTACTAAGTGCTTGGGAGAGTACAGTACAACAATAAATTGATTTCCTGTCCAAAACGAGTTTGCAGTCTAGAGGTCCTGAGATTAGAACCCAGGTCGTTCTGACTCCCAGGGCTGTGCTCTATCCATTAGGCTACACTGCTTAACTTTGTCTTCCACCACAAATGAATGGATTTCTGTATCATTTGAATGCTAACTCTGTAGAGAGTACAATATAACAGAGTTGGCAGACATATCCCTGCCCACACTGAGCCTATAGTCCAGAGGGGGAGACAGACATGAATATAAATAAATACAAGTATAGCAATAAGTATTACAAAAATTTGCTTAAAACATCACCCTCATAAACATCTTTGAGACTGTCAATTGGCATTTGAGTGCTTACTCAAGTTCTTAGTACAGTGCTCTGCAGACAGTAAGCACTCAATACGATTGAATGAATGAGCACTGTAATCGTATGTATTGAGCTTTTACTATGTACAGAGCATTGTACTGAGCACTTGGTAGAGTACAATGTAGCAGAGTTAGTACACACATTCCCTGTCCACAACAAGCTTACAATCTAGAGGGGGAGGGATAATATAAATAAATTATGGATATGTGTATAAGTGCTGTGGGGCTGAACAGAGGGTGAATGAAGGGTGAATACAAGTGCAAGAATGACACAGAAGGGAGGTGGGAGTAGGAGAAATGAGGAATGGAAGACCTCTTGGTGGGATGTGATTTTTAATAAGACTTTGAAGGAGGGGGAGTGTTCATCTCTCAGGAAAAGAGAGGGATTGGCAGTGAGATGTAAACTTGTTATGAGCAGGGAATGTGTTTGCTAATTTTACCTTATTGTACTCTCCCAAGTGCTTAGTACAGTGCTTTCCATATAGTAAGCTATGGTGGTAGTGTCTACATTGAGAAGCAGCATGGCTCAGTAGAAAGAGCACGATCTTGGGAGTTAGACGTCATGGGTTCTAATCCCAACTCTGCCACTTGTCAGCTGTGTGACTTTGAGCAAGTCACTTAACTTCTCTGTGCCTGTTACCTCATCTGTAAAATGGGGATTAAGACAGTGAGCCCCAAGTAGGACAACCTGATCACCTTGTATCTGCCACCCCCCAGCACTTAGAACAGTGCTTTGCACATAGTAAGCACTTAACAAATACCATCATTATTATTCAGGGAGGTGCTGCTGATCGTAAATTTTCTGAGGGCAGGACTTATGCCTACTAGCTCTAATTGTATTTTCACAAGCTCCGAATACAGTGATCAGTGAATACTATTATTGACAGTGTTTACATTGCAAACCTTGTATGCAGAAGTGGCTAAAGAGTTGCTCTTATGTAGAGTGACATTACCCTCACTGCACACAGTCACTGGTATTTATTGAACTCTAATTTTATGCAAAGCACTGTATTAACACTTGGGAGAGTTCAAGAGTTAGTAGATATCCCATCCTTCAAGGTGTTTACAACCTGGTGGGGAAAGAAAGACACTAAATTACAGGTAGGAGATGCAAGTCATTTTGTTTTTCAAATAGTATTTGATAAGTGCTTACTATGTGTCAAACACTGTTCTATGCACTTGGGTATGAGTTAGGTGAGATAAAGTCCCTGTCCCACATGGGGCTCATAATCTAAGTAGGTTGGAGAACAGGCATTTAATCCCCATTTTACAGTTGAGGAAACTGAGGCACAGAGAAGTTGTGATTTAAGATCACACAGCAAGCATCTGGTGGAGCCGGCATTAGAATCCAAGTCCTCTGAACTCCAGCCCCAGGCTTTTTCCACCAAGCCACACTGCTTTTCCAGAGTAAAAGTATTATGTGCCCATTGTACTAAAGCACTGGGAAAAAAAAATACATGGTTGAGAATTTGACTTGGTTTCTGGCCCTCAAAAGACTAGCAATCTAAGAATGATGCGGCGATCCTTCCTGGCATATAAAAAAGGAAAGATGAAACAAAACAGAAAAACAACATGAAAGTCAAGGAAAATGACAAATGTGCAAAATGTGAGAATCCACTTACGAGACTCAATGAACCAATGCTAGCAGGGTTCTTGTATTTGATTTTAAATTTCCTGTGAGGTTCTGCTTCTGCCATTTCAATGAAACCAGAGTCCTTTGTGTTTGGGTTTTCCTCCCCAAGTACTGTGAGCATACTGAAAGTTGTAATCACTCTGAGGCAATGAGCAGAATAATTCGTTCCCCTTAACAGTCACTAAATGAAAAGAAAGGGTTTTTTTTTATGTCAAATTCATCTCCACCTGAGGGGTTTGGAGTTATATTGGTTGCCCTTGATTGCTCTATTTCAAATGTAATTATTGAACACTTTCTGTTTGCAGATCATTGAACTAAGCACTTGGGAGAGTACAGTATAACAGAGTTGGTAGTCACATCCCCTGCCCACAATGAGCTTACAGTTTAGAGTGGGAGAAAGATGTTAATATACTTAAATTACAGATAGCATGGGTAGGGAATGTCTGTTAATTCTGTTTTATTGTAAGTTGATTTAAGCATCGCTACATGCCCAAGGACTGTACTGAGCGCAGAGGTAGAATGTAACAGGACAGTCCAAATAATGCATTTTTGAGCAGCAGAGCTGAGAAGTCTAGAGATTTTTCTGAGCAGAAATAGGAACCATGGATTCAATTCAAATTCCTCAAGTTCTTGTCAAAACGCAGAGAACTGACAGCGCTAATTGGGAGTGGGATAGGTATGTTTGGGTCTTTAACTCTTGAAACGATTTTGGTATAATTTGGGGCTCAGAAACTCTAAGTTAATAGTAAGTGCCTTCTTTAGAACCTGTCCTTGAAAGCCGTGAGCTAGAGAGCTTGGGAGACTAGGTTAAACACAGCCTGGAGATTTTCTAAAAGACGATCAAAAGACTGCAGGCTGCAGCCTCACTCTGAACAGTGCTTTGCACATAGTAAGTGCTCAATAAATGCCATTATTAGTAGTAGTATTAGTATTATTTTAGAGTCTTCTTTTAAACCAGCAGAGTGGCACTTCCAGTGAGGGGAAGGGGAAAGGAAGGTGAGTGTCTAAAAATACATTTTTTCCCCCTCAAGAAAGAGTCTCTCAGGCTAGTTTCTTTACTGCCTCTCACCCCTGTGGTTTGGTTAGAAATGGAACTGAGAAGCACCCTGCAACGAGAGTCCTGGAAAAGGTCAGGGAAGTGGTTGATATTCCTCCCTCTATGGGCAGACATGGTAGCAACTGATGCAAATGACAGCAGTTATGGTTTCCTCCCTGGTGGCATACCAAATAATCAACCAGGAGAGAGCCAGTGATTCTTTCCAGAAGAGTAGTTGGGAGACTCTTATTGCAGGTCACGAAGTGGGTTGAGAGGTCAGCTGCAGACCTTGGTTCCATAGTTGGACTAAGCCCTCTGTCCATCTCATAGAGGAAGGAAAACAGTCATTCAAGCCAAGGAGAACAGGTCTTTTGCTGGGTTGAGAAATAGAAAGTTTTAGCTTGGAATAAAAAGGACAAGTTTCAAGCACCACTTGCCTTTGTTGATGCGAGCCCCACAGATCCAGTTTTCATGGAAGCATCGCTGTCACCCAACATTTCATGTCCTTTGGGGCATGTTTTTCTAGACTGTGAGCACTTTTCTAGACTGTGAGCCCACTGTTGGGTAGGGACTGTCTCTGTATGTTGCCAACTTGTACTTCCCAAGCACTTAGTACAGTGCTCTGCACACAGTAACCGCTCAATAAATACAACTGAATGAATAAAATTCTATGGGAGCTCCAAACAGGTATAGAGCAAAGCGTGGCTCCTGCTCTCTAAGAAGTTCCAATATGGAGTTTGTGGATAGCAATTTATTTGCGTTTCATAATTTGGTATTTTTGAAGTGTTAAACATGTGCCAAGCATTATACTAAGTGCTGGGCTAGATACAAGATAATCAGGTCAGACACAGTTCCTGTCCCATGTGGGGTTCACAGTCTATGTGCTTGACACTTCCTAGGCAAACTTTATCTTCTTTCAGATGAGGCAACTGGGGAAAGTCTGGTTAAGGGGAGCCCCTTGGGGAGGTGCAGCTGTGACCAGATGAGAGGAAGATAGTGGAAATGGGACCTATAGGGAAAGCCTCATATAGAGAAGAGGAGGAAAGTCTTTTGGGACCTATAGGGTGTAGTAGAGTATGGGCCTGGGAATCAGAAGGTCATGTGTTCTAATCCCAGCTCTGCCACTTGTTTGCTGTGTGGCCTTGGGCAAATCACTTCTCTGGGCCTCAGTTACCTCATCTGTAAAATGGAGATTAAGACTGTGAGCCCCATGTGGGACAGGGACTATGTCCAATCTGATTTCCTTATATCCCCCCTAGTGCTTAGAATAGTGCTTGGTACATAGTAAGCACTTAACAAATACCACTATTATTATTATTATTATTTTTATTATTATTTGACAATGGGGAGTCCAAAGTCTTATGCACAGTGTATGCTGGGAATGATAGGCTAATGTATATAAAAAAATAAAAATAAATGATGGCATTTGTTAAGCGCTTACTATGTGCCAAGCACGGTTCTAAGTGCTGGGAGGGTTACAAGGTGATCAGGTTGTTCCACGTGGGGCTCACAGTTGTAATCCCCATTTTACAGATGAGGGAAGCTAAGTGATTTGCCCAAGGTCACACAGCAGACATGTGGCGGAGCCAGGATTTGAACCCATGACCTCTGACTCCAGAGCCTGGGCTCTTTCCACTGAGCCACGCCGCTTCCCCTATATGTGTGCAGCTCCATGAGCTTTCTGCCTGTGTTCTCCAGCAGGAATCCTCTGCTCTTTCATTTTTATTGGAATGTCCAAGAGGGTAGTGATTCATTCATTCGATTGTATTTATTGAGAATTTACTGTGTGCAGAGCACTGCACTAAGCACTTGGGAGAGTATAATACAAGAATAAACGTACATGTTCCCTGCTCACAATGAGCTTACAGTCTAGAGCAGGGGTGACTGACATAAATACAAATAAATAAAATTACAGATATGAACACAAGTGTGGCTGGGAGGGGGGAAGAGAAAAGGGAGCAAGACAGGGTTACGCAGAGGGAGTGGGAGAATGGGAAAGGAGGGATTTAGTCTGGGAAGGCCTCTTGGAGATCTGCCTTCAATAAGGCTTTGAAAGAGGGGATAGTAATTATCCGTCAGATTTGAGGAGGGTGGGCATTCCAGGCCAGAGGCAGGAAGTAGAAAAGTGGTCGGTGGCAAGATAGATGAGATTAAACCACAGTGAGAAGGTTAGCGTAAGAAGAGCCTCACCTTGTTCGTTCAAGTATCGGGGAGTGTCTCTGGTGGAGACCGAGTACTGGTGCTGGTTGGATCACTGGTTCGATCCAGGAATGGTGTTATTAGTTCTGATATAGTTTAACTAGGAGAAGTAGCATGGGCTACCAGAAAGAAACCGGGTTTGGGAGTCAGGGGCCAGGGTTCTAATCCCAGCTCCGCCACTTGTCAGCTATGTGACCAGGTGCCTCGGTTCCCTCATCTGTAAAATGAGGATTAAGACTGTGAGCCCCACAAGGGACATGAACTGTGTCCAACCTGATTAGCTTGGATCTACCCCAGTGCTTAGTATACTCCCTGATACACCATTGGTGCTTAATCAATACCATTTTTTTGTTTTAAAAGAAAAACACTAATCCAAACCCACAGTGGTATTTTTTCCCCATCCTATCTCTAAATTCTAGTCAGGGTAAGAGCTGTTGGAGGAATTTATTTAAAAACCCCAAATGTAGATATGCATAGAATTCTTTTGTTTGAAGATGACCCTACTGAAGGTGAAATTCACCTCCGAGTGTGTATGTGCTTGAAAAAGCCAATGTGAGACCCAAATTTCAGGCCATATTGTACAAACAAAAAGGCTACCCCTTGCTGAGAGGTGTTAGGTTTAATGTTTGCAGCACCTGCTGTTGTTTTCCCTCTGTCTCCTCCTCTCTCATTCCTTACAAAGTTTTGCTCCAAAAGAGCCACTCTTTTCTTGATAGCTATGTACCACACTAGTCTATTCTTGCCATTTGACTCCCAGTTTCCTTAAATTTCCTTTGCCTTTCCTTACTTCTGATTTTCCATTTTCAGTTTGCCAAACAGCAGCAGCTCTTTGGGTATCCTGCTGTCGTTCAGTCTCTTGTGGTCCACCTAGATTGGACCACAAGACTGAGATCAGTCCATCATAGCTTTGCTATTAGGAACCTGATTGTTTCAGAACTTAATTGTTTGAGTGTTAACTGTGTGCAGAGCATTGCATTAAGTGCTTTGGAAAGTTACAGTTGATAGACATGATCACTGACCTCAAGGAGCTTGTAGTCTAGAGGGGAAGGCACACGTTAAAATAATAATGATATTTGTTAAGTGCTTACTATGTGCCAAGCACTGATCTAAGTGCTGTGGCAGATACAAGGTCATCCGGTTATCCCACGTGGGGCTCACAGTCTTGGTCCCCATTTTTACAGATGAGATAACTGAGGCACAGGGAAGTTAAATGGCTTGCCCAAGGTCACACAGCAGACGAGTGGTGGAGCCAGGATTAGAACCCTTGTCCTCTGACTCCCAAGCCCGTGTCCTTTCCACTAAGCCACGCTGCTTCTTGCTGTTAGAGGAAGAATATAAAGATATGCTCCTTGTGGGAAAGGAGTATGCCTGCCAACTCTGTTGTATTGTATTCTCCCAAGCACATAGTACAGTACTCCGCACGTAGTAAGTGTTCAATAAATACCATTGATATGTACATAAGTGTTGTTCATGAGGGTATTTTATTTGTGCAGTCTTGTCCTTCAATTTGATATGGAAAAATTACTACTAATAATGATGGCATTTGTTAAGCGCTTACTATGTGCAAAGCACATAGTGCTTCTCACTAGTATCAAGCACTTATGAGTCAAGCCCTATTAAGCATCGGGGTGGTACAAGACAATCATATGGGATACAATCCCTCTCCAAGTGGGGTATGTATTTTCTCATTTTGCAGATGAGGAACTGAGGCCCAAGGTGATAAAGAAGAAGAGAAGCAGTGTGGGTCAGTGGAGAGAGCACGGGCTTGGGAGTGAGAGGTCATGGGTGCTAATCCCAGCTCTGCCAGTTGTCAGCTGTGTGACTTTGGGCAAGTCACTTAACTTCTGTTACTCAGTTATCTGTAACGTGGAGATTAAGACTGTGAGCCCCACATGGGACAACCTGATCGCCTTGTATCCCCCCCAGTGCTTAGAACAGTGCTTTGCACATAGTAAGTGCCTAACAAATACTATCATTATTATTTATTATTATAAAGTGACGTTAGTCGATTTGAACCCTGCTCTACTACTAACTCCCAGTCCCGTTCTCATTTTTTTCTCTCTCTTTCTCTCCCTCTCTCCCCACCAACCCCTCTCAAATGACATTTGTTAAGCACTGTCTATGTGTTTAAACACTGTTTTAAGTACTGAGGTATATTAAAATATATTCAGATTGGAAACGGTCCCTAACTCTTGGGAGGCTCACAGTCACAGTGGAGGGAGAACAGGTATTGAATCCCCATTTTACAGTTGAGGAAACTAAGGTACTGAGCAGTGAAGTGACTTGCTCAAGGTCACACAGCAAACAAGTAGCAGAGCTGGGATTAGATCCCAGGTCCTCTGACTCCCAGGAACCCACTGGCAGGGGGAACAATGAAGCCTAGTGAAAACAGAAGTAAAGGCAGGAATTGACCCCTCAGGATCTCCTCTCTCTGATGTTCTTTCAAGCCTCGGATCAAGTCAAGAACAGCAAACTCCTATTCCCCATAACTCCCCAAATCAGGTGCTTAATCATGGCCTCTGTTTGAGACAAACACAGTATCCTATAGGTAAGCTTTCTCCTTAATATCACCTACAGGTCAGTGAACCAGTTCTCAGGAGCAGTTTACTATGAGGAGGGAACATAGAAGGGAAAGTGCATTCTTATTTATCATTGAACATTTATTGTGTGCAGAGCTCTGGACTAAGCACTTGGGAGAGTACGATATTGCTCTTTGCAAACAATATGGAAACAAGAGCAGATGATTTGAAACTGTTAAAATTTGCTGCACCTTTTTTCCCCCTGACACTCTCTCTCAATCTGTTCTTCACTGCTCTGTGCATGAGAGGCTTTGGCAACGAGTTATTGGAGTATATCTGTCTGTGAGGCAGGGAAGCCTTCAAGATGTCCGTATTTCCATTTCTCCAAGTTGTTAGCAGTTTCGTGCCCATCTGGTTTATCTGAGATTCAAGCCCGAACATTTGTTTAAATGCTAAATGTTTAACTACAGCTGAGAGGATGTGGGAGCTGAAGAAAATTAGGATCAGGACAGCCACGTTCATTTCTCTTTGTCGAGAAACAGAAAAGAGCAGCTGGAAGAAAGGAAGGAGCCTCATCCTGTCCTTGTTCATTTTGGGATGGGGAAACGAGGAGCATTCAGTGGTCAGGCCTCCAGGGGTAGGAGCCTTGTTTGGTCTCCTATTGTCTGGCAGTATAAATGCTAAGGCCCTTCCCTGGGCGGAAAATAGGAAGCGACAAGGTTAGGCTGTCCTTCTGCATTTCCTTTTGAGCCACATATGTGGTGTCTTATGAGCTTAGAGTGTACACTCCAGCAGAAATAAGGATGCCCACTTCCGAATGGCTTAAAATGTAACTTCAGCTGAAAATGTTCCTGATTCAGCAATCACTAATGTGCTTACAGCAAAGGGCCCATTACTGATGTGCACAACTTTGAATTCATTGTACGTCAGCGATGTTGCTGGCTAAGATCATCGACCATCCAGCCCACCAGCCTGTCTCTGACTGCTTGCTTGGAAGAATTGGGTGATGATTTCCCTCCTTGACAATCATCCTCCTCATAGCTTAGAGAAAGAACGTGGCCCAGAGGAAAGAGCCCTGGGCTGGGAGTCTAGAAAACCTTCTAGACTGTGAGCCCACTGTTGGGCAGGGACTGTCTCTATATGTTGCCAACTTGTACTTCCGAAGTGCTTAGTACAGTGCTCTGCACACAGTGAGTGCTCAATAAATATGATTGATTGATTGTGTTCTAATCCTGGCTCTGCCACTCACCTGTTGTGTGACTTCGGGCAAGTCATTTAACTTCTATGTGCCTCGGTTCTCTCATTTGCAAAGTGGGGATTCAATGCCCATTTTCCCTCTTGTTTAGATGGTGAGGCCAAAGTGAGACCTAGTTATCTTGCATCTAGCTCAGTGCTCAGTGCAGTGCATGGCACATAAGTGCTTAACAGATACCGCTATTATTATGATGATGGACCATGGAGCATCCCTAACTTTTATTCAGCTGCTCATTATGACTCTCTTACCCATGCAATGACCCAAGCCTCTCTTGAAACAGCAGCATGGCTAATGGATAAAGCATGGGCTTGGGAGTCAGTCATAGGTTCTAATTCTGCCTCTGCCACTTGTCTACTGTGTAAACTTGGGCAAGTCATTTCACTTCTCTGTGCCTGTTACCTCATCTGTAAAATGGGGATTGAGACTGTGAGCCCACATGGGACAGGGACTGTGTCCAACCCAATTTGCTTGTCTCCACTCAAGTGCTTAGTACAGTGCCAGGCACAAAGTAAGCGCTTAGCAAATGCCATCATTATTGTTATTACTGTTATTATTGGTTGGACTGCCAATTTCCTACAGAAAATCATTCCATATGTTGTCCACCCTCTGGATGGAGATGATGATGAGGAGGGAATTATCCTGTCAAGAGGAATAAAGGATGAACCTCAATCTTAGAACTTAAGGACTGAGAACATGCCCAGGGGAATTGTAGCACTGGGGCTTTGTCCAGTCGCACTCCCACACTCTCATCCCTGCCAATTACATTCTCAAAGGGGCCCAGGAGCATGGCACATTGTAAAGAGTAAATGTGGTCTTCACCTACGTAGGCCAGGGACTAGACCCCAGATTTCCCGGATTTCTTGTTGGGTGATCAAACAGGAAGGCATGGTAAGGAGGGGACATGCATTCGCTTTCCCAGGTGACATGCTGGCACTGGGGATGTGGGGTTGTAGGAAAAGAAGAGCAGCCTGTGTGGCACCTTAACATGATCTCTGCCTTTAAGGAGTTTGTGAAATAGTGGGATTCTCTGTCCCCTCGTTTTTTTTTTTTGAGGAGGAGGGAGGAGATTGAGAGAGTGAGGCAGGTGGCTGAGGAGTAGGGTGAAAAGGGGGAGTGGTTTGCAAAGGGCCAGACACCTGGGGAAGGCCTGAGAGCTTAGAAGCAGCATGGCCTAGTAGATGAATCAGAAGGACCTGGGTTCTGCTCCCAACTCCACCATTCATCTTCTGTGTGACCTTGGGCAACTCACTTGACTTCTCTGGGTCTCAGTTCCCTCATCTGTAAAATGGGGACTAAGACTGAGACACCCCCCCATGTGGGACATGGGCTGTGTCCAAACTGGTTAGCTCATATCTACCCCAGCTCTTAGAAAAGGGCCTGGCACATAGCAATTACTGATCATATACCATATTAAAAAAAGAGTTCAGCTTCTCGGCAAAAGCACAATCCATTATTCCCTTTCTGGGCTGGAGGTAGAGAGCTGAAACTGCTTGGGATTGCTTTTTCTTCCCTGGAGCTCTGTTCAGGGCACAGCATGTTACAGAGCTAATGAAGGCATTTATGGGGGAAGAGTGAGTTTGTAAGTCTGCTCCCCTTTCTTTTCCTTATTCAACCCACTCAACACTTGTGTTCAGTGCCGTTCACTCTCAGGTGGGAGGTGTAATAATGAATCGGTCTCTGGAGCTGAAATCTCCAGTTCCTGAGCTCTGTCTTAATATGGGTGGGTGATCTGTAGATAAATCTAGAAAAGTTAAATTCCAGTCTCTGAAGATATTTTGGCTTAGTGTATAACATTCGAACACATAATAAGTATTGTAATGTTCTCTCTTTCCCAGAAGAGATCAAACACAATTATTGCCAGAATTTGCCCTACTTTTCTAATCAGCTACTGCAGGAAAAAAAGGACCCTGTCAATGTTGTTAATTAAAACCCATTTTAATGAAGTACAGTACCACAGTCTGCAGTGAGCGTAGATAGTATATTAGAATATCTCTCATTGATAACATTAATTATGGTACTTGTTAAACACTTACTATGTGCCAAGCCCTGTTCTAAGCACTAGGTTAGATACAAATTAATCAGATTGGACACAGTCCCTGAACTATATGGGGTTCATATGTTTAATTCTCATTTTATAAATAAGGTAACTGAGGCACAGAGAAATGAAGTGATTTACCCAAGGTCACACAGCAGACAAGTGGCGGAGCCAGGATTGGAGCGCAGGTCCTTCTGACTCCCAAGTCTGTGATCTTATTCACTAAGCCACGCCACTTCTTGCAGAACGGATCCCATCCATTCTTAAACAATCGACCCCCAACAGACACACTCCAAACGGAGTGGCAGTGTCTTGCTTCGAAGGAGATGAGGGAATTCCACACTGACATATGGCCAGACTTCAAACAACAATGCTAAGGGAAAAAGTCAGTTGAATTGTGTTTTCGCAGTTAAAAACCAGATGATACCACCTGGCAGAACAGTGTGGTGGGACTCTGAAATTACATCTCCAGGAGGCTTTCTCTGATGAATTTGTAATCTTCCCAACCTATATCCCTCACAACTGTCTCTCTAACACTTCTGTACAACTCCACATTTGCGTACTTACAACCTCTTGGAACACTGGTGTATGTGTCATATGTTCGATTATTCAGTTGTATTGAGTTCTTATCGTGTGCAGAGCACTGTACTAAATGCTTTGGAGCGTGCAATATAACAATAATCAAACATTCCCTGCCTGCAGTGGGCTAACAGTCTAGAGGGGGAGACAATTAACAAATTACAGATATGTACATGTATAATTATGTACATAAGTATATAGTTACCTTTCATATTCAGAGAAAACACCACTGACAGAGAGGTTTGCCTATGTGTGTACGTACGTCGGAAAAAGGTATTGTGGAGTCCACAGTCCTGGCTACACTGGCCATAAGCCAAGTTGTCCCTTTTTGTGTTGCCATGTTTAATATTTGTAGTGCTAAGGGCTGTCTTCTCCTTCTCTCTCTTTCATCCATTCAATCATATTTATTTAGCACTTGCTGTGTGCAGAGCACTGTACTAAGCATTTGAACCTCTTGGGTTCTACAGGAATTCAAGAGGAAGTTTTTTTTTTGTTTGTTTTTACAGAGAGTTACTCCATTCTTGATGACAATACTCCATGCAGGTCTGTCCTCAGGACTCCCAGTATTCATATGGGATAATAATAATAATGGCACTTTTTAAGCACTTACTATGTTCCAAGCACTGTTCCAAGTGCTGGAATAGATACAAGTTAATCAGGTTGGACACAGCCCTTGTCCCGCATAGGGCTCATTCCCTTAATTCCCATCTTACAGATGAGGGAACTGCCCAGAGAAGTGAAGTGACTTGCCCGGGGTCAAACAGCACATGTGTTGGAGCCAGAATTGGAACCCAGGTCATTCTGACTAACAGGTCTGTGCAAAATTATCTGAACCTTTGTTTTCATCATATTCTTAAAATGCTTTTGCCATCTTTCTTGTTCTTCTAACTCTTAAACATGAATCTTAGGTCTAGCCTCTTTCCTTCCTTCTCTTTTTAATAATAATAATAATAATAATAATGGCATTTGTTAAGCGCTTACTATGTGCAAAGCACTGTTCTAAGTGCTGGGGGGGGATACAAGGTGATCAGGTTGTCTCACCTGGGCTCGCAGTCTTAATCCCCATTTTCCAGATGAGGTAACTGAGGCACAGAGAAGTTAAGTGACTTGCCCAAAGTCACGCAGCAGACAAGTGGCGGAGTCGGGATTAGAACCCATGACCTGTGACTCCCAAGCCCAGCCTCTTTCCACTGAGCCAAGTTGCTTCTCTTTTAGTATCTCCCTTCCCCTTCTAGATTGCAAAATCCTTGTATGTAGACTTCACGCCCACTTATTCTATTGTTTTTCTCCCAAGCACTTAGTACAATAATACTTTGCACACAGTAGGCGCTCAGTAAACACCATGGATTGATTTGAAGCATCTTGGGGTTCTTCTTTCATTGTATCTGGTATGCCGTTCGGTTCGTTTTATAGGAACTTATGGATTAAAGAGCCGCTACTACTATTATTAC
The DNA here is from genome assembly GCF_015852505.1 of Tachyglossus aculeatus. Lineage (NCBI taxonomy): Eukaryota > Metazoa > Chordata > Mammalia > Monotremata > Tachyglossidae > Tachyglossus > Tachyglossus aculeatus. Next base: position 6,238,146 of record NC_052074.1, read on the forward strand.
TCTTTATTTTACTTGTACATATCTATTCTATTTTATTTTGTTAGTATGTTTGGTTTTGTTCTCTGTCTCCCCCTTTTAGACTGTGAGCCCACTGTTGGGTAGGGACAATCTCTATATGTTGCCAACTTGTACTTCCCAAGCGCTTAGTACAGTGCTCTGCACACAGTAAGCGCTCAATAAATACGATTGACTGATTGATATTGGACCATGCTAATGATTTATGGCCACCTCCTGAGTTCTTTAACAAGGCTCATTTCTTTTATGAAGCTGTAAAATAGGGTTCTCTTGTCTGCCACTCCATAAACAAGAGTGGCAGGCTCACGCACCACTTGGAAACGTTTCTAAATGACAGAGGTGGAGCTGTGCAAAGATTCAACTGATTAGTATATGGGACATGTACTTTTATTATCCCTGGTTGTAGTATGATGTTTTCAGGACCTGGTAATGTTTTCCTTTTTTCCTCTTTGTTTCCCATTCTTTTTGGAGCTTTTGCTCCAAAGCTGAGAAGCAGCATGGCCTGGTGGATAGAGCATAGATCTAGACTTGGACTTGGGTTCTAATCCCAGCTTCACCACTTGTCTGTTGTGTGATCTTGGGCAAGTCACTTTACTTTCCTGGGCCTCAGTTCCCTCATCTGTAAAATAGGAATTATTACTGTGAACCCCAAGTGGGATGTGGACTGTGTCCAACTTGGTAATCTTGTATCTACCCCAGCACTTAGTACAGTGCCTAGCACATAATAAGCACTCTACAAATACCTTAAAAAACAAAATAAAATTGTTTGAGGCTTTGTTACAACTACTGCACCTTGCAAATGAAATCTTTTGCGCTTCAAGTCTGCATTAAATCAATACATCCTTTGGATGGATTTACGTGGGGTCTTAAATTTTAGGAGCACCTAGAAAAGCAATTTTCTAGAAGACTATGGATGGTTCAAAATATCTAGAATCCTTTAAAGTCCAAATAAAAAGCAATTTTCTAGAAGAATATGGATGGTTCAAAATATCTAGAATACTTAAATAATCCTAATGCCAGAGTAATATCCAGATGTGTAGTTTGATTAATTCATACTGTTAAAAAAAAAGGTAGGGACCATTTTCTAACCTTGATAATGATGTTGGAAACCGCTTGACTGATTTCCCCTTCTTGTGCTGGTCCAAGGATTGCGCAGTTCCAGCTTTCAGCTGGGGATGGTAACAGAATAATATGAGAAAATTTTCTCACACTGATGAGAAAATATGTTTGAATATTTGATTTCAAGTACAATCTGGGTTTAATTTAATGCATGTTTCCTAATCATAATGTTTTCTAATTAACGGTGGTTAAAAATCTTTGGAATAGCTTCATCAGTATCAGTAATGTACTTGTCGCTATTAGAGAGTCTCACTTCATCTTAACGTGAAAAATGTAAATGTGGGGAATTTGAACTTTGGCATTGTTGGAGGAAAACATCAGGAATTGCAAGCCAGCCTGGATACTTGCTATTAAGTCTACATATCGAAAGCATATAATTTAACACTCATTGGCTGTGTTTCACATGATCAATCAATCATACTTACTGAGCACTTACTATGTGAAAAACACTGTTCTAAGTGTTTAGGAGAGTACCGTATGAGAGACATTCCCTATCTTACAGTCTAGAGGGAGAGACAGACATTAATAGAAAAGATATGTATATAATTGCTGAGGGGATTGAGAGGACAGTGAATAAAGGGAGCAAGTTAGGGCAATGCAAGAGGGAGGGGGAGAAGAAGAAAAGAGGGCTCAGTCAGGGAAGACCTCTTGGAGAAGATGTGTCTCCAATAAGGCTTTGAAGTGGGGAAAGTAATTGTCAGATATGGAGAGGGAGGGTGTTTCAGGCCAGAGGCAGGATGTGGGTGAGAGTTTGGTAGTGAGATAGATGAGAGGGAGGTACAGTGAGTGGGTTGGAATTATTGGAAGTTGGGCTGTAGTAGAAGAGTATTGAGGTGAGGTAGAAAGAGGCAAGGCGATTGCTGACAGTAACGAGTTTGCTGCATAGTAACTGAGGGGAATAAATACGTAATTGTGACCCAGACACACCCCTGTTGAGGAGAAGAGAGTTGGCTTTTAATCCAAATTACTGTTTCCATGTTGAGTCCTAGATGGCCTGCTGGAAGGAGTATTAGCCTGGGAGTCAGGAAACTTGGGTTTCATTTCCAACTTTGCCTCAGGGTTGCTGTGTAAACCTTGACCTCATGTGCCATTAGTTTGTTTAACATGTAAGTCCTCCTGGAACAAAGAGGAGAAACAAGACCACTGTTTAACACGTGGTCAATCAATAGTACTTCTTGAGCACTTCCTGGGTACAGAGCACTGAAGTAAGTGCTTGGAAGAGTACAGTTCAATAGATTACGTAGTCTTGATCCCTGTCAATGAGGAGTTTCAGGTATAGGACCATGGTCTAGGAGAGTGGAGACCATGGAAGGGAGCATTGGACTGGTCATGCATGAGGATTTTCTCCACATTCATGCCCATAGATGTATTCTCCCCATTGGAGGAATGGACACACTCATTCTCTGTCTCCCTATCTATCTCTCTTGCTCTCATTCACACTCTATCTCTATCTCTGACAAGAACAATCAGCCTATATTGTTTGATTTTAAAACATTTATTATCATTATATTAAGCACTTACTATATGTCAAACATTGTTCCAAATGCTGGGGTAGATTCAAATTAATTCATTCAATAATATTTATTGAGCACTTACTGTGTGCAGAGCACTGTACTAAACATTTGGAAAGTACAATTCATCAGGTCAGACACGGTCCCTGTTCCTCATGGGGCTCCCAACCTGTGTAGTATGAGAACAGGCATTGATTAGCCATTTTACAGCTAAGGATGCTGAGGCACTGAGAAATGTACTGACTTAACCAAGATCACACAACAGACAAGTGGCAGAGCTGGGATGAAAACCCAGATCCTCCAACTCCCAGGCTCATGCTCTTTCCACTAGGCCAAGCTGCTCCTCTATATGAAAGAATCAATCGTGCTTACTGTGTGCAGAGCACTGAACTAAGTCCTTGGGAGAATATGATATAGCAGATTTGGTTGACATAATCCCTGCCCACAGGAGCTTACAGTCTAGAGGGGGAGACAGACATTAAGATAAATTATGGATATGTAAATAAGTGCTGTGGGGTGAATAAAGGGGTAGAAATCCAAGAGCAAGGGTGATGCAGAAGGGAGAGGGAGTAGGGGAAATGAGAGCTTAGTTGGAAAGGCCTCTTGGAGGAATGGGACGGATACACTGAATGTGTATGTTTAAAGATAATGATCCTTAGCATTTACCCTCTTGTTTATCCACTCTCTTCTCCCACTTCATCCCAGTTTGCACCCTTTGTTTCTCTTAAACAACTTGCCAACTTGTACTTCCCAAGTGCATAGTACAGTGCTCTGCACAAAGTAAGTGCTCAATAAATATGATTGAATGAATGAATTAAACCATACTACTCAAGGGGCCTTGTTCTTGTCTTTCCCATTCATTCAATCGTATTAAGTGCTTACTGTGTGCAGAGCACTGTACTAAGCACTCCACCACTGGCCTCTTGCTTCATGGAAAAGAAGAGGGAGAGAATCCCGTGGCTTAGTGGAGAGAGCATGGGCTGTGAAGTCGGAAGGACCTGTGTTCTAATCCCAGCTCCATCACGTGTCTGCTGTGTGACCTTGGATAAGGCACTTAACTTTTCTGGGCTTCAGTTACCTAATCTTTAAAAAGAGGATTCAGAGTGGGAGCCCATGTGGGACATGGGCTGTGTCCAACCTGATTACCTTGTATTTATCCCAGCATGGAGAACAGTGCTTGGCATATTGTAAATGCTTAACAAGCACTATTATTATTATTGTTCATTCATTCAACCATAATTTATTGAGCTCTTACTGTGTTAATAAGGAAGAAGGGAGTATGAAAATACAGTGATGAGTTCTAGCATTGAAATACACATATGAACCTTCCCTTTCAGGCTGTTCGTCTAAAAGGAAGTGATCCGTGATTCTCTAAAATGAATTGTAAAGGCAAAACCTGGTGGTTCAGACAGATAAAATGAGAGAAGATTTTGTTTCCTCCACTTCAAATTTTCACTCTGTAGGATGCTGCCTTGGTCTCGAAGCAATAACTTCCCAGAGCCTGTTTACTACTGTGCCTTGTTACAGTCTACAGAAACAGGAGATGAAAGTCAATAGCGAGGTGGGAGGGACAGAAAAAGGACTAAGCAGAATGGTTTGGGGGTGGCCTCCCACGCAGCTCACAGAAAGTCTAATGCAGAAAAGTCCTAGTTTGATACTAATGTCCTTGAGGAAGAGGATCTAATTCTCACAAGAAAATGGGATATGAGGCAAACTGAAAAGAATATTGATTGGGAATTGGAGACATTAGGAAAAAAAATATCTCTTTGAATAGGTATGTGTTCTAAGCCTCCCTGGCCATCTGAATTTTCAAGGGTTGATTAATCAGAGACAAACTAAAGGAATACCTGGGAGGGAAAGGATGACAATTAACAGTATTGAAATGTACTTAATTAACTGGGTGGATGCACTCTTTACAATGGCACTCTTGAACTGGGATAAGTACATGCCATATGCAAAATGTCATAATGCTTTCCATAGAAGAACATTGCCAGCTGTTGTGTCTTGGGGATAATTGCTGTAGAATAATGCAAAGTTTCATAAGCAGGGCAGAACCTTTCCTAAAATCAGAATTTGTCATCCTGAATTTTCAATTTTCGTGACTTTAAGCACAAAGTCTAGTGTATCCCTTGACCTGAATTGACTGAATTTTTAAATTCAGATGAAATTTGTCAAGATTTGAACAAATCCAGGACTCCAGTGAATTTAGCTAAATTCTGGAAGCATTGGTTAGGGGTAAACACTGAAAGCAGGGGGCATGTATCTTAAGGAGATGACATTTTTTTTTTATAAACCTGTATTAAAGCAATGCTGTGCAGAGTAGTCCCCAATACAGCCAGTGGAAATGAGAAGCATCGTAGCCCAGTAGATAGAGCATGAACTGGGGAGTTAGTAGGACCTGAGTTCTAAATCTGACTCCACCACTTGTCTGCTGTGGGACCTTGGGCAACTCACTTCACTTCTCTGTGCTCCTCATCTGTAAAATGGGGATTAAGACTGTGAGCTCCATGTGGGACAGGGACTGTGTCCACCTTGATTACATACCCCAGCGCTTAGAACAGTGCCTGGCACATAGTAAGTGCTTAATAATAATAATAATTGTGGTATTTGTTGAGCACTTAGTATTTGCCAGGCACTGTACTAGGCACTGGGATGGATCTAAGCAAATCAGGTTGGATACAGTCCCTGTCCCATGTGGGGTTCATGGTCTCAATCCCCATTTTACCTATGAGGTAACTGAAGCACAGAGAAGTGAAGTGACTTGCCCAAGGTCACACAGCAGACAAGTGTCAAAATCTGGATTAGAGCCCATGACCTTCTGACTACCAAGCCCCTGATTTATTCACTACACCATGCTTAACAAATGTGAAAAAAAATTAAAAGTAGTTAAAAGTCTATCTGCTTATATAAAATTGTCTTACATCTGAAATGGATGTGGGGATGGATTGGGAAATATAACATAAATTTAGATTGTAATCCTCTGATGAATATGATGCTCTGCACGTAGTAAGTGCTCAATAAATACGATTGATTGATAATAATGGCACTTATTTTGTGCCTACTCTGGGTCCAATATGTTCCAAAGTGCTAGGATCGATACAATAATCATCATAATGATAATGGCATTTGTTAAGTGTTTACTATGTGCCAAGCACTGTTCTAAGTGCTGAACAGAAGAGATAGCACTGACTACAAGAGATTCAGGTCTTAGATCAACATTCTGAGGGATGGTGAGCAGGTATCTTATAGCTTGTTTGCTTTATAAGTGAGGAAACTGAGGCTCAGAGAGGTTAAGGAATTTTCTAACATTATACAACAGGTAAGTGGTGGAGCCTGGATTTTGAACCTAGCTCTCCTGACTTCCAGGCCTGAGCCCTATTTGACCATTCTACCTCTCTGGAGAAGAGGAGAATGGGGGAATATATTCATATTCTTTCTTTATTTCTCTCTCTCCCCCCCCCCCCCCACCAGCCCCCGCTCCAGTGATGATCTAGAAATAAAACTCTAAAAAGAATTTGTCCCCTGTTATCCAGATTGTTCAAGCTATTGGACCCACAGTGAATTTTTGGACTCAGATGATCAGGATAACTTGCTCATATGAACCTAAGTGCTGGTCTTGATTTAAGATGTAGAAAATAGAACTAAAGAGAATAATAATAATAATAATAATAATAATGGCATTTGTTAAGTGCTTACTATGTGCAAAGCACTGTCCTAAGTGCTGGGGGGATACAAGGTGATCAGGTTAACCCATGTGGGGCTCACAGTCTTAATTCCCATTTTACAGTTGAGGGAACTGAGACCCAGAGAAGTTAAGTGACTTGCCCAAAGTCACACAGCTGACAATTGGCGGGGTTGGGATTTGAACCCATGACCTCTGACTCCAAAGCCCGTACTCTTTCCACTGAGCCACAATGCTTCTCATTTCAGGTGAGTTTCAGTTTGAAACTTCAGAGTTTCAGAACGAGTTTCAGGTGTGCAAAGGATTTTGAGTGCATACAGGGTAAAAATCAATTGCATTAACAGGTTGAGAGACCTTCAGTTTGAGGATTTCTGGAAACCTTTCAGAATATAATAGACTTCACTGTGTCCTGGAGGGAGACGAAGGGATTCAGGAAACCGTCCTAGAGTGCCAGGTAAATTTGGTCTGTTCAGTTTACAGAATGGTTTCCTGCTCCACATGTTTAATGGCCCATTGAGAAAAGTGCATTTAGATGGGTACATTTCACATACCCTTTTCCACAGTCCAATAAAGAACTAAGCAGTAGGCTACGTGCAGTGTAAGATGCGATGTCAGAGTTGCGAAGTTTCTGTGGGTTGAGGGTACTCGTGGTTGCTTGTATCCTCATTACTATCTACAACATTTCTTTGTATAGCAATCATTTTATTGACCGCTTACAGTGTGCAGAGCCCTGTACTAAGTGCTGGGAAGAGTACAATATATATCATTTTATACCGCCTATTCTAAGCACCAACTCGTATATATATACTTCTTCCTTCTATCTATAAATTAATTTCAATGTTGGTCTTCCCTGGTAGACAGGCTTCCTGAGCTCAGGGATGGTGTCTACTAATTCTGTTGTACTCTCCCAAGGGTTTAGTGTAGTGCTTTGCATCTAGAAGGTGCTCAGTAAATGTTATTGATTGATTGACTCGCAGGCCATCCTTATTAAGGGGTATCATCTGTGGTGAGACATGCAGTGTTTTGGCCCTCAGGATGCCTTCTTTCAGCTCTTCCTTTTGAGAACAAGGCTTGCCAGGATCTTGAATTAAAAAAAAAAAACAACAAAAAAACCCTGAAACACTGAAGTTCATTTTTTCTTTTTTGGCCATTTGTACCTGGAAGAGCCAAATACTCTGGACAGCCAAAGACCTGTTTTTTGGGGGGAAGGACAACTTCCTCAGAGGTTAGAGGTCAAAGGCCTTTGGGGTAAATGGTAACCATTTCAAACCTCCAGGGAGGCTTTCTGAACAACCTCTGAGGAGTTTCAAAGGCTCAGCTGTCTGCTTTTCAAGCTGAATTCCCAGCCTTGCTCATCCCACCTAAGATGTGAGAGCTGCCGTTTTGTTGGGAAAAAGTCCCAATGTCGTGGCTTTCTGGGCATTTGCTCTTTGATCTGTCCACTCCCAGTCCTTAACCCCTCCATAAAAATCCCCATCACTCAAAGTGGAAAGTTGAGTAATTGTGTATTTGTTAAACACTTACAATGGTTAGAAAACTGTACTAAGTGCTGCAGGGTGGAGGGATACAAGATAAAAAAGATTGGAAAAAGTGCCTCTCTCCCACGGGGCTCAGAGTTTGTGAGAAGAACAGGTATTTTATCCCCCGTTTTATTGATGTGGTAACTGGGACTTAGAGAAGCTAAGTGAATTACCAAGCAAATGGCAGAGCTGGGACTAAAACCCAGGTCTTCTGACTTCTAGGCACATGATCTTTCCACTAGAACACACTACTTTGTAGGGTTGGGCCACTGGAAGCTGAAATGGGACAGAGGCTGATACCTGAAATGCACTCAAGCGATTGAATTGCTAGTAAATTTTCAGGAGAGGTAATAATAATAATAATGATGGCATTTGTTAAGCGCTTACCATGTGCAAAGCACTGTTCTAAGCGCTGGGGGGGATACAAGGTGATCAGGTTGTCCCACGGGGGTCTCACAGTCAATCCCCATTTTGCAGATGAGGTAACTGAGGCCCAGAGAAGTGAAGTTACTTGTCCAAAGTCACACAGCTGACAAGTGGTGGAGCTGGGATTTGAACCCATGACCACTGACTCCAAAGCCCGTGCTCTTTCCACTGAGCCACGCTGTTTCTCTTCTAGGTAGTGAATGTAGCCAAAGTCTTTCCAACCTACAAAGTGTGAGGGTTTGGGAGGGTGGGAGGGAAGGATAGGAGGAGAGTCACAGTTCATAAAATGGGAGGTTTGATATGTGACCCAAGGAAACCATAGCTAAGAAGTAGGAAATTGAAATAATGGTAATACCAATAATAATGACAGTAATGGCTTACTGTGCTCTAAGCACTGGGGTAGATACAGGATAATCAGATCAAACATGGTCCATGCATCAGGGTGGTCTATTGCTTTTTTTTTTTTTAAATAGGGTTTATAAAGGCTTACTAAAGTCAAGCACTGTTCTAAGTTCTGGGGTAGATACAAGTTCATCAGGTTGTACACAGATTGCAAGACCCATGTGGGTACAGGGACTAAGTGGAAAGAGCATGGACTGAGGAATCAGGAGAAATGGATTCTAATCCTGGTTCCACCACTTGCCTGTTGTGTAACTTTGGGTAGGCCACTAAAAATGTCTGTGCCTCAGTTTCCTCATCTATAATGGGGATCCAATATCAATTCTTCTAGTTAGACTGTGAGTTCCATTTGGGACAGGGACTGTATTTATCTTAGTGCTTGGCACATAGTATGCACTTAGTAGATATTATTACCATCAACAACCAGTGCTTACAGTCTAAGGGGTTGGTAAAGAAGGTATCCATCCTATCCTCATTTTACCCATGCAGAAACTGGACCAGAGAGATTGTGACTTGTCCAAGATCTCACAATACAGTGGACTGGGACCAGAATCCTGATTCCCAGTCCAGTGCTAGACTGTAAGCCCATTGTGGGTAGGGATTGTCTCTATTTCTGAACTGTACTTTCCAAGCGCTTAGTGCAGTGCTCTGCACACAGTAAGTGCTCAATAAATATGATTGAATGAATCAATGAAAGAGGTTGGACACATCTGTGTTCCATGTGGCAGTTGCAGTCTTAATTCCCCTTTTAATTAAGCACAGGGAAGTGAAGTGACTTGCCCTAGGTCACACAACAGACAAGTGGCGGAGCTGGGATTAGAATCCAGATCCTTCTGACTCCATGCTTTATCCAATAGGCCATGCTGCTTCCTTATGCCTTTTTTAATGGTAATTAAGTGCTTGCTATGTTCCAGGTACTGTACTAAGTGCTGCGGTATATACAACATAATCAGGTTGCTGTCCCACAGGGGGCTTACAGTCTAAGAAGGAGTTACAGTGCTTAATACAATGCTTTGAACACAGTAAGTGCTCAATAAATACGATTGAATGAGTGAATATCATTGGGTCATACAGTGCAGGAAGAGGAGGCAGATTCAAGGACAAAGATGGGTTGCCTTGAATAGACTCTTTCAGAGTATGTCCAAGACTGAGTCCGGCTGCGTGCTTGCTCCATCACCTGACTTTCACCCGGCTGCCCTCTTTGTCCTTATGAGTGGCGCTGGGATTCTGGAGGGGTTTCTAGAGGGTTGAGGACCTCTCCCATAAAAGGGAAACTGTAGCCTCTACTATGCCCGAGGGTTCTTTGCAACCACTAAATCTTAGTAGTATTTCATTGATTGGCTCCCTCACCGTAGCAAAGAATTGCTTTGCCTGGCTCCCCAAGTTGATTTAGAGTTGGTAAATATGTATCTCCACACTTTGAACTGTCAGGGAATCCATGCTATTGATTTTCTGGTTAGCAGGTATAGGAAGGAATGGCTTGATTTACAAAGGTTATTTTGTAACATCTTCAATGGCCCATCCAGTTTATACATCGTTAATAAGCTGAGACAAAAGGCGGCAGATCCTCCTAATTCCTTCTTAAAACAATAGGAGACAGATTCATGAATATTTTCACTCCTTAAATTAGAAGGAATTGTTTAACGTGAAAGGGGATAAAGATGTAGAATCCAAGAGCACACGGTATCGGCATAAGTTTAGATTTGCTTAACGGCAGGGGAATGAACAAGTCGATACCTAAGATCCTTCCCATCATTCTCCACCTTTATCATTATCATCACTAGTATTTCTTACTTACCTATTGGGCAACTGTTAATAGAGGGCAAGGATCGCGTCTACAAACTCTTATACTCTCCCAAGCACTTAATATAGTAATGCTCCCTAAATACCACTGATTAATTGCTGAGCGCTTTTCATAGGTGCCTAGTAACAGATACAGAAGTAAGATATGGCAGTGTGAGAAGTAACATGAGCTAGTGGAAAGAACATTGGCCTGGGAGAGGACCTGGGTTCCAATCCTGGCTCTGCCCCTTGTCTGCTGAAGGACCTGGGGTAAGTCACTTAATGTCTCTGGGCCTCATCTGTAAAATGGGGATTAAGACTGTGAGCCCCGTATTGGATGGGGACTGTGTCCAAGCTGAGAAGCAGCATGATTCAGTGGAAAGAGCACGGGCTTTGGAGTCAGAGGTCATGGGTTCGAATCCCAGCTCCGCCACATGTCTGTTGTGTGACCTTGGGCAAGTCACTTAACTTCTCTGAGCCTGTTACCTCATCTGTAAAATGGGGATTAAGACTGTGAGCCCCACATGGGACAACCTGATCACCTTGTATCCCCCTCAGCACTTAGAACAGTGCTCTGCACATAGTAAGTGCTTAACAAATGCCATTATTATTATTGTCTTCTCTACCCCAGCTCTTAGAACGGTGTCTGACACATAGTAAGTGCTTAACAAATATCATCAAAAAAAGGTAAAGGATGAGGTCATGGTGATCCGGTGGTGGGTTTTTACATGGGGAAGGATGTGGTTTAGTAGAACGATGGCTATGACTACTATTATTATTACTGCTAATAATAATAATCGGCATTTGTTAAGCCCTTCTATGTGGCAAGTAGTGGAGTACAAACCATAAGATCAGGCACATCCCCTATTCCACAAGGGTCTCACAGTCTATATAAGGAAATTCCATGCAGTGGAAGTAGCACAGAGATAGGAGACGCAGTTAAGAGTTGGGTTTGGGAGAAATATAGAATGTAACCTGGGGTAAGGCAAGAGAAAGGAGTGGATAGGCAGGAGGGAGACAGAGTGGAAAGCCTTGAAACCACTGATTAGAAGTCAACAGGGTGGTTGAAGGGTCTCCCACCCTGTTGAATAATAATGATAATATCTGTGATATTTGTTAAGCATTTACCATATACCAAGCACTGTAATAAGTACTGGGGCAGACACCAGATATTCAGGTCCCACATGGGGTTCACAATCTAGGAGAGAAAACAAGTATTGAATCCCCATTTTGCAGATGAGGGAACTGAGGCATAGAGAAGTAGAGAAATGAAATGACCTATCTAAGGTCACACAGATGAGTGGAGGCAGAATTAGAATCCGGATCCTCTGACTCCTAGGCCCCTGATCTTTCTACTAGGTCCTGACTGCTGTTTCTAGCCTGGAACCCCTTTCTCCTGACAAAGTGTCAGGTCACAGATGTACCCATTTTTGAAGTCCTGAAATCTTATCTCCAGGTTAATTCCCACACCTCAGTAATGTCAACCCAAAGCTACCTACAGCACTTTATGTATTTCACCCTATCCTTAGCAGTTGCGTGTTTATCAGTACATTCACTTGTTCAGCTAGTTCATCCTGATACATTCGGACTGCTTTTTGCTATATCCTGGCTTCTCTTCTTGCTCCCACTACTTGTAAGTCATTTTTGTCTGTCCACCCCATTAGATTTTAAGCTCCTGGAGAGTGTGTTAATGTAGTGTTAATGGTCACAAATGCTTTGTTCAGTTCTTCATATCAGTAGGTAATCAGTAAAGACCATCGATGAAGATCAAGTAAATAGGAAGCAGCATGGCCTAGTGGGCAAAGGACTGGGGTCAAGAAACCTGGGTTCTATAAATCTCTGCTCTGCCACTTGCCTGCTTATTAATCAATCAATCAATCGTATTTATTGAGTGCTTATTGTGTGCAGAGCACTGTACTAAGTGCTTGGGAAGTACAAGCTTAGACAAGACACTGAAAACTGAAATGTTTTCAGCTATAAAATGAAAATGAAATGCTTGTTATCCCTCACATTAGACTGTGAGCTTTAAGTGGGACAGGGACTGTGTCCACTCTGATTAACTGAATCTATCCCAATACTTAGTATGGTGTTTGGCACATGGTAATTGGCACTGCAATTATTACTATTATTCTTATTTACGTCATTGGAGGTTTTTGTGACGAGGTAAATGATGTGACTAACAGGAAAAGGCTTATGGCATTGCTTTGTGCTAAATTCATGCTGTGATAGCTGAGGTAAAAAAGTCACCAAGGAGCTTGGTACTTCAACCTCTTTCAAATGTTCCTTTGGGCCTAGGTCTATATGCCATCTGCTAGATGGATTTTTGAGATATTGCCATGTGGAGACCTATTGGATTGCTATGGATTTAGCACTTTCTAGGGCAAAATAATCACACCTTGTTGATTTCTAACTTCGATGGAGTAGCCCAAATTTGAATTGGATATTACTCTCCTTCTGAGTCGATGCTCTATGGAAAGTGATAATCCCAGATGCTGTATGGAAAGTGACATTCCCAGGTCGAACCTGTACATAATTTACTTGTTTTGGATTCCTAGGAAGAGAAGGACTTGGGAGGTATCATTTGTCTTTAAATTCTTGTGCAAGAAATCCTAAGCAGAGGCAGGATGGAGGAACTGGGCATACCATTAGAATCTAATAATAATAACAATAATAATAATAATATTGAAGTGTTTATTATTTGTCCAACACTGTGCTAAGCACTGGGGTAGATATATAAGAAGACTGGACACAGTTTCTGTTCCACAGGAGGCACACAGTATGAAAGTGAGAACAAGTAATGAGTCCCCATTTTACAGATGAGGAAACTGACCACAGAGATGTTGTGAGTTTCCCTAGGTCATAAAGCAGGCAAGTGCTCCTCCTCCCCACCCCAATGCCCCAACTCCCTCCCTCTCCTCTACCCCCCCACCCCACAGCACTTGAGTGTATATATGTACATATTTATTATTCTATTTATTTTATTAATGATGTGTTATTGTTGCCTGTTTACTTGTTTTGTTGTCTGTCCCCCCCTTCTAGTCAGTGAGCATGTCGTTAGGTATGGATTGTCTCTTTGTTGCTGAATTGTACTTTCCAAGTGCTTAGTACAGTGCCCTGCACACAGTAAGCACTCAATAAATACAATTGAATGAATACAGTGAGTGAGTAAAACAGGAACTTGTATAATCTAGATATGTTCAGGTGGTGCATTCATTCATTCAATTGTATTGGGGGCTTACTGCGTGCAGAGCACTGTACTAAGCGCTAGGGAAGTACAAGTTGGCAACATATAGAGACGGTCCCTACCCAACAGTGGGCTCACAGTCTAGAAGGGGGAGACAGACAACAAAACAAAGCATATTAACAAAATAAAATAAATAGAATAAATATGTACAAATAAAATAGAGTAATAAATATATACAGACATTTATACAGGTGCTGTGGGGAGGGGAAGGAGGTAAAGCGGGGGTATGGGGGGGGGGAGAGATAAGAGGGGGCTCAGTCTGGGAAGGCCTCCTGGAGGGGGTGAGCTCTCAGTAGGGCTTTGAAGGGTGGAAGAGAGTTAGCTTGGCGGATGTGCGGAGGGAGGGCATTCCAGGCCAGGGGGAGGACGTGGGCTGGGGGTCAACGGTGGGACAGGCAAGAATGAGGCCTAATGGTGAGGAGATTAGCGGCTGAGGAGCGGAGGGTGCGGGCTGGGCTGGGGAAGGAGAGAAGGGAGGGGAGGTAGGAGGGGGCAAGGTGATGGACAGCCTTGAAGCCGAGGGTGAGGAGTTTTTGCCTGATGCGTAGGTTGATTGGTAGCCACTGGAGATTTTTGAGGAGGTGCATATCATGCTTGGTTGAAATCATACGGTTCTAAGTAAAATCTTACATCATCCACCTCTTCACTCTGCTTCTAAGAGAGAATCTTGTTAATGAGTAGTGGGTGTTTAGATAATAATAACAGTAATTATGGCATTTAAGTGCTTATTATGTGCCAGGCACTGTAATCATTCAATCATATTGTTTTAAGTGCTTACTGTGTGCAGAGCACTGTATTACGTGCTTGGGAGAGTACAGTATAAAAATAAGCAGACATATTCCCTGCCCACAATGAGCTTACTAAACGCTGGGGTGGATACAAGCAAATCAGGTTGGACACAGTCCCTGCCCCATGTGGGGCTCACGGTTTCAATCCCCATTTTACAGTTAACTGAGACACAGAGAAGTTATGTGACTTGCCTAAGGTCACAGAGCAGACAAATAGTGGAGTGGGGAATAAAAGCCCTGATCTTCCTACTCCCAGGCCCGAGCTCTATCCACTATGCCATGCTAGATAGGAGCTCAAAATCAATTAATCATATTGAGCACTTACTGTGTGCAAAGCACGGTACTAAGTACTTGGGCGAATACAATATAGTGGATTTGGTTTGCAAAGTCCCTTTCTAGAAGCGAATGCAGAGTATATGGATATATAAAAAGTGCTGAGGGTAGAGTGACTTAAATTCATAGGTGATGCAGAAGAGAGCACAAATAAGGGTTAATGAGGACTTAGGGAAAGCCCCTCGGAGGAGATGTGATTTGTTGGGCTCTGAAGGTGGGGAGAGTGGTAGTAAGCTTATGGAAGGAAGGGATTGGGTCTACCAACTATTCTCCCATGCGCTTAATACGGTGGTCTGCACATAGTATGCTCTCAATAAACACCATTGATTGAACAGTATGTGATGTAGGAAGAAACAGTTGCACTTATAGCGCTGATCAAGATGCAGACACAATTGTGTGACTTTCCCATTGAATTTGTTGGAATGGAAGACTCATATAGTAAGCCCGAGTGTATGTGGATTTTGTGGCTTTTATTTCTGGCACAAATAAGATGAATGGGAGGATTTTTTTTTGTTTGTTTTAATGGCAGCACAGGATAATGCCTCTGTCCCATGTTTATGGGGTTTTGCTGCAGAGTTAGAAGGTGATGTAAATTCCCAGGGAGAAAGCACACTATGGCTTTTATGCCTTTCCAGTACTGCTTGACACTGAGGTTTGTCTTGGAGCATCCTTAGGTTCGCTTGCCTCTCGGAATCTATTCTCGGTGATGCAGGAATTGCTAGAAATGGCTGATGCCGTCCACTGATTGCTTCCCTAGCAACTGGGCAAGTTTGTGATACAGCGATCATTTGCTGATTATTTCATCGATCAGGAAAGACATTCAATTTTCCTCCCCCACCCTACCCTCCCTTCCATGAATACATTTGAAAATCCAACATGTCACACTGTATTCACAATCTTCATTCTAAATAAAGAGAGGTTCACTAGGAAGATTGATTTTCTTTCACGTTTATTATCTGCTCAGCAGAAGATTAGTTCTGCATTTGTAGTGGTTCTCCTTTTGGCTCTATCATGCCTCTGATTAACTTTTCAACTTTGAGCTGTGAGCCTTTCTATTTGCCTCTTTGCCCCAACATTGCTTTTACCTACTCTCCTACTTCCAACACTATATTATATACTCACAACATTCCTAAAATTCCCTCTTCTTCCAGGAAGTCTTCCCCCAATTAATTCACAATGCCCCATATTGCACCAATCTACAGGCATCTTTACATTTAAGCGCTTTACACCCCTCCTGAGCACTTTTGTGTATATGTTAGGATAAATTGTACATTCGTATGATTAAGCTATTTCATTCCTTGCATATTTGTACTCCTACTTGTTATATCTTTTGTCTTCCTCCTGCTCCCTCTCTTTGTAAATGCCATCTGTCTGTGTCTGTTCTCCATCTTGAGGTCAAGAAATGGGTCTGTAATTTCTGTCCCAAGGGCTTAGGACAGTGCTCTGCACTCAGTAGACTCTCAAATACCAGAGATTGCCCACATGTGTCATTCATTCATTCAGTCATTTATTGAGCACTTACTGTGTGCAGAGCACTGTACTAAGTCATTTCAAGTTTGCGGAGCTCAGGCAGTAACTTTGATAACCCTCTCCCCTCCATCCTGTGGCTTCTCTCACTCTACCCTCTGAATGGCATGCAAGCCATAATGGACACTTATTTGGGTTTTTTTCAGTTCTCTAGCTCCATCTTTATGAACAAGTGGGTCATAAAGAGCTGCTGGTTGTGCTGGGAGGATTTTGGAAGGGTGTAAAGGAAGTTTTCCAGTCTCCTGGGACTGATCACTCAATAGTATTATGCTCCTACTGGGAAAGGACACTGAACTAAGTACTTGCTAAACTGCAGTAGAATTAATAGACATGATTCCTGCCCTCAGCGAAAGGTGACTTGTCAATGATGGTCCCACAGGATGGATGTATTGGCTACAGAGGATAGAGAGAATCACCTGAGTGGAAGAAATCAATCGCTGAGCATTTTTTTTAATGATATTTCTTAAGGACTTACTGTGTACCAGACATTGTACTAAGTGCTGGGATAGATACAATGTTGTCAGACTGGGCACAGTCCCTGTCCCAACTGGGGCTCAATCTTAATCCCCATTTTGCAGGTGAGGTAACTGAGGTGCAGAAAGCTTGTGACTTGTCCAGAGTCACACAGCAATCAAGTGGCAGAGCCAGGATTATTATTATTATTATTTGTTAAGGGCTTATGTGTCATATACTACACTAAGCTCTGGGGTAGTTACAAGCAAATTGGGTTGGTCACAGTGCCTGTGCCACATGGGACTCAGTCTTAATCCCCATTTTACAGATGAGGGAACTGAGACCCAGAGAAGTGAAGTGACTGACACAAGGTCACACAACAGGTAAGTGGTGGATTGGGGTTTAGAACCCATGACCTTCTGACTCTCAGACCAGAGCTCTATCCACTACGCCATGCTGCTTCTCACCCAGTTAGGCAACCGTATTTATTGAGCACTTTCTGTGTGCAGAGCACGGTACTAAGCGCTTGGGAGAGTACACTATAACAGACATATTCCCTGCACGCAATGAGCTTACTGTCTAGAGGCTCCCAGGCCCTTGTATCCACTAGTCCACACTTCTGCATGCGTTGTTTGTGGAGCTCAGGCAGTTTGGAAGGATGCAAAGAACTCAGTTTGTGCCATAAAGGGCGACCAATTTGCAAGGGTGCCAAGGAATGACCAAGATTCCTTATTCTTATCAGGGGAGCTTTATCTTGCCAGAATTTGAAATGAAACACAATATTTCTATTCACTACTATTAGCAAGCTGGGCAGACAAAGAGGAATCTAAAGTCAGCCATCACTGTCAGTTGCTCAGAGTGTCCAGGAAGATTCTGGGAAAAATTGTGTGGTTTTTTTTTTTTTTAAAAAAAAACAAAAACAACAAATTCTGGCTAAAAGTGAATGAAGTCAGTTGCCAAAATAATGGAGAGACATGGAAATCTCTCAAGTTGCCTCCTTTACTGGTTAACAAGACATTCCTTCCAGCTTCTTTGTTCTTTACTATAGTCCCCAAATTTCCACACTGTGGCAAATTATTCAAAGTAGATAAGACACTGACATCCAGGATGCTTTGGATGTTAGATTTTCACACTGTCTGAAAACAAAGTCAAGAGAAGGTATTTAGCTGACAACAAGACAGTCCCGTGAAAACCTGCCTGAAACTCAGGTCTCACCAACCGAACATCCGGCATCAGAAACTGAATTATTCATGCCCTTATTTCAATTCTCCTTGGCAAACAGAACATTCTTCCCATCCGTTTTTGAACTGGTCCACGGTGTTAGTTTTACTGACATATTCACCTCAATCAGTTGTACTTACTGAGTGCTTACTGTGTGCAGAGCAAAGTACTAAGACCTTTGGAGACTACAATATAACAAAGTTGGTAGACGCATTCCCTGCCCACAGGGAACTTAGAGTCTAGAAGGAGATAAGGTTAATCAGTTGCCACATGAGGCTGATAGTCTAAATAGGAGGTAAAACAGAAATCTGTATTCCCATTTTGCAGATGAGGGAACTGAGGCATAGGGAAGTGAAGTGACCAAGTGTGTTAGAACCTAGTCCTCTGACTCCCAAGCCCATGGTCTTTCCCCTAGGCTACACTGCTTCTCACATTATGATTATATATAATATTGTATGGCTAAATGCATTAATAGTCAAAGATACTCTCCTCCATCAAGAGATTCTAATCAGTTTTTGAACAGAAATGTTATAACTTATTAAAAGTACACCCCAGAAAGACATTTGTATTGCTTTCCCTTTGATCTGAACATCCGTGGTTGCCTCTAAAGAGACTTGATGAGTAAAAGAATTGCAGAACAGTTGATTAACAGTGCACAGGAAGTTATCCTAGATTATCTTAAAAGCAAGGTAAAATCAAAGAAGCTGCTGAATTTGCTAAATTTAGGATCAGATGGGATATTCAGGATTTTATAGAGACACTGAGGCTCCAAAAAACAGGTCTCTTAAGTAGATACTTGTTGCCGAATGCTCTACTGTGCACGGATGTTGGGAGACTTTTACTTCAACGAAAGGAAACTCATTGAGGAATGATGAAACACAGCTTTGAAATGTAGTTAAAAATTTAAAATGGGCCAAGGACCATACTTTGTGACATTGCAGGAACTGAAAGTTCAAAGAGCATCATGAAGGTTTACTTACAACTGTGACGGTTTCAGGAAACTGAGCATATCTAGAGTCTGTTAATGATCACAAATCCCATTTCCAAACATCTTAGGTTCACCAAAGATTTTGCAGCTTTGACCACCTCCCAACTCTTGGTATTTCGAAGGATTGACATCTGTTGAGATGGGCTGGAAAATAGTTTGGGATGGAACGCCTGGTTGTCTAGCAACCAGTCACCTGATGTATTCCTAGAAGAAGCATTTGGTTGGCAAGTGTGAAAGGGAAAGTGAGTTGCATGAGTTTGCGAAAGGGTTAATGGCAGTTTCCCTGACATCTGTTTCAGCTTCTTCCCAAGGACGTGAAAGCAGGTTAAAGGTACCTTGGGATCTCAATCACCAAAGTGTGGTCCTCAGGCAGGAAGCTAGTTGTTGTTTAGAGATGCTTTGAGAAGGTAAAGAAGTGTTCCCGTTTTTGGCAGGGCTTTGATGTTCCGGAAGTTGTCAGTTAAATGTGACGTGAGTTTGGAGATCCTGGGGAAATGGCCCTGTGAAAACCTGAAAGGTTATGATGCTGTAGATTTTTGTTCTTCAAATATAATGTACAACTGGGAGACTTTTTATGGTATTAAGACTGTGAGCCCCACGTGGGACAACCTGATAATCTTGTATCTACTCCAGCGCTTAGAACTGTGCTTGGCACATAGTAAGCACTTAACAAATACCTCATTATTATCATTAAAGAGCTTACTATGTGCCAGGTACTGTTCTAAGCACTGGAGCAGATACAAGCTTATCAGGTTGGACACAGTTCCTGTCTGGCATACAGCACACAGTCTTAATCCTCATTTTACAAATGAGATAACTGAGGCACTGAGAAGTGAAGTGACTTGCCCAAGGTCACACAGCAGACAAGCGGTGGAGCTGGGATTAGACTTCTGGAGTTAGTGATGCCATTACATTTCCAGAGAAGACTATAAGCTCCTCGTGGGCAGGGACCAGGTTTACAAACCCTGTTGTACATTCCCAAGCTCTTAGTACATAGTAAGCACTTAAATACCACTGATTGATAAATGGCCACATATTGGGTAAATTAATGTTGACACCATTAATTCCCCCCTTCCCCCCATGAGAAAATGGCTTGCTGCTGATTTGTGACTTTAATTTGTGAGAAGATTGATAAGTAAGAATTAAATCCAGGATACTGGTTATTCTGACATTACATACTCTATAAGCTCACTGTGGGTAGGAAACATGTATACCAACTATGTAGTGTACTCTCCCTAGCACTTAGTACAGTGTACTACACAAAGTAAGTGCTCAATACCATTTATTGTTTACCTTACAGATCTGAGGTTGGTACTACCGGTTTTGATATAGAAATGTTGAATTGGCTTCTTTAAAATAAAGAGACACTTGCAGTTTAAGCAACGTATGCAAGAAAATCTTTCTAACAGCTACAGCAAGGGGATTTTAAATTCTTGAGACTCCTAAGTTAAATATGGAGACTTCAGGGAAAAAGGAGTTCATCTTTCCTGACTAAAATAGGACGAGTTATTAGCCAAGCATAGCATCCAAATGCATTTGCAAATAGACTTCTACAATAGCATGCATTCTATAGTGCAAATTGGGGATGAAACACTGGGGAATTAGGGACCATTCTTTCACTAAGGAAGGGTTATGCAGATCTAGTTGGTGTCTGTCAAAGAGTGTGCTTATTTTTACATTGGTTTTCCTTAACTTGGGGTTCGTGGAGAAAGAAAACCCTATCTAGGCCACTGGGTCACAAAGTAAAGTATTCAATGGAAGAACTTTTAGAGTGAAATGGAGCATATTGTATTTCTAAATCATTCTGGAAGGTGTTTGAGTCAACACTGACACTCGGCAGAATTTTCTAGTTGGTTTTTCCACCTGAAAGCCAATGGGAATCATTCTGTTCCTTCTCAATTGCAACTCAGCCCTTTATTTTAATGTTTTTGCCCCCTTCTAGATTGCAAGCTCTTGGTGAGCAGGGAACAGGTCTACAAGTGCTGCAATACTGCACTTTCCAGTGCTCAGCTTATAGTACAAGCTTACAAGCAGTACAAGCTTAACACTATTATTATTACAGCCAAGCACAGATCCTACATTAAGGAGTAATACATAACAATCACAGATGGAATTTATTCAGCATATGAATCCCAAATCCTTTGTAACTCCATTTTGTGCTAATCATTGTTCTGTTCTAGGCACTGTTATCCAAGCATAGTTTGCTGCTGCCACCCAGGGAGTGGTTTTTCGTGTAATATTTGAAACGTGTGTCAGAATTTCAGTTTGAAATGCACAGGGAGCTTAGCTTTAGTCGATCCTTCATTTTGAACTCTCGGAAAGCACATAACTTCAGGCATCTCCTCAGAGCTATCTTTAAGATGGATCAGAGTTGGAGAGGACAAAATAAATGAAAAGTTTGAGCTTCTCCGGGGAGATCAATTCAGAGAGGGCATCATTTTGATTAAAAAAAATCAACTGAGATGGTTTGAAGTGTGTTGACCTGTGTAGGGGCAAGGTGGGGGAGGAAGACCATTCCTTGTCTTTGGATAAAATAAACTAACCCTGATTCCTTCTGCTCACTGGCAGGATTGTCTAGTGAATAGAGCATGGGCCTCTAGGAGTCAGAGGGTCATGGGTTCTAACTGCAGCTCAGCCACTTGTCTTGTGTGTGACCTTGGACAAGTCATTTCACTTCTCTGTGCCTCAGTTACCTAATGGTAAAATGGGGATTGGGGCTGTGAGCCCCCACATAGGACAGGGACTGTGTCCAACGTGATTTGCCTGTATCCAGCCCAGCGCTTAGTACAGTGCCTGGTACATAGTAAGTACTTAACAATTATCCCAATTAATATTATTGTTGGCTCTGTATTTAATATGATCAGGTTAAAGTTGGTAAACCAACTTCCCCTTCTTCGACAAAGTGTCAGAATGGATGATGGTCAGTTGGTCAACCAGTTAGCATCCTTGCCGCATTAATGCACTAGAAATATGCATATCCTAACTAACTTCTGGAGCATCTATGCACACAGATGCATATCAGCATCCTCTAAGGGTACTTTTATGTGCCCAGGACTATTAGGAGAAATGCAGGTAGCCCTATCATTCTTTCTTAGTTTTGATACTGATCAAGTGCCAGAGGTTCAGGGAAGTTTAGCTGTTGAGCTGTGGAGATGAGACAGAGACTATTTCTAGCCTGGAGATACTTAAATCATGCTGAAAATGATTCAAATTTCTGGTGAGGTGACACTGCCTGGTTTCCACATCCCTGGTTATGATGCTATTGAGGGAAGAACTTTGCCTTTCCAGGTTTCTGGTTTGCGTGTTTTCTGTCTTTGAGGTCCTCGATACTGAAGGACTTTGTTTTCCAATCAATCAGTTGCATTTACTGTGTGCAGAGCACTGTATTAAGCACTTGGGAGAGTATAACAATTGGTTGACGTGTTTCCTACCTACAAGGAACATACAGTCCACCTAATCCTTTAGTTCTCTGTGGAAGAGCCATTGGTTAGAATCTCCCATGCCTTTAGCAGGATTTTCTGACTGACAATTAGTGGAAGGATGAGGTGGGGAAGAAAACCTGCCCAGGAGGTCTTTGGAGAGGAGGGATCGGGGTAGCTTAGAATTTCAGCCTGCTTCCAGCTCTCACGTCCATGTTCATTCTGGCCTCCAAGCACAATTGCCCAACCAGCGAGGGCTGTGAAGGTCACAGCCAATATGGAGTCAGGGTTTTACTATTGAAAGAATGATAATAGTCTTTGGGCTGGGTTGCAGGGAAAAAGAGCTAGTGTTGGTGTTGACTTTTGAAGAAGGGCACGGAAATCCATGCCTCTTCTTTCACCATTCAAGCATTGCGTTTGCCCATTTTAGAGGAAAGGAGGAGGTAGTTATGCTTGGTGGAAAGAGCGTGGAACCAGGAGTGAAGAGACCTGGGATCTAATTGCAATCCTGCCAGTGGCCTGATGTGTGACCTTGGACAAGTCACTTCACCCCTCTGTGCCTTAGTTTTCTCACCTGGAAAATGGGGACCAGATATCTCCTCTCCCTCCCTGTGGTTCCCCATGAGAGACAGAGAATGTGCCCAACCTTTCATTCATTCATTCAATCATATTTACTGAGTGCTTACTGTGTGCAGAGCACTGTATTAAGAGCTTGGAAAGTACAATTCAGCAATAGAGACAATCCCTGCCCACAATGGTAAACAGACATCAATATAAATGAATAGAAACCTGGTTCTCTTTTACCTACCTTAGAATGTGGCATATAGTAAATCCTAAATAAATGTTATTAATAAAGAGTCCCAGTCAGTCTACTGCTGATCTTAGAATTTCATGGTTGCCAAACTGGTGGGGGGTCTCTAATTCTGGAAGTGGTGGTAGTGCAGTTTCTTTTTCTTTATCAGCACTGTAAGGACTGCAAAAACAAACCATGAAACTGTACAAGAATTGCAAAGATGAGTTACCCCATTGGGGGTTAAAATTACAAACCAGGATACATCCTAACCAACCTATGGCAATAAAGGGAGTCTTCCCAGTCTTCAATTTGTGGTTTCCAGAGTAGGAGTAGTGTGTGGATCCATTTATTTATAGAGATTCTTCCCCGCTCTACAGTTGCTTGCATCATCATTAAATGCTAAATTACCCCCATAGAGACAGTAGAAGCCACTTAACGGCCAATGAATAAATGACAAGATTGCTTGTGAGGGCCAAATGGTGGAATTGGAATTAGTTGAAACTTCCCACGGCCTGATATGAAGGATCATCGGTTAGCGGCGTTTAAAATGGCCTAGTTGGTGGCACACTCAGAAGACCTGTATAAGTGTTGACTGCTTTGCTGCTGTTTAAATTATCTTCCATGAATTTGGAGTAATGGCTCCCTTTTTAGGGGGGATGCATTATTTGTTCAGATTTAGAATGGGGAGTTCTTATTTTAGCAAACTGATTTCACCTCTTTATGCTTTTTTCCTAGGCATTTTTTTTAATCCTTTTGTGTTTAGTATTAGCATACCAAAGTGTAATTCAAGCTTTGGTCTAGCTTTTATTTGATGTCAAGAGCTGTGTTCTCTGATTTTCAGAACATCTATTAGACTGATGCAATTTCATAATTGGCCTCTCTTAGCATCCAGGAGACCGGGAACAATGAAGTGGGTTCTATTGTGTTTATTAGGGATGCGTCGGCTACACCCAGTGACCCAGCAGCTAACTGGATCAGGACACTACTTGAAGAGTCAATTATGGCACCATTCGATTCATACAATGAACCGCCATTTGAGTCAGCTCTTCCAGGCCTTTGAAAAAACTCTGAAAATCGTATTGTCTTCTTGTAAGCTTTTAGTACCTTGCTGCTCTGCACACAGTACCAGTGATTGATTGAAAGAGGAGAGTGTGATGATGCTTGTGATTTTTTTCTTTTTTCCCTTCATTGATCAGATTTTATTGGCAAAGAATGTGGAATGCAAAAGTGCTTCTGCAGAGTGTGGTGGTGGGGGGAAGTGCTGAGTATGGTCCCTCCTCCAGCCTGTTCATTCATTCATTCATATTTATTGAGCACTTACTGTGTGCAGAGCACCGTACTAAGCGCTTGGGAAGTACAAGTTGGCAACATATACAGTCTCTACCCAACAACGGTCTCACAGTCTAGAAGGGAGACACGGACAACAAAATAAAACATGTGGACAGGCGTCAAGTCATCGGAATAAATGGAAATAAAGCTAGATGCACATCATTAACAAAATAAATAGAATAGTAAATATGCACAAGTAGTAAATATGTACATATGTAAATATGCCTGTTATCCAGGTGTGGCCAAGAGCAAGCCAGGAAGCAGAGTGATCTAGTCAATAAATCACTGACTTGGGAGCCAGAGGACTGGGTTCTAATCCTAGCTCCACCACTTCCCTGTTGTGTGACCTTGGGCAAGCCATTTAACTTCTCTGGGTCTCAGTTTCCTCAGCTGCTAAATGTAGATTCAGTATCAATTCTCAAGCCTCCTTAGATTGTGCCCCCTTGTGGGATAGGGCCTGTTTCTGGCCCAGCACTTACATTGGTGCTTGAAGCATAGTAAGTGCTAACAAATGTCATAAAAAAAGCCACACACAGAGCAGCATGGCACTGGAGAACTCCTCACTCTTAGCTTCAAGGCTGTCCATCACCTCACCCCCTCCTACCTCACCTCCCTTCTCTCCTTCTACAGCCCAACCCGCACCCTCCGCTCCTCTGCCACTAACCTCCTCACTGTACATCGTTCTCCCCTGTCCCGCCGTCAACCCCCGGGCCACATCTGTCCCCTGGCCTGGAATGCCCTTCCTCCACACATCTGCCAAGCTAACACTCTTCCTCCCTTCAAAGCCCTACTGAGAGCTCACCCCCTCCAGGAGGCCTTCCCAGACTGAGCCCCCTTTTTCCTCTCCTCCTCCCCATCCCCCCCGCCCTACCCCCTTCCTCTCCCCACAACACTTGTATATTTGTACAGATTTATTACTCTATTTTACTTATAGGTATTTACTATTCTATTTATTTTTTTAATGATGTGCATATAGCTTTAATTCTATTTGTTCTGACAATTCTGACACCTGTCTACATGTTTTGTTTTGTTGTCCATCTCCCCCTTCTAGACTGTGAGCCCATTGTAGGGTAGGGACCATATCTACATGTCGCTGACTTGTACTTCCCAAGTGCTTAGTACAATGCTCTGCACACAGTAAGCACTCAATAAATACTATTGAATGAATGAGAACCCATTCAACTGCAAAATGAAGATTCACCACCTGTTCTTTCTTCTCTTTAAACTGTGAGTCCCATGTGGAGCAGGGCCTGTATCTGGCCAGATAAACTCATATCCACCGCAGCACTTACACTGGCGCTTGACACAAAATAAGCACTTAATATATAATTTTTTTTTTCAAAAGCACTTGGAGAGTGCTGGCTCTTGACCCATTGATGGGAACCTCTGAGGCCCTAGTTACATACTGTAAAATTCAGGCAGAGATTGAAACATTCTCTGGATGAATGGGATCAAACATAGTAAGCGCTTAACAAATGCTATCATTATCATTAAGACCCTGCTCCTTCTGTGCCTGATAATTCAATCTGTACACACTTAACATTTATTATGTACAGAGCACTATGCTAAGACCTTGAGAGTACAATTTAGCAGAGTTGGTAGACACGTTCCCTGCCCACAATGAGCTGACGATCTAGAGAGACCTACAGTGGAGCTTCTTGTGATGTTGAATCAGCAGTGGAGGGTTTTCTAACACATAGTCTATAAGATGATATAATAACAATATATTATGGTAACTATTAAGCATTTATTGTATGCCAAGCACTGCACTAAGCACTGCGGGGGAGAGATACAAGATAAATAGGTTGGATACAGTCCTTGTCCACATTAGGCTTAGAAGTCTAAGTAGAAGGGAGAAGGATTGAATCTCCAACTTACAGATGAGGAAATTGAGGCACAGAGAAGTTGAGCGACTTGCCCAAAGTCACACAGCAAAGTGGTGGAGTCCAGACCTGTGCTCTCGCCTCTAGGCTATGCTGCTTCCCTAAAGTCAGCCAATTTCTGAATGGAGCAGAGCAGTGAAGTACAGTTTTGCTGGTCAATATTATTCAGCTCTGTAGAGCCCTCCATTATGCTCTAGGCAGTAAATCGAGATCACTCTCACACTTTATATTTTGTTCTAGTTTAAATATCAGTACTGTTTCCACAATCAACTCACAGATGAAGGCAGAGGTTCAGGGGGTTGGTTTATTGATCTCTGCGCTATGGGTTGAGTGTTACAAAGCAGGTGTGACCACTCTGGTTTTAACTGGAGTGATTGAGGAAAACACTCTCTCAAGGACAAGGGAGTGGCAAATTGATTTCAGTTTTCATGTTTGTCTAGTGCCCTGTTTTGTGAAACCAGGGGACACTCAGGCCAGATGAGCTATGTGTGTGAAGGGAGAACTATCAGAGGCAGGTAACTGATCTTGGTTGTGGTAGGGTTGGTTATATTATGAACTCCTAGGTCAGGAAGGATTTAGAGGTCACCTAAGACAAACTCCACTTTGAGGGAGGAAACTCAGCTTCAAGTGACCCTCACCAGAGTTTCAAGATGCTGAAAGCTTTCTCACTCTTAAAAATGTAGAGAAGAATCAATCATTCAGTGCTACTTGAGAAGCAGCGTAGCTCAGTGGAAAAGAGCTTGGGCTTTGGAGTCAGAGGTCATGGGTTCAAATTCTGACTCTGCCAATTGTCAGCTGTGAGACTTTGGGCAAGTCACTTAGCTTCTCTGTGCCTCATCAGTAAAATGGGGATCAAAGACTGTGAGCCCCCCATGGGACAACCTGATCACCTTGTAACCTCCCCAGCTTTGAACTGTGCTTTGCACATAGTAAGAGCTTAATAAATGCTATCGTTATTATTACGTTATTATTACTTTATTGAGCATTTACTATGGCAGATCACTATACTAAGTGCTTGGGAGATTACAATACAACAATTAACAGAAATGTTTCCTGCCCGGGATGAGCTTACAGTCTAGAGGGGGAGACAGACATTATTATGAAATAAGTAATTTATAAAGTATAATTTAAAGATATGTAAATAATGGCTGTGGGGTTAAGGGTGAGGAGAAAATCAAACAGCCAAAGGTCACAGATCTAAGTGCATAGAGAACAGAAAAGGGAGAGTGAGGAAAGAGGGCTTAATTAGAGAAGGCTTTTTGGAAGAGATGTGACCTTAATAATGCTTTGAAAGTGGAGAGAGTGGTGGCCCAGTATATATGAAAGGGAAGGAGTTCCAGGCTAAGGGGAAGATGTGGGAAAGGGGTCGGTGATGAGATTGGGGAACAGTGAGTAACCTGGAGCGAGACAAGTGTACAGGCTGGGCTGTACTACGAGAACACTAAGATGAGGTAGATTGGGACAAGCTGAGTGCTTTAAAGCCAGCATTAAGGAGTTTCTGTTCCGAGGCGGATGGGCAGATATTCTTGAGGAGTGGGGAGACAAGGACCGAACATTTCTATTGATAAATGATCTGTGCAGCAGAGCAAAGTATGGACTGTAGTTGGGGAAGACAGATGCAATAGTCAAGGAGGAAGTCAAGATGAAGGAAATAACTCCTATTCTAGCCCCTGAAAAAGACATATATGAAAGTATGTGAGGGACTGCTTCCTCCAGGAAAGGGAGTTTCGCAATGTGCTGAAATGACCACTGTGGTTTCTCCAAAAGCAGTGAAAATGGGGGCTTTGCTTTCAGGATACCATCAACACTGCCCTGCTCTTAACCAGTGGAAAGCACACTGACCTGGGAATCAGCAGCTCTGGGTTCTAGCCCCGGGTTTTCTTATGGTTAATAATGTGGGCAAAGATCACAGGTGTATCAGGAATCTGCCTGGCTGGGATGAACGAGTGTAGTGGCCTTGCATAAGCCGCAAACAGTAGAATCAATTCCTCTGCACATGTTCTTGGTCCTGAAGACTCATGATTTTGTGTCTGAGCAATGCGCTCTTCCTAGGCTTTGCTGGGTTCCCAATACTCTCCAGAACCTGACCTTGAGGCAAAGTTATTGGCTGCTTCTCTAATTCTACCCTGACAGGGCTCCAGCTACATTTAGGGGTTCCTTGAAAAATATGCCCTCATTTTTCTCCTTCCCTTCCCCACAGCACCTATATAAAAATCTGTAATTTATTTATATTAATGTCTGTCTCTCCCTCTTGACTGTAAGCTCATTGTAGGCAGGGAATGGGCCTGTTTACTTTGCAGTCTCCCAAGCTTAGTGGAAAGGACCCGGGCTTGAGAGTCAGAGGTCATGGGTTCTAATTCTGGCTCTGCCACTTATCAGCTGTGTGACTTTGGGCAAGTCATTTCACTGTGCCTCAGTTCCCTCATCTGTAAAATAGGGATTAAGTCTGTGAGCCCCACATGGGACAACTGATTACCTTGTATCCACCCCAGTGCTTAGAACAGTGCATGGCACATAGTAAGTGCTTAACAAATACCATCATTATTATTATTATTGGTACAATGCTCTGCATACAGTGAACAATAAACAGGATTGAATGAATGAATAATATTTGGGAATCTAGGCCCACAAGGAATTCTTCTTCCATCTTGAATCAAGCTTTGAGGATGTGGGACGAATTCTTGGGTGTTCAAATCCAGTAGGGAAAATTGTTTTTCAGACAATTCCACAGGATAAGCGTTTCAGCTATCAGTGTTGATTTTTGAACAGCATCTTGCCATTTTCAAAGGGCGTCTGATATTGAAAACCACCCTCCCCACTCCCTTTGTTGTTTGCTTTCGGGTTGAGTTCTTCAACCGATAACTATGACAAATATCATCCCTAAAGAGGAAGGTGGCTTCTAAATCCCCAAGATAATGATCAGACGTTATAGCGGGATGAGGGACAGAAGCAGGTTTTACTGTAGCCCAATGCTACTGTACATTAAACCGGATAATTGTTGTGCTTCATAAATAAGTGCCGTGCCCTTCTCAATCTATTCAATTGCTGTTCAATCTACTAAAAGTTGAGAATTGACATTATTTATGGATGATTCAGATCCTGAGATAATTTACTGCTTTGCTATTTCTTGAGACTTGATGAAAAACAAAAGCGGGTGGAATTTCTGGCTGAGTCTGGTGGGTCTGAAGCAAATCTGTCCTTTCTGATGACATAACCTCTCTTGGGAGTGCCTTGGAAACCAGCAGGGCTGGATGTTTACAGTGGCAGCAATTTGCTCAGAAGTTCTGTTTTGTAGCTTTGTTATTTTCAGGGTTTGAATGTCTGCTCCTGATAGCTGACTCTCCACGTATTCCATGTCACCATCAGTCTGCAGCTTCTGTCAGGCATTTCTTCTTTCCAGGAGATCAGTCGGGCTGATGCAAAAGGGAAGATAAATTCGTGCTAGAATTTCCTTGCAAATTCACTAACAGTTCAGTAGCTCCATCTCTGAAATATAAAGGGTGATGATGCAGAATTTCCCAACAACAAAAGGTTGAATGTAGAAAACACAATATGAAAATATGCCAGAGCTATCTCCTCTCTGAAAGTAAAAAACCATTCAGTGAATTCTGAAAGCCCCAAACCAGACTGAAATGCAGTGAGTCACAGAGCAGGACAATAACTGCAAATAAAGATTGGAACTCTCCCTGCTTCACCTCCATTCGTGTAGAGATTGGAAGCTCGGTTGGATCAGAATTTCTCTGGCCATGCACACATCACACTTAATGTTCTTCAGTGGGATTCCTGCATTAGGGCACAGACAGTATTTACTGATGCTTGTAGAACACTTTGCTCTGAACCTGGGAGAGTTAAGCACAAGAGCAGCTTGGTGGAAGAAGCACGATACTGGGAGTCATGAGATACCTGTCCGCATCCCATCTCTGCCTTTGGCCTTTGTAGATGTGACCTTGGGCAAGTCATTTAACCTCTCTGAGACCTAGTTTTCTTTTCTGCAAAATGGGGATACAATAGACTGTGAGCCCCATGCAGGACAAAGGTCTGTGTGTCAACTCTTAACCTTATATTTACCCCAGTGCATATTAAGTGCTATCATTATTATTATTATTATTATTATTTTATTATTTCTTGCCCTTCAGCACCTTACAATTTAATGAGTTATTAGTATAAATTAATAAGGAGATTATTATTACATCCCTCTGTTAGCCTGCTGAAGAGGTCTGGAGTCACTTTGGTCTAGTGGATAGAGCACGGGCCAGAGAGTCAGAAGGACATGGATTCTAATCCCGGCTTGGCCACTTGTCTGTTGTGTGACCTTGGGGAAGTCACTTCACTTTTCTGGGCATCAGTTACCTCATTTGTAAAATGGGGATTGAGACCGTGAACCCCACGTGGGACAGGGACTGTGTCCAACCCAAGTTGAAGGGCAGAAGGGAGAGCGAGCTGGGGAAAAGAAGTTTTAATTGGAATTTAAATTCCAAGATGGGACTTTCCCCCATGGT
Organism: Tachyglossus aculeatus; assembly: GCF_015852505.1. Classification (NCBI taxonomy): domain Eukaryota; kingdom Metazoa; phylum Chordata; class Mammalia; order Monotremata; family Tachyglossidae; genus Tachyglossus; species Tachyglossus aculeatus. The sequence goes on from NC_052074.1 coordinate 6,269,077, forward strand.
TGTCTACTATTTCCAAGGCCCCCAACATCTGCTATGAACCCAGCTTCCCCATGACCTGCAGACCCTGACGCTGGGACAGTGCTGGACAATGATTCTCAAACCTTTTGAGTTGGAAGCAACTCCATTCCTGGTGGGCATGAGTTTAGTGGCCTCAGGCCCCGTTCAGCCACAACTTTTGCACTCCAAAGAGTGAAGAGAGCCAGTTCTGCTCTGGGATGGGCAGCCCCTTGACCACCATATTTCTTTGATCAGACTAGCAACAGTGGACGGCTCCACTCTTAGATCTTTGCCTGCCACTGAAGATGTCAATAGTCTTCAAGGGGATTCATTCATTCAGTCATATTTATTAAGCGCTTACTGTATGCAGAACACTGTACTAAGCATTTCCAGTACCCCGTACGTCCCTAGGAGGTTAGTCTGTTCCTACCATATTGATAAGAGGAGTGGAGGAGGAAAGGTTGGTTTTTTGGACCACGTCCTGAATCTATGAATGATGCAAATCCAATTTTTCTCGAATCTTTATTTGCGTGTTGCTGAAGGATGTCTGGGAAGTCAGAGAGCGTCTGCCTGCGAACCAAGGTCTCTGAGCATCCGATCTGTTGTTAACTTTTTGACAAGTTCTTTTTGGCTATCTGAAAAGACGGGTTCACATCAAAGCATTCTTGAGGGGGGCTCATGATTTTGGCTTGACCCAGTGTTCCCATCCTGGTAGATCTTTGTCAGTGGTGTCTCGGCTGAGTGAGCACTGGCCTGGCCCTTGATCTCCCCAAAGCGTTGAACTGTCAGTGTGTGTCTTCATCATGGAAACCTTGGCCCTGACCATCATTTTGGGCCTGGAGGCTTATGTTTTCCTGGGAAATGCTGGCTGGGGTCAGATGGCTGACTTGTGTACTCAATTCTAAATCACTTCAATCTGCAATTAATGATATTTATTGACTGTTTACTGTGTGCGGAGCACTGTACTAAGTGCTTGGAAGAGTACAATACAACAGAGTTGGTAGATATTCCTGGCTTCATGGAGCTTACAGTGTCATGATCTTAATAGATTTGGGTCCTAAGGCTGGAAGATGAGACTTTATCCCTTTTTCTGAGATGTTACCCTCCAGACATATGGCTCCCAAATATTCAATCGTATTTACTGAGCACTTACTGGGTGTAGAGCATTGTGCTTTCTCCTTTGCCATAGAAGCACATGGTAAAGGAGGCCTGGAGACCCAGAAGGTAAGCTGTAAGGATCCTCAGTGGTGGGCTCGTGGCTAGCAGGCTTAAGTTCAGTGAAATCAGAGTGAAATCTAATTGGATCAATGAGCTGATGGTCTAAAGGGTGCTTTAGTCTGGGAGAAAGAAGCAGGATGTGACAAACTGGAAGGAGGATATGAAGAGGAGTGTATCTGTATAACTTTTTCATCTCTTCTTTGTTTAGTAATTTACAACTTTCCAAGTATTAACTGCCCAATCTAGTTTTAAGGTGAGGTGGATTTTTCCATGATTTCTGAAAAACAAATGAACATGATTAAATTATCAAATCAGAAGTTTGTGGGGTTGAGGCGAGAAGGGGTCTGCAATGAAGGTTTCCCCCCCACAGAAAAGCACCTAAAAGATAGCAAGCCAATTTCTTTCCAGTTTCTTTATACAGTGTATGACTGTGTATCTGGCTGAGAACTCCATTCTGAAGGAGTAAGCACTGCGTGTATGTAAGTATAAAATGAAAACCAGGGGGAAGTACTCTAATCGGGTTGGACACAGGTTCTGTTCCTCATCTGGCTCTAGTTTAAGTAGGAGGGAGAATCAATACTATATCCCCATTTTACAGATGAGGAAAGTGAGGTGCAGAGAAGTGACCGGCCCAAGATCACTTAGAAGGGAAGTAGTGGAACTGAGATGAGCATTTCGGTCTTCTGACTCCCGTGCTCTTTTTGTAATTAGGCACTTTCCTTTTCGTAACCAAATGAGGGCTTTTGACATTGATGTTCATCGTGTATTTTCTCACTCCTTGCCTGCAACTTTAGGCTCTGAATGGGTGTGAGAAGTAGTTTCCTTTCCTGAAGGAGCATGTTCTACAGTCATTAGGATGTCCACTGATCTGTTGAGTGAAATGTTCCAGTAGCAAAAGTGGTAGTATAACAGTATTTATCGAGGGCTTACTGTGTGCAGAGCCCTGTATTACTTGTTTTACAGTTTGTCCAAGTCCACAAAATAATCTTCCCGCGTGATTTTTCCTTACTCATCCTGTGCCACCGAGTCACCACTTACACTGAGTTTCCTGCCTCTCCATGGCCAAGCAGTTGAGAATATTTTGAGAACAATGGAACTTGCCTCTTTCAAGATTGAGTCCATATTTCAAGGGTTAATTTTAAAACAATTTTCTGCTCTAAGTAACTCAGAAACAAAATCTCCTGTCCTCCTTTAGTAGCAAAGAAAAATTGCCTACCCTTTTTCTTTTGCAGTAGATTGCAGTATTGTTCTCCTAATGGATTTATACAGTGAAATGATTCTGCTCAATCTCGTATTACGTGGAAAGAAATTGGCTTGCTATGTTTTAGGGACTTTTTTGTCGGGGGGAAACCTTTGTTGCAGACCCCCTTCTCTCCCCAACCCCACAAACTTCTGATTTGATAATTTAGTCATGTTCATTTGTTTTTCGGAAACCATGGAAAAATCTACCTCAACTTAAAACTAGATTGGGCAGTTAATACTTGGAAAATTGTGGATTACTAAAGAAGATTTTCCAGTGTCTAATTTTCCAAGTAAGCTCCTCGAGGGAAGAGACTGTGTCTCTTTTCTATGTTACCTAGTGTCTGGTACAGTGCCTGTGCACAATAGGCCCTTAATGAATATTGATGTAGATGATCTTCCTAAATGGAATATGGTATGTCTATGGATTATTTTTGAAAGGTGTAGCACTTGTCTATGGTCTGAGGATAGTGCTGCTTATTTGAATTTTATCTGAGTGTTTGTGGCTGATAAACACAGCCCTCTAGATTGTAAGATTCTTGTGGGCAGGGAACGTATCTACCAATTCTTTTGTATTCTCCGAAGTGCTTAGTACAGTGCTCTGCATACAGTAAGAGCTCAACAAATTGAATGAGTGCTTTGGTCAGTGATGATTACTACATCATGTACGTATCAAAATTTCCTCTTGTAACACTGCCACATTTGTGACAGGGAGGTATGGTGAAAGAGCACTAGGTTTGAGTCAGAGCTCTATCACCGGCCTGTTGTGTGACCTTAGGCAAATCACTTAACCTCTCTGAACCTCAGTTTCCTCATCTGTAAAATGAGGATAGTAATACCTGCTTTCTAACTTCCTAACAAGGTTGTTGTGAGGGCAAAGATGAGGTCATTAATGTGAATGGAATAAAAATGGCTACACTAAATCAAGGTATTATTTGTCCCTTGAAGTACCTAAAGTTATTTCTCTTCTGTCTCCTGGTGGTGTAGGACTTTCTGAAAACTTCTGCTCTTAGAAAGTGACCCCATTTCCCAGTGACTATACACGAGGGGGTCAGTTTGCCCCAGTTCTCATTAGCTGGATTTAATTGTCTGAGGTTTTGTTCATTGTGTCTATGAACTACTCCGTAAAAGTGCACTATAGATTGAAAGCTCTATGGGAGCAGGAATCATGTTTACAAACTCTATTTCATTGTACTTTCCCAAGTGCTTAGTACAGTGCTCTCAACACAATAAGTGCTCAATAAATATCACTGATTGATTTAAATGATTTGCAAATGGGAACTTGTATACAAAATCCTATAGATACAATATGTCCAAACATTCCCACTTAAAGTCTGGGTTGGATATAGCAGATTTCCAGAGTAGGCCATGCTGAAACTATTTGGAAGTTGGGTCCTTTCCAAGGAAATGCTGGGACAGGGAATCACATAGCATTTTCCTGTTTTTTGGGGGTTTTCCATTACCCAGGGATTTTGTTGAATGACATTTAATGATTATTCTAATTAGGCAGTTTCAGTCCTGAGCTGTGTCTAAGTCAGCTGTTCCAGGACACTAATATTCCACTTCAGTCCAGGGAAGAGTCCACCAATTATTTTATTTATTCATCTAATGGATTAATAATGTTTATGAAATGGCTACTGTGTTCAGAAGACTGCACTAAGCACGTGGGAGAGTACAGTAGAGGTGGTGGATGCAATGCCTGCCCTCAAATAACTTGCAATCAAACAGCAATAATGGTTGCTGATGTGAGTTAAAAAATGAGAATATTTGCATTCACAATGTCATTTTCTGTTTGAACTAAGGCAGGGGAAGATTGAGAGCTAGAGTAACAACTGTGTTTTTGAATAGGTGGAACAGCCTAGTATATGTCCATGCTGGGTGCCAATACCATACATTTCCTGCTTTCTTCGAGATGAAAGCACAAGGGCACTTGAAAGTTGTGGAACTTCTTTTAAGAGTGTATATTTTATTATTACGAAAGGCCAACTCTTTCAAGAGATATGCCTTGATAAATCCTTGCTTTCCTGATCAGCCACCTTGAAGTTTATTCACTGATCTCATTACATTTGTAACCTTTATGTTTATCTCATATTGTTGCTTCTAGTCCTTTATGTACTGTGCAGTTGGCAATTTGTAGCTGCTTGTCTCCCCATTAGGATGTAAATGCCTCAAAGGCAGGAGCCAGAGTTTTTGTGTCGATTGAGTGAACAGTTGTCTGCACACAGGCATTCTATAAATGTTACTGATGATGATTTGTACAGACAGGGAAAAACTATAGATTCAAAATGGGCTTGGATAAATTCATAGATAAGGGATCCATATTGGGATATTAGAGGGGAATATTTGGTAATAATTATGATACCGTAATTGTGGTATTTGTTAAGCAATTACTATGTGCCAAATAAAAAAACAGTGGTCTACTGGAATTGAGTTTGGGCTTAGGAGTCCAAAGGACCTGGATTCTAATCTCAGCTCCACCATTAATCTGCTGTGTGACCTTGGACAAGCACTTCATTTGGAAAATGGGGATTAAGACTATGAGAACCATATGGGACAAGGACTGGGTCCAACCGGATTATTTTGTATCTATCCCAGCACTTTGTACAGTGCCTGGCTGATAGTAAGTGCTTAACAAATACAATATTAAGAAAATGAAAGTATGTACTAAGGGATAGGGTAGATACAAGATAACCAGGTCCCACATTAGGAGGGAGAACAGGTATAGAACCCCCATTTTGCAGATGAAGGAACTGAGATGCAGAGAAGTCAAGTGACTTGGCCAAGATCACACAGCAGGTGCGTGGGGGGAGCTGGGATTAGAACGCAGGTCCTCTGATTCTTAGGCCTGGGTTCTTTTCACTGGACCACACTGCTTCCCCCAAATTCATAATACAGCTCTACTTAGAGAATGGGTGTCAAAGAGGGCAACCATAGCATTGTGCTGTCAATCATCCATTGCCACTGTCAAAGAGAATACTGTGTTGGATTGACTATCAGATGACCAAGTATGGCACAAGTTAAATGCTTATATTTCTTTATGCTGGATTGATGCCAGAAAACTACTCTGGCTATTCTGCTGTGGAAGCCATATATTTGAAGAAAAGGTGTATATATATATATATATATATTTAGTCCTGACATTTGTAATAAAGATGCCCTCTATTTCTATCAGTTCAGTTGTGAAATTGAGACTGGGACCAATATTTGATCAAATTTTGATCATCTTTATGTGTATTAAGCAAAGGAGTCTAATCTGCAATCATAAATCAAGGAGAAACTTTGCACAAAAGCAGTTTGGGTAGTGAGAATGAATTCATGGGTTGTGCTGTACACGATGCTGACAGAAGACTGATGTATTTCCCCACTGCTAGTAGAGGCAGGCAGCAGCAGAATAAGCTTAGGTGCTGTGAGCTCTACCATTCCGGGACTTGGGAAAAATATCCATAGACCTGCCCTTGTCTCGGTTGGTTTTTAGATCCAATTGGAATTTAAATAGTTCCACAGGGCTCCTGCTACTGCTATCCATCATAGACCCAGCACAACACTCTTGCGTGGGTTCAGGGGAAGTAGAAAACAGCCTTAGCATCTTAGGAAGCTAGAAGCCTCAGTTCTCGGGTCATTTCCTACTTTCCTACCAACCTACCTTCTTTTCTTTTTCTGGTATTTGTTAAGCATTTACTATGTGTCAAACACTGTTGCATGAGCTGGGGGTAATAATAATAATAATAATAATGGCATTTATTAAGTGCTTACTATGTGCAAAGCACTGTTCTAAGCATTGGGGAGTTTACAAGGTGATCAGGTTGTCCCACGTGGGGCTCACAGTCTTAATCCCCATTTTACAGATGAGGCAACTGAGGCACAGAGGAGTTAAGTGACTTGCTCAAAGTCACACAGCTGACAAGCGGTGGAGCTGGGATTTGAACCGATGACCTCTGACTTCAAAGCCCATGCTCTTTAGACTGAGCCACACTGCTTTCCCCCATAGCACAAATTGGGCAGGCACAAGTTAATTAGGTTGGGCACAGTCCTTATTCTGCATGGGGTTCACAGTCTAGGAGAGAGAACTGAGGCACAGAGAAGTTAAGTGACTTGCCCAAGGTCACACAGCAAGCAATTGGCAGAGCTGAGATTAGCAGGGAATGTGTAAACTGGGGATTAAGACTGTGGGACAGGGACTGTGTCCAATCCGATTTGCCTGTATTCCCCACCTGTGCTTAGTTCAGTGCCTGGCACATAGTAAGCACTTAACAAATACAATTATCATTATTATTACAATGTGCCAAGCACTGGAGTATATGCAATGTAATAAGAATGGACACAGTCCCTGTCCCACAGAGGGCTTTGTCTTGAGAGCCATTTTACAGATGAGGTAACTGAGGCACAGGGAAGTGAAGTGAGTTGCCTAAGGTCATACAGGAGACAAGTGATGGAGCCGGGATTAGAATCCATGTTCTTCTGACTTCCAGACAAATGCTCTATCCAATAAGCAACACTGCTTCTAATGCTTTTGATGCTCCGTTTCTGTGGCCTGAGGATGGAAAGGAATGAGCCTTCCTGTCGTTTTTTAATTGTGTATTTAATGCTCCGGCCTTAAATTCCTCCAGCCTCATTAAGAGGGCTTAATTGAATTTGAGATCTATGGTTTCAGAAGCTTGCAAAAGGAGGTTTAATTAGAGATTGGGCTGCTGACCCAAAAGGAGACATTCTTTTATGTCTCTTCCTGGATCTTTGGAAATCCAAGGGGCCGTGTTTTGTCCGAGCCCTCCAGATGGATGGTTAGCCATATTTTTCTTGAGCCCTTCAGCACAATTTGTGGGAACACACGCACTGTGCAAATTGAAATGTGGAAATTGTGCCATAAAAATGACGTTTTAGGATAATTACCTCACTTGGCCAAGGCAAATGCTGAGATGTCTGTCTCCTTACGTAGACTGTAAGCTCCTTGTGGGAAGGGATCACATCTACCAACTCTAGTATATTGTCCTTTCCCAAATGCTTAGAACAATACTCAGTACACAGTAACCATGCCAACACCACTGATCTCCCGATTATTCACATCCCATTTCAAAACCACAGCTCTATTTTCTCGAAGTAAAATGTTCAGAAACTCAACAATGCCCAGTAGTCTGGATGCTGAGCTGGGTTGTGTTTTTACTGTGACAAAACCAAAAGAAATTATAACTTGGCAGTGGTGTTACCATGTTGAAATTAATCCAGTTTTTTTTTTCTTCTCCCTTCCAAGGGATCCCTTTGATATTGCGGCTGTTATTTAAGGCCCCCTCTGATCTGTGAGACAATGGTTTATTACCATGAGGCAAGTGTCTGATATTTCCTTTTCTCCATATACCCCCTGGAAGACGTGTTCACCTGAGAACTTTAGGCAGCTGGCAAATCCATGGCTTGTCATTAAACTTCTACCCATGCTCCACAGGAAAAGCTTGGAAAAACAAATCTGCATTTAGGTGAAGCAAAAACTTCACAAAGGCATGGGAATAGTGAGCCAAGTCCCTTACCTAGTTAGTGTTTTTCTGACTTCTCTGGCAGTCAACTGAAAGGGAACAGTTAAGCTAGTAACTTGGGTTCTTCCAGATATTCAGGGGGTGGGAGACGGACTTGCATTCTTTGGGATTGGATGGAGAGGAAGGAGCAAATTGGGAAAGTAAAACAGCTGTGTGGGCAGCCACTGTTTTTGACAGCTGGGAGAGAGTAAAAAAAAAAGTAGATCTCACCATTCATTCATTCAGTCGTGCGATCAAACATCCGTAGGGAAGGAAAGGGAAACGAAGAGCAGAGCAGCTGCTATTTCCAACAGATCGGCAGGGAAGATGGAGGTGGTTGATGGGTTTTGAGCTCATGTGGGCCTTGGAAAAGATGGGATAAACCTGAAGGGAGGTAGGGTGGCTTCTTGGCTGAGATCAAGGGCATGAAGGATACTTGGGCCCGTCAAATGTTGACTGACCGTGGTTGAAGCTGTTTGTTTTAGACTGCAGGTCTTTTTTAATGCTATTTGTTACAAATCAATGGTATTTAATCAATCAATGGTATTTATTAAGCACTTACTATGTTCAGAGCACTATACCAAGTACTTTGGAGAGTATGATACAACAGAATTAGCAGACACATTTCCCGCCCAAAACGAGTTTACAGGCTAGTGGGAGACAGATATTAAAAAAGTAACTTATAATATATAACTTAAAGATATGTACATAAGTGCTATGGGGTTGGGGGTGGGGCACGTATTAAATGGCCAAAGTCACAGATCCAAGGGCATCGATGACGCAGAAGGGAGAGAAAGCGGGGGAAAAAGAGGACTTGATCAGGGAAGGCATCTTGGAGGAGATATGACCTTAAAAATGCTTTGTAGGTGAAGAGAGTGGTAATGGGCATATATGGAGTGCTACCTCTGTATTAAGCACTGGAGTAGATATGGGATAATCAGTTACCTTAGTTACCTATCTGTAAAATGGGGATTAAGACTGTGAGCCCCATGTGGGACGTGGATTTATGCCCAATGTGATTATCTTGTATCTACCCCATTGTGTAGTACAGTGTTTGGCTCCCAGGATGCGCTTAACAAAAACCATTCATTCATTCAGCGTGGCTTAGTGGAAAAAGCATGGGCTTGGCAGCATGGCTTAGTGGAAAGAACATGAGCTTGGGAGTCAGAGGACATGGGTTCTAATGCCGGCTCCGCCACTTGTGTGACCTTGGGCAAGACTGAACTTCTCTGTACCTCAGTTACCTCATCTGTAAAATGGGGATTAAGACTGTGAGCCCCACGGGGGACAACCTGATTACCTTGTATCTACCCCAGTGCTTGGAACAGTGCATGGCACATAGTAAGTGCTTAACAAATACCATCATCATTATTATTATTCAATTCAATCATATTTGAGTGCTTACTGTGTGCAGAGCACTATACTAAATGCTTAGCACTGTACTAAATGCTAATGGTTCTAAGTGTAATTTAATGTAATGTAACTAAGTGTTATGGCTCAATACCATTGAAAAGAACAACAAAAGCTTAATCCCAAATCCTGGTAGATGTGACCAACAAGCCCCCACCTAGAGTTTGAGCTCTCATTGGTGGGAGCAGGGTATCCTGGGTTCTACTGTACAAGAATAAATTCAGTTTAATAATAATTCACTGGTTGGATTTGTCCTCCAAGATGCCATCCATGGGGTAAGATTTGATTTGCTGTCCGAGGGTGGAGGCAATGGAGGGGAAAGAGGTCAGTGGATTCAGATCCAAGTGGTGTCACGGGATCTCCGAGAACATCTTGGGAGTTATCAGTTCCTGATTCATGGGTGCCATGGTTGTGTCACTTGATTATGAGCTCAAAGTGAATGTTTGTTTTCTTGCTGTTTAGTCCTCCTTTCTGAAACATGGTTCGATAAAATTCTCTGAATAAGTGTTTTTCCTTTTAAGTCTCATTCAAAATCCCAATCTTTTGGTTTCATATTTTTCTAGGAAAATAAATTCTGCACTTCACTCCTCCAGACCATTTATTAGAAAGGAAGTATAGCCTCTTGAAAGGTCTATTATTTTCCTGCATTGTCATCATCTACAGATGATTTCCCCGCTTCCTGTCAAGCTACCTAATGTGCTTTGTACTGGCTTTCATGCAAATGAGAACACACAATTCAGAGAGCTCTGGGACAGTTTACAAAACTGGCAAGGAATGATAGCTCTCATTAGAACTGGAACTGAGGCAGTGATCAGCCAGTATACTGTGATACATTTTTCACTGGTGCTGGGTCGTCGCAATGACTGAATGTAACACCACCACCAGTTCTTTGCCAGAGCATTGAAAAAGATGGTGGAGAATGTAAAGAAGTAAATAAATTTCCTTATTTTAAGTTTCCAGGTCACACTGAGGTGTAGTATCTAATGCACTGTAATTCCACAAGAGGTAACCTGCTCCAGTCCCCTGCCTCTAGTCAGGACAGTAACTAAAACAGTTAGGACAGAGGTTTGGATCTTGGTTTCTTAAAACTTTCATTCTAGAATTACAGATGCGGAAGGGACCTCCAAAACTCAATTAAGTCATCCAGGTATCAAGACCTTGTTTGAAAAATAACCTTGCAGATAATACTAAAATAATCCTTCAACCCAGCTTCTGTTGGTCATTTGCAAGATGGTCAACTGCCCATCTAGAATCCGCAACAGTACATTTGAATTGTAGGTCCAATTCCCCCAGCATCGGAAATTTTATCAAATTTTGTGAATTGAGTACCTTGAACTCTACACATTTGGCTGCCATTGGAAGGAGGGATCACTGTTTGAACTAGAATTGAACTTTGATGGCTTCCACTGGGCTCATCTCTTCTCCAATTTGTGAGGAAGAGCAAAATGGAGGAGGGAAAGAAGAAAAAAGCAGCCTGGCCTAGGGAAAAGTGCATGGGCCTGGGACTCAGGGGACCTGGGTTCAAGATCTGTCAATTGGCTGCTGTGTGTGACCTTGGGCAAGTCACTTAACTTCTCTGGATCTCAGGTTCCTCATCTGTAAAATGGGGATTCAAATTTTTTTTTTGGTATTTAAATGCTTACTATATGCCTGGTACTGTACTAAACCCTGGGGTAGATACAAGATGATCAGGTTGGACACAGTCCGTGTCACAAATGGTGCTTACAGCCTAAATATCCATTTTACAGATGAGGTAATTGAGACACGAGGGATGTTAAGTGACCTGATTATTATTATTATTGCTTATCCTTTGAGCACTACATGTCATGCACTGTTCTAAGGGCTGGAGTATATACAAGTTAATCAGATCAGTAACGGTCTTTTTCCCACATGGAGCTCACAATCTATGTAGAAGAGAGGGTGGATATTTAATCTCATCTGTAAAATAGAGGAAATTGAGGTACAGAGACACTAAGTGACTTGCCCAAGTTCAAAAAGTAGAAAAGTGGCAGAGCCGGGATTAATACCGGGGTCTGGCTCAGTGGAAAGAGCACTGGCTTTGGAGTCAGAGGTCATGGGTTCGAATTCCGGCTCCAACACAAGTCTGCTGGGTGACCTTGGGCAAGTCACTTAACTTCTCAGAGCCTCAGTAACCTCATCTGTAAAAATGGGGATTAAGACTGTGAGCCCCACATGGGACAATTTGATCACATTGTATCCCCCCAGCACTTAGAAGAGTGCTTTGCACATAGTAAGCACTTAACAAATGCCATCATCATTATTATTATTATTATTCCAACTCCCAGGCCCACGCCCTATCAGACTACACTCCTTCTGATTACCTCTTCTTCCTCCTTCTTAGACTGTAAGAGACATGTGGGACAGAGCCTGTGTCCAATCTGATTGCAATATAGCTACTTCAGTGCTTGGCTTTTAACAATACCAGAGGGATTATTTGAATAATAATAATAATAATAATTATGGTATTTTTTAAGCATTTATTATGTGCCAGGCACTGTACTAAGCACTGGGTGGATACAGGCAAATTGGGTTGGACACAGTCCCTTGTCCCGCACAGGGCTGACAGTCTTATTCCCCATTTTACAGATGAAGTAACTGAGGCACAGAGGAGTGAAGTGACTTGCCTAAGGTCACACAGCAGACATATGGCAGAGAGGGGATTAGAACCAATGACCTTCCTACTCCCAGGACCCTGCTCTATCCACTATGCCATGCTGCTTCCCTAATCAGAGATGGCTCAGGCAAGTGAATGGATTCTGGTCCCAATCCATGGAAGTCCAGCCTGGGTCTCCCCAGTAAGGTTTTTCTGGAGATGACTCATGGCTCATTTCCGTTCCACTCCCCACGCTCTCCCTGCAAATGGAGGATGGCTTCCTCATGACAGATGGTTGCTTTTAGATAATCCACGCTCAGAATCGCCCGGCTCCAGACATGATTTATTCGTTCTAGAGTGTGGCTCAGTTCGCTCCTGACAGCTGACGGATCATTCGCTGGAGACAACTGATCGATCTGCATACTTTTTTAGGGAGCCTAGGAAGAAATGGCATTAATGATGGGATGAGAAAAGGACCCGTGAAATGAGATTATGGGTGGATACAGTTGCTTGTTTGACCCTTTGTCATATGGAATTCTGAGAAGAAAGTGGAATTAAAGAAAAGCCTCCACCCATGCTTGTTCAGGATGGCCAAGAGCTGAGTTCAAAATCCTCAGTGTTTTATGTGTTTGCCTTGGGCTCAGCTGCTGAGGGTGCATCAGGGAGTCAAGTCCTTAGTAATAATGATAATAATGATAAAAATGGCAGTCTGTATTAAGTACCGTGTGCCAAGCACTGTACCGAGAAGCATAGCCTAGTGGAAAGAGCGTGGGCCTTAGAGTCAGAAGGTCATAGGTTCTAAGTTCTGCCACTTGTTTGCTGTGTGGACTTCGGTAAATCACTTCACTTCTCTGGGCCTCAGTTAACTCATCTGTAAAATGGGGAATGAGACTGTGAGTCCCACGTAGGATAGGGACTGTGTCCAGCCCGATTTGCTTGTATCCACCCCAGCACTTAGTACAGTGCCTGGCACATAAGTGCTTAAATACTATTATTATTATTATTACTATTATACACAGCCAAGAGGTAGTCATGGTCACTGGACTTCAGAACTATACACAGTCCCGGGCCCTCAAAAAGCACCGGGGTATATTCATTCAATCATTCATTCAATCATACTTATGGAGTACTTACTGTGTTTAAAACACTGTACTCTACGCTTGGATGAGTACAATGCAACAAACACATTCCCTTGCCCATGGTGAGATTACAGAGTAGAGCGGGAGATAGACAATAGTAGAAAATATTAATAGAAAGTAGATGGAGAGGAAACAAAGATGTCTAAAATCTTCTACAGAGTCGATCATTAAGCCCTAATTTGGAGGGAGGATGGTACAAGAGTGTCCCTTTAACTGGGAAACTTCCATTTAACAAATGACACAGTATTGCTGGCTCTGATGGCCAGGCAAGAGTGATATTGGGCTGGAGTGGGTAAGCATACAATTTATTGTTCAACCAGGTGTTTAGCTACACCCAATACATTTCTGGGGTGTCTTAAGTAGTTGACCACATCAGTCTCTAGGAGAGCAAGTAACCTTGATTGTTCACCCTCTCAGCCACAGACCTGATGGGACCCAAACTTCTCTTTACAAAGTATTGGAAGCAAAGGGAGAGAGGGAGGAGAAAGAGAGGGATATAAGAAAAGGGGAGAGCAAATGCATGTTCTTGGGAAAGAAGTAGCACTCAATAAATAACACTAATTGTTTAGAGGCATTAAATTCACAATGACCTAAGCTATTTAAATTTGTGTTTAAAGTGTATGATTAGCTTTTTTTCACATCACCGCTCAAAAAGTTTATGTGGCAAGGCTTTTCTGTACGAACCAGAAAATACTGGGCATATAAAGCACACTGTTCACCCTGAGAAAGGAAAAATCACCTGGTGTTATTCTACTGCACAGCAACTCTGAGCATCTCAGGGCAGGAATTAACTACATAGAGAAGGGATATTGATCACGAAAGATTAGAGGCCATGGTATTGACCGGAGAGGACACCTGGATTACTTAATTAGAGTGATATCAGGAAGTAAAGCTAGCGGGGAATGGTTAAACCACCATCTGAAGGAAGGGAGACTGTCCCACTCATGAAATTAATTTCAACCAGCGTGCAGTTCATTCATTGTCGTATTGAGTGCTTACTGTGTGCAGAGCACTGTGCTAAGTGCTTATGCAGTTGTCCAAGAAAGTGAAAATGGGTGACAGTAGGCAAATAAAACACGGTTATTCAGGGATTCATTCATTTGTACTTCAGGGGACATTTGCCCAGTTGAAAAAATAGACCATAAATTACTCCTGAAATTATTACAAGGTGAAATTCAAATTCATGCATGTATGTTGGCCTAAATCCATTTCTGTATATTTTGGGGAAGAAAATGACCTAGGATGAGTCTCAGAAATCCTGGTACCTTCCCGCAAGAGGGGAACCATTAGTCTGGCTATCAAGGCTTTCCTGAGAATGGATGAGTTGTCTGACTGTGACAGGAGGGGATCTTTGTGATGTACTGCCAGGCTTCATCAACAGCTTGGAGAGAAAAAATACCATCATGTTGGGTTATCGGAGTTTGTTCCTTTAGAATTATTGCTTTACTTTAAAGCTCGCGCATGTGCTAAAATCAGTGCGATGCCCTGCTCCCAGAAAAGGGCTAGCCAGCTGCACAATTCCTATTCTATTTTTAGTTCCTCTGAGTGGCAGGTAGAGTTTTAAGGAGGAAGTAATTCCAAACTGCCCAGTATGATTAGCCCCATTTGACAGTGAACTTAGCGCAGCTGTTGGATCATCCAGGTTTCCCAGGCTTTAGGTCAATTTGCATACAGATTTGACAATCTAATTGTCTTCTGGTGCATCCTCATTGCCTGATTAGCCAAAAGGCAATCTATTTTAAAGTTTGTCCCTGTAATTTGATAATAGTAATAGTGCCAAAGGGCTATTTTGTTGCCCAAATGGCCACTGTCTTCTTTCCTGCTGGAAGTCCAACCAGTTGCTCTCTCAGGGGGAGACCATCTAAAGCCACAGGGTGGGATGGGTAACTTTCCTCCTGCCATTCTCGACTCAGTGGACACTCCTTGTGGACTCCTTATTGACGTCCCAGCCTCCTGTCTCTCCAGTCCATATGTCACTCTGCTGCCTGGATCATTTTGCTACAAAAACATTCAGTCTGTGTTTTCCCACTCCACGAGAACCTCCAGTGGTTGCCCATTCATCTCCGCATCAAACAGGAACTCCTTATCATCGGCTTCAAAGCTCTCAATCACTTTGTCCCCTCCAACCTCACCTCACTATTCTCCTACTACAAACCAGCCCATACACTTTGCTCTTCTAGTGCTAACCTTCTCATTGTACTTCAATCTTGTCACTGACCTCTTGGCCATATACTGTCTCTGGCTTGGAATG